>NC_066580.1:111224522-112424522 GCF_024323335.1 Lathyrus oleraceus
AGATAGATAGATAGATAGATAGATAGATAGATAGATAGATAGATAGATAGATAGATAGATAGATAGATAGATAGATAGATAGATAGATAGATAGATAGATAGATAGATAGATAGATAGATAGATAGATAGATAGATAGATAGATAGATAGATAGATAGATAGATAGATAGATAGATAGATAGATAGATAGATAGATAGATAGATAGATAGATAGATAGATAGATAGATAGATAGATAGATAGATAGATAGATAGATAGATAGATAGATAGATAGATAGATAGATAGATAGATAGATAGATAGATAGATAGATAGATAGATAGATAGATAGATAGATAGATAGATAGATAGATAGATAGATAGATAGATAGATAGATAGATAGATAGATAGATAGATAGATAGATAGATAGATAGATAGATAGATAGATAGATAGATAGATAGATAGATAGATAGATAGATAGATAGATAGATAGATAGATAGATAGATAGATAGATAGATAGATAGATAGATAGATAGATAGATAGATAGATAGATAGATAGATAGATAGATAGATAGATAGATAGATAGATAGATAGATAGATAGATAGATAGATAGATAGATAGATAGATAGATAGATAGATAGATAGATAGATAGATAGATAGATAGATAGATAGATAGATAGATAGATAGATAGATAGATAGATAGATAGATAGATAGATAGATAGATAGATAGATAGATAGATAGATAGATAGATAGATAGATAGATAGATAGATAGATAGATAGATAGATAGATAGATAGATAGATAGATAGATAGATAGGAGATAGATAGATAGATAGATAGATAGATAGATAGATAGATAGATAGATAGATAGATAGATAGATAGATAGATAGATAGATAGATAGATAGATAGATAGATAGATAGATAGATAGATAGATAGATAGATAGATAGATAGATAGATAGATAGATAGATAGATAGATAGATAGATAGATAGATAGATAGATAGATAGATAGATAGATAGATAGATAGATAGATAGATAGATAGATAGATAGATAGATAGATAGATAGATAGATAGATAGATAGATAGATAGATAGATAGATAGATAGATAGATAGATAGATAGATAGATAGATAGATAGATAGATAGATAGATAGATAGATAGATAGATAGATAGATAGATAGATAGATAGATAGATAGATAGATAGATAGATAGATAGATAGATAGATAGATAGATAGATAGATAGATAGATAGATAGATAGATAGATAGATAGATAGATAGATAGATAGATAGATAGATAGATAGATAGATAGATAGATAGATAGATAGATAGATAGATAGATAGATAGATAGATAGATAGATAGATAGATAGATAGATAGATAGATAGATAGATAGATAGATAGATAGATAGATAGATAGATAGATAGATAGATAGATAGATAGATAGATAGATAGATAGATAGATAGATAGATAGATAGATAGATAGATAGATAGATAGATAGATAGATAGATAGATAGATAGATAGATAGATAGATAGATAGATAGATAGATAGATAGATAGATAGATAGATAGATAGATAGATAGATAGATAGATAGATAGATAGATAGATAGATAGATAGATAGATAGATAGATAGATAGATAGATAGATAGATAGATAGATAGATAGATAGATAGATAGATAGATAGATAGATAGATAGATAGATAGATAGATAGATAGATAGATAGATAGATAGATAGATAGATAGATAGATAGATAGATAGATAGATAGATAGATAGATAGATAGATAGATAGATAGATAGATAGATAGATAGATAGATAGATAGATAGATAGATAGATAGATAGATAGATAGATAGATAGATAGATAGATAGATAGATAGATAGATAGATAGATAGATAGATAGATAGATAGATAGATAGATAGATAGATAGATAGATAGATAGATAGATAGATAGATAGATAGATAGATAGATAGATAGATAGATAGATAGATAGATAGATAGATAGATAGATAGATAGATAGATAGATAGATAGATAGATAGATAGATAGATAGATAGATAGATAGATAGATAGATAGATATAGATAGATAGATAGATAGATAGATAGATAGATAGATAGATAGATAGATAGATAGATAGATAGATAGATAGATAGATAGATAGATAGATAGATAGATAGATAGATAGATAGATAGATAGATAGATAGATAGATAGATAGATAGATAGATAGATAGATAGATAGAGAGATAGATAGATAGATAGATAGATAGATAGATAGATAGATAGATAGATAGATAGATAGATAGATAGATAGATAGATAGATAGATAGATAGATAGATAGATAGATAGATAGATAGATAGATAGATAGATAGATAGATAGATAGATAGATAGATAGATAGATAGATAGATAGATAGATAGATAGATAGATAGATAGATAGATAGATAGATAGATAGATAGATAGATAGATAGATAGATAGATAGATAGATAGATAGATAGATAGATAGATAGATAGATAGATAGATAGATAGATAGATAGATAGATAGATAGATAGATAGATAGATAGATAGATAGATAGATAGATAGATAGATAGATAGATAGATAGATAGATAGATAGATATAGATAGATAGATAGATAGATAGATAGATAGATAGATAGATAGATAGATAGATAGATAGATAGATAGATAGATAGATAGATAGATAGATAGATAGATAGATAGATAGATAGATAGATAGATAGATAGATAGATAGATAGATAGATAGATAGATAGATAGATAGATAGATAGATAGATAGATAGATAGATAGATAGATAGATAGATAGATAGATAGATAGATAGATAGATAGATAGATAGATAGATAGATAGATAGATAGATAGATAGATAGATAGATAGATAGATAGATAGATAGATAGATAGATAGATAGATAGATAGATAGATAGATAGATAGATAGATAGATAGATAGATAGATAGATAGATAGATAGATAGATAGATAGATAGATAGATAGATAGATAGATAGATAGATAGATAGATAGATAGATAGATAGATAGATAGATAGATAGATAGATAGATAGATAGATAGATAGAGAGAATGAAGAATAAGGATTGTTATTATTGAATTATGATTGTGTTACAAAACAAAATTATAAAGTATCTATTTATATACAATTAAGTGACTTGACTACTAAGTAACAAATATAAAAAACCATAAACCCTAATTAACTTTGGGCTTGGGTCACACACAACTTGGATTGTATTACATATATCTCAATAATTTTCAACCTTGTGCTCCAATAATTGGTATCTAGAGCTCCGATTCAGATTCAGACCGGGAAACACAAGTGTACGTGAGACGTGTGTGATTGATTATATTCATTCAATTCATAGTGAATTGAAGATCTGAATCAAAATTGAATCACATTTATTGAATTTGAGGGATTGGGAAACACGAATGTTGGTGAGATTTGAGTGAATTTGCACAAGAACGAAGATGAACGATGAGAACGGTAGCTTGAACACAAAGCTTTCAATCTTTGATGGAAAGAATTGGAATCAATGGATGATTTAGATGTGTGTGCTATTTCGAGCTCAAGATAATTTTGATCTCTTAAATGACGGTGACACAGCCGTTGCAACAAATGCAACTGAAGCACAAAGAAATACGCATAGAGAAACAATGAAGTGGGATTAAAAGGCGTTGTTCTATATCCATTAGGGTGTCAATATGAATGTGTTTGAGAAGATTGTTGATTCAACGATGGTGAAGGTTGTGTGGGACACACTGGTACCATGATATGGTGGTGATGCATAAGTGAAGAAGGTGAAGCTTCAGTCTCTATGTAAGCAGTATGAGAATATCAACATGAAGAACAATGGGAAGATACATGATTACATCTACATAATGATTCTGATCACAAATGAGATGAGATCTTGTGGATAGACTCTCTCCAAACAAGTAGTAATTGAAAAGGTACTGAGATCACTTACTCCTCAATTTGATTACATTATTGTAGCGATTGGACACTATAAAGACCTTAGTACCATGAGAATTGAAGAGATATAAAGTAGTCTATAGGCACAAGAGTTGCACCTAACTGAGAGAAACTCTGAAAGAGAGGTAAAGCAGACTCTGAAAGCATCTTCTTGTAAGAAGAACCATACGAAGTCTTCCTTAGAGACTAAGAAGAGACATGGTGGTAGTTATTAGAAGTCAGAAGTCTCAAACTCTGATGAGAAGAAATATCATAAAGGAAAGGAGAGGTTTCACAAGAAGAAGGTTCAATTCTACTATTGTAAGAAGTTTGGTCACTTTGCTGATGACTTTTGGTAAAAGAAGGAAAGGAACTCAGAAGAAGCAAACATAGTCAGATGAGAGTCTGATGATGAACCTATGCTATTGATGGGTTCTGAATCTGATGGTGGATATTTGGTAGACTAATGGTATTTTGGACATTGGATGCTCAAATCAACTAACTGGAAACAAATAAGGGCTGATTAATTTTGACTCTAGAAAGAGGACAAAAATCAGATGTGCTAATGATAAGTATCTGAATGCTAAAGGAATGAGAAACTTTAAAGTCATAGGAAGAATGGCAAAACTATTATAATCAAGGTTTTTTTGGTAAGTTCCTGGCATGAAGAGAAATCTGATGCGTGTAGAGGAGCTAATTGAGAAAGGTTTGTCAGTTACTATGAAGTACAATCTCTTGAATTTGTATGATTCTGATTAGAAGTTTATTATGCAATATGAATAGGGAAGCAACAGAACATTCAAGGTGAATGTGGAAACAACTGAAACTAAATTCCTTAGTGTAGAAGGTGTTGAAGGTGACAGTGAGTTGTGCACAAGAGATTGGGGCATCTGAACTTTAGAGGCTTAGGGCATTTGAGTTCTAAGAAGTTGGTACATGACATTCCTAAGATTGTGAAGCATGAGAAGTCATGTGAGATATGCATGAAAGGTAAGCAACCTAGATTTTCATTTGCATTAGAAGTGGCTTCCAGAATAAAACATGCTTTGGGAGTAGTGCATTCTGATGTATGTGGACCATTTGAAGTACCTTCATTTAGAGGAAACAAGTATTGTGTGTCATTTCTTGATGATTTCACAAGAATGACATAGGTAGAAGTCATCAAGTTTAAGCATGAGGTGTTTACTGAGTTTCATAAGTTCAAGGTGAAGGCTGAAAAACAAAGTGACCAGAAGCTAAAAATTCTCAAAACTGATGGTGGAGGTGAGTACAACTCTACAAAGTTCAAGAATTATTGTGAGGAGAATGGAATTGAGCATGAGGTTATTGCTTCATATACTCCTCAACATAATCATCTTGCTGAAATAAGAAATAGGACTTTTCTTGATATTACAAGCAGCATGCAGAAGGAGAAGAAACCCCCTCACATCTTATGGGGAGAAGTTGTTGCCACTGCATCATATGGGCTCAATAGGTGTCCAACCAAGAAGCTGAAGGAAAATTTTCCTTTTTAGAAGTGGACTGGAGATAAGCAAAGTGTGAGCCATCTGAAGGTATTTGGTTCTATTTGTTATAAACATGTCCCAGATGAAAAGACAAGGAAGTTGGATGACATAAGCAGAGTCGTGTTGCTTGCAGGGTACCAGAGTACAAGTGCTTATAAGCTCTATTGTCATATCACTAATAAAGTTGAATTCAAAAGAGATGTCATTGTGAAGGAAACAAAAGTGTGGGATTAGAACAAGTCTCAATCCAACTCTGGTGCAGTATTAACACCTGAGTTAACTTCTGAAGATATTCCAGGCTCTGAAGGAGAATCTGACTCTGAAGAAGATTCTGCCTCTAAAGATGAGTCAGAGTTTGAAGGCGACTCTAATGTTGAAGGAGAGTCTGAAAACGAGTCTGACTCTAAAGGTGAATCTGATTCAGATCTAGATTATGATGATGATCCAGACTCTGGTGGTAATCATACTTCTGAAGGTAGTCATACCTCTGAAGGTGGTCCACCCTCTAAAGGTAGTCCATCATTGAATAAGATTCAGAACAAGTTCAAAGACCACAGAGAATCATACAAATACTAAGAAAATTTATAGAGTTTGACATGTTGCAAGATACTAAGATAGACTCTAAAATGGACGTCATTAAATGTGTCATATTGGTATACTCTGAACCAGTTAGTATTGAAGAATCTCTCAGTAAGAAAGTGGGGCTGAATGTCATGAAAGAAGAACTTGAGGCTATAAAAATAAATAAGACTTGGGAGTTGGCCGAGCTTCCAAAGAACAAAAAAGCTATCAGTGTGAGATGTGTTTATAAGTTGAAACTGAAGCCAAATGGATATATTGGCAAACATAAAGCAATGTTAGTAGCTAGAGGATTTCTATAAAAATCTGGGTTAGATTACTTTGAGGTGCTTGCACCTGTAGGTATACATGAAACAATCAGACTGGTGATTGCTACAACTACTAATAGAAATTGGTCTTTGATGCATTTAGATGTAAAAAATGCATTTCTGAATGGTCCTTTACAAGAGGAAGTTTATGTATCACAACCTCCTGGATTTTTGAAAATAAGGTATGGTGTACAAATTGCATAAAGCCTTGTATGGACTGAAACAAGCTCTTAGAGCTTGGAATTTAAAAATTGATTCATTTTTCAAGCTTCAAGGTTTCATAAAATGTGAGATGGAGTATGATGTTTATGTTCAGCATACATCTAATAGCAATATGATTCTGGTGTGTCTTTATGTTGATGACATATTGCTAACAGAGAACTTTTCAGATGAGATAGTCAAGTTCAAGAAGGTGTTGATGAATGAGTTTGAGATGATCTAGGAAATATTGTATATTTTCTAGGGATGAAGATTTTGTACTCTGATAAGGGTATAACTTTGCATTAGCTGAAGTATGAACTTGAGCTTCTGAAGAGATTTGAGCTAATAAATTGCAAGTCTGCAATCACGCCCGCTGAAACAAATCACAAGTTGGATTCTGATGTTGAGGGTGATTGTGTAGATGCTACAATTTTCAAACAGTTGGTGGACTCACTAAGATATCTCTGTAATACTAGACCTGACATCTACTATGCAGTTGGAATGGTGAGTAGGTTTATGAATAAACCATAGTGGTCACATTACCAAGCTATTGTCAGGATTTTGTGGTATATTAAGGGGACTCTAAAGTATGAAGTTTTGTTCCCTTTTGGTGCTGAATTTGATTCAAATCTGATATGTTATTCAAACTCTGATTGGTGTGGAAACAAAATTGACAAAATAAGTATTTCAGGATATTTTTCAAGTATCTAGGAGGTCCCATTTCTTGGTGCTCCAAGAAGCAACAAGTGGTTGCATTGTCAACATGTGAAACTGAGTACATTGCATGTGTTTTGTCTGCTTGTCAAGCTGTTTGGATTATGAACTTGTTGCTGGATCTGAAAATCAAGGTAAGTAAGCATATGAAGTTGATGATTGAGAACAAATAAGCTATAAATGTTGCCAAGAATTCAGTGTTTCATTGAAGGAGCAAACACATTGACACAAAGTTTCATTTTATGAGAAATCAAGTTCATATGAAGTGCTTGAAGTCGTTCACTGTAGCACTCATAACAACTTGTAGATGTGTGGACCAAAATAATCAAGACTGAACACTTTATCCATTTGAGGAATGAAATCAGTGTTGTTGATTTTAATTAACTAAATATGAATTAAGGGATGATGTTAGTTGTAATTTAGATTCATTTCATTTTGTTAGAGTCTGAATTTGAATTTTATTTTAGATACTCTAATAGTATACAAATTGAGTTTAGTTCAGTTGTAACAAATTCATACTGTAATTAGTTTATGTTTTGAAAGTTAGTTACAATTTTCTCCCTTTTTTCTCTTCCATCAGCTTCTTCATCTTCGGTTTATGTTGTTGATAATAATATATTACACTATTGCTAGTAATTATTAAAAAAAAAAAATATTTTACACTACACCTTATTTCACTGATGAACAGTGAAATATTATAATAATATAATTTTTTTTAAATATAAAAAATATATAATTTTTTTTTGGATTAAGGTGTACTTATATAAAATTGTGTAGTTAACCAACTTTATAACTTCGTTAACCAACATTTTATATATCATTAATCAACTTTATTTTATTATTAAAAATTACTTTAAATATTTATGTTTATTAATCAACTTCATAATTTTTTTAACTAACTTTTTACGCTTCACTATTTTTACTACTAAAAATTATTATTAATATCTAAATGTTTATTAACCAATATCACTTCGTTAAATATATTTTTATATTTCATTAACCAACTCTAGTTTACTGGTAAAATAATTGTTCATGCATTATTCATAGATTATTGTTCATATACTGTTCATGTCACTGTTCACCGTATTTGTGAAGAATGACCGTTACTGCAATGTATTGTATATAGTGACGTAGGAATAATAATGTTATCAAAATTTCATTATATTTTAAGTTTAACATTTTTTTAGTATTTAATATTATTAAATATATATCAAATTTGAATGGTTCGATTTTTGTTTTTGGCCAAATTATTTACAACCACCTAATTAATTATACATTAAGGTTGTCACTATAAGATTCCACCCCCTCTTGAAAAACAAAAACAATAAAACTCCTAGATATTTTCTTAATTTACATATATATTAGCCAGCCCCTACTTCATGTTGTTCATCAAAGCAAAATATATTATAATAAAATCTAGTGTGTCTTTGCATCATTGAATTTGGTGTATTATGCTGGTTTGTTTATCTTCAAAGCACCAACCATGCATTGGTCAAAGAATAATAGTTATAAATTGGAAGGAAGCTTGGAGAGAAAGAATATTAGAGAAGCACTTGTCTAAAGGGGTGACAAGGCAAAGTTTATAAAGTATTATATACCTATATATCTTACAAAAAGTACTTTATGAAGAATATATATCTTAGCTCAATTGGATCTTGCATGATGCTTTTAGGTTGAACGAACCAAAGTTGAACATAATTATATAGGTTAAGCACATGTTCAAAGAGGATTAGTCTTTTAGCACTCAAAAAGATAGAAAAAGTATCAAGTGTAGTGGAGAAAGAAAGGACATACATATACATATATTATATATATATATAACTTGTATAGCTTTGTTCAGTTAAAAATAATTTCAATGGCTAAGCCTATACCTACTAATTAAGCCATTAAGACATAAGCACGTGTACAAAGTAGATTAGTGATTTTCTCACTAGATCAGAGACTACTATGAGATGAATATTAGTAGTAAAATGCATAAGAGAATAAATTAAGATTACTAGTAGCACAATGCATTGGAACAAGACACCGCTAAAGACAGGGTTTGTCTAATATGTCCCCTTTAAAAGGGTTTGAAAAAAATCTAAATTTTATAGTAATATCATGTTTAATGTCATTTTTGGTGTTTTAAGAATTTTAATTATATGTTTAATCCCAGATTCTTGTTCATACTTTTGGTTTATTATATTTATTTATTTATTTTTATTTGGTAGTTTATTTTTAAATTTCTTTCAAAATTTATGCCGATGAAACATCATTTATTATAATATTCAATTCTTATAACCATTTTAATCTTTATATTTTAAAAATAAATCACCAAAGTATTTGCCAAAACATTTTGAAGTTCTTTTGATGATTTTATTTATTTATAAATTTAAAGAAAATATAAGTTGGCTACGATAGTTAAATATCATGTCAATACAAAATGTCGTCCTAAAATAAATTAACAGTTAAATATCATGTCAATACATAATGTCATCATAAAATAAATTGAGGGAAACTTGAACGAGGCTACTAAATTATAAAGAGAAATATATAAAAGACTAAAATCAACAAGAGAAAAAAAGAAGTGGATCAAAATTGCATAATCGTAATATTTAAGGAGTAAAAAATACAATTAATCATATTAAAAAAAGAAGATATTGGATCCGCCTGTTTGTTTTGTTTTGTTTTTTAATAATTTTAATAGTATAACATATTTTGATGTAAAATAACTTTATAAAGAAACTTTTCATTAAAGTTTCACATGAAAATTTGGTTTAAATAGTTATTCTTAAACTGTTATTTTAGGTATTTCATCATTTTATCGGAAAAAAATTTGAATATGAAAATTTTAAAAAATACTTAATTTTGAAGCTATTTCAAATAATTTTTCATAAAAATCATTTTTGAAATAGATTTTTTGAAAAAACGGTGATTTTAACTATACTTTGATCTTCAGTGATATATATTTATGTCATAAGATATCAAAATTAATTTTTTAATTTATAAAAAATAAATTTAAAAAAACTTATAATATTTTAAAAAATATTTTTGTAAAATTCATTTTTAAAAATACTTTAAAAAAATCTATTTTTTTTAAAGATAAAATAAATTGGGGGTGTATTATCTTAGATTTTTTTTCATGTGACTATAGGGAGTCCTATTTTGTATATTGAAAATGAAATCTTTGTTTTATAACTTTGTCTGCTATTTTCTTAGGAGGGAATTAGAACGATTATTTTGTCTTATGTTGTTAGGATTACATTTTTAAGGGGTCATTTATTGCTCTTTCATGTTTGTGTGTGCCTTGTCCCCTACGTGGAAGGTGTCATCGTAGGTTATGTTTTCCCTTTTACAAACTTAATTGAAGTGGTTCTTAAATTTCCTTATTCGTCTAGGGCCTTAAGTATTTATTCTTGTTACATTATTTTTTTCTTCCTTAAGAACTCCATTTATCTATTTTCTTGTAGTTTTCATTTTTTTTTCTTTCCTTTACTTTTCAATAATGATACTAAAAGAAATACTTCGTAGTGGTGAAGTTGTTACTCCTCCCTTTCTAATAAAGATTTTTCTACTAGGTGTTACTCTTATTTTAAAAGGCAAGGTGGTAGGATGAGCTGAAGTTGTTATTATAGATTTTTTTTAGGTTTTAGTAGTCCTTTTAGTGGTTCTAATGTTTTGGGTAAGGATAATGAGAGTAATAATGAAAGGGATTACTAAATAATTTTTACTTTGTATTTTTCAGGAGGCATTTAAGGTTCTTATGTTCTACTTGTTTCAATATATGGTTCATCTATGGTTGATTATGATTGTAGTTTGTGATATCATGAAGATGCTACCATAAGAGTATTCAGATTTTATTCATCAAGTGTCATATATGAGTTGTGAGAAAGGCATGATCTTGGGATCCGTTTTAGATAGGGAGAAAGTTATCATGACTCGTCTTCAAGGGTAATATATTGAGATTTTTATATATATCATTGTAATATTGAGGATCTGAAAGTTAAAGTCCCTTTTACTTATATTGAGTGTGACATGTTTAGGGAGATTAATGTGGCTCATTCTCAACTATATTCAAATAGTTGATCATTTGGTTTTGCCTTCAAGGTTGTTTGTCGAGGTTTAGGCGTATAACCCTCCATGGAGGTTTTCTTTTCCTTTTGTTTTGCTAAAGAAGTAGATATGTGCACTTAGGTGTCTATGAGTGGGGTAGGGGGTATAGTTGTGTTGCATTCTCCCATTTTTACTTGACATATAAGCATTTTAAAACAAACTTTTTTCATGTTAGGGGTTTTCTAGGGTTGTCCGGGGGGTGATGTATGATGAGGTTGAGGAGTCTAAGTTTCCCCTGAACTATATATGAAATCGTTCACCTATTAAGGATTGTGACCTGCATACCTTGACCAAATTTTAGAGTTGTATTGTTACGTTTTTAGAGAATTTCACTAAGATGCATCCTAGGAATCTTTTCAAAAATAAGGAATATGATGTTGACCTTGTTAGTTACTCGCATAAGTATTTTTTACTTTTTGACCATTTATGTATTTCTTTTAATTTTCTTACATTTTTTTTTGTAAGGAACATGTCTTTCTTTCCTCGTTAAGATTTCAAGATCTTACTTCTATAGGTAAAAAAAGTGGCACAAAATGAAACAAGGGTGTTGATTCCTCTTCGTCTAAGGCGATAACTATGAAAGGAAAATCTTAGGGGTCTTCTAGTGATGGGAATGTTGTCTCTCCTAATTTTCTAAGGCGATAACAAGAAATATATTATTATATTTTTTAGAGTTAATCAAAAGTAAGAATATTTAGGATATTAATCTAAAACATACCTAAATCTTATATACAAAATCTCTACTAATGCGGTAAAGCCTAATATCATGCGATTCTAAGAAAACATTAGACCTAAAAATACAATTCTAAACAATATATATATATATAAGAGAGAGAGAGAGAGAATACACCAGTTTATAGTGGTTTGGTATTTCGTCCACGCTTGTGCCTACTCCACTCTACAATGGTTTTCACATGGTCTCTAAGGAAATGATTTTGTATTTCTATATGCTTAGTGCATTAATGCAACACATGATTATTAGTAATACTAATAGTGCTAGTTTTATCACATTTGATTAGAACGCGTATGCGTTTTAAATTGTAATCCAATAGTTGTTGCTTTAGCCATAAGATTTGTCTATAATAGTTATCGGCGACTAAATATTTAGCCTTAGTGGTAGAAAGAGTAACATTATGTTGCTTCTTACTGTGCCAAGAAACTAAATAATTTCCAAATAAATGACAAGTACCACTAGTACTCTTCCTATCTAAATTACACACAGCAAAGTCAGAATCAGAGAATCCTACTAAGTTAAACTCGATTCCCTTGTGTCCGTTAAGATGCCTCAGAATTCTTTTAACGATCTTAAAATGGGATTCCTTCTATGTCACTTGAAATTAATCATACATGCACAAGACAAACATAATATTTGGCCTACTCGCAGTTAAGTAGAGTAAAGATTCTATGATACCTCTATATTTGGTAATCTCGATCTCTGCTCCTTTTTCATCTTTATCAATTAGAAAATTTGAAGTCATAAGAGTAGAAATGTTTTCTAAGTCTTTCATGTCATATTTCTTTAGAAGCTCCAAGCAATACTTTGTTTTGTTGATGAATGTGCCAGCTTCTAGTTGCTTGGTATGCAATCCTAATAAGTAATTAAGCTCTCCCACCAACGATATTTCAAATTCACACTGCATCATGCCAACAAACTCTTTGCATATAGATTCATTAGTAGATCTAAAAATAATGTCATCAATAAAAATTTGAACTAATAAGATATTGCTTTTCTTATGCTTAAATATTTTAATGAGAAAAATCATTTGATGCAGATGAAAAAATATATGAATAACCAAGATGCAAACAAAAAAATTAAGATAAGTTAAAGCACACCTACACGAACATAAATGAGAATGGAACAATCATATCAATTACGGTGATATAGGATTTAACTTGTTGCACAAGTAAAGTTAGAAAACAAAAAAAAATTATAGCAAAAGCACGATACGGTTGATAAAACAATCATTAAGAACGAAGAATCCATCGATATTAAAACTTAAGAATAATTACATAGAAGAACATGACCGGGATCAAAATATAAAATATAAAATTAACTATGCTTACTCGTCGTAGCTTTACAATTAAGCCCTAGAAGAAAGAAGTTGAATATCATTTGTTGACAATTCCTCGGACAACACATATGACATCAATCTTCCTCTCATATTCTCTCATATTGTGAGAACCTAATTCTCTAGGAACTACCTCTAATCCACCAATATATATTCTAAATGAAGTTCCTGACACCTCTATTTATAGGGTTTGAAATGATAGTTTTGTTAAGTGTAACACCATATTTACCCAACTTAGTATTTAATTAAATAATTTAATATAACTCAACAAATTGAGTGTCACACATGCTTCACCTTAGCATAAAAGAACCACAAATAAAAATTTCATAACTCACACTTGGACAACTTCACATATAAATTCTTCTCTTGTAAAGTTTGTAACATAACTCTCAAATTACCTGCATGTTCTTCATCTGACTTCGATTACACCAAGATGTCGTTGATGAATACCACAACAAACTGATCCAAATAGGGATGAGAGATTATGTTCATGTATGCCATAAACACACCTAGCACATTAGACACACCGAACGACATTATTGAGTACTAATAGTGACCATATCGTGTTCTAAAAGCAGTCTTCAGAGTATCTTCATCCTTCACTCGGATCTGATGATGTCCCGATTGTGAATGCACTATTCTCTTAGATATGTTTTAAATGATGTCAAAACTAGGTCACTTAGTACTTTGTGTATATTGGATCTTACCATCTATGTCTAGATGTGCATCATCATAATAGGACATGTAAAATCAAATTAAATAGGTCAGTACAAGTTAAAAATATGTTTTTTTCAAGAAAAATGAGTTAATGGGTCGATACAAGTGGCTATGTATCAATACATATTGAATGAATTTTAAAGAAAATTATTCTGACCTTAATGTATCGATACATAGATCACATGGGTCGATACAATATGCGAAGGAGTTGACTCATTCGCATTTGGAGTCGACTCCATATGAAAGGATTTTAAAAAAAAAACCATTACCTCGTATGTATCGATACAAGGCATCTATAAGTCGTTAGAAGTTCAATTGAGTCGAATCATCCGACATTGAAGTCGACTCCTACTAAAGCATTTTTCAAAGCAGATTGTTCCGCCCTTAATGTATCGAATCATTGGAGCTATGTATCGACTCATTAGCCTTATGCATTGACTCATTCTAATTTGGAGTCAATGCATTCAGTTCATTTTATAAAACTTATATTTTTCACTCAAAATATGTTTTGTTTGTTATTCTTTTTACACATACACACATATAAATATACATTCATGCATCATTTCATGATAATTGAAACCAAAAACATACAAATAATTTTCTTTTCATCTTTAACCTTTTTTTCTCATTCATTCAACAATTATACATAATCATTTTTATTAAGTGTGATCTAGAAAGAATATTGATAAGGTCCAATTTAGGATTGTTGTAATCATAATTGGGTTGAGTATTCTTTGGGGTTTCATGGATAAAACTGTGTAGGATTTTTCCTCTAAGATCAAGGTTGATTTTGGGGTTTTTGCACAAGTCTTTGCATTTGGATTCAGCCGAGTGAAAGCTTTGAAGACCGAGGGTTCTATCAAAGGAGTAGCGGTAACCGGAGGGTCAACTAAACAACTTGGGACAAGATTTCGCAACGAGGATTCAACCGAGTGAAAGCTTTAAAGAAAATATTTTCTGTCAAAGGAGTAGTGATAACCGGAGGATCGCATTGGAAGTCTTGTATGACTTGATCTTGCTTAAGATCAATGGGAGAGAAGAAGTTAGGATCAACATCAAACATAAGATTTGGGGTTTGGATTGCTACTTTTTTTTCTTGTAAACTATATTGCAAAGGTTAATTTCTCATATTTCAATTCTATTTGGAATTGGGGGCAGACGTATCCGTAATGAGGACAATTGAGGAACTGCCTAAATAAATCTTGGTGCTCTCTCTCTCTCTCTCTCTCTCTCACTCTCTCTCTCTCTCTCTCTCTCTCTCTCTCACTCACTCTCTTTACATTTTGATATTGAACTTAGAGTGCAAAATTTTGTACCTGAAATTTTTTGGTTGTGTTAAAGTTTCTCAAGCTATTTTGGTAAAACAATTGCAATTAGATTTTCATACTATCAACATAAAGGGAAATAAGTTTGGTGTTTATTGCACACCAAGTGTTTGATAAATTGTTTGCACACTAAGTATTCTATAAATTATCTTTATCAATTTTTGTTTTCTATTTTCATTGGAAATTGATTATCATTGTGTGATTTAGTTTAAATATATTTTGTAGAAAATATTGATTCACTTTCTCATCATTAGTATGCATTTCATTACGGTTTAAACACATGTCTGATTCTTGCAATAATTATTCGGGATAGATGAGTGTCGATCTGGAATTGCTTCCGTTCGCCATAGTAAATATTTTCAAAACATGATTTTTAATCACAAAAAGTTTTGTGTGATCTATTCACCCTCCCCCCCCCTCTCTAGATCGTTGCATTTCTCTAACACCGGTCTCATATCAATCTTGCTAAAAAAACAAACACCTACCAATTGATCCATAAGGTCATCAATTCTCATAATATGATACTTGTTCTTAATTGTGACCTTATTTAGTTGTCGATAATCAACACACAACCTCATGATACCATCTTTCTTCTTCACAAATAACACTAGTGCTCCCCACAGTGACACAATGGGTCTAACAAACTTCTTCTCAAGAAGATCTTCTAACTATTTCTTCAGCTCTCCAAACTCTAACGCAAACATTCTATATGGAGCCATCAACACAGGTCTAGCATCATGTACTAAATTTATGATGGAACTCGACTTTGCGTTCTAGAGGCAAGTCAAAAATATCTTCTAGAAAAACATCAGGAAATTCACATACTATCGACATATCACTAGCCACCACATCACCATCCACTCTCAAGGAAGAGAACATCACGAGCACCTAATCATTCTCCCTCAAAGACATTTCAACTCGACCAGTAAACATAAATCTCAGGTCCTCACTCTCTTCGGGTTCAAGAAACAGTATAGTCTTATAAAAAAAGTAGATGTACACATGGTTGAACTCTATCCAGTTCATCCCCAAAATCATATCGAGTTTATTAAACAAAAAACACACTAAGTCCATCCTGAATTCTTTACCAAAAATTCTCAAAGGGAAATCCAAACACACTAGCGAAGTAGTCACCAAACCATTAGTTGGGGTATCATTGACCATACTTCCATTCATAGAGGACACTTCAAGTTTCAGCTTGTTAACACATTCAAGAGAAATAAAGAATGAGTTGCACCAGTATCAATCATAGCAATCAATGCAACACCGTGAATAAAACATGTATCTCGAATCAAGTTATCTGATTTTGAGACATCTGCACAACTCAAATGAAATACTCTACCTTTAGTATAAGCAACAATAGTTGGCATCTTCTTTGGTTTCTGACATTGTGTACTGATGTGACCCTGCTTGCCACAGTTATAACAAGTCGGCACATTACTCATGCATTCAACAATGCAGTGACCTATCTTTCCATATTTTAAGCACTTCAGACCTACACTCTTACATTCATTAGCACAGTGGCCTAACTCTCCACACTTGAAACACTTCACATGATTAAGAGCTCTTCCCCCACTTATCTCTTTCCCGCCTGCCTATTCCTGTTGAAACTTATGCTTCCCTTTATCAACTGGAGTCGGATACGGATTCCCACAAAACTGATTCCCGCTATTCTTTTCACTAGCACTCTTGTAGTGAGCGGATTTAGACCTGCTATCTTCATCATATTTCCTGCATTTATTCACTAGCGCTGAGAACTGGCAAATCTCTAGATAACCAATAAATTGCTTGATTTCAGGATGCAAGTCACTTTAGAACTTGATGCACTTTGACCTTACAACTGCCACACCATTATAGTGTGGACAAAATCTCATAAGCTCCTCGAACTTAGTAGCATACTCAGCAACAATCATGTTTCCTTATTTCAGCTCAAGTTACTCAATCTCTTTCTTACTGCCCATATCAGCTGGGAAGTACTTCTCTAGGAGTTCAGTTCTAAACACAGTCCAAGAAATCTCAGTACCATCAGCTTCCATTTTCTGACGTGCATTATCCCACCAGTATTCTGAAGGTGAGAAAAATACACAAGAGGGGGGTGTTGAATAGTTTATGCCCAAAAATAAATTTCACTTCTGAACCAACAAGTTCATATTTTGAATAATGTTCAGACTCTGATATTAAAACTTATAACGACAGCGGAAATAAAATGTTCAAAAGTAAATGCAAGAAGCACACAAAGATTATCCTGGTTCCTCTCCTTAACTGAGAATAGTCCAGCCTCATTGCCTCAATAAGAGATTTTCACTATAACCAAACAAGTTACAAATTGATCAAGCACACTTACAAGAGACTTAAATTCTCAATCAACCTAGAAAGAGACTTTTACTTAAGCAACCTTGCAAGAGATTTCTACTCAATAAACCTAGAAAGAGACTTCTTTGGTCAATTCCTCAAACAAGAGATTTCTTCTCTCAAGCACACAGGCCAGAGACTTCCTCTACTTTAAACAAATAGTTTAGTAGAAAATGGTAACAAATATACTTAGATACACAATCAGAAGTATAACAATTATGCAACAATCACGAAGATTTTACAACCTCTTAAGATTTCTAAGATACCAAAGATAAGAAATCTTAATATTCACAAGATATTTCAAATGTGTTGTGATGTTGTAACCTTCCATTGAATCTTCAGATTTCTTTTATAGAGGTTGAGAAAGAGTCGTTGGAGGGTTTGAACATAAAGAGCAAACTTAATGAAGAAGCATGCCAAGAGAGACATCGGAGAATGCATCTGGTTTGAAGGCATGTATAGTGAATAATGACATTGTTCACAACGCCTTTCGAAGTACTAGGTATCTACCCAAAAGGTATAACAAACTTAAGATGTCACATCACTGTTTCTTGAGCCTTGCAAAACCAAATCCTAGTTGACTTTGTCCAGAAATTTAGGGCTTTGATAAGATAAGTTTGATTTGGTACATTGTACGGATGAGATGCTTTTCAACCTTTCAGAATTTGAGTTGTCATCAGAAGCTGCGTCATGAGACCAGAGTCTGAAACTTCAAAGTCTGATGCCTTTAGATATTGATGAACCAATTCAAATTCTTATCAATCTGAATTAGACTAACATTGCTTCTTCACATATGCTAACAATTAGGATTAATTCTATGCTTGTGATCCTGCACACTTAAACATATGTTAGCATACCCATTTGTTCTTTAAATACTTTGTTATCATCAAAACCTAAGAGATATGAACAATCTTGTTCCAACAATCTCCCCTTTTTTTATGATGACAAACAAATGTATTTAAGAACAATGGTTGATCAGTTTTAACCAACTTTACAACATCAGAGTCTGAGGTTTGTAAGCTCCCCCTGAGTCTAATAGTTCATAGGTTGAGTTTTTAAAGATCCCCATAAGTTTTATCCAAGTTAATTTAAACTTATTTTAATATAAAGAGTGTTCAGAAGAAATAAATATCAAAATAATTGAAAACTTAGGGTTCAAGATTAATTAAAAGCATTAAAAATACTTTAAACCTTCTTAAATATTCCCATAACTTCTCCCCTTTTTGTCATCGACAAAAAGTGAGTTCATACAGGTCAGTAAAGAAGTGGACAAAAGTATTTAATAATACAAACCAATATATTGAAAAAGTTAATTTTGAGAAAACCCAGTATGAACAACCTTTACACTTCCCAATACTAAGAAACGGCTAAAATGGTTGAACTGTTTCTGCGTTTCTCAAGGTGTCAAACATCATTCAAAAGTATCAACCGTCAGAAGTCATCATTTCTGGTATTAAATGATCGGATGTTCCATCTTCCCAAATGCAACATACAATACACTCAACTTCTTCTATAAAAGCACACCACCAGAGACACACTTCTCATTTTTCATCTAACTCTTCTTCTCTTCTTAGTAGTATGAGTTCTCCAACTGAGAAGGCGACTGCACCATTTCAGCGGAGGTCATAGTACCACACTCACAGCCACCTCTCGAGGAAGCCCAGCCAACTGGGTCAACCTTTGCAAGGGATGCTTTAAGAGTGAGGAATCCAAATAAGAACAAGAAAAAGCTCAAGAAGAAGAAGAAGAAGAAAAGAGTGCCAAAGAGGACTTTCTTCTTTGATTCTGATGAAGGAAGTGAGGAACGAGTAGTTGAATGGGAATATTCCTTTAGGGATATGGGTTATATTATGATCTTATCAAGTTAATGTAATCCAAGAAATCTTGTAAACTTTTTATCAAGTAATGAGAAAAAGTTTCCCCCTTTTTATATTGACTCTGAATGTTTTAATTCTTGTTTTGAATGCGTTTAAACAACAAGAAATTCCCAGAAAAATAGTTCATCCACAAGATAACTAAGAAAAGACTATATCAAACATTTATCAGAAGAATAATAAAGATTACAAGATAAATATAGCTTCACACATAAGCAAAATAACAAGACATGCAAAACAAATAAAGAAGAAAAAGATAAGATTTTATAAAAGGAATCAGTTTAGCAAAACAATAAAATGGTTCATATCCTAAGACTGGGGTTTCTTCAGAAGATCCAAAATTTCCCTTAGATCTACACCCGTGATGTTTTTTCTAGCATCCATAGACTTCATCCAATTATCCCTTTCAACCTGTTTGATAGCCATAGCTTATTATGTAATAGCAACATAGGCCAGATTTTCCTCAAAAATATATTTCCTAGAACAAGATGATGCAATAGATTCTCTAGTGACATTCCTCATATTCTGAATCACAGATGCAACAAAAGTCTGGAGAGAATCCTATATAGCAGAGTATTCTGCTGGGTCAGATGCAAAAGGTCTCACATGATCATGCATTGCACTTATCTAAGAGAATGTTTTTTTATCACACCTATGTTCATTTGGATAGTTTGAGAAAAGGATGAGGTGTTTGAATTTGAGGGTCCAGATTTAGATGAATGGTTTGAAAGATTAGGTTCATTTAGAGAGATTTAGGGTGTAGGAGGTCAAAAGGGATTTGTTTAGACTCAATTCTAGACACTGAAACAATTTGAACTAGAGATAGATCCTAAACAACTTGTTCAGTTTTAATATGAAGTTCAAACACAACTTGATCTAGAGGTTGACTCAGAACAGAGCTAGGTTCTCTTTGAGGATATGGTGGTTGAGTTTCTGATGGAAGGGTGATTTCTGGCAAAAGTAGAACATTTTTTGTTAGAGGGATGAACTAAAGGAGAGAAGACTCGGATGGGAATAGCAGGG
This sequence comes from Lathyrus oleraceus, assembly GCF_024323335.1. Lineage (NCBI taxonomy): Eukaryota > Viridiplantae > Streptophyta > Magnoliopsida > Fabales > Fabaceae > Lathyrus > Lathyrus oleraceus. Next base: position 111,245,276 of record NC_066580.1, read on the forward strand.
ATATCATTGATTATATCAGGTGAAGATTTTTTGAAGACTTTAGGTCAAGATAAGCTTCAAACCCTTATGCATCATACTCCGACTCAGGGCTAGATGATATAGCTTTACCACTAGAAACATCTATGGGAGGTTCAAGCATTGTGTTTAGGGGTGTTGGTTGTTCAGAAGGAGGAAATACAATTAACTGATTCTGAACATCAGTGGGTTCATTGATAGGGAGTGATATGTGTTTTGGGGATTGATATGGTGTGGGAATAGGTGAGGGGTTGTGTCGCATCCGCGAAAAACAACCGGCGGGCTGAAACAAAACAACACAGAGCCTCCACCGTGCGTTATTTATCCCAAAAGAGGGAAAGGAAACGCTCGAAGTAAACCTGGGAAAGACATGGTCTCGCGACCAAAGAGAATGGGATCGGGAGTCGGTTACGCAAGGGGAAGGTATTAGCACCCCTCACGTCCGTCGTACTCGACGGGATCCACGCTCAAACGATAGAAAAAGGTTGCTAAAACAAAACATCACACACACACACAACACAGGTGGGAGAAGAGGGGAGAGGTCTCGCTAGGATATCGCATCCTATGCCTACGTATCTCATCTGGAATGAGAATCAGAGCTGCCGTAGTTCGGCTCACGCACGCCGAAACAAAACACACACAGAAAGGAAAACATGGAACCCGAATGCCAATCACTGGACTTACATCAGCTTCCGAACCAAACAAACCCACACTGGAAACCAGATGCCACTTGATGGACTTATACCGGACTCCAAGCACACAACAATAGGATACGGACTGCCAATCGCTGGGCTTATGTCCATCTCCTAACACACAAGAAGAAACAAACAACAAGTTACTAAGGAGTCGGGAACTCGAGCCTAGCAACTGTCAAGCAAACACACACAAAAGAAAAAGGGTGCCCAGAGAGATCTCGCACGGTCTCCTGCCTACGTACCTCATCTGGTATGAGGATCAGGGCGACGTAGTTCCCCTGAACGGGAAAGAAATTCTAACCTAACCAGATACAAAGGGAGACACAAACTACTAGGGAGCTGGACTCGAGCCTAATAGTTATCATGCATCATAGCCCTATGTTAAGGTTTCTATCCTAACTTGCACAGGCAGCAAGCTAATCCTAAACAGGCAAAGCAATCAAAGCAAACAGTCACAAATAGCACACACTATATACAGACAAAGTGGGCTCACACAAGGGTTAGGCTGCAAAAGCAAGCCAACTGTATCAGGTGATGTTAGCTCTTAACCCTAACATTGAGAGTTAGGGTGAAGCAGATGAAATGGGAGTGAGGGGTGTGCCTCACAGCTCTTATCCATAGCCAGGGAGAGCTTCAGACAAAGGAAGTGTGGGTTCAGAAAGTGGGAACCCTTATACACTTATGACTGACTCAACAGAGATCTTGGGTTAATATCCTCAAGGCATCAACATGTAATGTGAGCCAAGGGATGACTCAACAGAATAGCAGGAGATGGATTGCACATCTCTTGTGTCTGCCAATTGCCTTAACAAAGGTCTTTTCCTGCTTGGGGACAAAGATAAACAAACACAAGCATTGCCTCTTGAGGAGGACTTCAGACAGGTGCCTGGCCAAGTAACAGGCCAGGTCTTCCAGACTACATGGAGTTAGTAATGCCATACCTCAATTGGTTAAGCAACCAAGCAACAGCAAAAGCAAGTTCACAATGAACTATAGCAACTAATGTACCTGAAATCAATCTAACATAATCAGTACACAACTTAAACAGTCAAACAGACAATTACAAGTCAACAGTTAACTGTACACAAGCAATGCATCAAGCAAAGCACAAGCCAATGGTCAACATAAATGACTTAGAAGCCACCTATAAAACAAACTTAATGTTAATCAACATCAATCAAACAAGCAACTCAAGCCAAGTGAATTAATTCCTCCATGCCATATGCCTTTTGTCCTGAAAACACAACTCAAACATGAGAAGCAAACCCCTAGGACAAAGCCTAGGGTCAAAGAAGGAGAAATATTTCAAAACAGAACATGAAAATTGGCACAAATCAATTTCAATCAAATTAGAACAATGTCCAAGTGGTCTCACATTCATATCACACACCAATTTCATTTCACAAAACATCTAAGGCAAAGTGTGCAATTTCAAAGCTCATTGGACCAAACAGAATGAATCAATCCAAACTCAATCAAAAACAAATCAATAAATCTCCAGAAAAATCATGATCAAACAGAATTCATAACATGATCATCATACCGAATTTCAGGCCATTTGGACAAGTGGAAGCAAGTCAAATAAAACCCCTAAGTCAAGGCATGTTCAAACAAACTCACACAAGGCACCAAATCATGCATCAACTTCAAGCAAGCATAAAACAGAGTAGGAACATGATAAATGCACCAAACCAAAGCCATGGTAACCGTCGAAGTGTCTAGAATCACTCCACAAAATTTCAAGTCCATCCAATAAACCTCAAGAATTTCAAAAATCATATAAGATCATGACTCCCAAAAAGTCTACAATTGGCCAAACAGAAAGGAAATTCTCAAACAAATTGGAAATGCACTCAACAAATCCACAAAAATTCACAAGTGATCTTAACTTCCAGAAGTATCAACATGCAAAAATTCACACTATTTGAAGTTCATATGGCATGGTAATGAAAATCCACAAATTGGACAAGAAATGGTGTGACACAAATTGTCACACCTAGATTGATCAGCTCATATCTCACAAACCAGAAATGATAAAATCACAAACTCAAAGCCAAAATGTTCATTGAGATGTCTATTTTACACATGCAAAATTTCAAGAATTTTGGATTAAGCATCAGAATTTCACAATCAAAATGGTAAGCAAGGTGAAAGCAAACACATGTTCACATAAACCCTAGGCAATTTTTAAATCCACACATGCACAAATCCTGGAAAAATATTCATAAAATAGAGGACATCGTAAGGATCATTTTGCAAAAAATCCCAGCCAATTTGGATCAATGGTTTAAGAGATATGAATTATTGAATGAGTGAAAAAAATAAAAAATGCACATGGAAGCTTGTATGATCATGGCATGGATTAAGGGAATAAAGTGCCAAAGGCCAAAATGATTATGCCTAAACTCGGAATCGAACCGAGTGTATTTTTGAAAACCAGCGCACGCTCAAATGGACCTGGACACGTGGTCCAGTGCATGGTGTTATAACACCCAAACGCATGCAGCATGGCGCAAAGTGGATCAAAACGCGTTCTGGACAACAAACCCTAAGCGTTCATACATTGTTCATCCACAAATCCAGCTCAAGAACAATTGTTCACCAAAACTCACAAAACGCATATCATTGGAACCGTCTTTCAGCATACATCACGAATCTCAAATCATTTTAACCTAAATCATCCTAAATTCAAAGATTCGAAGAGAAACATATTTGTGCATCAATCTTAAATTCGCTATAACTCTCTCATTTCTTGATGAAAATCGATGAAACAAATTGCAGTTTGCTCTACTAAGAAAGATCTACCAAAAGCATGCTTTAATTTCATGAATCGTTAAAGTCGAAATCTGACCTTAATTGGATGACAGATGTGAAATCGTGTGAATCAAGCCTTGTAATGCCAAAACAGAAGTTCTTTGATGCTTATACAAGTGAATGAAGCAAGGCTTTGATGTTAATTATGCTTGATCTCGTTGAAAACTCGAATTGCCATTGATGACCTTCACTTCAACAGTTCCAAATTCAGCTTGAAAACCTTGTGATCTTGCTTCCAATAGCCTCAATAATGCACATGGATGAAGGATTGATGATGATCTTGGCACGGTTTGTGAAGAAATTTGGAGAAAAGTTGAGAGAAGAAATGAAGAGTTCTTGAGATCTAGATCTAGATTTCTGAATTATGAAGTGTTAATCACAAAAACAGTTAGAATTAGGTTTATATATGTGATGTTAAGCATGTTGCTAATCATGATTAGTGTAATTGCAAGTGTTTAAGTGAAATGCAAGTTTTATGCTAAATTGCAAATTGGCCAACTCACCCTCACATGTGAAAATCAATGTAACAGTGCCAATTTAGTTTCAATTCACCTCAGAAATGTGGTTTCTAAGCTAATGCAAGTGGAATTGAGTGAATACAAAGCATAGTTTGCAAAATGACCTTTTCCCTCCAATTTTCAAAATAAGTTCAAGTGAAAAATGCACTTTTTGTGTGATGATTTTTAATGAAATGTGATGCATGAATTGAATAGAGGAGATCAAAAGAAATTTTCTCCAAAAAGTCTCACTCCATTTGGCCTTGTGGATCAAAAGTTATGCACTTTTGAAATTCAACTTTTCTTGACAATGATTTGATCATAACTTGCCAACCACAAATGAGAAATTCATGTTCTTGGACTTTTTGGAAAGGTGAGAGCAAGATCTACAACTTTCATGTTGGACAAAATTTCATTTGAAGCATTTTTGGACATGTAATTTTAGGGAGAAAATCTTTCCATTTTTGGCAATTTTGAATTACAAGTCACTTTCTATTTTTGGAAAGTTTTCATCTGACTTTATTTTCTTCAATGTTGATGTTTGAAATGTCAAATGAAACTTGTTTGGACATGAATGAAGTGTCTCTAACCCTCTCCCACCTCCAAATCCATCAGTTGACCTTTGGTTGACTTTTTCTGACTGATAGATGAACTGGCTATGCACTGATGAACTTGAGCCTCAAACTCCTGATGAAATGGCTCAAACATGAAACCCTAGCTTACACAAGCTCAATATAACCACATGATGATCTCCCATCTCACTAAAGACCCCATCTCCTTGACAAGCCCTGATTGGCACAATACAGATGACTAGGGTTGACCAGAGGTCAAAACCCTAATCCCAAGGCATCTGATCAAGCACAATGAATCTCTTGGTGATGATAAGACCGTGATGATGATGATGTACCATTTCAACCAAGATGATGATCAATCTCCTTGAGGAACCAAGAAACCCTAATTTGAAGCACACCCTCAGATGGCTATTGATCAATTCTATAGGACCCTCAACTTGAATCTCTTAACCTCCTTATCTTCTGATCAAGACTTAGGAGGATGACTTGCTTAATGTTGCCATATGATATGAAAATATGCAATGCCTAATGACCTACAAATGATATGCAATATGCTAAGCTAGTCCCAAGAGAGGAGGGCAAATTTTGAGGTGTTACAGCTGCCCCTATTCAATCTACTGTGAACCTGTCGATATGAATAGCCTCGACTTTCAGATGATCAGGGTGAAGAGTGATTGAATACCAAGAACAGACGAACAATTTGCACTCTGATGGGAAATAATTAACAATGCCTGTCAGAATCGGCAAAGAAACAATCTTGAAAGAAGAATCCGCCTGGTACGGAGCAAGTCGGCCTGATCACCGAAACTGAATGTCGACCCGGATACCAAAATAAATGGTAACGCAGGGATAACCATGGCCTGAACACCACATCCGCTGGGGATTATTATTATTATTTTTTTACTTTTTCTTGAACCCCGAACAAACATTTTATTGCGTATGATCCCGGATCACCGCGGTTGAACCCCGACACTTCATCGTAGTCTTGTTTGCCAAATAATGAACCCCACTCTCCATTTGAACCCCAGTCGCCTGACGATAACTTGTGATCGCCATTGTGAACCCCGTTCTCCAGAAAACACCTCGTGTCTCCCTCTCTCCATTTGGACCCCGCTCTCCAGAAAATGCCTCAACATTTCCCTTTCTCCATTTGAACCCCGTTCTCCGCTTTCTTGTGATAATTTCGCTGGCAACGTCGGAAATAACACCAAAACACCACTCTGATGGCGACATATCAGAGGGTACACCTTCACAACAGGAAGGCAACATGTGCATCTCTTCCTCAGAAGACACCCATAACGACCTCCATTGGCCTCGGCCAAAGTCTAAGGTGACACATGAACAGAAGATAATCCTGAGGACCTCATCCCGGATATAATCTTCAACTCCAATCTCCATTTGGACCCCGCTCTCCAGAAAATGCCTCAACACTTTCTTTTCTCCAATTGAAATGCATGTTCGCGCTGATCGTGTAACGTCCTTTGATTTTATTTCCATCTCCGTCCGACGGAAAAATTTCCTCCAGTATCGCACTACTGGGGAACATTGCTGATCTGACGTCATGATGCTAAACTCCTCAGAGTAACACCTTCACCATCCGGTGAAACCAAATCTCAAACGGTAACCATGGCTTGAGTCGCGCTGATCGCGTCACGATGTTAAACTCCTCAGAGTAACATCTTCCAACTTCTGTCTCACACGACAGAACTTTTTGCCAGTATCGCACTACTGGGGAATATTGTTGACCCAACACCACGATGTTAAACTCCTCAGAGTAACATCTTCACCATCCTGCAAAACCAAACCTCAAGCAGTAACCACGGCTCGAGTAACTGATACTTGCAATGGTGATGATTTCCCAACTAGCGAAACCACTTCTCAAACGGTAACCACGGCTTGAGTAGTATCCTCACCCACTGGCAAAACCAAATCTCAAACGGTAACCACGACTTGAGACTAGTGTATGTTTGCAATGATGATGCATGATTTTTTTCAACGTAATGCTCCATAACCATGGAAATGCTACGCGATTTATTATTATTTTCTTTTTTTTATGCAATATGCTATGCTTATTCTACACGATGAATGTATAAAAAGTATCCCCCTCAAGGGACTCTCCTGGGGAGCTCGAGACACTCTGCTGAGGAACTCGCCAACACTCCGATTTCCACCCTGCTGGGGAATAGTGTTGCTGCTGGGAAAAGGCAACCCTTGCTGGGGAAAACCTCCTTTGCACCCGATCCGCTTGGGGGACCTCGCTGGGGATAAGAACCACCAACGCTGGGGATAAGAACCACTCCCGACTCTGCTAGGGAAGCCACCGCCCACAGATACCTCCGCCCGGAAATAGCAACCTTCAGGCCTGGAGACTGAGGAAGCATTGATCTGAAACCTGCTGGGGATAACCATCCGGACCCTGCTAGGGAAGCCACAGACCTTGAATCTGCTGGGGATTTAGTCATTCCGACTCTGCTTGGGAAGGAGGACAGTCTGGTACTGAACACCCGTCGACTCGTCGAACCATGGTATTCATATCCAACTCCCATGTCAGCTTTCCAATTTTGAGAACTCCCAGACTCGTCGGGACTTTTCTGATTCATCACCTTGCATTCCCAACTGCTTCGTACTCGACGGAGAGCGAACTCCTGGGATTTACACAAACTTTTCAATCTTTAGACTTTGAAGAGTCTTCTTGATTAATTCTCAAGGATCGTCGTACGTCTCGTCGTCTTTTTACCGTTCTTCTATTCATTCGTCCCTGATTGGACCCCGTGGGGATTGTTCTGTTAACAGCTTCCACATCACAACCTGCAAGTAAGGGAAAACACCTAACAGTTCCTGCAAAAGAGATCGTTAGATAAAAATCGTGCCCCATGCGTGTCAAGATTTCAACACTTGGGTCACTCAACCTTCCGAATAAGATTTCAAATTTCAATCTTATAAGCATGCATTGGAAGGGACCTGTATGTCTTAAAATGCAAGATTCTTTATCAACACAATTGGATGTTTTTGCAATCAAAGCGGTAATGAAAAACAAAAACAAAATTATTTGACTGAATATGCATTTTATTGATTGGAAAAGTGTGGCTCAAATTGAGCAATACAAAGGAAGCAATTCCTGAAAAGAGGTAATTGCGCACAAAAGGAAAAATCTATCCTAATGGCAATGTGAAACCCGTGATCTCATCGAGTTCCAACTCAGTTACACCCCATATATCCTCAGACTCTCCTTGCTTTCTGCCTTCTGAATAAGACGCTTCTGATCGATCCCTACCGGGTATTATCCATGTGCTATATCCAAAATACAAACGATCATGCCAGACGCAGTTGTTCGTTTCAATCCCTCTTTTTCCTGGACCGCCCTTTCGGGTTTTCAGTCCACCGGGATACCCTTTTTTGCCCAAGCCGCCTTTTCAGGTTTTCGACTTGCCGGGTGTACAGTTTTTTCATTTTATCCCTAATTTTTGCCCGAACCTTTCTTTCTCTTTTTTTTTTGGTTCGCCGGGATGCCCATTTTTGCCTGGACTATTTTCTTCTTTTCGTCCAGCGGGTCTCTTTATACGAAGTATTTTTTAACTGCGTCTGCATTCACAGGGGATGGAAAATCCTCACCATCCATGGTCGTTAACAACAAGGCTCCACCAGAGAAAACCTTCTTGACCACGAATGGACCTTCATAATTGGGTGTCCATTTGCCCCTTCGATCGTTTTGAGGAGGAAGGATCCTTTTCAGCACCATATCACCTACGTGATACACACGAGGTCGTACCTTTCGGTCAAAAGCACGCTTCATCCTCTGCTGGTACAACTGCCCATGACAAATGGCTGCCAGCCTCTTTTCCTCAATCAGGCTCAACTCTTCATACTGGGTCCTCACCCATTCAGCCTCTTGCAACTTCACGTCCATCAGGACTCTCAAAGAGGGAATTTGAACCTCAACAGGTAACACGGCTTCCATTCCATATACCAACGAGAAAGGCGTTGCCCCAGTAGATGTACGCACCGACGTTCGGTACCCATGTAATGCAAACGACAACATCTCATGCCAGTCTTTATAGGTTACCACCATTTTCTGCACAATCTTCTTGATATTCTTATTGGCTGCCTCAACCGCCCCATTCATCTTCGGACGATAGGGAGAAGAATTGTGATGTTCAATCTTGAATTCCCGGCACAGTTCTGCCATCATCTTGTTGTTCAAATTAGAACCATTATCAGTAATGATCCTCTCGGGAACCCCATATCTGCAAATGATGTCTCTCTTCAGAAACCTGGCAACGACCTACTTCGTCACGTTCGTATAAGAGGCTGCTTCTACCCACTTGGTGAAGTAATCAATAGCCACCAATATGAACCGATGCCCATTCGAAGCCGTAGGCTCAATCTTTTCGATCATGTCAATGCCCCACATAGCGAACGGCCACGGAGACGACATCAAACTCAACGGATTTGGAGGCACGTGCACCTTATCAGCATAAATCTGGCATTTATGACACTTCCGCACGAAATTGAAACATTGGGCCTCCATTGTCATCCAATAATAACCTGCCCTTAGCAGCTTCTTCACCATTGCATTCCCACTGGCATGGGTATTGAACGATCCCTCGTGAACCTCTTTCATCAATTGGCTTGCTTCTTTATCATCAACACATCTGAGCAAAACCCAATCGAAATTCTGCTTGTACAAAACCCCATCCTTATTCAAGTAGAACACCATGGCCAACCTCCGCAGAGTCTTTCGGTCCTTCTTGGATGCTCCCTCAGGATACTCTTGAGTCTCTAGATAGCGCTTGATATCGTAATACCACGGCTTCTCATCATCAGGCACTGTATCAACAGCAAACACATAAGCCGATCTATCCAGGCGTCCTACCTCAACACTGGAGAACTGATTCCACCACTGCACCTTAATCAAGGCGGCCAGAGTAGCCAGAGCATCTGCCAGAGGATTCTCCTCTCTAGGCACATGATACATCTTCACTTTGGTGAAAAACGTCAACAATCTCCTCGTATAATCCCGGTATGGAACTAAATGAGACTGATGTGTATACCATTTTCCGTTAACCTGATTTACAACCAGAGCTGAATCTCCATATATGACAAGGTTCTTGATCCTCAAATCAATTGCCTCTTCAATCCCCAGTATACAAGCTTCGTATTCAGCCACGTTGTTGGTGCACTCAAATGTTAGCCGGGCATCAAAAGGAATGTGGGATCCTTTCGGCGTAACCAAAACAGCACCAACTCCGCTACCATTCACGTTAACGGCCCCATCAAACATCAGAATCCATTCGGATTCAGGGTCAGGCCCCTCCTCCGGGATTGGTTCCTCGCAATCTTTCGATTTGAGAAACATGATGTCCTCATCAGGGAATTCAAACTTCATCGGTTGATAATCATCAATAGGTTGCTGAGCAAGGTAATCAGACAATACACTCCCCTTGATTGCTTTCTGAGAGGTATACTGTATATCATATTCTGTCAAAATCATTTGCCACCTCGCAACCCGTCCGGTCAATGCTGGCTTCTCAAAAATATACTTGATTGGATCCATCTTGGAAATCAATAAAGTGGTATGAACCAGCATATACTGTCTCAGTCGGCGAGCAGCCCAGACCAAAGCACAACAAGTTTTCTCGAGCAGTGAATATCTTGTTTCACAGTCGGTAAACTTTTTGCTAAGGTAATATATGGCATGCTCTTTTCGACCAGACTCGTCATGCTGCCCCAATACACACCCTATAGACCCCTCGAGGACCGTCAAGTACAGAATTAACGGTCTTCCCTCCACAGGAGGCATCAGAATCGGAGGCTCCTGCAAATACTCTTTTATCTTTTCAAATGCCGCTTGGCAATCATTATTCCACCTGACCGTTTGATCTTTTCTTAACAACTTGAAAATTGGTTCGCACGTGGCTGTTAGATGAGATATGAACCGTGAGATGTAGCTCAATCTACCTAAGAAACCACGAACCTCTTTCTTTGTTCTCGGTTCAGGCATTTCTCTTATTGCTTTTACTTTAGCAGGATCAATCTCGATTCCTTTCTCACTTACAATGAACCCCAACAATTTACCGGACCGCACTCCGAAAGTGCACTTATTAGGATTCAACCTCAGTCTGAACTGTCTCAGCCGGTCGAACAACTTGGCCAGATCTACCAAATGCCCCTCTTCTGTTTGGGACTTTGCTATCATGTCATCAACATAGCATTCGATTTCATGATGAATCATATCATGAAACAAAGTCACCATGGCTCTCTGATAAGTAGCACCGGCATTCTTGAGACCGAATGGCATCACTTTGTAACAAAAGGTGCCCCACGGTGTAATGAACGTTGTTTTCTCCATATCATCTGGTGACATTTTGATTTGATTATAGCCAGAAAAGCCATCCATGAAGGAAAACACCGAGAATTGAGCTGTATTATCTACCAACACATCAATGTGAGGTAATGGGAAATCATCTTTCGGACTAGCTCTGTTCAGATCTCGGTAATCCACACACATTCTTACCTTCCCATCTTTCTTCGGGATTGGCACAATGTTCGCGACCCACGGCGGATAGTTAGTGACAGCAAGGAAACCAGCATCCCATTGCTTCTGCACTTCCTCTTTAATTTTCATCGCCATATCAGGTCGAGTTCTGCGCAACTTCTGCTTCACTGGAGGACAATCTGCTCTTAATGGTAGCTTGTGCACAACGATATCGGTTTCCAACCCTGGCATATCTTGATAAGACCAGGCAAAGATGTCGACATACTCTTTCAACAATGCCACCATTCTGCTCTTGACACTTTCCTCCAAAGCAACCCCGATTTTCACCTCTTTCTTGACCTCGTCGGCACCTAGATTCACAATTTCAATCTGCTCTTCGTGTGGCTGAATCACCTTCTCCTCTTGTTTTAACAACCTGGCTAATTCCCCTGGTAGTTCACAATCTTCTTCGCCTTCTTCTTCGGCATGATAAATCGGATTGTCGAAGTCATATAAGGGTGTAACAGGATTGTTATCAATGAGATCCGGAGAATGATCGCATCTGCATGAATGTGGATTCATGCATTGCTTTAGAACCGGAGCAAGACAAATTGAAAAAAGAAAAATGAAAACATTGCCATTTTTATTTTGTTTTATTTTTAAACTGCAAAAATAAATGAAAAACAGGGAACACCGCTTTTGATTGAAAAACATCCTTTTATTTATGATGCAAAAATTTTGCAAAATGAAACATGAGGTGGCCCTTACAATGAACCATTACGTGTCGGGCAACACGTATGGCTTTCATGCACATAAAATCAAAAACAGAAAAATATTACTCTTCCAGCAGAGTGACCGTGATGATCTTTTCAGCCTTCCAGTTTTGGATTCCCATCCCTGGTGCGCACGGCTTTATCCACCGGTCTATTTCACAGTCGCTATCAGCTTCATCACTCACCATACAGATGTGATCCGGATCCAGCATACCGGCACTGGTGAATGTGACTGGCGTACGGCGTCCTCTGCCTTGTCCCAATGAGCCTCTGTTCGGCTGATACCCCACTCCGAAGCGGTCTTTCTTGGCGGAGATGTCCATCATCCTACCCCAACCAGGAGCCTCTCCATTCTTCACCACCTCAGCGGCCTGTTTGTACGAAGATATGGACGGTTTCTCCTCTTCTTTTGCAAAAAGAGCATTCTCCACCTTAACGGTTTCAAATGCTTGACTCGGCGTCTCCCATATCTCACCATCCATCTCCACGTACTTGAAAGATGAAAGGTGGCTGACGAAGATGTCTTCTTCCCCGCAGACGGTGACGACCTGCCCTTCCCAGATATATTTCAACTTTTGGTGCAAAGTCGAGGTCACTGCCCCAGCAGCATGAATCCATGGGCGACCCAACAGGCAACTGTATGCCGGCTGAATATCCATGACGTAGAAAACAGACTTGAACACCTCAGGGCCTATCTTCACCGGGAGCTCAACCTCTCCAAACACAGCCCGCTTCGACCCATCAAAAGCCCGCACTATCAAATTTGTGGGCGTCAGGATCAATCCTTCGCAATTCAACTTAGCCAGAGCCTTCTTTGGCAGCACATTCAAAGAGGAGCCAGTATCAACCAGCACATGCGAAAGCACGGCTCCTTTACATTCCATTGCAATGTGTAAAGCCCGGTTATGATTTCTTCCATCCACAGTCAGATCCATGTCGGTAAAACCCAGCCCATGACTGACATGCACATTAGACACCACCGTCTCTAACTGGTTGATCGTAATCTCTTGGGGAACATAGGCTTTCTTCAAAATTTTCAACAGAGCCTCTCTATGCCCCTCAGAGCTTAGCAACAAAGACAAAATCAATATTTTGGAAGGAGTTTGTTGCAGATGGTCAACAAGCTTGTACTCTGACTTCTTGATGATTCTTAGGAATTCCTCTGCTTCATCATCAAGCTCTCTCTCCGACCCAACAGGCGCCGGTGTCACCACGGGAGTACCATCATTCACCACGGCTTGCTTTCCTTTTGCCCTGGCTAAAGCCTCGGCCTTTTCTTTTTTCTCTTTTTCTCCTTCCCCTCCCCTCAACGCATCAGGAGCAAACAGCCTTCCGCTGCGAGTGAAACCACTAGGTCCGGCATTATCCACCTTTGAAACGGTGGTTTCACCTGCAGCTTGGTCCTCTACCTTCTCTCCATTGCAGTACACTTCCCCACCATAATGCCACGACACGACATCATCTTTGTCATACGGAATTGGCCCAGGTACCGTGATAGTAACTGGAGCCGCCTCAGCCAGAGTTGACAAATCAACCGGGTCGAAGTAAATCGTTATGGTGGAGACATCATCCTTCCCCAGATCAGCCCTCTCAAACTGAATACTTCCTTCGTCCATCAGCCCTTGGACAGTTTCCTTCAATAGTGTACACCCCTTAACAGTAGTGCACGCAGCACAATTATCACCACAACCCGAATAAACCCCATTCAATAACAACTGCCTCTTGACCTCAGCCAAAGGAGTCTTCAACTGATCAACAGACAACAGCCCCATTCTGTTCTCCTCCGAGATTGCATTCACCCCCCTTTGACCATGCGCGGGCATGGGATTAGCATTCACATTGGGAGACGGTGCAAAGTTGATCGTCTTTGAATCCACCAGGTCTTGAACCACATGCTTAAAAGCTTTGCAGTTCTCTACGTTGTGTCCGGGCGCACCTGAATGAAATTCACATTTTGTATTCTCATCGTAATTGGCTGGCCTCTGATCAGGTCTCAAAGGTGCCAGAGTTCTCATTTGTACCAACCCCAAGTCTTTCAACTTTTTCAATAGGAAGGAATAAGTCACAGGCGGCCTGTCAAACTGTCGATCATTCATTCTCCCCCTGACTTGGTATCCCGCCCTCTGCTGAAATGGTTGTCTTTGTTGTTGCGGTTGATGTTGTGCAGGCTGATTATCAGCAGGAATAGTTACCGCAACGTTGTGCTGAAAGTAACAATCCCTACTGGGTCCTCTCTGAGTGTACACCGCACTTGTATCACCCTCTTTCTTCCTCTGGCCGTTACCGAAGGGCTTCTTCGACCCTGAAGATGAAGCATTACCACCCTGTATCTTTCCGAGCTTCAGCCAGCTCTCAATCCTTTCTCCGGCCACCACTATGTCCGTAAAGTTTGTCACTGGACAACCAACCATCCTCTCGGCGAACGCCCCCTGCAGGGTACCCATGAACAGATCCGACATCTCTCTGTCCACCAGCGGAGGTTGCACTCTGGCAGCCAACTCCCTCCATCTCTGCGCATATTCTTTAAACCCCTCATTTGACTTCTGAGACATACCCTGCAGCTGGGTACGACTAGGAGCCATGTCTGCGTTGAATTGGTACTGTTTAAAGAAGGCATCGCCCAGATCCTGCCAACTCTTGATGTCAGAAGATTTCAACTTGGTGTACCACTCCAAGGATCCTCCAGACAGACTGTCCTGGAAGAAGTACATCCATAGCTTTTGGTCCATGGTGTAAGCAGAGATCTTACGAACGAATGCTTGTAGATGAGTTTCCGGGCAGGAACTCCCATTATATCTACCAAATGCGGGCGCTTTGAACTTCTGTGGGATCACAATCCCATCGACTAGCCCCATGTTTGACATATTTACAACCCCCGGAGTGGCATAACTCTCGAGAGCTCTGATCTTTTCAGCCAGTAACTGAATCTCTTTGTTGGGAGGTTGGACGCCATATTGCCCAAACGGCTCATTGTGCATGGAGAACTGATCAGCTTCTCGGTCCTCCTCTCTATCATCTTCAACCCCAAAGAATGGAGGGAACAGACTGTCTTTCATATTATTGCCCATCTGAATAGGTTGACCACCAGTGGCAGCACCAAAACCTCCAGCATTGTTCACTACACCCACAGTCGTTCTTTTTCCGCCTTCTCGAGAACCACCCAGCCCCTGGTTGGAGACACCATCCAGGTTAACACCACTATTAGCAGCGGAAGCCCGCTCGAGCTTCTCAACTTTGTCAGCCAAAGCTTTCTGACCAACTGCAAAACCCTGCATGATGTTGATCAACTCGTTCATTTTATCCTTCAGCTTGAGAACGTCTGCATTAGGGAGATCCATCAGCCTTGGAGTATTGCGTCTGGTGAAATATCTGTGAGGGCGTGTTGAGTGCAAGGGTACAACTCTACGAGCACGAGCAATGATTCCTGAAACAATCAAGCACGTTAGAACTGATACCTGCAAAATAAAACACAAGTTATTATGATCATGCATGAATGCAGTGTTTATCCCCATGAGGAACACTTTATCTCTCGATCCTGGCTTCATCGAGACATATAATAATCTGGCAGCAATATTCTGACATTCAGCATTTGATTTCATCATACAGATCAGAGATATATGATTTTGCAAAATACCCTCAACCATGTGTGTGCTGTGTGAGTGCATACGGTAAAGCAAATAAAGCTTGAAGATCGATCACTGAATGAACACAACCATCACATAGCAAAATGCACAATAAGCGCCATAGTCATACATCAAAGCTGATACAAATCAAATACAACCCTCCAGCATCAGAAAGGAAATACAAGCAAATGAATTCCGTCAACAGGCCTGACGGTAACCCACACAAAAGAAAGGTCTAAACTGACAAGGGTCCCACAGAAGGCCCTATATCATCAACCATCTTCGCAAACTCTGCGGCGAACCTGAGCTCAGTGTTCTCCTGCTGTAATCTCCCCACCTTCTTCTGGTGAATCTTCATCTGCCTGAAGTAATGATCTCTCTCAACAATGTAATGATCTCTCTCAGCGATGATCTTTGCCTTCTCCGCTTCCCATTCTGCAGCAAGGACTCTGGCTCTGGCATCTCTCTGATCTCTCACGAGGATCTGCCTCCTCTTCTCATCTTCAATGACCTTTGAAGCTCTGGCTAGTTTTTCCTTCGTGATGTCGTGCTCCTTTATCGACGACGCTAGGGCTTGGATGATCTTCCCATAGTAGGCGGTATCCATCTCAAAGCGCTTTGCTTCCAGGGCATGTCGCTTATCCTGATCTTCCATCCTTACTTTGATCTCTTGATTAGCCATCTGGATCCGAGCAACACTCATCTCCAATTCAGCTTTCTCTGCAAGCAACTGATCTCTGGCTCTCTTCATCTCGAGGAATTCTTCCATACTGACAGAAGAACGCGGACCCTCATTCATAGGACACCAAGGATCACCTCCCGGAAATGGTAGATGTGTGATCTCAATTCTCTTCCGAAGCCAATCATCAAATGGAGGAAAAGACCGGCTTTGACCTTGCCAAAAGGAACCTTACCCTTCCTCTGAATACTACGCCATGACCCAGACACCTGCCTCAACTTGGCCTGATTGCCCTCAACTGGAAAGTAAAAAGACTCCTGAATCTCGCACTCGAGAGGAGGAACCTCCATAGCAAACCCCATTTGTCTCCTAAGAAGCGTTGGGTTGTAATTAATGCAACCCTGAACTCTTATGAGAGGCACATTGGGAAAACTCCCACAGCTATATATGAAATTCCGTCCAGCCATACCGTTATGAGTCCAAGCTATATCAGTGGCCCGCAAACCCATCAATCTGACTGACCACTTGACCATAGGATCAAGGGAAGCAAAAGCACCTCGGGAAGGCAAATACCCCATGAACCACTTGAATAGCATCTGAGCACAACATCGGACCAGACCCCCACGCCTCTTCTCGTTCCTGTTATGAACCGAGTAGTAAACATCTCCAATAAGGGTAGGAATGGGATTCCTCTGCACAAACAATCTGATAACATTATGGTCCACAAAGCTCTTCTGATTAGGAAACAGGATGGTCCCCTAAATGCTCACAGCAATCAAGGCACAAACGGTCTTCCAATTACCCGCAGCAGCATGCTCCTTGGTCTTAGCCTCCAAGAAACTCAAGTGAAAACCAGGTAATTTTCCTTTCTCCTTCAAACCCTCCTTGGTCACCTCCGGGCTCAAATAAAGAGCACGAGAAATCCCAAGGATGTCAGGCTCTCCCCTAATGACATAGAAAGGAATCTGATCTCGGATCTGAATACCCAATATACTAGCATAGTCCTCCATCAGAGGCCCCAACAAGTAGTCCGGGAACACGACACATCTCAAACCCGGGTCATAGAACTGGAGAAGAGTATGAATGGCGCTCCTATCACTGTCTGTGAGCCTGAAAACCAACTTCAGAATACCCCCATACATCTCACGAAACATCCCCACATGGTCGGGTGTGATCAATGCTGTCATATCTCTCAACTCATCAATCTCTGGGTTGAAGAAACTGTAGACAACATCGTCTTTCAGACCGGTCCTCATATCTGAGCAAGAAGTCTCTCAACCAGGATCTCGATCAAAAAAAATGTCCCTGCATATGGATAAACATGTGTTAGATGTAGGTAAATGCAAAATGTGATAATGCTGATGAATGAATGCAATGCATTGTGCCATCCTCCAAGTCATCTGAACATTTGTCGCACTGAAGCCTGATCTCTGAACTGACCATAACCGTCTGAGGGAATATGTAACCACAAATCCAACTCAAGGGTTCCGAAATAAACGGAACTGAAGGGTACATCACCATCATCACCAGAGATTCACTGATCTGATAACCACAAAATCCTCTGAATCGGCCTGGGGAATCCTGAAATAAACGGATCCCCACTGATAAATAACACGGACAACACTCCGGCGTCTCTGAAAGAAATGTCCATAAATCCGACTTATAAACAGGACTCTGATCAACGGAACCAAAAGTCACCATCAAAGTCACCATCTGAACATACATCTGTAAGAATCACCCTCCCCTCACAGGTAAATTCTAATCAGGTCATCCTAAGGCGGATAATAGTCTCGACAATCGGGCAAAGATACTCAATGGGTTTGCCCTTTCGGGTGTGCCATTGTAGCTCTCCTGAGATCGTCTAAACCAAAGATCCGGGAAAGATCGGTCACCGAAGTCAATAGTCCAAAAGAGGTGACTCAACCAAAGTGGATACTCCACAAAGGAAGAGCACTCTCCAATGAACCTCGTCCGGCTTGTGGTATGTCACGTTACAACAATATGCTGATAAAGCAAATGAGGAACGTGAGACCACACTAATCCTAGGTGTATACTCGGGCCTGGGTTTTAGCCCCACTCAGAACGCCCACCCCAAAACAGAGGAACCACCTGTACAGAGGACATCAACATGATAGTATGATGCATGACGGTATCTATGCAAATATATACACAACAGAATAATAAATGCAATAAATAGCAGCACAAGCAACCTAAACTATCCTAGAACGCTAGGAGAGACTCGCTTAGGGAAGATGGACCAGCAATAGGTCAACTTCTTATGTCCCCAGCAGAGTCGCCAGCTGTCACATCCGCGAAAAACAACCGGCGGGCTGAAACAAAACAACACAGAGCCGCCACCGTGCGTTATTTATCCCAAAAGAGGGAAAGGAAACGCTCGAAGTAAACCTGGGAAAGACATGGTCTCGCGACCAAAGAGAATGGGATCGGGAGTCGGTTACGCAAGGGGAAGGTATTAGCACCCCTCACGTCCGTCGTACTCGACGAGATCCACGCTCAAACGATAGAAAAAGGTTGCTAAAACAAAACATCACACACACACACAACACAGGTGGGAGAAGAGGGGAGAGGTCTCGCTAGGATATCGCATCCTATGCCTACGTATCTCATCTGGAATGAGAATCAGAGCTGCCGTAGTTCGGCTCACGCACGCCGAAACAAAACACACACAGAAAGGAAAACATGGAACCCGAATGCCAATCACTGGACTTACATCAGCTTCCGAACCAAACAAACCCATACTGGAAACCAGATGCCACTTGATGGACTTATACCGGACTCCAAGCACACAACAATAGGATACGGACTGCCAATCGCTGGGCTTATGTCCATCTCCTAACACACAAGAAGAAACAAACAACAAGTTACTAAGGAGTCGGGAACTCGAGCCTAGCAACTGTCAAGCAAACACACACAAAAGAAAAAGGGTGCCCAGAGAGATCTCGCACGGTCTCCTGCCTACGTACCTCATCTGGTATGAGGATCAGGGCGACGTAGTTCCCCTGAACGGGAAAGAAATTCTAACCTAACCAGATACAAAGGGAGACACAAACTACTAGGGAGCTGGACTCGAGCCTAATAGTTATCATGCATCATAGCCCTATGTTAAGGTTTCTATCCTAACTTGCACAGGCAGCAAGCTAATCCTAAACAGGCAAAGCAATCAAAGCAAACAGTCACAAATAGCACACACTATATACAGACAAAGTGGGCTCACACAAGGGTTAGGCTGCAAAAGCAAGCCAACTGTATCAGGTGATGTTAGCTCTTAACCCTAACATTGAGAGTTAGGGTGAAGCAGATGAAATGGGAGTGAGGGGTGTGCCTCACAGCTCTTATCCATAGCCAGGGAGAGCTTCAGACAAAGGAAGTGTGGGTTCAGAAAGTGGGAACCCTTATACACTTATGACTGACTCAACAGAGATCTTGGGTTAATATCCTCAAGGCATCAACATGTAATGTGAGCCAAGGGATGACTCAACAGAATAGCAGGAGATGGATTGCACATCTCTTGTGTCTGCCAATTGCCTTAACAAAGGTCTTTTCCTGCTTGGGGACAAAGATAAACAAACACAAGCATTGCCTCTTGAGGAGGACTTCAGACATGTGCCTGGCCAAGTAACAGGCCAGGTCTTCCAGACTACATGGAGTTAGTAATGCCATACCTCAATTGGTTAAGCAACCAAGCAACAGCAAAAGCAAGTTCACAATGAACTATAGCAACTAATGTACCTGAAATCAATCTAACATAATCAGTACACAACTTAAACAGTCAAACAGACAATTACAAGTCAACAGTTAACTGTACACAAGCAATGCATCAAGCAAAGCACAAGCCAATGGTCAACATAAATGACTTAGAAGCCACCTACAAAACAAACTTAATGTTAATCAACATCAATCAAACAAGCAACTCAAGCCAAGTGAATTAATTCCTCCATGCCATATGCCTTTTGTCCTGAAAACACAACTCAAACATGAGAAGCAAACCCCTAGGACAAAGCCTAGGGTCAAAGAAGGAGAAATATTTCAAAACAGAACATGAAAATTGGCATAAATCAAGTTCAATCAAATTAGAACAATGTCCAAGTGGTCTCACATTCATATCACACACCAATTTCATTTCACAAAACATCTAAGGCAAAGTGTGCAATTTCAAAGCTCATTGGACCAAACAGAATGAATCAATCCAAACTCAATAAAAAACAAATCAATAAATCTCCAGAAAAATCATGATCAAACAGAATTCATAACATGATCATCCTACCGAATTTCAGGCCATTTGGACAAGTGGAAGCAAGTCAAATAAAACCCCTAAGTCAAGGCATGTTCAAACAAGCTCACACAAGGCACCAAATCATGCATCAACTTCAAGCAAGCATAAAATAGAGTAGGAACATGATAAATGCACCAAACCAAAGTCATGGTAACCTTCGAAGTGTCTAGAATCACTCCACAAAATTTCAAGTCCATCCAATAAACCTCAAGAATTTCACAAATCATATAAGATCATGACTCACAAAAAACCCACAATTGGCCAAACAGAAAGGAAATTCTCAAACAAATTGGAAATGCACTCAACAAATCCACAAAAATTCACAAGTGATCTTAACTTCCAGAAGTATCAACATGCAAACATTCACACTATTTGAAGTTCATATGGCATGGTAATGAAAATCCACAAATTGGACAAGAAATGGTGTGACACAAATTGTCACACCTAGATTGATCAGCTCATATCTCACAAACCAGAAATATAAAATCACAAACTCAAAGCCAAAATGTTCATTGAGATGTCTATTTTACACATGCAAAATTTCAAGAATTTTGGATTAAGCATCAGAATTTCACAATCAAAATGGTAAGCAAGGTGCAAGCAAACACATGTTCACATAAACCCTAGGCAATTTTTAAATCCACACATGCACAAATCCTGGAAAAATATTCATAAAATAGAGGACATCGTAAGGATCATTTTGCAAAAAATCCCAGCCAATTTGGATCAATGGTTTAGGAGATATGAATTATTGAATGAGTGAAAAAAATAAAAAATGCACATGGAAGCTTGTATGATCATGGCATGGATTAAGGGAATAAAGTGCCAAAGGCCAAAATGATTATGCCTAAACTCGGAATCGAACCGAGTGTATTTTTGAAAACCAGCGCACGCTCAAATGGACCTGGACACGTGGTCCAGTGCATGGTGTTATAACACCCAAACGCATGCAGCATGGCGCAAAGTGGATCAAAACGCGTTCTGGACAACAAACCCTAAGCGTTCATACATTGTTCATCCACAAATCCAGCTCAAGAACAATTGTTCACCAAAACTCACAAAACGCATATCATTGGAACCGTCTTTCAGCATACATCACGAATCTCAAATCATTTTAACCTAAATCATCCTAAATTCAAAGATTCGAAGAGAAACATATTTGTGCATCAATCTTAAATTCGCTATAACTCTCTCATTTCTTGATGAAAATCGATGAAACAAATTGCAGTTTGCTCTACTAAGAAAGATCTACCAAAAGCATGCTTTAATTTCATGAATCGTTAAAGTCGAAATCTGACCTTAATTGGATGACAGATGTGAAATCGTGTGAATCAAGCCTTGTAATGCCAAAACAGAAGTTCTTTGATGCTTATACAAGTGAATGAAGCAAGGCTTTGATGTTAATTATGCTTGATCTCGTTGAAAACTCGAATTGCCATTGATGACCTTCACTTCAACAGTTCCAAATTCAGCTTGAAAACCTTGTGATCTTGCTTCCAACAGCCTCAATAATGCACATGGATGAAGGATTGATGAAGATCTTGGCACGGTTTGTGAAGAAATTTGGAGAAAAGTTGAGAGAAGAAATGAAGAGTTCTTGAGATCTAGATCTAGATTTCTGAATTATGAAGTGTTAATCACAAAAACAGTTAGAATTAGGTTTATATATGTGATGTTAAGCATGTTGCTAATCATGATTAGTGTAATTGCAAGTGTTTAAGTGAAATGCAAGTTTTATGCTAAATTGCAAATTGGCCAACTCACCCTCACATGTGAAAATCAATGTAACAGTGCCAATTTAGTTTCAATTCACCTCAGAAATGTGGTTTCTAAGCTAATGCAAGTGGAATTGAGTGAATACAAAGCATAGTTTGCAAAATGACCTTTTCCCTCCAATTTTCAAAATAAGTTCAAGTGAAAAATGCACTTTTTGTGTGATGATTTTTAATGAAATGTGATGCATGAATTGAATAGAGGAGATCAAAAGAAATTTGCTCCAAAAAGTCTCACTCCATTTGGCCTTGTGGATCAAAAGTTATGCACTTTTGAAATTCAACTTTTCTTGACAATGATTTGATCATAACTTGCCAACCACAAATGAGAAATTCATGTTCTTGGACTTTTTGGAAAGGTGAGAGCAAGATCTACAACTTTCATGTTGGACAAAATTTCATTTGAAGCATTTTTGGACATGTAATTTTAGGGAGAAAATCTTTCCATTTTTGGCAATTTTGAATTACAAGTCACTTTCTATTTTTGGAAAGTTTTCATCTGACTTTATTTTCTTCAATGTTGATGTTTGAAATGTCAAATGAAACTTGTTTGGACATGAATGAAGTGTCTCTAACCCTCTCCCACCTCCAAATCCATCAGTTGACCTTTGGTTGACTTTTTCTGACTGATAGATGAACTGGCTATGCACTGATGAACTTGAGCCTCAAACTCCTGATGAAATGGCTCAAACATGAAACCCTAGCTTACACAAGCTCAATATAACCACATGATGATCTCCCATCTCACTAAAGACCCCATCTCCTTGACAAGCCCTGATTGGCACAATACAGATGACTAGGGTTGACCAGAGGTCAAAACCCTAATCCCAAGGCATCTGATCAAGCACAATGAATCTCTTGGTGATGATAAGACCGTGATGATGATGATGTACCATTTCAACCAAGATGATGATCAACCTCCTTGAGGAACCAAGAAACCCTAATTTGAAGCACACCCTCAGATGGCTATTGATCAATTCTATAGGACCCTCAACTTGAATCTCTTAACCTCCTTATCTTCTGATCAAGACTTAGGAGGATGACTTGCTTAATGTTGCCATATGATATGCAAATATGCAATGCCTAATGACCTACAAATGATATGCAATATGCTAAGCTAGTCCCAATAGAGGAGGGCAAATTTTGAGGTGTTACAGGTTGGAGAAATATGGTAAAAGATGGTGCAATCAAAATCATCCTCAGAGACTCAATTTAGATTTATACCTAGTTAAGAGTGGCGCAATCAAAATCTTGATTACTTCATAATTATCCATCTTTGTGATGATAAGATAATCCTCAATATAGTTAAAATTAGTACATATAACAGAGAGAGGAATCTTTGAAGCAACTATCATACTTTTCTTTATCATCTTCATATTAGCCAAAACATAAGCAAATAGGATATTTCCATAAATCTCCTATAGATCTCCATTGTCGGGCAAGTTTTTAAGGGCATCAATTAGACGACCCTGAAAGAACAATTATGACAACAATCTAGCATAAGGAACATTAGGTAAGAAGTTTGATTGCCATATAAATACCCAAAACATAAGCCTTCAGGGAATTGTCCTTTTCAATCAAAATTTTGAGTTCTTCATATGCATCAAAGATAATTACAAAGATAAGGATAGGTAGGAAATTCAACATATCAAAGATTGAAGACCATTCTTGAACTCTGAAGAAACTCCAAAGATCATACCCATTTTAATTAAAAGAATCAAAGTTGACAATCTATTCTACCAGAAGCTTTATATCATCTTGATTCAAATCCATGGTCTTGGGCTTGATAGTCATACTTTTCCAATTTTGACAATCATGTATGCATTTGAAGAGGTCGCCATTGATGAAAGAAATTTTTAGGGTTACTTTTGAAAATGGTTTTTTTTCAGAGAAGGTTAGAGAAAGAAAAAGTGTATGTAGTGACATAGTGAGGTGTGTGATTCTGATATAAATGAAGTGTTTTTGAGTGAAAAAGAAATTTTAAACACAAAATCACATAAATGCAGTGAGGAACAAAAAATAAGCTAACTATAACATAACCATAAAGAGAGGAAATATTTACCCAACATATTCACTCCACGTGTCAAGAGGCGTTTCACATTAATGACACAAAGTGGGATAGGTGTCATAGGTAGTCAATGTGAAGCGACCATTTGTAAACCAAAGAGAGGTAATTACTATTATTCATAGTGTCAGAGGTGGTAATGCTTCAGAGGTTATTTGTTCATTATAACATGTTAAAGAGCTTCTGATTAAGATGGCTTCTGAACATCATCAGATTCTAATATAGAAAATATTATTTTCCAAGCTTTCTTTGCAGTAACATCTATTAAGATTGTTCAGGGGGGCCAATATGGTTCCAACAATGATCTTCTGTAAACCAACAGAAGTCTCTTCAGACTTCTCAGAACAAATGGATGAACTTCAGAGACATAACCAAGAATCTGAAGGACCAGTTCACTTGTGGGAAAATTTCAGTCTTTCCAGTACCAGTAATCTTGTCTTACTAGTTTCTTCTAGATTCCACATATCATTCCTCCTTCAAAGTTAGGATTTGGAATGTATTCTTCTTATTGAATGTTGTAAGCAACCATTGCCATAGAGTGTTTATTGCTTTGTTATTTCCTTTGAGCATATATGTAGTAAAAACAATCTAATTCTTTGGTACACATACTTTTATGGGTCCTCTGAGGTTAGTTTGATAGGGCTTCTTCTTGCTTTATGCCTTAACCTTATAGTAAGTTTTAGACTCCTTCCAAACTGTTTTTCTAGGATAAATCTTCACCTTGACTTCTGAACCTCTAGGGACTTTAGATACTATAACTTTAGGTTTTGAGTTTTTCATGATCTTTGACTTGAAAGTTTTAGGTTCCAATTTGCTTAGAACTTTTTCCCCTTGAGTCTGAGATCTTGAATCCTTCAGAACTTATGAGTTATCTATCCCAACTTCTGATAGGTTCAAAATTCTACCTTTTTCAGCCGCACGCATAAAGTAAGCATTCATCCCCTTTTAAGTAGTGCTTGAAGAATAAGTATATGATGGTTTCATCAAGATATTAGTCATTGGATTGTAAGGTTTCTGATGATAAACAAGACCTTCCCGTTTGCTCTTACTCACTCAATAAATCATGGAAGTAGGTTTGGTTCTTTCATAACCAGATATAATGAAATTCTAAAGAGCTAATTCATTTTTATCCATAGGTTTGTCAGACACACTTTTCATTGAATCAATTTGTTCTTTCTCAAAATTTGCAATATTTTCTTTAGAAAATTTTAGCTCATCTTTTAAAAGATCACATTGCTTTTTTAATATTTTTATATGTATGGATTTCTGCTGACATCTTTCCGTAAGATCATAACACAAAGTACTCAAATCAGATTTAGAGAGATTTGAAAATACATGTTTTGTGTCTTCTAACTCATAGTCAGAATCAACTTCAGATTTTGAGTTAGAGAATGTTGAGGCCATTAAAGCAAGATTGACTTCTTCTCCTTCATTATCAAGTCCTTCCCATGTTTCCATGAGACTTTTCTTGAACTTTCTTCTGAAAATGTTCTTCTGGAAACTCTCATTTTTTATTTTGTCTGTTTAAAGACCATGACATTCAGCAATGAAATGACCAGGCTTCTTACAGTTGTAATAGTCATCCCGATCTTTACTCCCAGAACTTGACCCTTTGAAGCTATCTCTCTAACCGTATAATTTGTTCTTCTTCATATCCAAGTATTTAAATATTTTGATGATAAAGGCTAATTAATCATCATCAAATTCTTCATCATAAACTTCATCATGAATGGCTTCTTTGAGCTTTTAAGAGGATTTCTCAGATCTCATCACATATTTTAAAGCCAATGTTTTAACCTGCTTTTTAGGCTCATCTCCATTTAACTCCATTTCCCGACTTTGGAGATTGCTAATAAGACCTTCAAGATTTAAAGAGTTTAAATCTTTAGCCTCTTGAAAAGAAGTTACCTTAGGTTTGTATTTGGCAGGAAGACTCATAAGAATTTTCTTGATATGATCCACAGTCGTGTAACTCTTGTTCAAGACCTGAAGTCCAGACACAAGAACTTGAAATCTTGAGAACATAGATTCAATGTTCTCATCATTTTTCATTATGAACATCTCACATTGCTGAAGCAGAAGATTAATTTTAGCTTCTTGAACCTGTTGATTACCTTCATAGGTAGCACATATAGATTCAAAGATAGTCTTTACAGTAGACTTAACAATAATCATTATATACTCAGAATGAGGTAAAACATCAACAAGAATGCCTCTCCCTCTATGATGCTTTCTATAAATATTTTTCTGATCAGTAGTGAGAGACTTTCTGTCAGAAACCATTCCAACACCATTGACATGAAAGTCAATGCCATCTTCTAAGATATCCCATAACTCATCATCCAGACCAATAATATGAGTGTACATCTTTCTTTTCCACCATTCAAATTCAGTAGAGTCACCACTGAATGTTGGTGGTCTAGTAGTATAGTTGTTTTGACCACATTGGTGCATCCGCGAAAAAACAATCGGCGGGCTGAAACAAAAACACAACACAGAGCTGCCACTGCGCGTTATTTATCCCAAGATAGGGAAAGGAAACGCTCAGAGAAACCTGGAAAGGAAATGGTCTCGCGACCAAAGAGAAAGGGTAAGGGAGTCGGTTACGCAAGGGGAAGGTATTAGCACCCCTCACGTCCGTCGTACTCGACGGGATCCACGTTCTAAGAAAAGAAAAGGTTGCTAAAACACCACACACACACATCGAAGACAACACAGGTGGGGTTAAGGGAAAGGGAGCTCGATAGGACGTCGCATCCTATGCCTACGTATCTCGTCTGGAACAAGAATCAGAGCTGCCGTAGTTCGGCTCACGCACGCCAAACAAGCAAACACACAAAACAGATGGCAAACGTGGGACCCGACAACCACTCAATGGCATTACGTCAGCGCCCGAACCAAACAAACACAAGAAGATAACAAGTGAACACACACAAAAAAGAAAAAAAGTGCCCGGAGAGACCTCGCACGGTCTCCTGCCTACATACCTCGTCTGGAACGAGGATCAGGGCGATGTAGTTCCCCTGAAAGGGAAAGAAAATCTAGCCAGAAACCGAGGGAAGACACACTACCAAGGAGCTGTACTCGAGCCTAGTGTTGTCATGCATCATTGCCCTAAGTTCAGGTTTCTACCTACTTGCACAACAGCAAGCTAATCCTATCCAGGAAAGAAGCAAGCATACAAGCATACAAGCATCAACAGATCAAAACAAGCATTTCAAGCAAGTATTCACATAGCACACACTATAGCCAATCAAGTGGGCTCAAACAATGGGTTTGACTGCCGAAGCAAGTCATCTGTACATGGGTAGTATTCGCTCTTAACCTTGCCATTACGAGGCTAAGGTGAAGCAGATGATAGGTGAGTGAAGATTAGACTTCACAGCTCTTATCCCTGACCAGGGAGAGCTTCAAACAAAGGAGCGTGGGTCCAGAATGGAGGGACCCTTCTACGCTCAAAGAATCTGACTCGATTGTGCAACAGCACAGGATCTTGGGTTTGTGTCCCAATGCATCAACACACAGCCGTGTGAGCAGAGGGACGACTCACAGAATAGTGGGGGATAGATTGCATATCCCTTTGATCCACCAATTGCCTCATAGAGGTCTTTACCTGCTTGGCACAAATGTAAACAACCACAAACATCGCCTCTTAAGGAGGACTTCAGACAGTTGCCTGGCCAAGTAACAGGCCAGGTCTTCCAGACTACATGGAGAATAGAAGTCCTACCTCAAGCGGTTTAAAAACCAAGCAGCAGAAAGCAAGTTCTTAAAGAACTGTAAGCGACTAAATGTACCTGAAATCAATCAAGTATCATCAGTACTCAGACAGACAAACAGTAAACAACAAATGTTAATCTATACAGACAACACAGGTTAATGCACATAAGTGCAAGCTATAAGCTCAAGCTCAAGCTTCACAACCTACAAAACAAAGTCAAATTAGTTCTCAACATTAAACAATCTCAATTTAATTGACTTGAAGCCATCTCCTTAAGCATTGTGCATTTTATCCTGAAAAGTCAAACCAAATGTGAGAAACTAGACCACTAGGCCAAGCCTAGGGTCCAAAAGGGAGAAAAAATTCTAAACAGCAAGCAATTCTCAACCCAAAATCAACTTAAAACAATTCAAAAGCAAATGCAATTGGTCCCATGCTCATACCATTCACCATTATCATTTCATGCACAATTTAACATCAAACATGCAATTTGCAACTTCAATTGACCAAACAGAACTATTTCAATCAAAAGCATACCAAAACAATTCCAAAAATCCTCAAATAATTCACACCTAAACAGGACACAATCAACAAGTAGCATGTCAATTTTCAGCTCAATTGGACAAAAGGAACTAGGCCAATAAAAATCAAGAAATCCAGACACAATTATTCAAGCCAATTCATAGCACCAACACAAGCATTCACTTCAAAAATTCATAAATCAGTGAAATCAATTAAGAAATGAATGGGACCAAAAGCATGATGTCCTACAATGTGTCTACAATCAGCACACCAAATTTCACATTTATCCAAAACCATATGAGAATTTCACAAACAATATACAAACATGTGTCACACAATGTTGCAAAATGAGCATACAGTGAAGAAAATTATCAATCAATTAGAAAATGACATCAAGAATTCCAGCAAAAATCACATGTTATCTTGACATATCAATGATCATTCATGCAAAAAATTGGAGCAATCAAACATTTCTAGGTCATGCAAATAAATTCATGAAGTTGACCTAGCTAGGTGTGACACAAATTGTCACACCTAGATTCAAAAAATCATATCTCAATCATCAAGTATCCAAAAATCACAAACTTTACATGGAAATCACCATCAACATGTCCAGAATGAGCACAAAAAATTTCAATCATTTCTTTACAAGTATGAGCATTTCATGATAGATATGGCAACATGTACAAAAATGTGACACATTCTACAAACCCTAGGCCTTTTATTTTTCTACACACGCAAAAAATCCTAAAAAATAAGCATAAAATTCTACACATTCTCATGAGCATGGCACAAAAAATCTCACAAAATTTGGAGGTGTTTTGAGGTCTTTATGATTTTTTAAAGTTTTATTGAATTATTGAATAATTATTGAATGGAATATATGAATTAATTAAATAGTAGTGGCAATCTTGTAAATATCCTAGGCCGGTCCAAATTCATTAATGTGTTGTCACGCCGTTATTGGCTCGTTAGGGTTGGAAACACCTTTTCAAAAATGTTTGGCAATGAAACGGATCAAACAAGAATGTTTTCCAGAATTTTGAACCTCCTCCCTCGCGCGCTTCACATTCATCGTTGTTCTTCGTCTGCAGATTTGATGATGAACTTTTCTCCACGAAAACTCACAAGCCGTACATCATTCTCTCCGTCTCTCAGCGTACATTCAAGATATGCTAATGATTTTCTCTAACACTCACTATATCTCACGGATCGAGCGTTTAAAGGTTGGACATCACAGCTTTGAATCGAGATTTCTCTCACCTCACTCAATCATTTTGAAAACTAAAAGCATCATGATCATCTATGCTAAACGAACTACACTACGCATACCACAATTCAAAGAATCATGAGATTCGAAAATTTACCTCAAGTTGAAGGCAGTGATGAATCTTTGAGTTATTGCACGCAAAAGTCCAAAACAGATGTAGATTGAAGTTCAGCAAGGTAATTGGAGAAGATAGAACAGCTCGAGAATGCTCCAATTATGAGAAATTGAAATTTGCCATTGATGAGCTCCTTTGCAACAGTCACGATCCTGGCACTTTCTTGCTTCAAATCACCAAAACAGTTGTAGCCTATGCTTGTAGAAGATCAACCAAACAAAAATCATGCCAAATGATGAAGATTTGAGGAAGTTTTGTTGAATTTGGTTCTTGAATGTTCTTGATGAATTTGGAGAATTGGAGGGAAAAACAGTTAGAGTTTCTGGAGATTTGTGATTCTGATCCAAAAGTTAGTTATGATTAGGTGTTTATACTTCCATTTAATCACCTCTTAATCATGAATTAACCAAAATGAAATGTGATTAGCAAAATGTGACTTTACTAAGCAAGGGCAAATATGCCTTTTCACACAGGCCCTATGACAGCTGTATGACAGCTCACACACTCTCCAAATATCAGTTATGATGAGTTGGCATTGGTCTCATGGTCATTGGACTTGTAATTCTCATTTTCACCATGTCATGGCACTTTATGCATTTTCAAGTACAATTCCAAAATGACTTGGTCAAATATTGAACCTTAACATGTTATGACAGTTGAAACAATTTCCAATTTGCATTTGTGAGG
Organism: Lathyrus oleraceus; assembly: GCF_024323335.1. NCBI lineage: Eukaryota > Viridiplantae > Streptophyta > Magnoliopsida > Fabales > Fabaceae > Lathyrus > Lathyrus oleraceus. The sequence continues at coordinate 111,275,865 of NC_066580.1, forward strand.
TGTTGTAAAAATCCCCATTCCAAAATTCTCATTATTTCTCAACTTGGACCATTTTGCCCTTGGATCTTTAACTGTACACTTGAAAATTGACTTTTTGCATTGACCATTTTTGAGGAATTCCAATTATGCACCATGAAAGTACATGTAAAATGGAGATTGCACATAAAAAGATCATTCAATTTGGACACTCCATGCGGAAGTTATGTCACTTTGATTATGGGTCATTTTTGAAATTGAATGGACCATAACTTGCCAACCATACATGGGATTTTCAAGTTCTTGGACTTTTTGAAAAGGTGAGACCAAGATCTACAACTTTCATGTTGAACAAATTTTCATTTGAAGCTTCCTTGGACATGTAATTTTATGGTCAAAAACTTTCCATTTTTGGAAACTTCCATTACAAGTCACTTTCTATTTTTGGCAATTTCTTGTCTGACTTTATTTTCTCCATTCTTGAGCTTTGACATGTCAAATAACACTTGTTCTAACATGAATGAAGTGTATCCAACTCTCTCCCACCTCCAAATCCATCAAATCATGCACAGTTGACCACAGTTGACTTTTTCAACTGATAGATGAATTTGGCAATGCATAGATCAAACTGAGCTCCAATCTTGTGATGAAATGACTCAAGGATGAAACCCTAGCCTCCATATGCACAATATAACCATAACATGATCCTCATATCCATCATAGACCCCCTCTCCTAACCATGCCCTGATTGGCCCAATGCAACTGATTAGGGTTGACCAGTGGTCAAAACCCTAATCTCAAGGTATCTGATCAATCTTCTGAATCCTCTGGATGATATCAAGACCATGATGATGATGATGTATCCTTTCAAACAAGATGTAGACCAACCCCTTTGAGAAATCAAAAAACCCTAATTTATAGCCCAATCCTCAGATGGCAAATGATCAGTCAATAAAACCCTAGGCTTGCATCTCCACCTCTTATCTGCTGACCAAGACTTAGGAGGATAACTTGCACAATGTAACCACATGATATGCAATATGCAATGCCTAATGACCTAAAAATGATATGCAATATGTTATGCTAGTCCCAAGAGAGGAGGGCAAATTTTGAGGTGTTACAGCTGCCCCTATTCAATCCACTGTGAACCTGTCGATATGAATAGCCTCGGCTTTCAGATGATCAGGATGAAGAGTGATTGAATACCAAGAACAGACGAACAATTTGCACTCTGATGGGAAAATAATTAACAACGCCTGTCAGAATCGGCGAAGCAACAACCTCTGAACCAAAATCCGTCTGGTGCGGAGAAAGTCGGCCTGATCACCGAATCACAGCGTCGACCTGGATACCAAAATAAATGGTAACACAGGGACAACCACGGCCTGAACGCCACATCCGCTCGGGATCATTATTCTTTTTCTTTTTATGCTTTTCTTGAACCCCGAAGTTTTCTCTATTTTTTCCATTTTCTTGAACCCCAAAATTTTCTCTTGCGCAAATGATCCTCGGATCACCGCATTTGAACCACGCTCTCCTGTTTGCCACATAATGAACCCCATTCTCCAGTTTGAACCCCAGTCGCCTGACGATAACTCGCGATCGCCAATGTGAACCCCGTTCTCCAGAAAATGCCGCAACATCTCCCTTTCTCCATTTGAACCCCGGAATCGCGCTGATCGCGTAACGTCTTCTGATATTATTTCCATCTCTGTCCGACGGAAACATTTCCTCCAATATCGCACTACTGGGGAACATTGCTGATCTGACGTCGTGATGCTGAACTCCTCGGAGTAACACTTTCAACCAGACACTGACTGATGACTGGGAGAAAACTCGACGTTTACTGGACATCGAACAATGATGTTTACAGGCACCAAACAATGATGTTTACAGGACATCGAATAACGATGTTTACAGGACATCGAACAAGGATGTTGACAGGACATCAAACAAGGATGTTGACAGGACATCAAACAAGGATGTTGACAGGACATCAAACAATGATGTTGACAGGACATCGAACAAGGATGTTGACAGGACATCAAACAAGGATGTTGACAGGACATCAAACAAGGATGTTGACATGACATCGAACAAGGATGTTGACAGGCATCAAACAAGGATGTTGACAGGACATCGAACAAGGATGTTGACAGGCATCAAACAAGGATGTTGACAGGACATCAAGCAATGATGTTGACAGGCATCAAACAATGATGTTGACAGGACATCGAACAAGGATGTTGACAGGACATCAAGCAATGATGCTGACAGGCATCAAACAAGGATGTTGACAAGACATCAAACAAGGATGTTGACAAGACATCAAGCAATGATGCTGACAAGACATCGAACAAAGATCGACCAGACATTAAACAATGACTGGGAAATAACTCGACGTTTACTGGACATCGAATGATGATGTTTACTGACACCAAACAAAGCTTGACCAGATACTTACTGATGACTGGGAAATACTGCTGCTCCAAAACCCCGATGCTGAACTCCTCGGAGTATCGTCTTCACTGTCCGGCAAAACCAATCCTCAAGCGGTAACCACGGCTTGAATCGCGCTGATCGCGTAACATTTCCATCTCTGCCCGACGGAAAAACTCCTCCAGTATCGCACTACTGGGGAAATACCTTTGATCAAATCATGAGGCCAAACTCCTCGGAGTAACACCTCTACTTCTGGTAAAACCACCTCTCAAACGGTAACCACGGCTTGAGACTAGCTTGTGCTTGCAATATGATGCATGATTGATTTTTCTGCGTAATGCTCCATAATTATGGAAATGCTACGCGCTTTATTATTTTTCTATGCAACATGCTATGCTATTTTTTTCATGATGAATGTATAAAAACGTCCCCCTCAAGGGATTCTGCTGAGGAGCACGAGACACTCTGCTGAGGAACTCGTCAATACTCCGATCTCCACCCCGTTGGGGAATAACACTGCTGCTGGGAAAAGGTAACACAGGCTGGGGAAGAACTTCCTTTGCACCCTATCCGCTCGGGAAACTGCTGGGGATAAGAACCACCAACACTCTGTGGGGATACAACAGTCTTTGACTTGCTGGGGATATACATCCCACCTCTGCTTGGAGAACCCTCACAGATACCTGACGACTTTACTGGGGAAATGCTCACAGATACCTCTGCTGGGAAACAGCAACCTCCAGGACTGTCAACTGGGGAAGCATCGATCTAAAACCTGCTGGGGATAACCATCCTGACCCTGCCAGGGAAACGAATGCTACTCCGCCGGGGACAACCCATGCAATCCATAGGTAGAGTCAACTCAGCTGGGGATGCAGAAATACGTCTGCTACGGGAACTCGTCCAATCCACTGGTAGCTGTCGCATTACGCGAAAAACCGGCGGGAGAACAAGAACAACAGAGCCGCCACCGTGCGTTATTTATCCCAAAAGAGGGAAAGGAAACGCTCAGAGTAAACCTGGAAAGAACATGGTCTCGCGACCAAAGAGAATGGGATCGGGAGTCGGTTATGCGAAGGGAAGGTATTAGCACCCCTACGCATCCGTCGTACTCGACGGGATCCACGCACAATAGAAAGGAAAATGGTTGCTAAAACACTGCTCAAAACACACACACACACTGGCTGAAAGAGACACAAGAAAACAGACAAGACTGAACTCGGCAGGATATCGTATCCTGGGCCTACTTAGTCTATCAGGCATAGACATCAGAGTCGAAGTAGTTCGGACTGGGGAAACGACACATGCTCACTAGGATGTCGCATCCTATGCATACGTATCTCCTTGGACGAAGAAGAATCAGAGCAATCGTAGCTCGGCTGACACGCACACAAACAAACACAGGCAAAGGCAAACATGGAGCCTGAATGCCAATCACTGGACTTACATCAGCATCCGAACCAAAACACACACAATGGTGGTTAAGACACAAAGGGTTGAAAAAGAAAAAAAAGGCGGAAAAGGAAAAAAAGCGCCCGGAGAGATCAGCTCATCTCCTGCCTACGTACCTCATCTGGTATGAGGATCAGGGCGACGTAGTTCCCCTACGCAGGGAAAAAGGACTAGCCTAACCAGATAACAGAGGGAGACACAACACTAGGGAGACTACGACTCGAGCCTAGATGTTGTCATGCAAAGTCGTCCCTAAGTTAAGGTTTCTAGCTAACTTGCACAGGAAGCAAGCCTATCCTAAACATGACTTGCACAGGAAGCAAGCCACACCTAACCTAACTTGCACAGGAAGCAAGGGTCTCGATTGCAACTAGGGCAAGAGAAAGGGGAGGTCTCAATCGCAACGAGGGCGAGAGAAAAGAATTAGTGTTAGTTGTTAGTCAAACTCGACAAGACATCGCATCTCGTGCCTACGTATCTCATCTGGACATGAGAATCAGAGTTGCCGTAGTTCGGCTAAACTATTCCCGTTGGTTTGTGTTTTTTAAGTGGACAACGTCACTGCGCAATCTACCGGATGCTCGACCTTGGGAGACTTACTCACCTGTAGTAGAAGGAGTGGACGTATCCTTAAGAGGGGATAATGTTTGTTTGTGTTTTTAGGAAAGCTCAAGCAAGAAAGGAAGTCCTATACGAAGGAACCGTGCTACCTTAATTGACATGCAAACGAGACTACGCGGAGTCTAGCAAACCTAGAGGATACAATCACACCACACAAGCACATACAACATGAAATAAACACACCAACAAGGGGCTCAAACATCAAGGCTAGGTTTTAGTCGAGGGGTCATATCAACCTCAACAAACAAACCACTGGAACTGGGTAGTGTTAGCTCTTAACCTTGCCATTGAGGGGCTAAGGTGAAGCAGATGAAAGGTGAGTGAAGATAAGACTTCACAGCTCTTATCCCTGGCCTGGGAGAGCTTAAGACAAGAATGTGTGGGTTCAGAAAGGGGGAACCCTTCTACACATTTGAAACTGACTCAACTGTACAATTGTACAAGATCTTGGGTTTGTATCTGCAATGCATCAACACAGTGGTGTGAGCAAAGCAGATGACACACAGAATAGCAGGGGATAGGTTGCATATCCCTTGGGTTCTGCCAATTGCCTCTTCACTTAGGAGGTCTTTGACTCTATACAAGGACAAATGTAAACAGTCACAAACATTGCCTCTTAAGGAGGACTTCAGACAGTTGCCTGGCCAAGTAACAGGCCAGGTCTTCCAGACTACATGAAGTAAAGAAGTTATACCTCAATGCAAATTGCTATTAAGCAAAGCAAAGCAAAGTTCATAAGGAACTAAAAGCAACTAAAGTACCTGAAATCAGTCAAGCACTGTTAGTATACAAGTCAAAGTTAAATCAGAATGAAACAAAGGTTAACAGTCAACACAAGCAGATAAATGTGCAAAGCACAAGGCACAAGGCATGTGAGCCAAGCAACCTACAAAACAAATGGATTAGTCAAGATAAACAAGCAAACTCAATCAATTTGAATTGGTCTCATTGGGTAACTGTTGCTTAACCTGAAAACATGAACTCAAATGTGAGCAACAGGACCACTAGGACAAGCCTAGGGTCAAAAGAGGATGAGAAAATCAAAACAGCAAGTGGCAAGTGTCCAAAATCATTTTCAAACAATCAAGAAACAAACTCAATTGGGTTCACATTCATATCAATCATTATCATCATTTTATAAGCAAAAGAAGTCAAAGCATGGCATATGGAAGCTCATAGAAGTCAACAGCAAGACTCAATTCAAAACCAATCATAAACAATTCCAAAAATCATCAAATAAATCATGGTCAAACACAACCCATAGCATGGTAAGCATGTCAAATTTCAACTCATTTGGACAAGTGGAAGGCAGTCAATGAAAATCAGAAAGTCAAAGCAATTTTGAACATGCTCAAAGAAGTCAACCAATCATGCATCAACTTGAAAAATTCATAAATCAGAGATGGCATATGATAAATGAATGGGACTAAAACCATGGAAAAGCTTAAGATGTCTAGTTATCTCATGTAAAATTTCATGTCCATCTAATAAAGTATGAGCATTTCACAAAACAAATGGGCACATGCATCACATAAGGTCAACATTTTGGTCAAACAGGGGAGAAAATCTCAAACAAATGGAAAATGGCACAAATAAATTCAATAAAAATCCCATGTGAACTAGACATACAAGAATAGGTTCATGCAAAAATTCAGATCAATTGGAGGTCAAGAAGCATGGTATCAAAAATCATCAAGTTACACATCAATGGTGTGACACAAATTGTCACACCCTACTTCAAAAATTCACAACTCACAATCCAGATAAGATAAATTCACAAACTCTACACCAAAATCACCATGGATGAGTCTAGTTTGTGTACAAAAAATTTCAGGGCCATTGGATAAATCATCACTATTTCACAAAGGATTTGGCAAGATGTACAAAAATTGGGCACATGAACAAAACCCTAATGCCATTTAAAATCTACTCATCTAAAAAAAACAGCAAAAATCATGATAAAAAACTAGGGATCCATATGAACACAATGCAACAAGTCCCATGAATTTTGGATTTAATATGAATGAGTTATGATTTTTTTTTAAGATTGTGTAACAAAGTGAAATAAAAATTGAAATGAAATGATTTTAATTGAATCAAATAAAGACCGGATGGCATTATGGTAATTGTGGAGGCTTTTAAGTGAAACGGTGCGCAGCATGTGGAGAGGTGGCACGCTGGGACAGGTGCATGGCAATAGCACAGTAACATTTCATGCAAACAAAAGTCCAAACGCAGAAAACACGATTAAATGGAATTTTCTGGGTTTTCTAGGGTTTGCTACAGTGGTGTTCAAACATGATGATGAACAAATCTCCCAGAAAATGGAATTGAGCACACCAATAGAATCATCAAACCACACACATCAAGAATCCAAGCATCATTTTCATGGAATCAAGTTATCCAGCATGAATCGAGCAGAAATAACAATGAACATCAAATTTCATTTCTAAATATCTCACTCCTTACTCAACTATTTTACGTGATGTAAAGCTCATTAAAATCAGCACATTAAGATCTACAATAAGCATAGCATGGTTTAGCAAATGAGGGTATTCGAAAACTTACCAAAACTGATGCACAGTGGTGATTTGGATGTTATTTGGTGGTTCTGGTTCAAAACAGATGAGGTTCCAAGCTCCAAAAGGTGAATGGTTGAGATGCTTTGGCTCAGCAAGGCTTGAAAATGCTTAAATCGAACATTGCCATGGAAGTGTATTGAAGTAGCAGCTGATAAAAATGGCGTTACAGTTGGGATATGAGGCTCAACAGTGCTTCCAAAGTGATGGAATGTGATGATAAAACCAAGCCAAACTCGAGTCCTTTGGAGGTTTGAGCAGAAAATGCAAAAATGAGAAAAATCGTCTTTGAGAGAGAATGAGATATTCTGATTTCAATTGATAGCTGCTGCTTGCTAGGGTTGTGTTTAGAGTAAATGTGAGGTATATATGTGGTGATTAGTGGAACTAAACTTCATTAATCCAAGTGGTAAAACAGAATTTTGTTTATGGAGGTGTTTTGACTAATTATGCAATTCCACTCAAATGGTGCATGTGCATGAGCTGTGCTGCGAATTTGGGCCTAAACAAATCCAAAACATCATTTCAGACCTGTCTCAATTGGCAAAATGGATTGAAAAGGGTTAATTCAAAAGTTCATTTTTTCACCACACTTGAAATCAATTCATGTAGGTTCAAAAGTGCCATTTTGATTAGCAATGTTTTGGTGCATGAAGGTCACATTTTTGGAAAGAGGAGATTAAATATGACTTGTTGGAAAAAACCTCACCAAATTTGGCCAAATGGTTTGAGAGATATGGCCTTTTGAAGTTCAAGAAAATTTGAAAATGAATTGATCATATCTTGCCAACCATACATGGGAATTGAGAGTTCTTGGACTTTTTGGAAATGGGAGAACAAGATATTCAACTTTCATGTTGGGCAAAAATTCATTTGAAGCTTGTATCATGATGTAAGTTTAGGATCAAGAAGTTTCCATTTTTGGCAGTTAAAAATTACAGGTCCAGTTTCTATTTTTGGAAATTTCTGATCTGGCTTCAAATTCTTCAATGATGATGTTTGCCATGATATATGAGGCCTATTTGGACATGAATAAGCTCTCTCAAACCAAATCCATCCATCAAAACCATAAAATCAACCACAGTTGACCAAGTTTGACTTTCTAGGGTTTCTGACTGACTGTGCATTGCCTGATAACTTCTGAGCATCCAATCTTTGACTAAAACACTTCAAATGGATCCCCAAGTCATGTGAACATGTTGGACCAACCCTAGGGCCTTGGCTCCTTGAGAAACACACTTGCTTGCTTGGTTGACTGATCTCTGACCAGTTTGACCTAATTTCTTGATGATCTTGCACTTGAGGTAAATGGGACAATGCAATGTTATGCAGTGGACCATGTTATGCTATGACCTAATATGAGAATGTATGTACAATGATAGGTGCAAATTTGAGGTGCTACAGCTGCCCCTATTCAATCAGCTGGGAACCCGAACGGATGATAGCAATGGCTGTCAGACTTTCAGGGTAAACAGGGATTGAATACCAAAGAACCGTAGAAATTTGCACCGACTGGATATAATACAAGAAGAACCACGTCATTTACCGATGACGACTGCATGACAACTTCAGAAAAGCAAAACCATTTACCGATGGTTGGAAAACTGGAAACTTGATATTTACCGATATCAACTTCAGCAAGACCATTTACCGATGGCTGCTGGGAAACAACTTGATGTAGAAAGGAAGCAAGACCATTTACCGATGGTGGCTTCAAAGCAACTTGATATTTACCGATATCAACTTCAACAAGACCATTTACCGATGGCTGCTGCAACTGGGAATTCGATATTTACCGATATCGAAGAAAACTGGGCCATTTACCGATGGCATCTCCGCTTGGGGAGGAACAAAATCTTTGTGGTGGAACCAGACAAGACGTTTACCGACGACTTCTGGGGATTTTGATTTTATTGACAAGAGAACAAAAAATGACCAGACATTTACCGATGACTGGGGATGAGAAATTTATTGGGGAGATACAAACGAATATTCGCAACCGGAAACCAGGTAGGACATTTACCGATGACTCTACTGGGAATTTCTAGCTGGGGAGTTATCAGACATTTACCGATGACTGAGGGAAAGACTCGATGTTTACCGACATCGAAAGATGATGTTTACCGACATCAAAAAAAATGACCAGACATTTACCGATGACTGGGGTGGGACTCGATGTTTACCGACACCGAAGCAATGGTGTTTACCGACACCAAAAATGACCAGACATTTACCGATGACTGGGTGAGACTCGATGTTTACCGACATCGAAAGATGAAAATACACGCGGGTGTTGACATGACACTTACTGGTATCACAAGAACGACATCTTAGATATGCCAAGGCAAGGCTGATCACTTGCTGGGGAGTCTCACTGAGGAGAAACAATCTTTCTGCCACCATCGGGTGAGGAAATAAACCTCTGTGGGGATAATCAATTCTGAATGCTGTCGAAGCAGCTGTAGCAGACGTGCTATGCTGATGTTCAACAAAATGATCCACCTCTGCCGGGGAATAGTCTGATGGGGGGTTTCGAACACATGAATGCATATGTTTGAATTTTCCTAAGGCGCAATGCTCCATATGGAATGGAAATGCTACGCAGTTTGAGGATGCAATGATTACTATATGCAATGCAATATGATGAGAATTCCACTGGGGAATACACAGGACGACTGTGCTGAGAAAACTTCAATACAATTCCGCTGGGGGAAGAACAAGGCAACTGTCGGGGAACCAACAATACCAATCCACTAGGGGAAGACAAGGTAACTCGCTGGGGAGTAAGCAAACCACTTGCTACAGACAAAAGTACATTGCTGGGGATATCCCAATCAATCCTCCGGTAGGATGAACTCCGCTTGGGGAATTAACTGCTCCGCTGGGGAAAATAAACCAGGCAACTCTTTGGGGATAAGGCTCATACCAACCTCAGATACGATAAGCTCTGCTTTGGGAAATATCTGTTACTCCGCCGGGGACGACCCACATAATTCACAGGTAGAATCAACTCAGCTGGGGATGCACACACTGATCTGATACTGAAACCTGTCCAATCCACTGGTAGGATGAACTATGCTGGAGAAATATTTCGTGAAACCCGCTCCACTCGGGGATCAAGGTCACGACAGCGAGCAAACAGGAAGGAACACCAAGGATACCGGGTTGTAGGTATGAAACGGGTGACCGACCAAAGCGTGAATTGGTTTGTTTTCCAAAACACTCAACATCCTGAAGAGGGCTAGAAAAGCAGTCTTGTTAAAGGATGGACATCCGATTCCATAGGGAATACGAACCTTACTCTGCTGGAGAAAACAATCAAAAGATTGACCAAAGAGTGCATGAGATATATTATCTATAGCCGTCAGAACGTAGATAATAATCTCGCATGGAAGATTATCCATAACCGGGTTGTAGGTTGTTAGATGGATAAACGACCGAAAAGAAAGGCATCAGGGTACCAGGACTAGGTATGCAAAAGATGACCAATCAAAAGAGGATAAAGTTGCTAACTCGGAGCAAATATCCAAAAAGAAGGGGAAGACCCAATGGGGACAATACTGCTTGATCAAGGCAAGTATCCAGAGGGGAAAAGAGTATCAATACCGCAAACCGGATACTGATAACTGCAAAGAGGGGATTACATCTACCGGTTAGTAGGCAGAAAACCACGGAAAAGTAACCAGTCATCGATAGGATGAGCACAAAGGGTTAACTCCACCAAGGGGAGAACGTGGGATTTTACAACTACCAGCTAGTAGGTAGAAAACCACAAAGATAGGACTTACAACTACCGGTTTGTAGGTAGAAGCCACCAAATGATCTGCTGAGAGACAGAGTGAGAAAAAGGATTTACAACTACCGGGTAGTAGGTAGAAGACCGAAAAATCCGCCAATAATCAGAATGAACCACAAAGGTTACCTCTGCTAGGGGATGAAAGTGGGATTTTACAACTACCAGCTTGTAGGTAGAAAACCACAAAGATAGGACTTACAACTACCGGGTTGTAGGTAGAGGCCACAAATTCCGCTGAGGATAAGATGAATGAGTGCCAGTTAGTGAGCGACTATTCATTTATGCCCCAGGGAAGCACAAGAAACAGTCGACGGGGAGCCAGTTTAGGATCGATCCAAAAAGGCAGACTGAAACAAGACTCGTCCTAATGAGGAAAGAACTCAATAGGGAAAACCCATCCCGTGTAGGGAGGGAACGGAAACAACCGTCATCCACGAGGATGTATTCTCAGTGGGGAAATGGCAAGAAAGGATATACACTTTCTGCTTAAGGGGTTAGCTCTACATAGAGAGATCAGACACACCCAACTCTGCTAGGGAGGATCTACTAGAGAGATCTGTATCAACAAATATCAAGAGGCAACAATCAACAGATACATGGCAACAGCTGCAACATGAGTATCCAAATGCTATGATTATGCATGTATGCATTCTACCTAAAATGTATGATGAATGCTGACAAACAGACATGCTCAACACGCAGGCCCAGGAATCAACCGCCCGGTACTACTCTCTTTCCGTAGGGAAGGCCAAAAACACCAGAGAGCACACGCGATCTACTGGAAACCGGGATATCAGGGAACAACACCATCCTGCGGGAAGATGAGAAGACTGCTCTGCTGGAGAGACGGACGCTAACGTCTTCAGTAAACACTCTGCTTGGGGAACTGCCCCACAAAAGTATTTCAACAGCAACCTTGCTGGGAATGCCCCACGGTAGGGCTCAAACAAAGTTACTGGAGATGCCCCACAATAGGGCTAACAGGGACTTGGAGGAAGAATGTTGTACTGCCGGGTAACTTCAACCAACACTGCACTGAGCAACCTTGCTGAGGAGAAACCAAAAGAGGTTCGACAGGAAAAAGATACAGTTATGCTTGAGATACGAACAAATGTCTTACCTGTTGGTAATCATACCACCCTTGGGAGAGCACTGCGGATCTCCTAAGTATCCTTCCATCATTGTGAACGTTCACTTTGTTTAAGAACAATTTTTTTTGAAAAATTTGTTTATTTTGAAAAACAATGATACTTTATCAATTAAAACATGCAAAACATTTGTTGAGTCGAAACAAATAAGAGTGCGAATAATCGGATAAAAAGCTCAAATTGATGTAATGGAATGGTAGTCTGCAAAGGGCGAGACTCCATAGATCTGTACAAGTTTGAAATCGGTGATATATATTGAAGAGGGCTACATTGAACATAATGACCTTTCCTCTACCATTCCGAATTTTCGATGTATTCGGAGCTTCAGTCGATGACGAATCGAGAATTCCTGACGGATGACAGATGTACAGCACAGTCTTGTCAAGATGCAGTTACTTGCCAAATCCCTAATTTTTGCCTAGATTGCCCCAGTGTGAGGTGCTCAATCTAGCGGGATGCGAATTCTCTTTTTTTCAATGTCTCTAACTTTTGCCTGGATCGCCCTTTCGGGTTTTCAATCTACCGAGACGCTCCTTTTTGCCTAAGTCGCCCTTTGGGGTGTTCGACTTAGCGAGCTATTCTGTTTTTTTGTTTTAGGCGAAGTATTTCTTGACTGCATCGGAATTCACAGGACGAGTGAACTTCCATCCATTGTTGTAAGTGTCAAAACATTGCCTGAAGAGGCTCTCTTGACAACACATGGACTTTCATAGCTTGGAGTCCACTTGCCCCTGGAATCGGGCGCGAAAGACAGGACTTTCTTGAGCACAGGGTCACCTTCTCGGAACACACGAGACTTGACCTTCTTGTCGAATGCTTTTTCACTCTCTGCTGATATGACTGACCATGACACATGGCAGTTGATCTCTTCCTTTCGATCAGATTCATTTGGTCGTAGTGACTCTGAATCCACTCAGCATCAGTCAACTTGGGACTTTGAGGGTGCTATTTTTTTTCTTTTGTTTCTTTTTTTATTTTTCTTTCTTTTGATTCGGGTTTCTTTTGATTTTGCACCCTCCTCTTTCTTTTTTCTCTTTTTTTTCCTTCTTTTTTTTTTTTTTTTTTTTTGATGCCCCAGTTGGCTGTTCTGCTGATTCTCGAGATGCAGCTGAGTGATCTTCTTTTTTTGCTCAAGAAGTCGGGAAATACCGTCAGGAATCCCTTCAACATCATCTTCGTCCGCTTCGAATACAGGGAATTCAAAATTGGGAGATGACGTCCGATCATTATGTTCAATGGGTTTGAGAAACAACCTGCATAAAGATTTTGATATGAAAAGCTTTTTGAAAATCAAATAAGACAATCGTTATGCAGATGAAAAGATTGCTTTTATTCTTGTTTTTAGGGTTTTTTGTGATCACCAATTTCATGCAAAAAGCGAAAAGGGAAAACAAATGGAAAAACAAATGTTCAAACATGAGTTTATTTGAATGAAAATATCATTGCACAAAATGTTGCCAACAATGTCATCACTTCTCCTTTTGGCATGGGAGAAGGGTTTTTAAACAAAGTGATTATTGCTCTGACTTATGAACAACTGTAGGAAAGCCCACAGTGACCCAATTGTGATAGATCCCACCGGGGATGACAACTGTCAGTATCTCTTGCATCAGCAGCTTCCGTTTTCTGAACAACCCTTCTGAAGAAAAGTCGGCGCCAGCCCAGGACTTGTTATCTTCAAGCTTGATTAACACGGGGACCTAAATCCTCCAAGATCAGAATACCTGACCTCACAAGGTCTTGAACCTTCATCTTCAGCTGGAAACAACTATCCACATCATGACCAGGAGCACCCGAATGATACACACAATGCTGTTCAGGCCTATACCACCACCGAGGGTTGACGGGTATAGCCGGCGGGTCTCTGGGAGTAATCAAGTTCCGCTCTATCAAAGAGGGATACAGTTCGGCGTAGGACATGGGGATTGGATCAAAAATGATCTTCTTCCTCTCATTACCCGTGCTAACTTGAATATCAACGGGAGGCTGGTAAGCCTGCTGCTGAGGATGACGTTGTTGACGCTGATGCTGCTGAGCTGGTCTTCTCTGTTGCTGTGGAGCTTGAGTTGCTGGAATAGTCACGGCAGCAACTTGCCGATATGATCCTCTGTTCGCACTCCTCCGACGGTGTACAACATTTGTTTCACCCTCTCCCCTTTTGGGTGCCCCAGAGTATAACTTCTTAGAATCGGAAGAATTTGAAGAGCCGGGATGGCGAACCGGAGCGCGGGTTTCTCTGACATTAACAGTCTCTACAGCAAGAGGTTGTTCTCTGATTCTGATCCCCCTCAATTCATCACCCACATCATAGTCACTGGCGGGAGTGGCAGCAACAGCATTATCATGAACGGGTACATCCACTGGTGAAGCACGGTGGACTGGTGGAATCACGGCTTCCAGTCTCTGGGCTAAGGCACGCAGCTCCTCTTGCCCCTGAACAACTCCTTGCATTATTGTCATGAACTGGGCCATGTTTGCCCTCATCTCAGCCAACTCTGTCTGAACCTGATCCATACTTCTCTGATGATTGAATCTGGTTGAGTAGCGGTGCGGACGACGATCAGCAACCTTGTCTCAGTCAGGAACCAAAGTGAGAAGTCTCTCCCAAACATGTCTGCAATGCAAGGATGATATGTGCATGATATGCATGATGCGGATGCTATTTTAATATGAATGATCCTGATAAAGGATATGCGTACGCGAGTTAACTTTTTCTTTTTCATGCATTACTATTTTTTTTGGAAAATAAACATGCTATGATGCAAATGATGGAGCCGAGACTGGCAGGCTGTGCATCTCTGTACACAGGATCAAAGCTTCGGCTTGAACACGGAGTCACAATCATCTGTAACCCAAAGTCAACTGGTCAACTGGCATCTGAACCCATGTTTGGAGAACTGAGTCACCATCTGAGCGAGTACCCTCAAATTCAGCCCAGGGATCCGAAATAAACGGAACCCTCTGATCAATACCAGGGTCGAACCTCCGGCGTCCAGAAATATAACTCGTAGTCACTATCAGTACCAGGAGTCACCAACTGTACCTGTTAAAATGATCAACCCTTCCCCACTCACAGGTGTAGTCTAGGCTAGGGTAAGGTCGAGAGAAACACAGCATAAATAACCTTTCGCAGAATATCATCATATACACACCTGAAGTATGCAACGACAATATCCCACCAGGGTCTGAACTGTTCGTGATATCAATGTTCCGCTGAGTGGCGCAATACCACCCGCTTCCCACGAATCACTCTATTCCTAAGCATCCTAGATTTCACTCATGGTCTGGGTATTGGACCTTTTACCTCAAGTGACTCCCATCCCAACAAAGGAAAACAGACAACCAGCCAGGCAGAATGAATAATGAATGAATGCAAACATAATTACAAACATAAATGCAAACCATAGACAATGAATGCAAACAGTAAATAATGAATGCAATAAATAAACACAGCACAAAGCAACCAAAAACCCTAACCTAGAGAGCGCTAGGAGAGACTCGCTTAGGGAAGATGGACCAGCACAGGTCAACTTCTCTATCTCCCCAGCAGAGTCGCCAGCTGTCGCATTACGCGAAAAACCGGCGGGAAACGAAGAACAACAGAGCCGCCACCGTGCGTTATTTATCCCAAAAGAGGGAAAGGAAACGCTCAGAGTAAACCTGGAAAGAACATGGTCTCGCGACCAAAGAGAATGGGATCGGGAGTCGGTTATGCGAAGGGAAGGTATTAGCACCCCTACGCATCCGTCGTACTCGACGGGATCCACGCACAATAGAAAGGAAAATGGTTGCTAAAACACTGCTCAAAACACACACACACTGGCTGAAAGAGACACAAGAAAACAGACAAGACTGAACTCGGCAGGATATCGTATCCTGGGCCTACTTAGTCTATCAGGCATAGACATCAGAGTCGAAGTAGTTCGGACTGGGGAAACGACACATGCTCACTAGGATGTCGCATCCTATGCATACGTATCTCCTTGGACGAAGAAGAATCAGAGCAATCGTAGCTCGGCTGACACGCACACAAACAAACACAGGCAAAGGCAAACATGGAGCCTGAATGCCAATCACTGGACTTACATCAGCATCCGAACCAAAACACACACAAGGGTGGTTAAGACACAAAGGGTTGAAAAAGAAAAAAAAAGGCGGAAAAGGAAAAAAAGCGCCCGGAGAGATCAGCTCATCTCCTGCCTACGTACCTCATCTGGTATGAGGATCAGGGCGACGTAGTTCCCCTACGCAGGGAAAAAGGACTAGCCTAACCAGATAACAGAGGGAGACACAACACTAGGGAGACTACGACTCGAGCCTAGATGTTGTCATGCAAAGTCGTCCCTAAGTTAAGGTTTCTAGCTAACTTGCACAGGAAGCAAGCCTATCCTAAACATGACTTGCACAGGAAGCAAGCCACACCTAACCTAACTTGCACAGGAAGCAAGGGTCTCGATTGCAACTAGGGCAAGAGAAAGGGGAGGTCTCAATCGCAACGAGGGCGA
Source organism: Lathyrus oleraceus (assembly GCF_024323335.1). Taxonomy (NCBI): domain Eukaryota; kingdom Viridiplantae; phylum Streptophyta; class Magnoliopsida; order Fabales; family Fabaceae; genus Lathyrus; species Lathyrus oleraceus. Next base: position 111,292,384 of record NC_066580.1, read on the forward strand.
GAGAAAAGAATTAGTGTTAGTTGTTAGTCAAACTCGACAAGACATCGCATCTCGTGCCTACGTATCTCATCTGGACATGAGAATCAGAGTTGCCGTAGTTCGGCTAAACTATTCCCGTTGGTTTGTGTTTTTTAAGTGGACAACGTCACTGCGCAATCTACCGGATGCTCGACCTTGGGAGACTTACTCACCTGTAGTAGAAGGAGTGGACGTATCCTTAAGAGGGGATAATGTTTGTTTGTGTTTTTAGGAAAGCTCAAGCAAGAAAGGAAGTCCTATACGAAGGAACCGTGCTACCTTAATTGACATGCAAACGAGACTACGCGGAGTCTAGCAAACCTAGGGGATACAATCACACCACACAAGCACATACAGCATGAAATAAACACACCAACAAGGGGCTCAAACATCAAGGCTAGGTTTTAGTCGAGGGGTCATATCAACCTCAACAAACAAACCACTGGAACTGGGTAGTGTTAGCTCTTAACCTTGCCATTGAGGGGCTAAGGTGAAGCAGATGAAAGGTGAGTGAAGATAAGACTTCACAGCTCTTATCCCTGGCCTGGGAGAGCTTAAGACAAGAATGTGTGGGTTCAGAAAGGGGGAACCCTTCTACACATTTGAAACTGACTCAACTGTACAATTGTACAAGATCTTGGGTTTGTATCTGCAATGCATCAACACAGTGGTGTGAGCAAAGCAGATGACACACAGAATAGCAGGGGATAGGTTGCATATCCCTTGGGTTCTGCCAATTGCCTCTTCACTTAGGAGGTCTTTGACTCTATACAAGGACAAATGTAAACAGTCACAAACATTGCCTCTTAAGGAGGACTTCAGACAGTTGCCTGGCCAAGTAACAGGCCAGGTCTTCCAGACTACATGAAGTAAAGAAGTTATACCTCAATGCAAATTGCTATTAAGCAAAGCAAAGCAAAGTTCATAAGGAACTAAAAGCAACTAAAGTACCTGAAATCAGTCAAGCACTGTTAGTATACAAGTCAAAGTTAAATCAGAATGAAACAAAGGTTAACAGTCAACACAAGCAGATAAATGTGCAAAGCACAAGGCACAAGGCATGTGAGCCAAGCAACCTACAAAACAAATGGATTAGTCAAGATAAACAAGCAAACTCAATCAATTTGAATTGGTCTCATTGGGTAACTGTTGCTTAACCTGAAAACATGAACTCAAATGTGAGCAACAGGACCACTAGGACAAGCCTAGGGTCAAAAGAGGATGAGAAAATCAAAACAGCAAGTGGCAAGTGTCCAAAATCATTTTCAAACAATCAAGAAACAAACTCAATTGGGTTCACATTCATATTGAAGGTGAGAAAAACAAGAAAGGGGGGGTTTGAATTGTTTGAAAAATTAAGCTCTTTTGCAAAATGAAAATCACACAAAGATTTTATACTGGTTCGCTTATAACACAAAGCTACTCCAGTCCACCCGGCCAAGGTGATTTCGCCTTCAACAAGGACTTAATCCACTAATCTTGAAAGATTACAAACAACCCCTAAGAGAGAAGAAAATCTCTTAGTCCTCTCAAGTCTACAGACTACAACAAGTCACTTGAGGAAATCAAATAAAAAAAATAGATACAAGATGTGTAATCTAGAATGCTTCTAAGAAAGCAAATATTACAAACTTAAGAACAAATTTTTCACTTGATAAGCAAAAGCTTAGTGAAAATCTTTGAAGAACAAAGATGTTTTTCTTGAGCGTGATATAATTTCAGTATAGTTTTGGCTAGTGATTTCTTCGTATGTACTGAATGAGATTTCTTCTCTATTTATAGGAGTTGAAGTAGAGTTGAAGTAGCGTTGAATCTATTGGATATTGAGATGTAGTTACGCCATTCCATTAATAGCTTCTGCAGTAGACTTTTTTACTTAGAAGTGACTACTTACCACAATTAGTAACTTCTCTCTTGGAAGTGGAGATTAACGTCTCTTTTCTGATTGAGGAAATCCATTTGCAGAACTTTAACTTGGTTTAAACGTTACTTCATCATGATTAACAATTCTGATTAGAGTCTTTGTGTATCTGGAGAAATTTGCTTCTGATGTTATTTCTTGAATGTTCAGATGGCGCTGATAACTTCAGAGTTTGCAGAAGACATTTGTTCAGAGTCAGAGCTTCTAGACTTTACTTCCTGTTCAGATGCTTCTGATACTTGCAGTTTTGTCCAGAGTCAGAGCTTCTTGAAACGAGATTTCACTTTAGATGCTTCTGATACTTGAGATTTTGCATCTGATCTTGTTTTGCATCTGATGACATCATCAGATTTATTTCTTCTTTCTTTAGAACCCTGCACACTTAGAAACTTTTCGTTAGGGTACCACTTTTGGTTTCATCCTTTGTTATCATCAAAATCATGGAATCTATTGTAGAACTATTTTTGTTCTTACAATCTCCCCCTTTTTGATGATGACAAAACAAATAAAAATTATCAGATGAAACATGAAAAATATTAGATCAGATAGACAAAAGCTCCCCCTGAGTTAGCGCTAGGGAGTTCAGAAGTTCTTACCAGAGCTTTTCCAAGTAATTAGGTTTCTGAAAACTTTCTGCAAATGCTTAACTTTAAAGTTAGAGTGATTTAATCAGAGCTATTATTTAATCAGAGCTATTTATATCAGAACTATTTCTACAATTGTTGCAGAATGCTTAAGGTTTTAGACATAGTTTTCATCAGAGCTATTTAATAATTTCTCCCCCTTTTTGGCATAATCAAAAAGGCATAAAACATAAAAAATAGAGAGAAAAACACTTCATTAAACAGCACAAAGGCAAACAGCAGTCAAAATCAACAGATTCAAGAGAATATCAGAGCTAAAAAAGAAAAGACAGAAGCAAAAACACTAGGCAACCAAAAATAAATCCTAAGTGCCTAAGGGTTTGGAGGAGGAGGAAGTCTCTGTAGTAGCATGGCAAACATATTCTGGAGGTTTTCATTCAGAGCGTCTTGTTTGTCCATCCTTGCCCGGAGCTCACTCTGATCTTGCTTGATCTCTTTCTGATCTTGCTTGATTTCCTTCAGAGTGTTAAGAATCAGAGGGATCGCAGAGGAAGACTCCCCCTGAATCAGAGCCTGCTGAGTTTCAGCTTCAGCAGCAGCTTGGGCTTCTGCATCTGCCTTAGCCTTGGCTTCTGCTTCCTGAATTCTCAGAAGTTCTGCTTCCTTTGCCAGGCGTTCTTCTTCCAACCTCTTAGCTTCTTCTGCAGCTTCCTTAGCTAATCTTTCTTCTTCCAATCTCTTAGCCTCAGCTTCTCTAGCCAGTCTCTCTTCCTCTAACCTTCTGGCCTCAGCTTCTCTGGCCAGTCTTTCCTGGAGTCTTTCCTCAGAGTCTCTGATGTAGCCATTTCTGACTTGTTCAGAGATACTCTTCAGCCTATAAGACTCAGAGGTCATCCAACTAATAACTCTGTTTCAGTGTGTCCTAACAGATTTAGGATCATCACTAACTTCAGAATTTTTAGCCAGAGACTTGATCTTCTGGACTGAGGATTCTGCAACCTGCATAATGGCCTCCTCAAGGGTAGGTGTGATAATTTTAGGTTCAGGTTCAGGTTCAGGTGAATGAGGTGGAGAGTTTTGAGGGCTGAGATGTAGAGGTTGAGGTTCAGTTTCTGGTTCTGGCTGGGGTTCAGATTCTGCTTCTGGTTGAAGTTCAGAATCTGGGTCTGGTTGAAGACTGGGGGATGAAGCATAGAGTGGGTTTACATCTAATGGGTCAGAGTCTGGGCTAGGTACAGCGGGAATTAATGGTGGAGTGATATAAGGTTCAGATGGGCAAATTACAGATGGTTGAGTTTCAGAGGGTGTGGTGGTTGTTTGTGGTGGAAGGGAAGTTCGGAGGGGAGAGGTTACTTCAGTTTGTGTTTGAGTTTGTGGAGCGAAATTTTTAGCATAAATTTCAGCTATTGTTGGGGAGTTTGGGTCAGAGTGTTCTTGATCAGAAGACTCATGATCAGAGGACTCTTGGTTAGAAGAAGGGGAAAGGTAAGGTGGTGACTCATACTCAGAGGATGAGGAAGAACTGTGGTGATATAGTTGATTAGGGTCAGAGGTGGTTGTAAAAGTACGGGCAATTTTTAGAACAGGTGGAGGTTGAGAGGTTCTAATGGTAGAAGGTGGTATTTCTGAGGTTGTAAAAATTGGTTGAGAGGAGAGAGGGTTAGAGGAAGCCATTACAGATTCAGAAGAGACAGGAGGAATGGACTTACCAGAGGAAGAAGAGACTTTCAGAGGAGCTTTGGTTCCAGAGGATTCTCCAGTTCTGGGTTTCTTTGCCTTCCTTGCTTCCTCAGCTATCTTCTTCTCAGAAAGGCCTCTTTTGTATCTGACCAGATCTTCTACAGAATCCAGACAGTCTTCAAGGCGGAAATCAGAAACGTCAATGCCTTCATCCAGACGATCCTGAAGGTAGATGGCAATGGCATCTCTGGGTTCATTTTGAAGAACCTTTCAAGGCCATGAGGCATCTTCCTCTGATCCTTCAGAGCTTCCCAGGTCACATTCATAGTGGGCTTGACTCTGATGTCTTTGATGATTCCCATACTCCTCAGATTTCTGGCATTCAGAGGCTTTCCTACGTCAATTGCCAGATCATCCATACATCTGGTCTTCTCCAGAGCATCTACCAGCCCATGCTCAATGAAGATGTCAGAGAGCAATCTTCCCAGAGGGATGTAGGATCTGGGCTTCATATTGTTCCTTGTTTCTCTGACTGAATCCCTCAGATATCTGAAGAGAAGAACAGGGAGGTTGATTGGAATACCCTTCTGAATACAGTAGAGGATGCACTTCTGATCAGCATTTATATAATCTGAAGAGTTGGAGGCTGGACGATGATGGATTGTTCCCAGAATAATCTTCAACCAAACTCGGAGGTTCTGATGAAGCTCCTTGTTCTTAGAGGGGTTTCCTTCAACATTTGCTTTGAAGATTGTAGGGTTAATGACTTCTGTGATGCGCTTGGACCTTGGAGGAATGTTGTAAATCCTTTTACCTCCAGTTCTCTCCATGTTCAGCAAAGAGGCAATAGATGCTTCTGTGATGATGATCTTCACTCCCAGAACAAAAGAAACAATGAACTCATCATCAGCATCTGCACATCTCCAGAACTCTTTCACCAGAAGAGGATAGATTGGACCATACAATCTGTTGAAGTAGTTTTCCCAACCTTGCTTGCGAAGATCTTCAGTTAAATCAACGCCATTTCTTCTCAAATTCTCAAAATCTACCAGCGATTCACATAGAACATCCAAACCTTCAAAGGGAGTTGAAAGGTTTATGTGTTGTTCGCGTTCCAAAATGTGAGGTTCTTTGTAAACTGGGGTTGTGGTAACATCTACAACCATGGGTGTTTGAGTGTTTGAGGTTTGGGGGTTAGAAGCAGCTTCCATTTGTTGGGAGAAGTCAAAAACAGATTGTTCTTGAGGATTCATGATGAAGATTGATGAAGAAGATGAAGAACTGAGAAGGTTGCAGAGAAAACTTCGAGAGAGGGTTTAGGGTTTAAGAGTGAGTGAGAGTGATAAGTGTGTGAAATGTGAGAAAAGTGTTTATATACCTAAGGGTAAAAACACATGCAAAACGACACACATACCAGCGTTAGCACAAAAACCAAAATGGCACGTTTGGGGAAAAATGATTACAGCTCATTAATGAATGTCTAATCCCAACAGTAAGCACACTGCTCGAGGAGATTTCAAGCGTTCTGACCTTTGATTTCTCTTGACAGCTGTCTAGAAGTTCTAGGGTTAGACGCATGTTCCCCACGTGTTGATGTTTCTGATCTTCAGGAATACAAAAGGATTTCTGAAGATTTCTAACTCAGATATCTTCTTAACTTGGTAGAAGTATCAGAGTCAGAGGCAGAAGTATATTTGTTTTTATCAGAGTCTCATTTTACATGTTCAGAGCCAAATTTTACTCAGGACAATTTTTAATGTTCAGATTTTCTAAGATGAAACGAAATCTATCTTCAGCTAGAGGCTTAGTAAAGATATCTGCCCATTGATGTTCTGTATCAATGAACTTCAGCGTTACTATTCCTTTCTGAACATAGTCTCTAATAAAATGATGTTTAATTTCTATGTGTTTGGCTCTGGAATGTAGAATGGGATTCTTACTTAAACAAATAGCAGCAGTATTATCACAAAGGATAGGAATGTTACTCTCAAAGATTTGTAGATCTTCTAGCTGATGTTTCATCCAGAGCATCTGAGTTGTGCATAGTGACGCTGAGATATATTCTGCTTCTGCAGTTGATAGAGCAATTGTTGACTGTCTTTTGCTAGCCCAGGAGATTAAGTTGTTTCCCAGAAGCTGGCAATTTCCAGATGTACTTTTTCGTTCTATTCTATCTCCTGCATAATCTGCATCACAATAACCAGAAAGCCTATACTCTGATGTTTTCTCATACATCAGGCCCAGGTTAGGGGTACCTTTCAGATACTTAAGAATTCTCTTAACAGCTGTTAAATGAGATTCTCTAGGATCTGATTGGAATCTGGCACAAAGACAAACGCTAAAGAGAATATCAGGACGAGTAGCAGTCAGATAGAGAAGAGAGCCTATCATACCTCGATAGAGCTTCTGACAAACCTTGTTGCTTACCTCTTCCTTCTCCAGAATGCAAGTTGGATGCATGGGAGTCTTTGCCGAATTGCATTCAGTCATGTCAAACTTCTTCAGAACGTCTTTAATGTACTTGCTTTGATGAATGTACGTGACTTCTGGAGTTTGATTGATTTGAATTCCCAGGAAGAACTTTAGTTCTTGCATTAGACTCATTTCAAATTCTGCCTGCATTAACTTAGAAAATTCTTGGCAAACAGAGATATTAGCAGAACCAAAAATAATGTCATCAACATAAATTTGGCATATCATGAGATTATTTTCATGATTTTTACAGAAGAGTGTAGAATCAACTTTCCCTCTGATAAAATTTTGTTCCAGAAGAAAATTACTTAAGCGTTCATACCAAGCTCTGGGAGCTTGTTTAAGTCCATATAAAGATTTCTTAAGTTTGAAAACATGTTCTGGAAAATTTGAGTTTTCAAAACCAGGAGGTTGATTTACATACACTTCTTCTGAAATATAACCATTTAGAAATGCACTCTTGACATCCATTTGGTATAATTTTATAGAGTGATTAATAGCAAATGATACAAGAAGACGAATAGACTCTAACCTTGCGACTGGAGCAAAAGTTTCATTATAATCAATACCTTCTTGTTGACTATAACCTTGAGCTACCAGTCGTGCTTTGTTTCTGACAACTTCTCCTTTCTCGTTCAGTTTGTTTCTGAAAACCCATCTGGTTCCAATGACATGAGTGCCTCTGGGTTTAGGAACAAGATCCCAGACATCATTCTTGGAGAATTGATCTAACTCTTCTTGCATAGCTGCCACCCAATCATTATCTTGAAGAGCTTCATCACAGGACGTAGGCTCAATCAGAGACACTAGTCCCAGAGGAATATCTTCAGAAGTTCTGAAGGTAGATCTGGTTCTAACAGGTTCATCTTTGTTTCCCAAAATCAAGTCTTCAGATACGTTGCTACGACTCTTGACTTTCCTTGGAATTTCTGGAGATTTAATTTCTTCAGAGTCTGGAGTGACAGGTGCTTCTGGAGTTTTCTCAGATTCTACCAGAGTGATCTCTAAATCTGCAAACTTTTCAACTAGCTTTGACTTTTCAGGGTCAAGCTTATCATCAAATCTAACATGAATTGATTCCTCCACAATTTTGGTTTCTGTGTTGTATACTCTGTAGCCTTTAGAGCGTTCTGAGTATCCTAACATAATACCTTTATGTGCTTTGGAATCAAACTTGTTCAGATGTTCTTTAGTATTTAATATAAAACAAATGCATCCAAAAGGATGAAAATAAGAAATGTTGGGTTTTCTTCCCTTACACAGTTCATAGGGAGTCTTATCCAGAATAGGTCTAATAGAGATTCTATTCTGAATGTAACACGCTGTATTTACAGCTTCTGCCCAAAAGTGCTTTGCTACATTTGTTTCATTGATCATGGTTCTGGCCATTTCTTGGAGTGTCCTATTCTTCCTCTCTACAACTCCATTTTGTTGTGGAGTTCTAGGGCAGGAGAAATCATGGGATATTCCATTAGAATCAAATAATTCTTCAAAATCTTTATTTTCAAATTCTCCACCATGATCACTTCTGACTCTAATAATTTTAGAGTCAAATTCTTTTTGCACTTTAGAACAGAAACTGGTGAATACAGAGTGAGACTCACTCTTGTGCTTTAGGAATTTTACCCATGTCCAGCGGCTGTAATCATCAACGATTACTAGTCCATACTTCTTTCCATTGACTGATGCTGTTTTCACAGGACCAAATAAGTCAATGTGAAGAAGCTCCAGAGGCTTGGAGGTAGAAACAACATTTTTCCTTTTAAAAGATGTTTTTGAAAACTTTCCTTTCTGACAAGCTTCACACAGAGCATCTGAAGAAAACTTCAGTTTAGGTAAGCCTCTGACTAACTCAAGTTTAGTTAGCTGAGAAAGTTTCCTCATGCTAATGTGGCCTAAGCGTCTATGCCATACCCATTGCTCTTCGTGAACTGACATTAAACATTTAACATTTTGATCTTTTAAATCAGAAAGATTTATTTTATAAATGTTGTTTTTCCTCTTGCCTGTGAAAAGGACAGAGCCATCGTTCTGATTAATGGCTTTACACGTTTTTTGATTAAAGATTACATCATAACCGTTATCACTTAATTGACTTATGGATAACAGGTTATGCATTAAACCTTATACATAAAGAACATCAGATATAGAGGGAAGAGTACCATTACTAATAGTTCCGGAGCCTCTGATCCTTCCTTTCTGATCTCCTCCGAAGCCTACAAAGCCAGCGTCTTTAAGTTCCAGGCTTTGGAACATAGACTTTCTTCCCGTCATATGTCGCGAGCATCCAGAGTCCAGGTACCATGACTGGTGTCTGAACTTTGCTGCATAGGATATCTGCAACATAGATAATCTTATCTTTCGGTACCCAGAATCTCTTGGGTCCTTTCAGATTAGTTTTCCCAGAGTTTCTTACAACTTTGGGTCTTCTAGCATTTTTAAATTTGTGTTCTTGTGTGTGTGTATAGTGGTATGAAAAAGGTGATTTAATTTGGTTACTGGTAGAAGTTTTATCAGAATCAGAATCATACCCAATTCCCCTTTTATTATTCTGACCTACTCCATAAATCATGGATGCCATAATACTCCTATTTATCCCATTCTTCAGAAATTGTTGAAAGGCTTCTTCATACTTATAAATAATTTCATTTGAAGTTTGTGGTGCTTGAGACAACACTTCTTCTAATTTTAAGCTTTTTGTTTTAGCTCCATCTCTTTCTAACGTTAAAGATTTGATTGTATCTTCATGTGCTAGAATTGTTGTCTCAAGTTCACTACATTCTTCAGATTTTGCTTTAAGAAGACCTTTAATGCTTTTAACTTTTTGTTTTAATTTCTGAAGAGAGGTAAGAGTTTCTGATAAACATGATTCTAAGTCAGATCTAGAAAGTTCAGAGAATACCTCTTCAGATTCTTCATCTGAGCTGCTGGATGTGGTAGCCATAAATGCTACGTTGGCTTGTTCATCAGAGTCAGATTCTGATGATCCTGAATCACTATCGTCCCAGGTGGCCATTAATCCTTTCTTTGTTCTGAAGGCATTTTTCTTGAAGCTTTCCTTCTTAGAGTTATCTTTCTTCAGCTTGGGGCATTCATTTCTATAATGACCTGTTTCTTTACATTCAAAACAGGTAATATCTTTATTAGGTTTACCTTTTGAAGTTGACTCTGATCTATCCCCTCTGGGTCTTGATCTTCTGAAGTTGTTGTTGTTCCTTCTTTTCCAGAGTTGCTTAACTCTTCTGGTTAGTAAAGACAGTTCTTCTTCATCATCAGAGTCTTCAGGTTCAGAGTCGTCAGTATCTGCAGTTTCTGCCTGGAGAGCTTTGGTTCTGTCTGACTTCCGTCTTTCAGGTCTGGACTTCAGCGCCACTGACTTGTTCCTTTTCTGAGGCTCATCCTCCTCTAGTTCTATCTCATGGCTTCTGAGAGAACTAACAAGTTCTTCAAGGCTGATACTGTTCAGATCCTTTGATAACTTCAGAGCAGTAACCATAGGTCTCCATTTCTTTGGCAGACTTCTGACAATCTTCTTAACATGATCTGCAGTTGTGTATCCCTTGTCTAGCACTTTAAGACCTGCAATAAGAGTTTGGAATCTGGAAAACATAGCTTCTATAGCTTCGTCATCTTCCATCTTGAAGGCTTCATATTTCTGGATCAACGCCAGAGCCTTCGTCTCCTTGACTTGGGAGTTTCCTTCATGGGTCATCCTTAGAGAGTCAAGTATATCTTTGGCTGTCTCTCTGTTGGTGATCTTCTCATATTCGTTGTATGATATGGCATTCAGAAGTATTGTTCTGGCCTTGTGATGATTTTTGAACTCACGTTTCTGATCTTCTGACATTTTGCTTCTGGGAACTTCAGCTCCATTTAAGGTTGGAGGTTTGTATCCATCTGTGACAATGTCCCAGAGGTCAGCATCATAACCAAGAAAGAAACTTTCGATTCTATCTTTCCAGTAATCAAACTTTTCTCCATCAAAAACAGGAGGCTTGGCATTGTAAGAATCTTTCTCATTTGAGTGGGCCATTTGTTTTTCTCGCACTGGATCTCTCTACACGGTTAAGTGTTTGATTTGAAAATCAATAACAGAGCCGGAGCTCTGATACCAATTGAAGGTGAGAAAAACAAGAAAGGGGGGGTTTGAATTGTTTGAAAAATTAAGCTCTTTTGCAAAATGAAAATCACACAAAGATTTTATACTGGTTCGCTTATAACACAAAGCTACTCCAGTCCACCCGGCCAAGGTGATTTCGCCTTCAACAAGGACTTAATCCACTAATCTTGAAAGATTACAAACAACCCCTAAGAGAGAAGAAAATCTCTTAGTCCTCTCAAGTCTACAGACTACAACAAGTCACTTGAGGAAATCAAATAAAAAAAATAGATACAAGATGTGTAATCTAGAATGCTTCTAAGAAAGCAAATATTACAAACTTAAGAACAAATTTTTCACTTGATAAGCAAAAGCTTAGTGAAAATCTTTGAAGAACAAAGATGTTTTTCTTGAGCGTGATATAATTTCAGTATAGTTTTGGCTAGTGATTTCTTCGTATGTACTGAATGAGATTTCTTCTCTATTTATAGGAGTTGAAGTAGAGTTGAAGTAGCGTTGAATCTATTGGATATTGAGATGTAGTTACGCCATTCCATTAATAGCTTCTGCAGTAGACTTTTTTACTTAGAAGTGACTACTTACCACAATTAGTAACTTCTCTCTTGGAAGTGGAGATTAACGTCTCTTTTCTGATTGAGGAAATCCATTTGCAGAACTTTAACTTGGTTTAAACGTTACTTCATCATGATTAACAATTCTGATTAGAGTCTTTGTGTATCTGGAGAAATTTGCTTCTGATGTTATTTCTTGAATGTTCAGATGGCGCTGATAACTTCAGAGTTTGCAGAAGACATTTGTTCAGAGTCAGAGCTTCTAGACTTTACTTCCTGTTCAGATGCTTCTGATACTTGCAGTTTTGTCCAGAGTCAGAGCTTCTTGAAACGAGATTTCACTTTAGATGCTTCTGATACTTGAGATTTTGCATCTGATCTTGTTTTGCATCTGATGACATCATCAGATTTATTTCTTCTTTCTTTAGAACCCTGCACACTTAGAAACTTTTCGTTAGGGTACCACTTTTGGTTTCATCCTTTGTTATCATCAAAATCATGGAATCTATTGTAGAACTATTTTTGTTCTTACACATATCAATCATTATCATCATTTTATAAGCAAAAGAAGTCAAAGCATGGCATATGGAAGCTCATAGAAGTCAACAGCAAGACTCAATTCAAAACCAATCATAAACAATTCCAAAAATCATCAAATAAATCATGGTAAAACACAACCCATAGCATGGTAAGCATGTCAAATTTCAACTCATTTGGACAAGTGGAAGGCAGTCAATGAAAATCAGAAAGTCAAAGCAATTTTGAACATGCTCAAAGAAGTCAAACAATCATGCATCAACTTGAAAAATTCATAAATCAGAGATGGCATATGATAAATGAATGGGACTAAAACCATGGCAAAGCTTAAGATGTCTAGTTATCTCATGTAAAATTTCATGTCCATCTAATAAAGTATGAGCATTTCACAAAACAAATGGGCACATGCATCACATAAGGTCAACATTTTGGTCAAACAGGGGAGAAAATCTCAAACAAATGGAAAATGGCACAACTAAATTCAAGAAAAATCCCATGTGAACTAGACATACAAGAGTAGGTTCATGCAAAAATTCAGATCAATTGGAGGTCAAGAAGCATGGTATCAAAAATCATCAAGTTACACATCAATGGTGTGACACAAATTGTCACACCCTACTTCAAAAATTCACAACTCACAATCCAGATAAGATAAATTCACAAACTCTACACCAAAATCACCATGGATGAGTCTAGTTTGTGTACAAAAAATTTCAGGGCCATTGGATAAATCATCACTATTTCACAAAGGATTTGGCAATATGTACAAAAATTGGGCACATGAACAAAACCCTAATGCCATTTAAAATCTACTCATCCAAAAAAAACAGCAAAAATCATGATAAAAAACTAGGGATCCATATGAACACAATGCAACAAGTCCCATGAATTTTGGATTTAATATGAATGAGTTATGATTTTTTTTTAAGATTGTGTAACAAAGTGAAATAAAAATTGAAATGAAATGATTTTAATTGAATCAAATAAAGACCGGATGGCATTATGGTAATTGTGGAGGCTTTTAAGTGAAACGGTGCGCAGCATGTGGAGAGGTGGCACGCTGGGACAGGTGCATGGCAATAGCACAGTAACATTTCATGCAAACAAAAGTCCAAACGCAGAAAACACGATTAAATGGAATTTTCTGGGTTTTCTAGGGTTTGCTACAGTGGTGTTCAAACATGATGATGAACAAATCTCCCAGAAAATGGAATTGAGCACACCAATAGAATCAGCAAACCACACACATCAAGAATCCAAGCATCATTTTCATGGAATCAAGTTATCCAGCATGAATCGAGCAGAAATAACAATGAACATCAAATTTCATTTCTAAATATCTCACTCCTTACTCAACTATTTTACGTGATGTAAAGCTCATTAAAATCAGCACATTAAGATCTACAATAAGCATAGCATGGTTTAGCAAATGAGGGTATTCGAAAACTTACCAAAACTGATGCACAATGGTGATTTGGATGTTATTTGGTGGTTCTGGTTCAAAACAGATGAGGTTCCAAGCTCCAAAAGGTGAATGGTTGAGATGCTTTGGCTCAGCAAGGCTTGAAAATGCTTAAATCGAACATTGCCATGGAAGTGTATTGAAGTAGCAGCTGATAAAAATGGCGTTACAGTTGGGATATGAGGCTCAACAGTGCTTCCAAAGTGATGGAATGTGATGATAAAACCAAGCCAAACTCGAGTCCTTTGGAGGTTTGAGCAGAAAATGCAAAAATGAGAAAAATCGTCTTTGAGAGAGAATGAGATATTCTGATTTCAATTGATGGCTGCTGCTTGCTAGGGTTGTGTTCAGAGTAAATGTGAGGTATATATGTGGTGATTAGTGGAACTAAACTTCATTAATCCAAGTGGTAAAACAGAATTTTGTTTATGGAGGTGTTTTGACTAATTATGCAATTCCACTCAAATGGTGCATGTGCATGAGCTGTGCTGCGAATTTGGGCCTAAACAAATCCAAAACATCATTTCAGACCTGTCTCAATTGGCAAAATGGATTGAAAAGGGTTAATTCAAAAGTTCATTTTTTCACCACACTTGAAATCAATTCATGTAGGTTCAAAAGTGCCATTTTGATTAGCAATGTTTTGGTGCATGAAGGTCACATTTTTGGAAAGAGGAGATTAAATATGACTTGTTGGAAAAAAACCTCACCAAATTTGGCCAAATGGTTTGAGAGATATGGCCTTTTGAAGTTCAAGAAAATTTGAAAATGAATTGATCATATCTTGCCAACCATACATGGGAATTGAGAGTTCTTGGACTTTTTGGAAATGGGAGAACAAGATCTTCAACTTTCATGTTGGGCAAAAATTAATTTGAAGCTTGTATCATGATGTAAGTTTAGGATCAAGAAGTTTCCATTTTTGGCAGTTAAAAATTACAGGTCCAGTTTCTATTTTTGGAAATTTCTGATCTGGCTTCAAATTCTTCAATGATGATGTTTGCCATGATATATGAGGCCTATTTGGACATGAATAAGCTCTCTCAAACCAAATCCATCCATCAAAACCATAAAATCAACCACAGTTGACCAAGTTTGACTTTCTAGGGTTTCTGACTGACTGTGCATTGCCTGATAACTTCTGAGCATCCAATCTTTGACTAAAACACTTCAAATGGATCCCCAAGTCATGTGAACATGTTGGACCAACCCTAGGGCCTTGGCTCCTTGAGAAACACACTTGCTTGCTTGGTTGACTGATCTCCTGACCAGTTTGACCTAATTTCTTGATGATCTTGCACTTGAGGTAAATGGGACAATGCAATGTTATGCAGTGGACCATGTTATGCTATGACCTAATATGAGAATGTATGTACAATGATAGGTGCAAATTTGAGGTGCTACAGTAGGATGAACACTGCTGGAGATATATTTCATTGAAACCCGCTCCACTCGGGGAATAGCAACCTTCGGGCCTGGCTGCTGAGGAAACATTGTTTTAAACCTGCCGGGGATAACCATCCTGACTCAGCTGGGGAAACCACAGACCTTAGATCTACTGGGGAGTTTGACCCTCTAATTCTGCTTGGGGACCCCGCTGGGAAAATGAGAAAAGTTGGTACAGAACACCCGTCGACTCGTCGAACCATGGTATCTACCTCCCAATCTCGTATCGGCTTTCCACTTTTGAGAACTCCCAGACTCGTTTGGACCTTTTCTGCTCCATCATCTTGTATTCCCAACCGCTTCGCGCTCGACGGAAAGCGAACTCCTGGGGGCTATACAGAAATTTCAATCTTCCGACTTTGAAGAGTCTTCTTGATTAATTTCAAGGGCCGTCGGACGTCTCGTCGTCTCTCCGTCCTTTCCTCATGCACTCATCCCTGATTGGACCCTGCGGGGAATTACATACTTTCAAGTCTTCCGACTTTGAAGAGTCTTCTTGATTAATTTCAAGGATCGTCGTACGCCTCGACGTCTCTGCGTCGTTCTTCATTCATTCGTCCCTGAGCGAACTCTCTGGGGATCTGTTACAAAGCTTTCACATCACAACCTGCAAGTGAGTGAAGAATATCTAACAGTACCTGCAAAACAGACCGTCAGATAAAACCCTGCCCCAGGCGTGTCAAGATTTCAACACTTGGGTCACCCAACCTTCCGAATAAGATTTCAAGATTTCAATCTTATAAACATGCATTGGAAGGGACCTGTATGTCTTAAAATGCAAAGATTCTTTATCAAAAATAATCGGATGTTTTTGCAATCAAAGCGGTAATGAAAACAAAAACAAAATTATTTGACTGAATATGCATTTTATTGATTGAAAAAAGTGTGGCTCAAATGAGAAATACAAAGGAAGCAATTCCTGAAAAGAGGTAATTGCGCACAAAAGGAAAAATCTATCCTAATGGCAATGTGAAACCCGCAATCTCATCGAGTTCCAACTCGGTTACACCCCATATGTCCTCAGACTCTCCGTGCTTTCGGCCTTCTGAACAAGACGTTTCTGATTGATCCCTACCGGGTATTATCCATGATGCCTTAACCAAAGCGCAAACGATCATGTTGGACGCAGTTGTTCGTTTCAATCCCTCTTTTGCCTGGACCGCCCTTTCGGGTTTTCAGTCCACCGGGATACCCATTTTTGCCCAAGTCGCCTTTTCAGGTTTTCGACTTGCCGGGTGTACATTTTTCATTTTTATCCCTAATTTTTGCCCGAACCTTTCTTTCTGTTTTTGGTTCGCCGGGATGCCCATTTTTGCCTGGACTATTTTATTCTTTTCGTCCAGCGGGTCCTTTTATACGAAGTATTTTTTAACTGCGTCCGCACTCACAGGGGATGGAAAATCCTCTCCCTCCATGGTCGTTAACAACAAGGCTCCGCCAGAGAAAACCTTCTTAACCACGAATGGACCTTCATAATTGGGTGTCCATTTTCCCCTTCGATCGTTTTGAGGAGGAAGGATCCTTTTCAGCACCATATCACCTACGCGATACACCCGAGGTCGCACCTTTTTGTCAAAAGCACGCTTCATCCTTTGTTGGTATAACTGCCCATGACAGATGGCTGCTAGCCTCTTTTCCTCTATCAGGCTTAACTCTTCGTACCGGGTCCTTACCCATTCCGCCTCTTGCAATTTTACGTCCATCAGGACTCTCAAAGAGGGAATCTGGACCTCAACCGGTGGCACAACTTCCATTCCATATACCAATGAGAAGGGCGTTGCCCTAGTAGACGTACGCACCGACGTTTGATACCCAGGATACAAACCTCGTGCTTAATCACACCGTCGGTGCATTCAAACGTTATCCGGGCAACAAAAGCTTATTCACCTTAACCTCCCCATCAGACATCAGAATCCGTTCGGATTCGGGGTCAGGCCCCTCCTCCGGGATCGGTCACTCTCAATCTTTCGATTGGAGCACCTCGAGATGTCCTCATCAGGGAACTCAAACTTCATCGGTTGATAATCCTCAACGGGTTGCGGGGCGATGTAATCAGACAATACACCCCTTGATTGCTTTTCTAAGAGTATCCCAAATCAGTCAACATTCTTTTGCTCTTTCGCAACCCGTCCGGTTAATGCTGGATTCTCAGATATGTACTTGATTAGATCCATCTTGAAATCCACAAAGTGGTATGAACCAGCATATACTGTCTCAGTCGGCGAGCAGCCTATGCCAAAGTACATCAAGTTTTCTCGAACAGTGAATGTATTGTTTCACAGTCGGTAAACTTTTTGCTAAGGTAAATTGCATGCTCTTTTCGACAAGACTAGTCATGCTGCCCCAATACACCTCACAGACCCCTCGAAGGCTGTCAAGTACAGATTAACAGTCTCTTTCCACAAGAGGTATCAGAATCAGAGTTTCCTGCAACTTATTCTTTTATTTTCAATGCCCATTGGCAATCATTATTCCACCTGACCGTTTGATCTTTTTTCTTGAATGGGTTCCCACGTGGCTGTTAGGTGAGATGTGAACCATGACATGTAGTTCCATCTGCCTAAGAAACCACGAACCTCTTTCTGTTCTCGGTTCAGGCATTCCTTTTTTCTGTTTTTCCCCCTTTTTTTTTTTTTTTTTTTAGCAGGATCAACCTCGATTCCTCTCTTATAATGAACCCCAACAGCTTACCGGATCGCACTCTGATAGTGCACTCGCTTGAATTCAACCTCAGTTTGAATTGTCTCAACCGGTCAAACGACTTGCCCCGGTCTGCCAGATGCCCCTCTCCTGCTTGGGACTTTGCTATCATGTCATAGCATAGCATTCAACTTCATGATGAATCATATCATGAAACAAAGTCATCATGACTCTCTGATACAGGCACTGACGTTCTGCTTCTCTAGAGGACAGTCTTCTCTCCATGGTAGCCTGTTCACAACGACATCGGTATCCTACCCTGGCATATCCTGACACGACCAGGTGAAGGTATCCACACGCTCTTTCAACAGGGCTACCATTCTGCTTTCGACTTGCCTCCGAAGCGGCCCCAATTTTCACTTCCTTTCTGACCTCGGCGGTGCTTGGAATAGCAATCTCGCATCGCCCTCGAGCGGCTGAATCACCTTCTCCTCTTGTTTTGACAACCTGGTTAATTCCAGCAGATCACAGTCTTCTTCGCCTTCTTCTTCAGCCTGATAGATCGGTTTGTCGAAGTCATATGAGGTGTAACCAAATTGTTATCAATGAGATCCGGAGAATTATTTTTGAATTCGGAACGAGACAAATCAAAAAGAGAAAAATGAAAATAAACATTGCCATTTTTATTCGTTTTTAAACTGCAAAAATAAATGAAAAACAGGGAACACCGCTTTTTGACTGAAAAACATCCATTTATTAATGATGCAGAAATGTTGCAAATTATGAACATGAGGTGGCCCTTACAATGAACCATTACGTGTCGGGCAACACGTATGGCTTTCATGCAGATAAAAACTGAAAACAGAAATTATTACTCCTCAGGATGAGTGACAGTGATGATCTTTTTAAGCCTTCCAGCTTCCTGGTACGCACGGCTTTATCCAACCATCAAACTTGCAGTCGCTGTCGTTCTCTTCACCCATCACACAGGCGTGATCCGAATCTTCAGCAATTGCACTCACCATCGCCTGACCATGCGCCGGCATGGGATTAGCATTAACATTCGGTGATGGCGCAAAATTAATAGCCTTGGAGTCTACCAGGTCCTGGACAACATTCTTGAATGCTCTACAACCCTCAATGTTATGCCCCGGTGTTCCAGAATGAAATTCACACTGGGCGTTCTCATCATAGTTAGGTGGCCTTTGATCTGATCTCATCGGAACCATCGCCCTCGGCTGAACCAAACTAAGATCCATCAGCTTTTTGAACAGAACAGCGTATGTCACGGGCGGCTTGTCAAAATGGCGATCAACCCCTTTACCTTTCACTTGATATCCGGCTCTCTGTTGAGGTGGCTGACGTTGCTGTCGTACTGACTGATTACCAGCAGGGATGGTTACAGCAGCAGTGTGCTGGTAGTAACGATCCCTACCGTATCCTCCCTGGGCATACACAGCACTCGATTCACCCTCATTCTTGCGCTGACCATTCCCGAATGGCTTCTTCGATGCTGATGACGAAGCATTACCACCCTGGATCTTCCCCATTTTCAGCCAACTTTCAATTCTTTCTCCGGCCACCACAATGTCTGCAAAGTTAGTCACCGGGCATCCAACCATTCTTTCAGCAAAAACCCTCTGCAGGGTACCCATGAAGAGATCAGACATTTCTCTGTCCACCAGTGGAGGTTGCACTCTGGCAGCCAACTCCCTCCACCTTTGAGCATATTCTTTAAACCCTTCACTTGACTTCTGAGACATACCCTGCAGCTGGGTACGACTAGGAGCCATGTCAGCATTGAATTGGTACTGTTTAAAGAACGCATCACCAAGATCCTGCCAGCTCTTAACATCAGAAGACTTCAACTTGGTATACCATTCCAAGGATCCTCCAGACAGACTGTCTTGGAAGAAGTACATCCAAAGCTTTTGATCTGTAGTGTATGCCGAGATCTTGCGGACAAAGGCTTGCAGATGAGTTTCCGGGCAGGAACTCCCATTATATTTGTCAAATGCGGGCGCCTTGAACTTTTGTGGGATCACAATCCCCTCGACCAGCCCCATGTTGGACATGTTGACAAACCCCGGAGTAGCATGGCTTTCCAGAGCCCTTACCTTCTCTGCCAGCAACTGAATTTCTTTGCTCTGTGGCTGGACACCATATTGACCGAATGGCTCATTGTGCATGGAGAATTGATCAGCTTCTCGGTCCTCCTCCCTGTCCTCATCAAACCCGTAGAATGGAGGGAACATATTATCCTTCAGATTATGCCCCAGACCGGGCCCACCACCAGTAGCAGCACCAAGTCCACCAGCATTGTTGTTTACCATACCTACGGTTACTCTTTTTTCACCGTCTCTGGATCCACCGAGCCCCTGGTTGGAGACACCATCCAGGTTAACAACACTGTTAGCAGCTGAAGCTCGCTCGAGCTTCTCAACTTTGTCAGCCAAAGCTTTCTGACCAACTGCAAAACCCTGCATGATGTTGATCAGCTCAGTCATCTTGTCCTTCAGCTCGAGAATATCGGTATTTGGGAGATCCATCAATCTGGGAGTATTGCGTCTGGTGAAGTATCTGTGCGGGCGTGTTGAGTGCAAAGGTACAGTTCTACGAGCACGAGCAATGATTCCTGCAAAACAGCAAACAGGTTAATATGCATGAATGCAACGTCTATCCATATGAGGAAGCTTCTGTCTTTTGATCCTGGTTTCGTCGAGACAGATAATATTTCACCAATAACATTTTGACATCCAGATGTCTCTCAACCAGATTCTTAATCCATCATACTCCCCATATGGCTAGACGTATGTTTGGTGCAGGTGAATGCAAAGTGAGAATGATGCAAATGAATGAATGCAATGGGCCATCCTCCAAGTCATCTGATCATTTGCTGTACAGAAGCCTCTGATCTTTGAACTGATCACAACCATCTGAGGAGTATGTAACCACCAATCCTCCTCACGGGTTCCGAAATAAACGGAAGACAGATACATCATCATCACCGTCTAACAATCTCTGAACAGATACCCACAACCATCTGAATCGGCCCGGGGAATCCTGAAATAAATGGATCCCCACTGATAAAATCGGCCCGGGGAATTCTGAAATAAACGGATCCCCACTGATAAATAACTCGGACAGCACTCCGGCGTCTCGGAAATAAACGGCCATAAATCCGACTTATAAATATGACTCTGATCCACGGAACCAAAAGTCACCATCAAGGTCACCATCTGAACATGCATCTGAAAGAATCACCCTCCCCTCACAGGTAAATTCTAATCAGGTCATCCTAAGGCGGATAATAGTCTCGACCATCGGGCAGAGATACTCAATGGGTTTGCCCTTTCGGGTGTGCCATTGTAGCTCTCCTGAGATCGTCTAAACCAAAGATCCGGGAAATGATCGGTCACTAGAGTCAACAGTTCAGATGAAGTAACTCAACCAAAGTGGAATATCCACAGAGGCAAGCACTATCAAATGAACCTCGCCCGGCTTGTGGTACATCATGCTGCCAGGCACATATTGACCTAACATGAAAGAGGCAACATGAGACCACACTAATCCTAGGTGTATACTCGGGCCTGGGTTTTAGCCCCACTCAGAACACCCACCCCAAAACAGAGGAACCACCTGCACAGAGGACGGCAACACGATAGCATGATGCATGCAAATATTTATGCAAATATATACACTGTCAGAATAATAAATGCAATAAATAAAGCGGCAAAAGCAACCTAAACTAATCCTAGAGCGCTAGGAGAGACTCGCTTAGGGAAGATGGACCAGCACAGGTCAACATCCTAAGATTCCCCAGCAGAGTCGCCAGCTGTCGCATCCGCGAAAAAGCAAACGGCGGGCTGAAACAAAAACACAACACAGAGCCGCCACTGCGCGTTATTTATCCCAAGATAGGGAAAGGAAACGCTCAGAGAAACCTGGAAAGGAAATGGTCTCGCGACCAAAGAGAAAGGGTAAGGGAGTCGGTTACGCAAGGGGAAGGTATTAGCACCCCTCACGTCCGTCGTACTCGATGGGATCCACGTTCTAAGAAAAGAAAAGGTTGCTAAAACACCACACACACACATCGAAGACAACACAGGTGGGGTTAAGGGAAAGGGAGCTCGATAGGACGTCGCATCCTATGCCTACGTATCTCGTCTGGAACGAGAATCAGAGCTGCCGTAGTTCGGCTCACGCACGCCAAACAAGCAAACACACAAAACAGATGGCAAACGTGGGACCCGACAACCACTCAATGGCATTACGTCAGCGCCCGAACCAAACAAACACAAGAAGATAACAAGTGAACACACACAAAAAAGAAAAAAAGTGCCCGGAGAGACCTCGCACGGTCTCCTGCCTACATACCTCGTCTGGAACGAGGATCAGGGCGATGTAGTTCCCCTGAAAGGGAAAGAAAATCTAGCCAGAAACCGAGGGAAGACACACTACCAGGGAGCTGTACTCGAGCCTAGTGTTGTCATGCATCATTGCCCTAAGTTCAGGTTTCTACCTACTTGCACAACAGCAAGCTAATCCTATCCAGGAAAGAAGCAAGCATACAAGCATACAAGCATCAACAGATCAAAACAAGCATTTCAAGCAAGTATTCACATAGCACACACTATAGCCAATCAAGTGGGCTCAAACAATGGGTTTGACTGCCGAAGCAAGTCATCTGTACATGGGTAGTATTCGCTCTTAACCTTGCCATTACGAGGCTAAGGTGAAGCAGATGATAGGTGAGTGAAGATTAGACTTCACAGCTCTTATCCCTGACCAGGGAGAGCTTCAGACAAAGGAGCGTGGGTCCAGAATGGAGGGACCCTTCTACGCTCAAAGAATCTGACTCGATTGTGCAACAGCACATGATCTTGGGTTTGTGTCCCAATGCATCAACACACAGCCGTGTGAGCAGAGGGACGACTCACAGAATAGTGGGGGATAGATTGCATATCCCTTTGATCCACCAATTGCCTCATAGAGGTCTTTACCTGCTTGGCACAAATGTAAACAACCACAAACATCGCCTCTTAAGGAGGACTTCAGACAGTTGCCTGGCCAAGTAACAGGCCAGGTCTTCTAGACTACATGGAGAATAGAAGTCCTACCTCAAGCGGTTTAAAAACCAAGCAGCAGCAAGCAAGTTCTTAAAGAACTGTAAGCGACTAAATGTACCTGAAATCAATCAAGTATCATCAGTACTCAGACAGACAAACAGTAAACAGCAAGTGTTAATCTATACAGACAACACAGGTTAATGCACATAAGTGCAAGCTATAAGCTCAAGCTCAAGCTTCACAACCTACAAAACAAAGTCAAATTAGTTCTCAACATTAAACAATCTCAATTTAATTGACTTGAAGCCATCTCCTTAAGCATTGTGCATTTTATCCTGAAAAGTCAAACCAAATGTGAGAAACTAGACCACTAGGCCAAGCCTAGGGTCCAAAAGGGAGAAAAAATTCTAAACAGCAAGCAATTCTCAACCCAAAATCAACTTAAAACAATTCAAAAGCAAATGCAATTGGTCCCATGCTCATACCATTCACCATTATCATTTCATGCACAATTTAACATCAAACATGCAATTTGCAACTTTAATTGACCAAACAGAACTATTTCAATCAAAAGCATACCAAAACAATTCCAAAAATCCTCAAATAATTCACACCTAAACAGGACACAATCAACAAGTAGCATGTCAATTTTCAGCTCAATTGGACAAAAGGAACTAGGCCAATAAAAATCAAGAAATCCAGACACAATTATTCAAGCCAATTCATAGCACCAACACAAGCATTCACTTCAAAAATTCATAAATCAGTGAAATCAATTAAGAAATGAATGGGACCAAAAGCATGATGTCCTACAATGTGTCTAAAATCAGAACACCAAATTTCACATTTATCCAAAACCATATGAGAATTTCACAAACAATATACAAACATGTGTCACACAATGTTGCAAAATGAGCATACAGTGAAGAAAATTATCAATCAATTATAAAATGACATCAAGAATTCCAGCAAAAATCACATGTTATCTTGACATATCAATGATAATTCATGCAAAAAATTGGAGCAATCAAACATTTCTAGGTCATGCAAATAAATTCATGAATTTGACCTAGCTAGGTGTGACACAAATTGTCACACCTAGATTCAAAAAATCATATCTCAATCATCAAGTATCCAAAAATCACAAACTTTACATGGAAATCACCATCAACATGTCCAGAATGAGCACAAAAAATTTCAATCATTTCTTTACAAGTATGAGCATTTCATGATAGATATGGCAACATGTACAAAAATGTGACACATTCTACAAACCCTAGGCATTTTATTTTTCTACACATGCAAAAAATCCTAAAAAATAAGCATAAAATTCTACACATTCTTATGAGCATGGCACAAAAAATCTCACAAAATTTGGAGGTGTTTTGAGGTCTTTATGATTTTTTAAAGTTTTATTGAATTATTGAATAATTATTGAATGGAATATATGAATTAATTAAATAGTAGTGGCAATCTTGTAAATATCCTAGGTCGGTCCAAATTCATTAATGTGTTGTCACGCCGTTATTGGCTCGTTAGGGTGGGAAACACCTTTTCAAAAATGTTTGGCAATGAAACGGATCAAACAAGAATGTTTTCCAGAATTTTGAACCTCCTCCCTCGCGCGCTTCACATTCATCGTTGTTCTTCGTCTGCAGATTTGATGATGAACTTTTCTCCACGAAAACTCACAAGCCGTACATCATTCTCTCCGTCTCTCAGCGTACATTCAAGATATGCTAATGATTTTCTCTAACACTCACTATATCTCACGGATCGAGCGTTTAAAGGTTGGACATCACAGCTTTGAATCGAGATTTCTCTCACCTCACTCAATCATTTTGAAAACTAAAAGCATCATGATCATCTATGCTAAACGAACTACACTACGCATACCACAATTCAAAGAATCATGAGATTCAAAAATTTACCTCAAGTTGAAGGCAGTGATGAATCTTTGAGTTATTGCACGCAAAAGTCCAAAACAGATGTAGATTGAAGTTCAGCAAGGTAATTGGAGAAGATAGAACAGCTCGAGAATGCTCCAATTATGAGAAATTGAAATTTGCCATTGATGAGCTCCTTTGCAACAGTCACGATCCTGGAAATTTCTTGCTTCAAATCACCAAAACAGTTGTAGCCTATGCTTGTAGAAGATCAACCAAACAAAAATCATGCCAAATGATGAAGATTTGAGGAAGTTTTGTTGAATTTGGTTCTTGAATGTTCTTGATGAATTTGGAGAATTGGAGGGAAAAACAGTTAGAGTTTCTGGAGATTTGTGATTCTGATCCAAAAGTTAGTTATGATTAGGTGTTTATACTTCCATTTAATCACCTCTTAATCATGAATTAACCAAAATGAAATGTGATTAGCAAAATGTGACTTTACTAAGCAAGGGCAAATATGCCTTTTCACACAGGCCCTGTGACAGCTGTATGACAGCTCACACACTCTCCAAATATCAGTTATGATGAGTTGGCATTGGTCTCATGGTCATTGGACTTGTAATTCTCATTTTCACCATGTCATGGCACTTTATGCATTTTCAAGTACAATTCCAAAATGACTTGGTCAAATATTGAACCTTAACATGTTATGACAGTTGAAACAATTTCCAATTTGCATTTTTGAGGTGTTGCAAAAATCCCCATTCCAAAATTCTCATTATTTCTCAACTTGGACCATTTTGCCCTTGGATCTTTAACTGTACACTTGAAAATTGACTTTTTGCATTGACCATTTTTGAGGAATTCCAATTATGCACCATGAAAGTACATGTAAAATGGAGTTTGCACATAAAAAGATCATTCAATTTGGACACTCCATGCGGAAGTTATGTCACTTTGATTATGGGTCATTTTTGAAATTGAATGGACCATAACTTGCCAACCATACATGGGATTTTCAAGTTCTTGGACTTTTTGAAAAGGTGAGACCAAGATCTACAACTTTCATGTTGAATAAATTTTCATTTGAAGCTTCCTTGGACATGTAATTTTGTGGTCAAAAACTTTCCATTTTTGGAAACTTCCATTACAAGTCACTTTCTATTTTTGGCAATTTCTTGTCTGACTTTATTTTCTCCATTCTTGAGCTTTGACATGTCAAATAACACTTGTTCCAACATGAATGAAGTGTATCCAACTCTCTCCCACCTCCAAATCCATCAAATCATGCACAGTTGACCACAGTTGACTTTTTCAACTGATAGATGAATTTGGCAATGCATAGATCAAACTGAGCTCCAATCTTGTGATGAAATGACTCAAGGATGAAACCCTAGCCTCCATATGCACAATATAACCATAACATGATCCTCATATCCATCATAGACCCCCTCTCCTAACCATGCCCTGATTGGCCCAATGCAACTGATTAGGGTTGACCAGTGGTCAAAACCCTAATCTCAAGGTATCTGATCAATCTTCTGAATCCTCTGGATGATATCAAGACCATGATGATGATGATGATGATGTATCCTTTCAAACAAGATGTAGACCAACCCCTTTGAGAAATCAAAAAACCCTAATTTATAGCCCAATCCTCAGATGGCTAATGATCAGTCAATAAAACCCTAGGCTTGCATCTCCACCTCTTATCTGCTGACCAAGACTTAGGAGGATAACTTGCACAATGTAACCACATGATATGCAATATGCAATGCCTAATGACCTAAAAATGATATGCAATATGTTATGCTAGTCCCAAGAGAGGAGGGCAAATTTTGAGGTGTTACACACATGTACTTTGATCATGATTGGCATTACCATGAGGATATCCTCCAATAGGGCTAGTTACTTCAAAACTATCAACCATGATGGAAATAGTATTTTTCTCAAGATCTTTCATGTACCATAGTTAAGTGTTAAGTATAGATCGTGCTCTGATGCCAACTGAAGGTGGTAAAAATAAACAATAGGGAGGGGGATTGAATTGTGTATGCTCAAAAATCAACTTCACTTCTAAACCAGCAAGTTCAGATTATGAACAATGTTTACTCTGATATTGTAACTAATCACAGCAATTGAAATAAAATGTTCAAAAGTAAATGCAAGCAACACACAAAGATTATCCTGGTTCCCCTCCTTAAATGTGAGTAGTCCAATCCCCTTGCCTCAACAAGAGATTTTCACTATAACAACACAAGTTACAAATTTCTCAAGCATACTTGCAAGAGACTTCAATGCTCAATCAACCTAAAAAGAAACTTTTGCTCAAGAGACCTTGCAATATACTTCTACTCAATCAATCTAGAAAGAGACTTCCTTTCTCAAGTCCTCAAACAAGAGACTTCCTTGCTCAAGTACGAAGGAAGTATACTTCCTCTACTTTAAACAAATAATTTAGTATAAAATTGTAACCATTGTACTTAGATACACAATCACAAGTATAACTGTTGTGCAATAATCACAAAGGTTTTACAACCTCTTAAGATTTCTAAGATAACCAAAGATAATAAATTTTAAGATCTTAGGTAATAACAACTACAAGAAATAGTAGCTCAGAGTTATGCACAAGATCTTTCAAATGCGTTGTGATGTTATAACCTTCCTTTGAATCTTCAGCTTCCTTCTATAGAGGTTGAGAAAGATTCGTTGGAGGGTTTGAATATAACAAACAAACTTAGTAAAGAAGCGTGCCAAGAAAGATGTTGGAGAATGCCTCTGGTTTGAAGTTGTATCCACTAAATAATGGCATTGTTTATAGCACCTTTAGAAGTATTATGTGTCTACCAAAAGGTATATCAGACTAAAGATGTCACATCACTATTCCTTGAGCCTTTTAAAATGAAACCCTAGTTGACTTTCTCCAGAGATCTGGGGCTTTGATAAGACAAGTCTGCTTTGGTATAGTGTACAGATTAGAGGCTCTTCAACCTTTCAGAATCTGAGTTGTCATCAGAAGTTGGGTCATGAGACCAGAGTCTAAACCTTCAGAGTCTGATTCCTTCAGATACCAATGAACCAATTCAGATTCTGATCAATTAGAATTAGACTAACATTACTTCTTCACATATGCTAACAATCAGGATTAGTTCTATGCTTGTGATCCTGCACACTTAAACATATGTTAGCATACCCCATTTGTTCTTTAAATACTTTGTTCTCATCAAAACCTAAGAGATATGAACAATATTGTTCCAACATATGTCTACCAAATAACACTTTATGGGCATCAGTGCAAGCCATAACCTAGAAAATATTCTCAATCTCTTGGAGCCATGTCTAAGCACGTTCTGGATCAGATTTTGCCCTTGATGGTAGGCAGATCGTTCCTCTGAAACTTCCCTAACCCACAAAATTTGTCATCACCTCCACTCTGGTTATACTGATTCACATTTAAAGACACATTTTCTTAAGCCATCACCTGAGCCATTGCTTGAAGAGATTCAGCAATTGCTTAATCATTTCTACCTCCAACCATCTCTTTCTAGAGAATCAGCCAAAATAGACTACCTAAACGAAAATAGTAAAGCAAATAACATTAAACAAAATAAGCAGTCGACAGTGTTCACACACAAGTCACGCACCAAGGATGACAACTAGCGCACAACCTAGCCAAATGGATCGACCTACTCTGATACCACTATTGTAACATCCTATTCCCCCGACTCAATATTTAATTAAATAATTCAATATAACTCAACAAACAGAGCGTCACACATGCTTCACCATAGCTTAAAAGAACCACAGGTAAAAATTTCATAAATAAGTAACGGAAAACCAATAAGTTCAATATAAAATTCTCAATAATAATAAATGATAAAGTGGTTCGATAATCCTAAAAAGAAATAAGACATGCAATAAAAGAAAACATAGAACAACATGTTCCCCAATGTTACATATCATAGCGACTTCACTAAGAGCCAAACAATAGATAACTAAAGAGACACATCATCATCCTCCAGCATCATGGATTTACTCTTGTACCCGATCGTATGTACCCTAGAGGAGCACAAATGCAACAACAAAGAGAAAAGGGGGAGAATATGCTCAAGTAGTTTAATGGTGCAAAACATAGCATGTGTAGTATCACATAAATAGAATCAGCAACACATAATCATCACACAACAACACACATATTCATCATTCACCGACATCACCAAACAATCCCATGTTCATTTACAAGGTCGAATAATCATAATGATAACTTGATCAAAAATGCAAGTATATATGTAAATGTATCCTCAACTCGACTCAAAATGAAAATGTGGTACCTACTCTTTTGACATCAAAGGTATCCTACTAATATTCCATAATCGCTCCCAATCTCACCGTAGCAGAGCAGACCAAATCGTTATTGATTCGGCACCATAAAATCAATAATGCTTCACTGATTCCCATTTATGAAATACAACTACTCGCTCCCAATTCTATCATGAACTAGAGCACATCACCGAACCAGAGTTCGTACACAAATGATGCATGACAAATACGCAAAATAAAGCCACTAATGCAACCCGGAATATCCGTGCATACATTATGAATCACCATTGCATAATTTACATAAGAATGACAATAACATACATATTCACATAACATATTAATATTTATGCACAAAAATAATTCACCAATATTAATCATATAATCATCCAATAACTTTCAGAGTATATCGATTGACACACCAACACACAAAATACCACAAAATAATATCCAATAATTATCGGATTCAGAATCAACATGAAAAACTGAATCAGCGACCCAAAAACAGTACAGCCAAACCCTAACGGTCGGCTTCCAAGCCATGACGCTCGTCACTGGGATAACGACCTACATGTCATCCCTTCCCATCTCTTATCACCCATATAGAGACCATGACGGTCTACCCGTTATCCTACTAACAGGTGTCAGCTTCACAAAAGCATGCTTATGGGCTTCCCATCACTCAGATGACAGCTGTCACCTCTGGGCAGAATGCAAAGTGCGCTTTTATGCCATTGGATCACTTATAAACCTCCAAATTTCACTCCTAAAACACCCAAACGCATAGAATCGGTCCAACAATAACTATACCATTTTGAACATGTTAATTTCACGATGAACATCTTAATTCGTCAATTACTCACAGATTCAAAGTTACGTTCATAAAATCAAAACTCATCACTTTCAACAACAACAATAATCATATTCATGGTAAATCATCATGAACAACAATTAACATAATCACAATACATAAAATTCATATTGATATAATAAATCATAACAGATACACCACCAATTCATATCGATAACACTCAATTATCAATAATATAAATAAAGGAAGAAAAACCTAGATGAGGATAAGGATCCCCCGCTACCTTCATGCATTTGACACCCATCATTAGAGTAGTTCTCCCTCTTTTACCTCAGATTTCCAGCAAGCAAGCAACCTTCTAGGCTATGGAATCTCCTTCTCCCTCAAACCCTTGATTGCCTCTTTTCTCCAAAAGCTCTTTCTCTCAAAACCTTCTAAGTTCACGTACTGTAAAAACTCTTAGTCTCGACTAATCTCATAATTTATATTAACCTAATTTAACACTTTTAATTATTCCCCTTAGGCCCAAACTTGCCTTAAATTTAACCATTTTACCCCATCAATTCATTATTCTCAATTTCTACCCAAACTTTTGAAATTCCCTATTTTATCTATTATTTTAATTAATTAAAATTAGCCAATATCTAATTAATTCACGTCACTCCCCATAAACCCCTAAAAAATAATCAAACATACCAACAATTAAATAAAGTCAAATTTAATTTAATTAAAAATATAAATACAAAAAATCAGGGTGTTACACTAAGCCCACCGCCCAAGCTCGCTTAATGTGCCTAATTTTTTCCTATCTAAGTAATGTCAGCTCACGTGTAGCTTGTCTTGCAACCTTAACTCGCTAAGTGCATCGACCAGACTTGCTTATGTTGAAAATGTGACTCCACTCATAATAGGGGCGTGATTTATGGAGTTTTGATAAAATGATAGTTTAAAACAAAATTATTTTCAGAATCAGAGTTTAAAAACATTTTCTAAGAAACTTTTTAATATGCAGTGATAAATAAATGTAAAGAAAATAAGCTAAAAATAAAAATTTAAGGGAAGAGAGATGACATTGAAGATTTATAGAGATTCAGTCTAAAAGAGTGACCTAGTCCTCTCCCCAAGAATTGATCATGAGATTTTCCAAGAATGCTTATGAGCTTTTAGAATGTTAATCTCATGAACCCCTTTATACAAGGAAAAATGAAGTTTCAGATTTACTTCCAACCTAACATAAAATAATGGAATGAAGTGGTTAGTATCCATGTCAAACAATGAACAGAGCTTTGAGCATTTAGTCGCTAATCTAAATCGAGATTTTATACGGACTTATCTCAAACCAATGTGGAACTTTGTACTAGCTATCCTCCAAACCGAACTGACATTTTATACTTAGCTTAGCACAAACCAAACTGAGATTTTATACTAGGTTTATCTCAAACCAACAAATATTTTATATCAGGATGAGCTCAAGAACCAATACGAATATTTTTTACTAGTTATCTTCAAGAGCCCAGAAGGAGATCTTTTTCATAAGTGCTTGAACTCACAAATCAAACGGTGGCTTAACAATAAATCTCCCAAAAGAGCTTTTAATGGGTTTAGCTCCAAGCCAAAATAAAAAATTCCCGATGAAGAAATATTCACTAAAGAGGAAAACAACCTTTTGATGAATTTACAATATTACCCTTTCCAGAACAACTTCCTCACTTGAACACAAGAACCTTTCTCAAAGCACCATAGCTAAACTTATGTGAGAGAAAAAGAAAAAAATTAGAGAGAGAGAGAGAGGAAGATGAGAGATCTCATATTTCTGGATGTGAAAAATATAAGGGAAGACCTTTATTTATAGGCCAAAGGATGTTTCGAAAAAGGAAACAATCCATGGACAATTAATTACCTAATCGATTAGATCTTTATTCTAGTTGATTAGATGACACAAATAATCAATTTTTCGAGCCCATTTTGGAAGGTTTAGATAGAGAGCTATTACCCATCATTAAGAAAATTTCACAATCAATTATAGACTCATTTTTCCTTATCTAATTGATTAGGTATATGGTATAATCGATTAGACAGTTCAAAAAATATGTCATAATCATTCGGATAGTTTCCAATTCATCTGGCCATGCTAAAAAAAGTTTAAGTGGTTTTCCTTGAGAAATAGAAACTTCAAAAAGAGTTTTAGTGGATGTATGATTTAGCCATATTACTTTACGAAAATACACTTATTTTTTTACAAAACATTGATCATTCAGACACGATCAGGAAAGCTTTCACACTTAATCTCTTTCACACTCTGAAGCTTTCAGTATTTTGTTGGATACATCGGTCATATAATAACATCACTTGATTCTTCTAGGATATGAGGCTTGAGATATCTTCAAGTCAGACACCACCAATAGAGGATATCATGGTCATCATTAAACTCCAACTTTTTAGGTTTATTTGGGAGGAAGATCTTGATCAACTATCTTGTGCATCTTTGAATACTTGAACCAGTTTTAGCACTTTATTGTCTTCATGTTTTACTTTCATCAAAGTCGTGTTACATCTTCACGAGTTGTCATTATTAAAACCATGATGTTGATAAGTTTAAGAATGTCTTGCTTAGCTTTGATAACTTCCTAATTAAACATGCAACCACATAGTTCCATAGCTTAGCCACAAAACACTTCCTTCACATTGAAGAAACTTACTCTTGAAGTCATGAGTCGCCTTTGCTTTCTAAGTGCATTTGTGTTCTTGGATTAGTGATATTGTAACCTTTAATCGTTAAACGCACCTATGTTTTTGTCTTTGAGCACCTTGATTTGTTGGGAAATTACTTTGGATTGGTATTTGCATTGCTTTGGTGATTTCATAATCCTTTTTTTTTACCGTTTTTAGTCAATACCCAATTAAAATGTCCAAACAGACATTTTATAACTATTCATTGATGAATCAGAGATTTTTCATTGATTTCTTGCAAAATAAGTTAATAAGTGTCTATGTATTGTGCATTTTTTCATTGATTTTTTGTTTGTCCTCAACCAATATCAATACAAATGGTTCAGAAAATTTCATCATGCATTGTTCATGAAAGGTCTTGAGACTTGATCAAGAAGGTTTTAAAATCACTTTGAGTATGACATGATCTCTCTTCAAGTTCAAGTTAATAATCAACATTATAAGTATCCATAAACTATAGTATGAAGATAAAAAAATTGCTTTACAAATGTAAGATTTAAAACATGTTTAGATCAAAAGTCAATTGTTCATCACAATCATTATCTCAGATGTGTATCACTAAAACGGGTTAGTGTTTCCCTCAATTATCATATCATGAATCAACTATAGGAATAATTTTCACTTCATATAAGAAATATTACATGATACATAATCAGTCATGGACCACTAAAGTCTTAGTTTTTTGGTTGTAATGTGGCTAGGCTACAAGAATCTTGGTTTTTTTGAGATTCAAATGTGCATATCAGATAAGAGAGAAATATTTGATGTTTTTGTATTTGTTTAAAAATATATTTCTTTTTCCACCTTACAACATATTCTTTTGGTGATTTCTTATTTTTGTAAACTTTGACATTTTAACTTTTTCTTTCTTTTACTTTTTTCTTGTCAAAGTTATTCTATTTCTTTTATCAGATCATGATCACCATTTACTATTTCATTTATTTTTATTCAAATATCAGCTTCCTCCCCAACTTTATTATTTTTGTATACCCTTAGAATTCTAATGCTCTTTTATCTTTAAGACAATGTATGAATATTGTTTTTCTTTAAAAATCGGCCCAGGATTTTAATTTTCCAAAAACAAAATTTTCATGTTTAAGGCTCTAAGGGGTTGTCAAAGGATTGCACCCTCACAAGATAGACTTTTTGGTCAAGTATTTTTTCACTCAATAAACAAAAAATGCCTTGATCATATCCATGGATTCATATACATCAAGTAATAATAAGAATGATGCAAAATTATCATAGTTAGAATGCATGTCTACTCTCATTCATTTATGTAAAAATATGAGGTACACAATCATCTTACTTGGTTTAGGCTTAAGATTCTTGACTTACATTGACATATTTTCACTAAATAAGTAGTAAAGTCAGATTTAAATTTAAGCAACTAATTCATGATCATGCTATTAATATAAAGATAATCACAATATTAATCATGACTTAAGCTTTTAAAAGACTAAACCTCTTATCATTCCCTCATTCTTTATTTTGTATGTATCTTAAGTTTTGATTCATCTACATTTGATTTTTTCAATTCATTTGAACTCTCTATGGACAAACAACTTCAAATAAAAAATTCCATTTTTTTTAATAAAAGGTACTCATGTTTTAAAACTTCATCGTGTTCATGTTAAGGAAATAACTAAAAATAAATAGTAAAGTAAATGTCACAGGTTTTGGAGAGATTTAGTCGTAATATCCATTCCCTTCGAAAAACTTTGGCCTAACTATCATCATGTAAAACTAGGGATATGAAATTTTTGCTTAGTGACAATAACATTTTTCTAGGGGGGCTTTGTTAGTGAAATCATTATTTAGTAGGGAAATGTTTTTGCCTAGCAAAATATTTGCAAAATGGCAAAAACTTATTTCTTCGTGTTTAAGTTCAAAAAATAAAATTTGCATAAAATAAATTTAAAGTGGGAAAATTGGGTTGCCTTCTAATAAACATTTGTTTAATATCATTAGCTCCCGAAGTTGCATGTCTCTAATATATTAAGGGGGAGAATCCATTACGGTTTTTTTGCTTGTCTCTTAAGCTTTCATTTCGTTATTATTGTTTATTGAGTCTCGTCTTCAATTGTGAATATTTATATTAAGTTTTGAATCCATTGGTTTTAGCATACATAATTTAAATGTTTGCATTTGAGTATGATTATTATGTTTTAAGTCAACTGGTTGAGTTAATGGAACAAGAACCACATTTGATGTTGGTTCAAGTTACACGGGAAGTGGAATCTCAAATTATTTTGAAAAACTTGAAAAATTAATATTTCACATGCGTTACTCGAATCACTCACAAACCATGACTCAAATCAAATCAAATAAACGAAAACATGAAGGATTTTGTATTTGTGACTTGAATCACAACTTTCACTTGATTTGAATCATGAAACATTGTGACTCGAATCACGAGTTTAACATGATTTGAATCACACAAGCTCCTGTCAACCTCTGCCCAGTTTGATACAAATCACCTTTTGCACATGACTCGAATAAGACAATTTCTCATTTTTTTTCCCGTTAGGCACTGTCCAATTGATTCGAATCACAGTTCATACATGACTCTAATCATGACCCTTCATAACTCGAATCATAGTTATAACTTGACTTGAATCTTAGGAAAATGGGTCACTTATTTTATGTTGATCTAGTTCCACTATACTTGCTCGCTTAACGTAAATCAACAAATGCTCTTAACTTGAATCAAACAACCTTTTTTCATCTATTTTTGGGCTTAATCTGCAACACCTATAAATACTTTGTCACTTCACTTTTTTTAAAAACAACGTACTTAACTATGTGATAATAATGTCCATCTTTGAAAGCTTAAACCACTTGATTACGAAATTATTTCATCTTCAACCTTATGTTTTGTTCATTGATTAATGGATTCAAATCTTGATTGAGAAAATTTGTAATTGTTGAGGAATATTTGTCTTGGAACTAACGTTTCTTTGAAGGGTGTGTAAAGATTTTCAGTAGGCTAGCAAGAATTTGGTAGTTGTGATTGGTGGTGACAAATTCCAGTGAAAAGAAGGAGGTTATTATCTTCAGGTTGTCCTTGGTAGTGTTGTGGGGAAGCCTACAGACAAGGTAGGAGTTCTTCTAAATCTTCAGACAATTCATCGCTTAAGAAATCAGTGGGATTAAGAGGATTGTCACATACGAATACTTGGAGCATATTGGTGAAGCTGGAAGATTCAAGAAGTGATAATCGAGTAAAGATTCCACAAAGAGTTTGACATCAAGGTTGTATACAAGTCAAGTTATAGATAAGAGATTTATTTTCTCGGCATTATTGTGGATTATGTGATTGTATAAACTCGTGTAATATTTTTTAAAACATAATGGAAGAATAACTTTTAATGGGAAACCATTGAAGAGTGGAGTAGGCTTGTAAGGATGATAGATCTGAACCACTACTCTCTCTCTCTCTCTCTCTCTCTCTCTCTCTCTCATATTTTAATTTTCGTAGGTTATTGCATGTTTAGGATTTCTTAGTGTAGTTTATCGTTAATTCTTGTTGGTAGCGATTACTTACATAAGTGTATGTTTTCTTAGAATCAGGACCTATTAGTGTTTTAGTGCTAACTAAATTCTGCAAATTATGGTGTTAGAATCCTATAGCAATTGTATTTCGTAAAGAACATATTTCGTGTCATTTGCGAATTGTCAATTCATTGTAGTTTGTAACTCTTTGAATATAATCTCTAATAACTCTGAAATAGTTGTTAATTGCTAACTGTATCCATGATTAATTTCCAATTAAAGCATAAAGTCTCTAATTTTCTCTACAAGACTTCCACATTAAAAACATTCGATCTTTTATTTTGAAAATCGACCAAATTTTTTAAAAGGGTTTATTCACACCCTCTAGATTATTTCTCTAGTCCATATTCTCATCCAACAACTTGATGCATGTGTTATGGTTCCTTAATATATCTTCTTTTCTCCTTCCTATTCTCTCTCATGAATTCAAGATATGTAAAAAGTTGTTTCAAGGATTTAGAGAATGGTGTGCTCATTTGCACTCTCTTGAGAATGTTTGAAATCCTTGAATACATTTTTTTATTAGTTGGAGTCAGTGTGTTATAATTTTTTTATAGTTTTTCCTCCTTTTTTCCTCGAGCTTTTGTTTGTGCCTCTTCACCTACATATTTCTCCAACCTCTTTTATTCAACTCCTTTATCGTTTTCTTCTTTAACAATAACTTTTTATGTTTCTTATCAATTCCATTTCCACCCACTTTGTAGTGTTAATTTTAGTTAGTTTGAGTGTTATCATTGGTTAGAAGATCAAGTAGATGGTTGACTAAATGACCAATTTGTGCCACGAGGTTTTGATTGAAGCAAATGTGTTTTTCTGACTTTCCATAGTCACTTGCATCAATTGATTCAATATCTCCTCAAATCTTTATGTATTGTCACATTGAGGAGGACTTTGGTGTTTTGTTATAGACATCCACATGTAATGATTTAGTGTATCCTCCAGCCTTGATGTAGCCTGTGTGCAAGTTTTAATTCTCATCTCCATATTGATTATGTTTCGAAGACCGTTGAATAATTTATATTACTTAAAACTTGGTTTATCAGATGGTTAATTGTTTTTTTTTTGTAAGTAGCCTAGTGGCTGGAGTCCACCTTATTAAAGATGAACAAGTGGGATATCACGAGTCCGAACCCACACCCCTGCACTCGATGTCCCTATACAGCTACCAACTGAGCAGTCTTAACAGGATGATGGTTGATTATTTTATAAATACTTGACATGTAAGATAACAGAAAACAAAATTGAACTTTTGGTGTTTAACAATGAGAAAATGGATCGGGGTTATATTTCATTGACATATTATCATGTAGCATCCTTGATCAGTAATATGAAATTCTAATCATTTTTTAATATTATCGCCCAAATCTCTCATCGCAACTCATGACCGAGTCAACAACGTGAGATCCATCATATTACATAATAACAATCTCTCAACCTATTAACCAATATGCCAACATTAAGTTTAAAAGGTTAAAATGAATACTAAACCAAAATCTATGTGTGGACTTTAGCTTCCAATAGATGAAAGACTTGGATCTAGTAATGACAAGTACAGTTTGAATATCAAGTCATACCATGAAAATATATTTTAAGTAGCTAATATAAAACAAACATTAAAAACGAAGAATCCTAGAGAAAGACACTTCTTCTAACTCACCATTTAATGTTATTTTTCTGATGATTAAAATTATGCACCTATAAAAAAAAACATAACTAGGATTGAGCGAGAGAAAAAACAATAAATTTAAAGTTATTGTTTATTTTTTTGAATATTTATATGATAAATAAAAACCATAAAATAAGGGAGAGAAATTCACCTAAAATGCTTCAAAGTATACCTAAAAAAAACATAACTAATAATTAAAAAACAACAATAAAATTAGAAAGAGAGAATAAACACTTGCATATTTGAATAGATAGATATTTCTTCTAAATCACCAATTTCTTCTAACCCGCCGTCTTCTACATTTCAACTTTCAAAAAATATTTTTGTGATGCTTAACTAGACAAAAAATAAATCACTATATTATTATATGTAAAAAAAAGGATACGTAATTTGATAAATTATAGATAATTTTTTTATGAATAATTGTAAGTTAATAGAGTTAGTGAGCTATACAAAGGACGACTAAGTAGTTATAAGAATAAGAAAACTATTTGTTCTATTTTTATCCATTTTTAAAATTAATGATTAATGAGTGAATTAATAGAATTTTTTTTTTGGAGTGAATTAAGAGAATTATTTTTTTAGTGAATTAAAAGATAAAATGTTTTGATACGTGGTTGTCATACTTCAAAATTTGCCCTCCCCTTTTTGTGTTTTTCATCGGACCCATGACTTGAGGTTCATCTATACTCATTCATGCATCATCCATGTGCATTATTCATTCATGATTAACACTTGCTAACAAGCCTCATATATTCAATTCTTATGGTTGATAAAAACAAGGGTTTTGCTTGAAGATTGCGATATGGCCCATCATATGGGGTGAAACCCTAATTACTTAGTTCCTTGGGACCTTGATTCTTTAAGATTATATCATGACATTCATTTGGGCATCCCAACCCTAATTCTTAGCTTTGTTTCTGTGAGATCTTGTGTTTGACCTCATGTATAATGGACTTGACTTCTATAAACTCTAATCGTGGACCCATGGTTGGAGATGTTGCTTGTGGAGCTTTGTGCTTGGTTTGAAACTCTAATTCCCCTATATCTTTTGCATTGTGGATTTTAGCTACCTTGTGTCTAGGGTTTTGGATCCATCAAGATTCTTTGGTCAATTTCATGTCATTAGTTGAGTCATTCACAAGTTGCCTTAGGGCATGGCATGGTCATTAAGACAAGGCGCGTCTTTCAAACAAGTCATTTGATTGCTTAGCTTACAAGTTTTGTTTGTAATGTTGATCCATTCACCCATGGAATTACATTTTAGGATTCATCACAAACATGATACTTTGAAATTGCAATATTTTCACCTAAATTGACTTTTGTTTAACGGTTAACTTTTTGGTCAAAGTCAATAAATCAGATGACACACTTTGTAACCCTAACTTGTGCCTTGTTCATCTCATCTCAATAATGGCATTAACCATAGTTCATTGTAATTGATTTTTTTTTTTTTGTGAATAAGTAATTTAGAACTAGTCCAGTGGCATTAACTAATTTAGTGAACATTAATCCATTGAACATAAGCATGCTAGGCATTCACATATTATTCCATAAAATTATTCCATGCATGTTGTACAAAACAAGTGAATTTCATTGAAATTTGGATCACAATTTTGAAGGTTGAATAACTTGGAATTAAAATCATGAATAGGTTTTTCCATAAAGATTTGTATTACATGAACATTCTGCATTACCATCCATCCAATTCCCAAATTTGTTCAATTCTAAACCATGAAAAGCCAATCAATAGTCATCTTCAATTCCATGTGCATTCAAATTCCAAACCAAACTACAATAGCCATTACATTCACAAATTTTCAACATTTACCATTCCAATTCCAATTCCAATTCCAAAATTTTCATTACAAACTAGCACTCCAAACTACATACACATTTCCAATTTCAATTTACACATTCAATTACATTTCCAATCCATAAACCATTTTCATGTCATTACAAAGATGAACCAATATACATCATGACTATTGCAATACATATATCAATTTTCCAATTCAAACCTTAATCCACAACATACATAAACCAATTTCAATGGATAATTTCTAACAATTCAAATTACAATTCCAAATCAACCTATACATTCAATCACCATCCGCGCTTCAATTACAATTTAACCACATAAAGCCAATTCACATTTCAACTACAAAAGGCCACAAACTCGACCAAGGTACAAAAGCATTAACCATACATCCAAATAGAGGAATTCAACTATATGTCATTCCAAAAACTTGAAACCATAAGCAATCCCATGAGCATTCCATAGCAGCCCTGCACCATAAATAGTTCACTAGTTTTGAATCCAACAAGCATAACTTTAACATTTACCATAGCATAATCCATGTTCAAAAAACATTGCATAATTCTTTCTAACTATCATGGCAGAATTTTTTTTATTACTAACTTCATAATTTACAACAAGTAATTAGCAGAACCATTCACTTAAAAACAATTCAAAACAATTTCACTTACTTCACTCAAGTTTCATAACAGATTTTCAGAGTAATAACTAACTAATAATAGAGTGCATTTCGATATTCATCTAAATTCCAATTGAACAAATCATTAACAATCAAATTAGCATATAACAGAATACTAACAGAATATTGAACCAACTATAACTATTTTCAAGGTAAATCAAACTAACCTAACTGACATCACATTTCAATATAACAGAATAACCAAATTTTAAAACCATTTTTTTCAACTGAAACCAAAAGACCTAACTGCTATAACAGAATGTTCCCTAACCCGCAGAACGCTCTCGAATTTCCAAAGCAGAACACACTGAGGACAAGCTCATTCCCTGTGAAACAAAACCATGCCTTGCCCACAGAACTCACCAAACCTGTATTTTATTAACAGAGCATTAATATGGAATTCCACTGTGAGCTAACAAGAGGCAACACACGGAAGCAAAACTAACGATTAACCAATCCTACAAACCGACTCCAAAAGACTCAACAAAAACCTTCCAAATCCATAACTAATTTCATAAATTGGAATTTCATTTTTAAAATAGAAATTTCATTAACAGTTCATTTCAATCTGAGTTTAGATTGCTATTTCACAAAATTTTGGATATCTAACTAATTCTGCATTTCTAACCAACTACTGCATTTCAATTGAATTTCATGTGAGTTTGAAAAAAGAAAATCACACCCTATATAAGCTCCCTGCAATCTCACGATTGAGGGCGTTGCAAAAGTTTCAGCTCACAATTTTTCACTCTCCAGAAATTCACAAAAGTTCATAGAAACAGTTGCGATTTTCATCATTTTCACGATTCTTCAAGAACAGTTACTCTCAAAAATCAACATTTTACAGAGCTTGCAAGCTCTGATTTGCACGATTCGCTCACCATTCTCTCCCCCGCATTCACACACCAATCGTAACGCAGAAGAATTAAGAAGAAGAAGGAATCGAAATAAAGGAAGAGTCTGATACTTGTTAGCGTCGAACCCCAATTCAGTGAGTTTTCCTTCCCTTCATTCGATTTCATTATTTCCAATTATGTGCACATGAAGAGGAACGATGGATGTTGATACGATTTCTGCATTGATGTTGATTCGAACTTGAGGAAGATGAAGACACGAAGAACGACGAGATACGAAGAGGAACGTGATGCTAAGCCTTCCTGCTTGTGTAGGATGACGCGTTTTTGGAGTCTGCTTGTGAAAGTTTTGGGACCGGTTGGGCCTAAGGCCCAAATGAGACATTTCCATTCATTCTCCCAAACAACCTCTATCCACACCCCCCTGGGAGCCTGCATAGATTCGCCTCAGGGCCCAATCTTCCTTTTTTTGGGCTGTTAGTTTTGTTAGATTTAGTTTTAATCTTGATTAGTTTTAGATTAGCCTAATTAAGAGATATTCGACTTAGAATATTTGTTTTAGGAATTAATTGAAATTTTTTCTTAATTAGATTTATTTTTAGAACTTTGGTTTAATTAGAATTTTAGTTTAATTAGGATTATTAGAGATTAATTAGGTTTTAATTTTGTTTAGTTTAATTAGGATTATTAGACTTTAACATTGATTTTAGGCTATTTTAGAATTTTTTAGATTAAATAGAATTGTTTAGGTTTTATTTGATTTTAATTGTTTTCTATGAATAGAAAAGTTAACTCAATATCATAATTTTGTGAAAATACCATTTTACCCCTTAGAAGTTTGTTTTACCATTTTTTTTATCATATAAATGCATGATTCCCTTTAGTATTAAAAATTTGACTTAGAATTTTAGATGATTTTAATCAAATTTTCTGATTAACAAGTGCATGCTCCCTTAGGAATAGCCTGTGAATTTAATTCTAACCCTTAGATTAGGCTTATATTTTCAAGTCAATTCAAATCCTCCGATTCAAGTTGATCAAAAGCAATTTTGATTAATTAAATCATTTGATCATGTATAACCCCATAGTCCATTCAAGTGATAAAAAGTCACTTGATAACTTGATAGGACTAATTTTAACGTTGTGGATCTCCAAGCTTCAAGTCCAGACTTTCACGCGAGGCATCCCAGTCATATCGAGCAGCGAATTATACAAGATACATCAAAGGTCAACACTTGGTAAATACGATTCAAATCGTATGACACGAGTCTTAAGTAATGAGGAATGATGAGACAAAGTTTCTCCTACCCTTGCCTAAAGTGACTTATCGTACGGGGCGTAGGCCCTAGCTATTCAAAGCATTTGCCATTATTCATATACTTTAATACAATGTGAATCAAGTAAATTACCAAGTCTTCTTCATGCAAAGAAACATCAATTCAAGGAGCAGAAATAAGGATTCTTCTCCAACAACTTGTCAGTTATGGTAAGTATCATGCGCCACGAGTCTTAAGTAATGAGGAATAATGAGATGAAGTTTCTCCTACCC
This sequence comes from Lathyrus oleraceus, assembly GCF_024323335.1. Taxonomy (NCBI): domain Eukaryota; kingdom Viridiplantae; phylum Streptophyta; class Magnoliopsida; order Fabales; family Fabaceae; genus Lathyrus; species Lathyrus oleraceus. Next base: position 111,334,753 of record NC_066580.1, read on the forward strand.
TTGTCTAGAGTGAATTTGCGTACGAGGCGTAGGCCCTATCTATTCAAAGTATTCACCCTTATTCATAGACTTTAGTGTGATTCTTATCAAACAACTGTCAAGTCTCTTCATATCCCATTATCAATCATTCACTTCTTTTGCCTCAATCATCTTGTTGCCAGCCCTAGTAGGCTGAACTATGACAACTCTGACTTTCTCATTGCACAGTGAGAATACGTAGGCAGGAGAATTCATATTCTTCGTGAGCTACCCTATTTATTAATGCTTCATCAATCAATACCATCTTTTTGAGATCATACCACTTCTCCTTGGACTCCATGTACATCCTTTTAGGACGATATAACGACAATCCACCTTGCGAACCAAGAGTTGTTTGGATCATACCCAAACACTTAATTCATTCTTTTTGGCTAAGACGCCTGTTTACTTTTCGGTTCAGAGTCTATTCCTTCATGGATCTAAGATACCATTCTTCTTTGATCTCGAACTGTTTGTTCCCTAGCAAGTGATATACTTTTCCTTGTACCCAACCGTACTTTCTTCGGGCCCTATATATACCCTTTTAGGACGATATAACTCCCGTCTACCTTGTGAACCAAGAGTTGTTTGGATCGTACCCAGACATTTAATTCATTCTTTTTGGCTAAGACACCTATTTACTCTTTGGTTCAAAGTTCACTCTCCTTTGTGGGTTCCTTTGTTACCATTATGTTGGTGCAAGTTATACTTTTCATCACTTTCAATCTCCATTTGTTTTCGTGGTTCCACGAACTACGATTTCTCTGATTTTCTCATTGCACGATGAGAATATGTAGGCACGAGGATGCAAATCCTTGGCGAGCATAATCCTAATTATTTCTCCTTTTGCCTTAGGGCACCAGTCATATCTTTCATGATCCATCATCTGCATTCAACCATTAAACTGTTCACCCTACTGACACATTGTTTCTTTGAAACTGAAATACAGTTTTCTTTGGAATTCCATATATACCCTTTTATGACGATATAACGGCAGTCCGCATTTGTACCTAGAGTTGTTTGGCTCGTACCCAAACATTGTATTCCTTCTTTTTTTGCCAATAAGCTTGTTTACCTCTATGATATAAATCCCATTTTTCCTATGGATTCCAATATACCATGACCTTTGGTTTCAAATTACACCTTTTCAGTCACTGTTACCAAACCTTCACTTTGTGACTTTGGTCAGTCATTCCATTCATCTCCATGATGCATTCATATTATACCTACATTCACTTCATGTGATTTACCCTATCTTTGAGACAAATACACTATCTCTTCGAGCTCCATCTTGTGTCAGCTTGTGAACCAAGAGTTGTTTGGCTCGTACCCAAACACTTAATTCTCTCTGTTTTCGGCTATACGATATAGTGCTAGACGCTTCCGGCTAGTCCACATATTGGTCAATGCCAGTTTTACTCTTGGGTTCATATTTCATCCCTTTTGGAGTTCAAACAATACAGTTCTTTGGTTTAGACCATATTTGTTATCACAATTCTTTTCACCTCCCATCATTAGTTCTATGGGCTACGGAGCTTTGAATTTCTTATTGCACTATAAGGATACGTAGGCATAAGGGTCCCAATTCTCGTTGTGCACTCTATCTATTCTTTTCCTTCATTCTTTCGCGAGTAATATTTAGATATAACACTCATTCGAGAAAGAACAATCAAACGGTTCCCATGGAGTACCATGGATGTTAGGGGTGATAATACCTTCCCCTCGCATAACTGACTTCCTTTCCCAGCATATCTCTTTTCCTCGAGGTCTATCGATGTTTTCCCTTTCCTTCGAGAATAAATAAAGTTGGATGGCGACTCTGTTGTATGTTCGAGCGTGCGATGCGTTCAGGTATATTTCCGCTAGCTTCAGTGGTTAGGGGGGAGTTCTTCTATGTGTTTTTCTATCAATCTCTTAGGTGTGTTAGTGATTATTTTTTTATTATTTAGTGGTTGGTTTTTTAATTGTTGGTTCTGAAATGATTCAAAGTAGAGTTCAACGGAGATAATTCAAAACGAGGCTAATAACCATATTTTGGCCTTATCCGTTCCTTCAAAGGACGTGTGGAGGCCTATGAAACGCAAAACACATGCAAGCAAGAACGTGTCATTTTCTGGAGAAAATACGTTTTGTTACCGTTACTGTCGAAGTAGTATAAATAAGAGTCTTAGCAATAGGATTAGGTGTGTTCAATATTGTACCAAACTCAAAATCACTCAAAGTATCTAGTGTTATTGGGAAAAGAGTTTCTAAGAGTATGTACATATGAAACATCATATTTCCATTCAATGTCAATCTATTTACATTAAAGTCATTTTCACTCCATTTACATTCCTGTCGAAATTATTTTCCTTCTTTATACTTTTCATAAATCTTCTTTGCATTACTTTTAAATTCAACATTATCATCAAAGAACTTCCTAGTAAGAAAAAATTTAAACAAGAACTATACACATATGTCCTAGGATCAATCTAGTCGATCCTGTAAGTAACCAAAGTATCAATTTTGGAAGACTAGCGCTTGTCTACCAAAATCCAAGGTAAACAAATTGGCACACATAGTGGAACCCTTGTGTCTAGTTTTTCTTGTATTTGAAACAAATTCTGCATTAGTTTTTCATACAAATTTTGTTCAAACTTTGTTGCATGAGATTAAGAAGTTGTATACTATCCAAAAATAATGAATCAAGACTAAAAAGGAAGTACGTTAGAGAGATGGTTAATCCACCAAACAACAATGAAGAATAACCTCCTCATTCGACAGCGAGCACGACGAGCAATACCGTCGAGCGTTTAAAATGGACCAGTAATATCATCCCCCGTGTTAATGCAAGGGTACCCATTAACCCTAAAACCAGTAGGGACTAGTAATTTTAGGCCTCATCTCATTGGGTTTACAATACCAATGAATGGTCGCGAGCAACCATATGACATGCCAACTTCTATGATGGAAAATTTGCATAATAGTACGTCAACATTTACTAATCAAAAGGCGACCATAATTTCTCCATTACAAGGGTCGAGACGGCCGTTAACAATTTGTGTCGAAGCACCCGACCCCTAGGGGTGGGACTTTCTGCCCAATTACCCGTTTTCACAATTGATTATGTGGCAGTATTAAGGCAGCAAATGGACAAAAGCAACCATGATATGGTTCATATGCTTGCCCAATATATTGAGACGATATTCAATCCTCTAATCCAAAATACTACCTACACTAATCAACAAAATGCTCATACTAATCAGCAATTGGCAGCGCAAATGACACAAATTACATTTTTGTTTGGCGCGAGTTCAATAACCTCGTCGAGAATGGATGGTAGAGAACCAGGAGTTGATCTTAGAAGAAGACCCAACAATAAATCAGGCCCAATACTTTGTATCCAACGGTGTCGAAGTCGACCAAGGCCAACAAGGCGAACCCCGTAGGGTTGAACAACAAATACCTAGGGAGAGAGAAGTGAAGGAGAAGAGCGATCCAAAATACAACAAAATTATAAAAAAAAATCTCCTTTAGTGATCCTTACGAATGTGTGTGATCAGTGATAGAATTGTTACCTCTTGTGGCGATTGAAACCTTTGATGCAAATCTACGGAGCGATCATGAACGTTGAATGGTGACAATGCCTCTACTCAGTCCACATGAACGGATTCCTTCAATCTCAGTGCTAGCTGCTAGGAATGAAGGCTTTGAGTGAGAGAGAGAAACGAAATTGTAACTGCATAAATCCTTCTGCGTAAGGGTTCTATTTATAGAACCACTTGTGTGGGTTGCAAGCTAAAAACCCCGCTTAAGTGTATGTGGCCCATATCTTATAATATGCCAAAATCACTTAAGCACGTGGTACCTTACCATATTTCGTATTCTACTTAAGTACACCGTACCTTACGATGTTCTACAATTTACTTAAGTGCACCGTACCTTACGGTGTTCCTTAGTTACTCTATCTCTCATCAATCCGTCCTTTTGTGTGTGACCCTGTAGGTTTTCGCGGCATCGGCAATTATATTAAATCACGTATTTAACATAATAAACAGTGAGCGGTATCTAGCAACACATCACTGCTACCCAAGACACGAAAATGTCATGTGATTTGACAAATCCTTTTGTGATAATACTTATGTGTACAATTACCTTTTGCCCTTATGTCTATATTGATCACAAGGCATAGACCGTGTCATCCTTGTCCAGTTCAATATTGGGCCCGTAGACATTTATCCTGTTACGCAGGATGGGCAAATTCCATCTAGGTCACTCATGTCCCTCAGCATGCTTCGTGGAGTACCCATCAACTGTCTTTATGGTCATCCAGTTACTGACAATGTTTGATCAGCAATAAGGCACTCGACTCTACATCTAGGGTACATAGTGGTTTCAGGTCAAAGGGTGGTATACACCTTTATCACCATGAGAATAACTTATGACACTTAGCTTAACATTATATATAGTATTCTCATAGCGGGTCAATCCGGTTATGAATATTACTCTAAATATTCATACTTATGTTTAAGACTTGATAACTCCTTATCCATGATCCATGAGATGTGATCATCAGTCTATATACATAATAGTCTCAATGCTTTAATGTTATCCCACTTCACAACAAAGCTCGAATACGGATACTTTAAGAATATTGTCCTTATGTTTAATTGATCTCATGATTAAGTCACACTTGATACATTAAACGGACTAGCTATTCTAGGGACTTTATTAAACAAACATAATAAAGAAAAAGCCTTTCATTATTAATAAATAATTCGATACAAGTACCAAAATTATTGGCCTCTAGGGCTTACACCAACAAGCTCCCACTAGCACTAGAGCCAATCAGGCATACCCCTAATGCCCATAGATCTAGTATGGACATCATGCTTCTGCTGCGCAAGAGGCTTTGTCAGTGGATAAGCAATATTGTCAAGTGTAGGTACTCTGCATATTTTCACATCTCATCTATCTATTATCTCTCGAATAAGGTGATAACGCCTAAGTATGTATTTGGATCGTTGGTGAGATCTAGGCTCCTTAGCTTGTGCGATAGCACCATTGTTATCACAATAGAGACCAATGGGATCCACAATGCTAGGAACTATGTCAAGTTCACTAATGAACTTTTTGATCCAAACAGCTTCCTTTGTTGCACTTGAGGCAGCAATATACTCGGCCTCAGTTGTAGAATCAACAACTGTATCTTGCTTTGAACATTTCCAGCTCACAGCGCCACCGGTTTAAGCAAAACACATAACCAGATTGCGATCTAAAGTCATCCATATCTGTCTGTAATCTAGCATCGGTATATCCAATTATAACAAGCTCTTCCTGACCTCCATATATCACGAATGAGTCCTTAGTCCTTCTCAAATACTTAAGGATATTCTTGATAGCTACCCAATGAGCATCATTTGGATCAAATTGGTACCTACTCGTTGCACTTAAAGCATACGAGACATTTGGTTGAGTACATAACATGACATACAGGATAGATCCTATTGAAGATGCATATGGAATCTTATTCATGTGATCCTTTTCTTCCTTAGTTGAAGGGGATTGTGTTTTTGATAGACACAAGCCATGTTGCATAGGTATGAATCCTTTTTCGGAATCATGCATATTAAAGCGTCTCAGCACTTTGTCTATGTATGTACTCTGACTTAGGCCTAACAGTTTTTGTGATCTATCTCTATAGATCATGATTCCTAATATATAGGTTATTTCATCTAGGTCCTTCATAGAAAAGCATTTCCCCAACCAAGACTTTACTTGTTGCAGGGTAGAGACATCGTTTCTAATGAGTAATATGTCATCTACATATAATACTAGGAAAACGATCATGCTCCCACTAACCTTCTTGTAGACACAAGGCTCATCTTCGTTCTTGATGAATCCATATTGTTTTACTGTTTCATCAAAACAAAGATTCCAGCTTCTGGAAGCTTGCTTCATTCCTTAAATTGATCTTTGTAAGTTACATATCTTTTGGGCTTCTTCTGATATGTCAAATCCTTCAGGCTGTGTCATGTACACATCCTCAAGAAGATTCCTATTAAGGAAAGTAGTTTTGACATCCATCTGCCATATTTCATAATCATGATATGTAGCGATAGCAAGTAAAATCCGAACATATTTAAGCATTGCAACTGGTGAAAAGGTTTCATCATATTCAACCCCATGAATTTGTTTATATCCTTTTGTAACCAGTCTTGCCTTATAGGTATGTACCTTACCATCCATGTCAGTCTTCTTTTTGAAAACCCACTTGCATCCTATAGGGTTAACTCCTACAGGAGGCTCTACCAAGGTCCAAACTTGGTTTGTGTACATGGAATCCATTTCAGATTTCATGGCTTCTAGCCACTTCTCAGACCCGGGACCAGTTATGGCCTCTTGGTAGGTCACAAACTCATCTTGATCCATGAGTAATACATCACCTTGATCAGTTATGAGATATCCATATCTCTCAGGTAGGTGATGTATCCTGCTTGACCTACGTTGGTCTTGTTCTACTTGAGCAGGTTTCTCTTCCACAACTACTTGTGTTTCCTGCTCTAATTCCTTCATAGGTGTATCAATGCTTTTTTGATTCTTGAATTTCTTTAAGCTCTACTTTTCCCCCACTTATTCCTTTGGAAATAAAATCCTTTTCTAGGAAAACTCCAGTTCGAGCGACAAACACTTTGCCCTCAGAAGGATTGTAGAAGTAATACCTTCTTGTTTCTTTAGGATACCCCACAAATAAGCATTTGTCAGATTTGGGCTCAAGCTTAGTTGAAATTTGTCGTTTCACATAAACTTCGCAACCTCAAATCTTCATGTAAGACATATGTGGTTTCTTACCACTCTATATCTCATATGATGTCTTCTCAACCTTTTTGGATGGAACACGGTTAAGTGTGTAAGCTGCTGTCAATAGTGCATGTCCCCAAAATGAGTTTGGAAGATCGACGTGACTCATCATGGATCGGACCATGTCTAACAAGGTTCAATTTCTTCTCTCAGATACACCGTTCCATTGGGGTGTTCCAGGAGGAGTAAGTTGGGATAGGATCCCACATTCTTTCATATGGTCATCAAACTCTAGGCTTAAATACTCACCACCTCGATCTGACCGAAGAGTTTTAATATTCTTACCTAGTTAGTTTTATACTTCATTCTTGAATTCCTTGAAATTTTCAAAGGACTCCGATTTGTGTTTCATTAAATACACATAACCATATCTACTGAAATCATCAGTAAATATGATGAAGTACTGAAAACCTCCTCTGGATGGTATGTTTAGTGGTCCACATACATCAGTATGTATGAGGGCCAAAAGATCATTAGCTCTTTCACCTTTTCCTGTGAATGGAGACTTTGTCATCTTTCCAATTAAACAAGATCTGCATGTCTCATATGATTCATAATCAAAAGAGTCCAAGAGTCCATCTTTATGGAGTTTGAAAATGTGTTTCTCATTTATGTGGCCTAATCGAAAATGCTAAAGGTAAGTTGGATTTAACTTATTAGGTTTCATCCTTTTAGTATTAATGTTATAAATAGGCATTTCAAGATCAAGGACATATAATCCATTGTTCATATGTGCAATAGCATAGAATATATCATTCAAATAAATGGAGCAACAATTGTTCTTTATTATAAATGAAAAACCAAACTTGTCTAAACAAGAAACGGAAATAATATTCCTGCTAATTGCAGGTACATAATAACAGTTCTCTAACTGAATTATTAAACCACTGGGTAAAGTCAATACATAAGTTCCTACAGCTAAAGCAACAACCTTTGCTCCATTGCCAACTCGTAGGTCAACTTCACCTTTTGCCAAATCTCTACTCCTTTTTAGCCCTTGCACATTGGTACAAATGTGAGAACCACATCCAGTATCTAATACCCATGATGCAAAAGTAGATAAATTAATTTCAATAAAAAAATACCTGAAGTTGAAGTCTCTACTCCATTCTTCTTATCTTTCAGGTACTTTAGGCAATTTCTCTTCCAGTGTCCAGTCTTACCGCAATGGAAGCATGTGCCTTCCTTTGCTATACCTCCACTAGGCTTCAAAGCAGTAGCAGTGGGTTTGGGTTTGGCAACTTCCTTGCCTTTCCCTTTATCACCCTGCTTAGTGGGTCTTTTATTCTGTCTCTTTCCATTTCCGATCATCAGAATGGACTTCCCTTTTGACTTCAGATTCTGCTCAGTAGTTCTTAACATGGCTAGCAGTTCAGGAAGAGATTTGTCCATATCATTCATATTGAAATTAAGGACAAATTGACTGAATCTATCTGGCAACGATTGCAAGACCAAATCAGTTATAAGTTCCTTTCCGAGTGGAAAACCCAACCTCTCAAGGTTCTCCACATACCCAATCATCTTGAGCACATGGGGACCTACAGGGGATCCCTCAGCTAACTTTCCTTGAAAAAGGGCTTTTGAAACTTCAAACCTTTCATGCCTTGCTTGCTCTTGATAGAGCATCTTCAAGTGTTCGATCATATCGAACGCTGCCATGTTCTCATGTTGCTTTTGCAACTCTGAGTTCATAGTAGCTAGCATGAGGCAAGCAGTTTCATTAGAATCATCGACATGCTTCTTATAAGCATTTCTTTCTGCCTTAGGTGCAGAACTAGGAGGTTGCTCTTTAGGAACAGGTTTCTCTAAGACATAAATCTTTCTATCATGTTTGAGGATAATCCTCAGATTTCGGTGCCAATCCAGAAAATTTGTCCCAGACAATTTTTCCTTATCAAGGATTGATCGTAAAATGTTGTTATAGGTGTTTGTTGTCATGGTAATCTACATGAAAATAATGAAAATATAAGTATCAATAACATATTTAATTAGGCCTTTAATTAAATATGCTTCCACTATTTTACTCAAAACAAATGACCCTCACCATTTGATTCAGAAAATCCCGTTGGAAGATTTTCTAGTGGGTCGAGATCCACATTTCACTTTGTTTTAAGTCAGCGTGGGAGAATTACACAAAACTAGGTTATTTAGGTAGGAACTCCTTCCAATTGTATCTAATACAACTCTCGAATATTTTAGTTGGGTGAATAACTCCTTATTCCAATCCATCACATGGATCATTCCAACTCTTACTTCTAAACATGTACAATGTTATTATAATTTGTTTAGTTAAGTTTGACCCATTGTTTTAGCAATTAGATATTACAATTATCCCACTGCACCTTACTAATATAGAATATGTACCTCGCGTAGGCGAAACCTACATTATTCGATACTAGTCTTGATGAGTGCTAAAACTTGAAAAGCATAAACTTAATATTTAATTTAAGAGAGTTTGCAATTATTCTGATCTCACCGGCTTATTTATCATATAAATCGTTTATCACATTCATCAACATGCATAATGAAATAGTTATGGCCCCTAGCGCAATTGTTCTCCCAAGCCAATGAGAGAACCTAAGCTAACCTAATAACGATCTAAGCTTCTCCAAGCAAGATCTTCAAGGTTGTCCTTCTTTGATATTGTATTCTTCTCTTTCTTCATAACATTACATTACATAAAAGAAACTCGTTTTACATACGAGGGAGTGAGATGAGAAAATAAGTTACATTAAGAGATTAAAAGAGAGGCACGACACGCAAGTCGTATTTTAAAATCCCAAAATAAAATAAAGGAAAACTAAGGCCATAACCGATCACCACAAGACAATAATAATAAACACATTATTATTATTATTAATTTAAATTCTGTTAATTAATTAAAACCAAATTAAATTTCGGAGACCGATCACACTACGCAGAGTTAAATTTTGCATCAACACTTGATACTTTAAAGCACAAATCTTGCGCAGTCACAACCCTAATCGCATAACTCTTTGACAACACAGCCCTTGTGTCGTCATGAACCCTAATGCACCAATTTCAGATCGTCAAACATACCTCGATTATTAATTCAATATGATTGATCAACATGTCATTGCTTCACCATACTAATGTTGGATCAAGAAGCAAATGACCATTGATCGCTCAAAGGAAAACAACCATTAAGTGTTTGAATGAACGAAACAAAAATAGCATGTCATATATACCGTATTTTGAATCAGGATTACTTATATCATATATATGACTTGATCGATCTCAATTGCGTAACCTATGGACAATCGATGTATCGCTGCTTCACCATACTAATGTCGAATTCCGAAGCATAGTCAACATCAATCATCCAAATCGTACACACATGATGCCAAATTTAATTACTCGTTTATTCTTTGACTCATTTGTATTTTAATCCTATTAATACAGAAAATATAGAAAATAAACAGCTATCAGATGCATGGTTTCGTAAGTGGCTCTGATACGACTGATGGAGAAGAGCGATCCAAAATGCAACGGAATTTAAAAAAATTTATCCTTTAGTGATCCTTACGAATAAGCATGATCAGTGATAGAATCGTTACCTCTTGTGGCGATTGAAACCTTTGATTCATATCTACGGAGCGATCACGAACGTTGAATGGTGACAACTGCAACACCCATTTTTCTACCCTAGAATACTTAACATATAATCAAAGTAAATAAGCACGCATATAAACAAAAGGGTGTCACATCGACATTTTCGAAAACTAAAAGCTTTCCAAAAACCAAACCTCATTCATCATCAATATACAATACACCTGGTCATTTCAAATAACACATTTCACTTATCATGAATATTCAAACATATGCGTTCGCAGCGGAAAATAATGAATACTCATGCATTTCATAACATGATCCATGTCCCATACCATGATCATCTCTCAATAATCACCTCAAGATAAAATAAATCAAGTAATAACATAATGCATATCCAAATAAGATATGAGTTCAATACTACTAATCTACCCAGTGTTACATGACCAGAGCATTGACTCACTACTTAGTCTTCAAACTAAAATACGGAAACTCTCCAGCTAATCTCGAGCGAGCTACCGTCCACCTACATTCAGCGATACTACTCTTGAGTATCTGCACGATACCCATGTAAAGGTAACATTCAAACAGAAAGGGTGAGAATTCAAATCATTATGAAGAAGTATAATAAGGCACAATGATTAAATCAACAATTAAAGGAATTCATCACACTTCGTATAACCATGTAAATAATATTCGTCAACATTTATTTCTCATGTTTCAAACATCCATCAAAACTCAAGGAGTAAAATATTAAAATCTAATACTATATTCCCAAAAATACACATAACTACAATTATCACATAATCACATATTTTGCCAAGTTATGTACTCAAACATCACCAAATTCAATTACCATATCTCATACACACATCACAATCACAACAATGCATACACTCAATTATCACATAACTCTAATATGACTCAATGCAAGACATGTGACTCTATGCATGCGGTACCTCAATGTGAACCCAACGTTTCACCGCTTTCCGGTTCAATATCTAGAATCCAAGCCACGCTTCCGATCCAGACAAGATCAAAGCCACTACCACGCCTATTTCCAATTAAGGATCAACGTGTGCTACGTCTATTTCCAATGAAGGATCACCGTTTACTACCTCGCCTATTTCCAATTAAGGATCAACGAGTGCTACATCAACCTCGCCTGTTTCCAATTAAGGATCAACCAGTGCTACATCTACCTCGCCTATTTCCAATTAAGGATTAACGAGTGCTATATGTGAACCCACAGTTTCACCACTTCCACAATGAAGTCGACCATGCCATGAATGAATGCACACATACCAACACATATGCAATTAAGATCATCTCTACCATCTTAACATTCCACATATCACCATAATTCAACTCTATGAGTTATCCACCAATGGTACATATACACATTCATAACAATATATCATTCACAATTCACCAATGGTACATATACACATTCATAACAATATATCATTCACATTTCACCAATGGTACATATACAAATTCATAACAATATATCATTCACAAATATAGGCTAATTATCAAATAAGCACACTTAGATTTCATTCCAAACGAATACAACATCTAAATCTCAATTTTTCACTTTTCAAACAGTGTTAACCGGTTAACGTATATGGTTAATCGGTTAACGCAAAACAGAATGCACTTCCTGGCAATTTTCAACAGTGTTAACCGGTTAACGTATATGGTTAATCGGTTAACGCAAAACAGAATGCACTTCCTGGCAATTTTCAACAGTGTTAACTGGTTAACGCATTTGGTTAACCGGTTAACGCAAGACAGAACACAATTCTAACAGGTTTCCAACAGTGTTAACCGGTTAACGCTTTTGGTTAACCGGTTAACGCAAAACAGAATGTTATTCCTGTGTTAACAAAAAAAATAGAATGCAGAATTTCCTGCGTTTTTCATTGTTGGAGGACTTTCGGACCTCCGATTTCGATTCCGTAAAAAACTACATGTTCAGAAAATTATAACTCATCTAATACTCTAATTATATAACATTAATTCACAGTTTTAACACAATCAAATCACCACAATCAAGCATACTCATCAAACTAATCAATTCCAAAACTATTAAAATTAGGGTTTTAACCTAAACATGCTTCTACCCATTGACCCGATCATACTAACCCATAATAACAAGGATTCCCCCCTTATCTCTTCAATTTTCCGGAAACCCTAGCTTCTCTTTACTTTTCCTCTTCTCCTTACTCTTCCTCTTCTCTTTCTCTATTTTTGTTAAATGATCAAATGAGTCCTATTCTCCCTCTCTTCTTACTATTTATATTAGTATTCTATTTGGGCTTAAAGAGTGATATATCTCTAATTCAATGAATAAGGCCCAATAAAACCTAATATTTTAATATCTCTATTTAATTCAAATAAATTAAATCACTCACTATGCACACCAAGTTAATTAATTCAATTATTTAATTATATCTCATATCAACTAAATAATTAATTAACACATCAATTCAATTAATATAATCGATTATCATACTACCTAACAACCAATTAATCGTTTAACACTCCAAATAATTACAATAAAATATAATAATAATATAATAATTAAATACATAAATTGGGTTGTTACAACTCTCCCCCACTTAAAAGATTTTCGGCCTCGAAAATACCTCAAACGAACAACTCCGGATACGATTCCTTCATCTTATCCTCAAGTTCCCAAGTAATATTGCCATTGGCGACTCCTCCCCATATCACTTTCACCAAAGCAATCTCCTTACCACGAAGCTTCTTCACTTCTCGATCTTCGATTCACATAGGTGATGTATCAACCGTCAAATTATCCCTCACTTGAACATCATCTAATGGAACAACATGCGATGGATCCGCAATGTACCTCCTCAATTGAGACACATGGAACACATCATGAAGATTAGAAAGTGATGGTGGTAATGCAATCTGATATGCCACTTCACCTATCCTCTCGGAAATCTGATAAAGACCAATGAAACGCGGCGTCAACTTACGTGACTTCAAAGTTCTACCAACACCCGTTATTGGCGTAACTCGAAGGAACACATGCTCATCTTTCTCAAACTCAAGAGCTTTCCTCCTCTTATCATGATAACTCTTTTGACGACTCTGAGAAGCCTTCATCTTCTCTTGAATCATCTTAATCTTATCTGTAGTCTCTTAAATCAACTCGGGTCCAACCACAGCACTCTCTCCCGATTCGTACCAACACAAAGGAGTTCTACACCTTCTGCCATAAAGAGCCTCAAAAGGTGTCATTCCAATACTCGAATGGAAACTGTTGTTATATGTAAACTCGATCAAAGGCAAGAAACTATCCCAATTTCCTCCTTGTTCCAAAACACAAGATCTCAAAAGATCTTCAAGTGACTGAATAGTCCTCTCCGTTTGACCATCAGTTTGTGGATGATACGCCGAACTCAAACGCAACTTCGTACCCAAAGCACTTTGCAAACCTTCCCAAAATCTCGAAGTGAACCTCGGATCTCTATCCGAAATAATGCTCGACTGAATACCATGCAAACACACAATCCTCTCGATGTACAACTTAGCAAGTCTCTCCCTCGAATAATCCATCCTCATCGGAATAAAATGAGCATATTTCGTCAACCTGTCCACAACGACCCAAATCGCCTCACAATTACTCAATGTTCTCGGCAAACCCGAAACAAAATCCATAGAGATACTATCCCACTTCCACTCGGGAATAGATAACGGTTGCATCAAACCAGACGGCTTTTGATGTTCAATCTTTGACTTTTGATAAGTCAAACATGAATACACAAATTCCGCTACATCCTTCTTCATACCCTGCCACCAAAACATCTTTCTCAAGTCTTGATACATTTTAGTAGCACCAGGATGAATACTCAAACCACTTCTATGCCCTTCCTCAAGAATCCTCTTTCTCAAATCCGCAACATCCGGAACACAAACTCGATCACAACACCTCGTGATACCATTCTCATCAATCCGAAAGTCACCACCTTTGCCTTGATTAATCAATGTCATAACATCGTCTAATTTCAAATCTGACTCCTGACCTTCTCTAATCTCATCAAGAATGCCACACGTAAGCTTCAACATACCAAGCTTAACACACGAAGACGTCGCTTCACAAGCCAAACTCAAATCTCTAAATTGCTCCAACAATTCAAATTCTCGAGTCATCAACATAGACATGTGCAATGACTTCCTACTCAATGCATCGGCTACAACATTCGCCTTTCCAGGATGATAATTCAAACCAAAATCATAATCTTTCAAGAATTCCAACCATCTCCTTTGCCTCATATTCAATTCTTTCTGATCGAACAAATACTTCAAACTCTTGTGATCACTAAACACATCAAATCTCGATCCAAACAAATAATGTCTACAAAGCTTCAACACAAACACTACGGCGGCCAACTCTAAATCATGCGTCGGATAATTCCTCTCATGAACTTTAAGTTTCCTTGAAGCATAAGCTACCACTTGCCCTTTTTGCATCAAAACACCTCCCAAACCCAACAAAGAAGCATCACAATACACAACGAAAGTTTTTAACGGATCCGGTAAAATCAAAATAGGAGCCGTAGTCAATCTTCTCTTAAGCTCTTGAAAATTCGCTTCACACTGCGAAGTCCAAATGAAAGCTTGACCTTTCCTAGTCAACTGCGTCAACGGTAACGACAACTTAGAAAATCCTTCAATGAACTTCCTATAATAACCAGCCAAACCAAGGAAACTTCTAATCTCAGCAACAGACTTAGGAGCTTCCCACTGGGATACAACTTCAATCTTCGTAGGATCCACAGAAATACCACCACTCGAAATCACATGTCCAAGAAAACTTACTTCACTCAACCAAAACTCACATTTAGAGAGTTTAGCAAACAACTTCCTCCCTTTCAACACCGATAACACAACCTTCAAATGCTCGGCATGATCCTCTTTACTCTTGGAATAAATCAATATATCATCGATGAACACCACCACAAACTTATCCAGGTAATCATGAAAAATTCTATTCATATACTCCATAAATACACCAGGTGCATTAGTCACACCAAAAGGCATCACGGAGTACTCGTAGTGACCGTACCTTGTCCGAAAAGCAGTCTTTTGAATATCCTCAGCCTTTACACGAATCTGATGGTACCCAGACCTCAAATCAATCTTGCTAAACACACAAGCTCCAACCAACTGATCCATCAGATCGTCAATCCTCGGAAGTGGATACTTGTTCTTAATCGTCACTTTATTCAGTTGTCTATAATCAACACATAATCTCATAGAACCTTCTTTCTTCTTGACCAACAGAACAGGTGCACCCCACGGCGACACACAAGGATGAATAAACTTCTTCTCAAGCAATTCTTCTAGTTGACTTTTCAACTCTTTCAACTCAGAAACATACATTCTATAGGGAGCCATCGATACAGGACTAGTTCCAGGAACTAAGTCAATCGAAAACTCAACCTCACGTTTCGGCGGTAAATCACTTATATCTTCCGGAAATACCTCCGCAAATTCACAAACTATTGCCAATTCTTCAATCGTCCTCTTCTCACGAATATCCAAAGTTGCCAACAACATAAACAACTCGGCACCATCTCGCACCGATTCATCAACTTGTTTAGCAGACACAAACCAATATTCCTTAGCACCAACCTCGGGAAAAATAACCGTCTTCTCAAAACAGTTGATATACACCCGATTGACTTCTAACCAACACCATCCTCGAATCCGACCTCTCTTCGGGTTCAGGAAAAGCACAACATTCTCAAAACAGGTTAACTAGCCAACAACCTGGCCGGACAGACCGACCTGCTCTGATACCACTAATGGTATCAGATAAACCAGACAAACAGTATTGATCGTGTCAGATACACAAATCAAATACAACGGGATTGAAACCTCTAACGACTATTGACCAACTGGTCGACCATGCTCTGATACCACTAATGCAACACCCCTTTTTCTACCCCAAAATACTTAACATATAATCAGAGTAAATAAGCACGCATATAAACAAAAGGGCGTCACATCGATGTTTTTCGAAAACTAAAAGCTTTCCAAAAACCAAACCTCATTCATCATCAATATACAATACAGCTGGTCATTTCAAATAACACATTTCACTTATTATGAATATTCAAGCATATGCGTTCGCAGCGGAAAATAATGAATACTCATGTATTTCATAACATGATCTATGTCCCATACCATGATCATCTCTCAATAATCACCTCAAGATAAAATAAATCAAGTAATAACATAACGCATATCCAAATAAGATATGAGTTCAATACTACTAATCTACCCAGTGTTACATGACCAGAGCATTGACTCACTACTTAGTCTTCAAACTAAAATACGGAAACTCTCCAGCTAATCTCGAGCGAGCTACCGTCCACCTACTTTCAGCGATACTACTCTTGAGTATCTGCACGATACCCATGTAAAGGTAACATTCAAACAGAAAGGGTGAGAATTCAAATCATTATGAAGAAGTATAATAAGGCACAATGATTAAATCAACAATTAAAGGAATTCATCACACTTCGTATAACCATGTAAATAATATTCGTCAACATTTATTTCTCATGTTTCAAACATCCATCAAAACTCGAGTACAATATTAAAATCCAATACTATATTCCCAAAAATACACATAACTACAATTATCACATAATCACATATTTTGCCAAGTTATGTACTCAAACATCACAAAATTCAATTACCATATCTCATACACACATCACAATCACAACAATGCATACACTCAATTATCACATAACTCTAATGTGACTCAATGCAAGACATGTGACTCTATGCATGCGGTACCTTAATGTGAACCCAACATTTCACCACTTTCCGATTCAATATCTAGAATCCAAGCCACGCATCCGATCCGGACAAGATCAAATCCACTACCACGCCTATTTCCAATTAAGGATCAACGTGTGCTACGTTTATTTCCAATGAAGGATCACCGTTTACTACCTCGCCTATTTCCAATTAAGGATCAACGAGTGCTACATCTACCTCACCTGTTTCCAATTAAGGATCAACCAGTGCTAGATCTACCTCGCCTATTTCCAATTAAGGATCAACGAGTGCTACATGTGAACCCACAGTTTCACCACTTCCACAATGAAGTCGACCATGCCATGAATGAATGCACACATACCAACACATATGTGAAATTCTGGTGTAGTCAGAATTCAGATGTTATACTCCACGTCATGACATCTGATCTAACATTGTACCTAATACAGCAAGATAGTTATTAACCACTGTACTAATATGCACAGGTTCACAGATGTCACGACATCTCATTCTATGTCACCCCAGAATGTATGAACCCCTGGTTCTGTGCATCAGGAAGAAGGACTCAACAGAAATCAAACCTAGCACTCACTTCTGTTGTTTTCTTCCATAGTTATCAGCATGATGTCTTACTGTTGTTTGTGGACATCATCTGTTACATTGTTCCAGTGTGTGTATCTTTTACTTGTATTTCCTGAATTAAAGATTGAACATGTTAATCTAATTTCCACTTATTAGATTGCTAACAATTTGGCTATTTGTTAGGTTCATTAATTGTAGGTTAGTATTTGGTTTCCTGGTTTTTCTCTAAGCTATTGAATCCCTGAGAAAAATACTGAACCAGAAAAACCAATCATCCTACACTTTAGCACCTGCTGTTGGGAATGAATGTCACAACATTCAGTTCGACATCCAGAACATATGCTGAGTCTGATATGTTCCTGGAAACTTGCTGTGCTAAGTTTGCAATACTGGAAAAGACCAACTAGTCTCTACTTCAGTATCATCCTTCAGTATCAACTGTCAAAACATCCAGTTTGACAGTTTCACTATGATCCTTCAGCCATGTCTGTTATCCTTGAGAAGAACAGACTTAAATAGATACTGAACTACAGTTAACCTACTTATCATTCAGTATGTACTGTCCCTGATGAATGTTACAACTTTCTGATTGACATTCAAACTGAAGGCTATATGCCAGGTCAGTTATCATCTTGATAAGCTGACTGGAATACCTGCTGAGTTATGACAGTAATAAACACATGCAGAAGGAAAACAAACACAGGAAATTGTTAACCCAGTTCAGTCCAACATGACCTACATCTGGGGGCTACCAAGCCAGGAAGAAGATCCACTATTAGTAGTATCAATTCAGAGTTAAACTCACCCGTTTACAACTCATCACTTAATCCCTACCCAATGCAATCTATACCTAGGAACTCCTAAATAGAAACCTCCAGTTTCCATTCCTATCACTACAAATACAATGTAATGTTAACACACCTTGAACTTGCTTCACAGCTTCATTCAAGAACAAAATCACTCTTGCCTACAGGCTTTGAGTTACAAAAACTCTCAGGATTTACCACTGAGATACACATGGTAACCTTCCCACAGATTGGGAGGTTTACCTCACACACACCCCTAAATTTTCATTCTAAGAGGCTTACAAAAACTAGGTTACAATCAGCTATTTATAACCTAATCACCCAACTGGATTTGGGCCTTCAGAAATCGCAGCAGACTTGTTCTTTGCTGTTACAACTTCAGCAGAAAAATTCTGCTACAAACAAGGTCTTCAATCCTAGAATCTCTCCATATATATCTCCATATTTTGAGCCTATATATCTTCTGATTGAGTCTTCAAGACCTCCACATGGGAGTTAGGATATTCACCAGATATCCTTGCTGATCCCAGAATATATACTGAATTAATTAATTCAGTTTTCTACACATGTGCGATGTCACAGACCTGATGTCGTGACATCGTACATGACATGTTGGTCCAGATGTTGAATTTCTTCAACCCAACATATTAAAACAACAGAGATGATTACATTATTTGTTTTCTAAAATTAATGCCAATCCTAAGGAATCAACAATCTCCCCCTTTGGCAAATTTTAGCTAAAACAAATAAACATTACACTGGACAAAACATCCCAATTTGGGAATGCTCTTCATCTCCGTCATTGGCTCCACCACCACAAACACCAAAGTTGGTGTACATGGGGAAGAAGAGGGACACGACTCAGTTGTACCAGAACCCTTCCCCTCAACCGGAGAGCTTCCAGAAGAATATGTAATGCTGAGTACATAGGCAATGTAACTCAGATCACAAGGCACAAGTGGTAACCCCAGTTGGTGGATTTTGTTCCTGATGCCAACTTCTGTTTGCTGTTGGCTTGCTTCTGGTACATTCTCAACCCCAGGACTATATTTCTCTCCCCCTTTTTAGCTAAACATTTGCCAAGGTACCCTTCACAAAACCAGATCCAGGCGCAGCTTGCCCAAACCTTAACATACCCCATGATTCTGAGAATGGAGTGTTTTTCTTGTGAGAGGAAGAGGGCTAGTGCATTCTTTAAATAGTCCAGCCCGTGCCTAGGAATTTCCGGTAGAAATAAATGCTTGGTCAAGATGCATTTATTTTTGCTGAGAAACAGTCAGAGAATCACCAACAAAATCTCAGATTATCTTTGAATACCTTTTATAGCTCTTGACTGTTTCTTTTCCAAAACAGTCGTTCCAGTGCATGGAGACTATTCCATATATGCAGTCAGACACGTTGCACGCGATGTCTTAACATTTCACGTGGCTTTTTCCTGCATTCTGCTAGTATTCAACATTTTCCAAGGTTCCTGTCATACCTCCAGTAGAGACTTGACATCTGGCACTTATACAGTCAAATTCCTACACTTCAGCAGATGGTTACTCCCCCTGTACCATACAGCTGTAGCCATCTGGCTTATTCTGATTTACCAGAATTTGACACATCACCTTCATAATTCCTACTGACTTTAAGTTTTAGAAGGAATTAGCAGCATTGTCCAGGGCAATGTCATGACATTCGGTCAGACATTCTTCAGCTCACTCAGCCTTGACACAGCATCCTGATAGCTGACAAGGTGCCATACCTGGTTATCTGAGTACACATAGACCACAAGCTTGATGATTACTTGCAGCTTCAAGGCCAGAACTCCCCCTGTCATGGACACCCCACTCTCCTCTTGAAGATTGGAGATCACCCATGGGCATATCCAACATCCCAAAGTTGGACCTTCACATACTTCCTGATTCATAGAGAATCCAGACCACTTGATGAATGGAAAACACAAGACGCATCTTCATGTCTTCAAGAGCACACCCTCTGTTCAACCCTCTTAGCTGAACACATTCACACTCTGTGTTAATCTCTCTTCTAACCAGAACAGAAGACCACTTCACTGGATGTTCTAACATCAGTTGGGACATTCTTCACACCAGGACAAGGCACACCATCTGATAGTCTTCAGATACCACTGAGTCTTCGGGTTGATCAAGAAGAACCCAGACATTCATTGGGACACATACATTTTCATCCCATTACAAGAGATAATCTTCCATAGATAGCTCAGAACTCCTACCACAAGCTCCAAGGGATGAATAGAAGGCACCTCCTTTAGTCTTCAACTTACTACTTTTCTACTCAAGAGTAATTTGTCTCAGACTTTCCTCAAGAATAATCAGCTGCCATATGTTGATTATCTTGATTCTTCGAACTCACTTCTGAGGTGAACCAATTGCCACTGGTTGATTACCTCCTTCATGAATCCTCATATGAAAAGGTCAAATGCTGCTTTTTGACCTCCCCAAGTTTATCAGACTTCTCCCAAAGATATTCTGACCTTCCAAGTGAGACTTGAACTTCAAGCTTTTTGAAGTATCCAATCTACAATCCTGTAGACCTTTCTATCTCAAGTTGATGTGCCACTTCACCAACTAAGAATCTGATGTTGAACCAAATGTCACACCAGTGTGTTTTGACATCTAGCTGTTGAATTCAGCTCCTTCTTCTGCCACTTGAAAGAACTTCCTCCCTTCACTGAACAAGAGTTCAATGTTCTCATAGACTTGATTGTGGAACCAAGTTTGAGTAAACAACCTCCATCCTGCAGGTTTGCAGTTAAGTCATCCAAGCTCACACCTTGATGAATCCCTGCTTCTTCTCCAAAGACATCAGACACTCTGGTGCATGAGTCTTCATAAGGACCAGTTAGAGACTAACCCTTCAGCTATACCAAGGATTCCACGTCCTAAGGCAAGGCTGTTTCCATGATGTCAAGAATGCTGCCACTTGTTCTTGACTCCACAGTGTGCATAAGCTAATGCACTTCCTTACCTAGATCAGAAATAAACTGATCCAAGTAACCACCATCAAGACTATGATGTCTTCTTCTTCTTGTACATACCAAGGCTGAACATGTTTCTTGCCAGGAAACCTTTTCAGAGATCATATGCTTTTGCTGCCACCAAAGAGATAGATCATAAGCCAATGTACTCTCCTTCCTGTGATTCTGCACAGGGTCTTGAAGAAGTGATGTTCCAACATCTTTAACAACATCAGTTATCTTGAGCTCCAAGGATAATCAATTAAACACTTGTACTAGGCACAAGTAGACATTGATCTTAAATCCTTTCCCAATTATCCTTTCAGATACTTCCACCATAAGACTACTTTGAAAGTACTCTTCTTGTGTCAACATCTTCTGCTTGCAAGCACCTAGACAAATTTGAAAGTCTTCCCAGATTAAATTCACCCTTAGGAATGAGAGAGATGAATTCTTCCTTGCAAATGTGTCACACAACCACCAGAACCCATGTGACACAGGTTAACAGCCAACCAGACCCTAGGCTGACCAGACTTGAGGAGGTTAACCAAGACTCCCCCTCAACTTAACAATCATGGAAACTCCACACCAATAACCATGCATTGTATAAAAATGTCTCTACCTGACATACTTCATCCCTACCAGTGGTAACTACTTCTATGAGTTATACCTACGCAAACTCCTACTACACCAATCAGACTTTAGCTTACCATAAGTACTAGAGGAACACCAGTCAATAGCAGATACGCATTGCCAGAGCATACTTCATCAACCAACCTATGAATCTTCATATTCTCACTCTTTGAAAGAACTGCCACTTCTGATCGTGGTGCTTGAATAGCAAGATTCATGGTCCCAATCCTCTGAAATGAAGTAGCAGTCAGGTTACTCCATTGTTGACTGCTAGCCTCCAGAGGACTTGTCTTACAACACTCCATAGTACTCCAGAGAACAGCCATTCATCCCTGATCAATCTACAGGAGTAGGACAGGCAGCAGGAAATTGCTCAATGTCACATCTCACCCAGCTCCACTTCTAGAGACCAGACCTCTACATGTGACCTTCTTGAGCATACACACAGTTGACCCTACCCTTGTCAACTTAGCACACACAGATGTCTCCTCTTCCAAGTCAGGAGTAGGTTCCAAACAAGTATCCCTTTGTTTGACACCTAAAAACATCTGCTCTTCAACCAGTAGCTGCATACTTGTTGAATAACATGTTCTAACATCGCATAGAACATTAGTTCCACCTCCTTGGAACAAACCTTCCTTGAAGGCCTTCAAGATCTTCATACCCCCTACTCAAGTGAGTAAATGAATCAGTGATTAAGTGATTCTTACTATCCTGAAGTGAGAACTTCATGATGAGTGGACTTGAGGAGACTCAAGTATCTTTGACATCTTCAGTAGATTATGATGAGATCTTGAATACAGCAGCCTTTCATCCACATGAGGGGAAACAACATCAGAGTTTGAGTTTTGCCAGGTATTATGCAGCGGAAATCATAATACAACTCAACCTATGAACACACACTTCACCAGATCAGCCTCCAAGACCATACCAAGTTTGAATGTGATTCAATACTGGCACAGCTGTCCCACATACAGGCCAATTGCCACCCTCCAGAGACAGGTACACACCATTCCTGTCATGAACAGTCCATCCACCTACTTCAAGGGACCATTCAGGGAAATTACAGAACCTTTTACAGGTTCCAGCATCAGTACTAACATAACTCCTTGCAAGATACCAGAAAGTATGACCCATGGATCTCATCCAGAAGCAGAACAGGATGCCTGCTCTGATACCAATTGAAATTCTGGTGTAGTCAGAATTCAGATGTTATACTCCACGTCATGACATCTGATCTAACATTGTACCTAATACAGCAAGATAGTTATTAACCACTGTACTAATATGCACAGGTTCACAGATGTCACGACATCTCATTCTATGTCACCCCAGAATGTATGAACCCCTGGTTCTATGCATCAGGAAGAAGGACTCAATAGAAATCAAACCTAGCACTCACTTCTGTTGTTTTCTTCCATAGTTATCAGCATGATGTCTTACTGTTGTTTGTGGACATCATCTGTTACATTGTTCCAGTGTGTGTATCTTTTACTTGTATTTCCTGAATTAAAGATTGAACATGTTAATCTAATTTCCACTTATTAGATTGCTAACAATTTGGCTATTTGTTAGGTTCATTAATTGTAGGTTAGTATTTGGTTTCCTGGTTTTTCTCTAAGCTATTGAATCCCTGAGAAAAATACTGAACCAGAAAAACCAATCATCCTACACTTTAGCACCTGCTGTTGGGAATGAATGTCACAACATTCAGTTCGACATCCAGAACATATGCTGAGTCTGATATGTTCCTGGAAACTTGCTGTGCTAAGTTTGCAATACTGGAAAAGACCAACTAGTCTCTACTTCAGTATCATCCTTCAGTATCAACTGTCAAAACATCCAGTTTGACAGTTTCACTATGATCCTTCAGCCATGTCTGTTATCCTTGAGAAGAACAGACTTAAATAGATACTGAACTACAGTTAACCTACTTATCATTCAGTATGTACTGTCCCTGATGAATGTTACAACTTTCTGATTGACATTCAAACTGAAGGCTATATGCCAGGTCAGTTATCATCTTGATAAGCTGACTGGAATACCTGCTGAGTTATGACAGTAATAAACACATGCAGAAGGAAAACAAACACAGGAAATTGTTAACCCAGTTCAGTCCAACATGACCTACATCTGGGGGCTACCAAGCCAGGAAGAAGATCCACTATTAGTAGTATCAATTCAGAGTTAAACTCACCCGTTTACAACTCATCACTTAATCCCTACCCAATGCAATCTATACCTAGGAACTCCTAGATAGAAACCTCCAGTTTCCATTCCTATCACTACAAATACAATGTAATGTTAACACACCTTGAACTTGCTTCACAGCTTCATTCAAGAACAAAATCACTCTTGCCTACAGGCTTTGAGTTACAAAAACTCTCAGGATTTACCACTGAGATACACATGGTAACCTTCCCACAGATTGGGAGGTTTACCTCACACACACCCCTAAATTTTCATTCTAAGAGGCTTACAAAAACTAGGTTACAATCAGCTATTTATAACCTAATCACCCAACTGGATTTGGGCCTTCAGAAATCGCAGCAGACTTGTTCTTTGCTGTTACAACTTCAGCAGAAAAATTCTGCTACAAACAAGGTCTTCAATCCTAGAATCTCTCCATATATATCTCCATATTTTGAGCCTATATATCTTCTGATTGAGTCTTCAAGACCTCCATATGGGAGTTAGGATATTCACCAGATATCCTTGCTGATCCCAGAATATATACTGAATTAATTAATTCAGTTTTCTACACATGTGCGATGTCACAGACTTGATGTCGTGACATCGTACATGACATGTTGGTCCAGATGTTGAATTTCTTCAACCCAACATATTAAAACAACAGAGATGATTACATTATTTGTTTTCTAAAATTAATGCCAATCCTAAGGAATCAACAATATGCAATTAAGATCATCTCTACCATCTTAACATTCCACATATCACCATAATTCAACTCTATGAATTATCCACCAATGGTACATATACACATTCATAACAATATATCATTCACAATTCACCAATGGTACATATACACATTCATAATAATATATCATTCACAATTCACCAATGGTACATATACACATTCATAACAATATATCATTCACAAATACAGGCTAATTATCAAATAAGCACACTTAGATTTCATTCCAAACGAATACAACATCTAAATCTCAATTTTTCACTTTCAAACAGTGTTAACCGGTTAACGTATATGGTTAATCGGTTAACGCAAAACAGAATGCATTTCCTTGCAATTTTCAACAGTGTTAACTGGTGAACGTATATGGTTAATCGGTTAACGCAAAACAGAATGCACTTCTTGGTAATTTTCAACAGTGTTAACCGGTTAACGCATTTGGTTAACCGGTTAAAGCAAGACAGAACACAATTCTAACAGGTTTCCAACAGTGTTAACCGGTTAACGCTTTTGGTTAACCGGTTAACGCAAAACAGAATGTTATTCCTGCGTTAACAAAAAAACAGAATGCAGAATTTCCTGCATTTTTCATCGTTGGAGGACTTTCAGACCTCCGATTTTGATTCCGTAAAAAGCTACACGTTCAGAAAATTATAACTCATCTAATACTCTAATTATATAACATTAATTCACAGTTTTAACACAATCAAATCACCACAATCAAGCATACTCATCAAACTTATCAATTCCAAAACTATTAAAATTAGGGTTTTAACCTAAACATGCTTCTATCCATTGACCCGATCATACTAACCCATAATAACAAGGATTCCCCCCTTACCTCTTCAATTTTCCGGAAACCCTAGCTTCTCTTTACTTTTCCTCTTCTCCTTACTCTTCCTCTTCTCTTTCTCTATTTTTGTCAAATGATCAAATGAATCCTATTCTCCCTCTCCTCTTATTATTTATACTAGTATTCTATTTGGGCTTAAAAAGTGATATATCTCTAATTCAATGAATAAGGCCCAATAAAACCTAATATTTAAATATCTCTATTTAATTCAAATAAATTAAACCACTCACTATGCACACCAAGTTAATTAATTCAATTATTTAATTATATCTCATATCAACTAAATAATTAATTAACACACCAATTCAATTAATATAATCGATTATCATACTACCTAACAACCAATTAATCGCTTAACACTCCAAATAATTACAATAAAATATAATAATAATAATATAATAATTAAATACAAAAATTGGGTTGTTACAACAACGCCTCTACTCAGTCCACACGAACGGATTCCTTCAATCTCAGTGCTAGCTGCTACGAATGAAGGTTTTGAGTGAGTGTGTGTGTGTGTGTGTGTGTGTGTGTGTGTGTGTGTGTGTGTGTGTGTGTGTTTGTGTGTGTGTGAGAGAGAGAGATAGAGAGAGAGATGTAACACCTCAAAATTTGCTCTCCTCTCCTTGAGACTAGTTTGACACATTGCATTTCATTTTTTAGAGCTTTAGGAATTTGCATTTTACATCTCATGTGAAATAAGAAGGTCATCCTCCAAAGTCTTTTCAGAAGATGGAGAAGTTACATGATTCAAGCCTGAGAGTTTCTATGAATTCATGATCAACCATCTGAGGGTTTGCTTTTTATCAGGGTTTCTTGATTCTTCAAAGGTCTTGAGCATCATCTTGTTTGCAAGGATATATTATTATCATCATGGTTCTATCATCATCAAGAGTTGCAGAGTTTATCCTCAAGTTCCTTTAGATTAGGGTTTTGACCTCTGGTCAACCCTAATCAATGTCATTCTTCCAATCAGGGCTTCTCAAGGAGATGAGATATTGTCTTGGTATAAGGACCACATGATTATCACAAAGAGCTTACATAAGCTAAGGTTTCATTTTGAAGCCATTTCATCAAGGGTTTGAGGCTCAAATTCAGTCAAGCATTTCATGATCGTCTAAAGACCAAATGGTCAACTGTGCAGTCAACTGAGGACTTTGAGGTTGGGGAGATGAATTTAAACACCTCATTCATGTTCAAAATAAGTCCATTTGTCATTTCAAACATCTATCTTGAAGATTTTGAAGTCATGGCAAAAGTTTCCAAAAATGGAAAATGACCTGTAATTTCAAGTTTCCAAAAATGGCAAATTTTTGGTCCACATTCAACTTGACTTATCAACATCAAATAAGTTTCAAATGGATTTTTGGTGAACATGAAAGTTGAAGATCTTTGTCTCCCCTTTCCAAAAAGTCCTATTTCATGATCATATGATGAATGGTTGAGAAGTTATGGCCAAATGATCACAAAGTATGCATGGAAGTTCAAAGTGACATAACTTTTGATTCAAAACTCCAAATTGGTCCATTCTTTTTGCAAAATACTCCTCATGACCAATACTTTTCAAGTGAACCATTACCATGCATGAGAGAAGCTTGTATGCTCACTATTCCATTCATGTGCATTTTGGAGGGAATTTCTACAATTTAAAATTGGCTTATGGAACAAGCAATTTAATCATTCCATCATGTTTATTGGTTGATTTTAAGTGGATTTGAAGCTCAGCATGGTATTGTTCACGTGTGGCATGTGCATGCTAAGCTCACTTGCAATTTTTGCATTTCACCTCATTTCTCACTAATCATGCTTAACACCAAGCCTAATTTGATTATCATCATGATTAGCACACCATATAAAAGAAAAACCCTAACTGCATTTGAGAGGATAACAGAATTCAGATCTGAAAATCTCAAATTCCCTCCAAATTCTCTCTCTTCGAGACTCAAATTTCTTCACACAATTCCTCAAAACTCTTGCATATTCTTGATCATGGAGCATCACTAAGCAAGATCCATCCCTTACTTTGAAGAATTCAGTCCAGTTTCGTGCAGAACAAGTGCACTTACATGTCAATGGATTTCTGAAATTGAAGTGAGTTTAGGTGGTTTCAGCTGTTGTTTCTTGCACAAAGCTTCTAGTCAAGCATAGAGGAGTAGATCTGGAGATTATGAAAGCCTGAGGACACGAGTTCATAGCACTGCATCTCAAGTAAGTCAAAATTTCATCACCTCCTTTTGCCAATTTCTTGTTATAGTCATGTAGATCTTGCATTGCTGAGCACGCTGATATGTTTAATTTTGAAAATGGATGAGAAATGAGTATGTTATGTGAACTTTCTGTTTTGATCTTGAAAATGTTTTTGATCGATCTGTAAAACCTAGCCTGAATTAGGATGAATGGATCATGGATTTAAATTGTATGATGAAGGAGCTTTCGAACGGTGTACATTTTTTTGAAATCTGGAAAAAATTTGTGAGCTACGCCGCCTGGTTGGCCGGAGAAGACGACCGGAGCAAAGCTCCGACATCTCTACAACTGTTAGGGTTTTAGTCCTACGTGTTCGCCATGTCATTACTTGCGTCGTCCATTCCATTAACTGAGATTCGCTTGACCGAGCCACATGTGTTTGAATTGCTGTGTGTGCATGATGAATCATCAAATGAAACGCGTCGTTTCATTTAACTGAGTTGGATGCTGATGATGCGCTTATGTGTGTGTTCCATTTGTTCTCATTTGTTTGACTTTGCCACGCATGATTGACTTGCTGATGTGTGTGCTGATGTAGATTAGTGATACTATGCATTTTGATGTTTGAATTGGGACCGTTAGATCAGATTTGCGCGCCTTATCATGTGGCTCAGATTAATTCTGATTTAATTTGAATATTGTTTTCCTTCCATTTCATTTTAATATTTCATATTATTTTGTTCATCTTCTAAAAATCATAAAAAATAGTAAAATGCTCCAAATTGACTCCAATTTTTTTTCATATTTCTGTTTTAATGTCTAGTTCTTTATAGCATTATTTCCATGAATTGTTGAGTGCTGGATTTTTTATGTGTGATTCTTGAATGAACATGGTGATATTTTGACATGTTGTGATCAATGCTTTGTGAACTGCTTATCTTTGAGCCAATTGATCTGATTTTTTGTGTGATTGATCTTCATATGTGATATGAATTTTTGATAATTGGTTTGGAATTTTTATCATATGTTATCATTGTTTTTGACACATGAAGATATAATGTGACAATTTGTGTCACATTTTTGGCATTGCATTTGTGCATTTTTGTTCATCTATCATTTGAACTCTTCTGGATTTGATTTTTTGCATAATGTTTGTTCATGACATGAGAAACTTACAGAAAAAATTTCATAGCCATTGGATGCATTTCTGTTTTGATTTGGATTTCCTAATTTGGATGTCCATTTTGTGCACCTTTG
Source organism: Lathyrus oleraceus (assembly GCF_024323335.1). Taxonomy (NCBI): domain Eukaryota; kingdom Viridiplantae; phylum Streptophyta; class Magnoliopsida; order Fabales; family Fabaceae; genus Lathyrus; species Lathyrus oleraceus. Next base: position 111,364,242 of record NC_066580.1, read on the forward strand.
ATGGCCTTTGCTTTACATTGATCATTTGATGCCTTTGCCTTATGAATTGATGTTGGTCCTTTTTAGGACATTTTATTGATTGTTTGAACTTGCTTTGTGCAAAAGATTGACTTCTGTTTTGATCATTTGATTTGGTTTTGAACCTAGTCTTTGTACTAGTGTTTTGTACATGAACTAACCTTGACTTGTGTTTCAGGTTTGGACACTTAGCATTAATGGTTGAGCTGCTCACCTTTTGAGATGCAAATTGGATTGTGTTCTGACTTCTTTGTGTTTTGTAGGGATTTGAGTTGATGTATTTAGCTCATTGGTTCATTTGATTGCTTGACCATTACTCATTGAATTGTGTACAGTTGATTGATTTCACTGTTTGTTTTCTGATTGGTTGTCTGAGATATTAACTGTTTAGCTTTTGTACAGGTACATTAGTTGCTTGCTTTTAGCTCTTGCTTGAGCTTTGGATTATGGTTGATACACCACTTAGGTAGCTATTCTCTTACTCCATGTAGTCTGGAAGTCCTGTCACCTTTTTGGCAGGCATTTGGCTGAAGTCCTCCTTAAGAGGCTATGTTTGTGATTGTTTACATTTGTTCCAAAGACCTCCAAGTGAGGCATGTTACTTGATAAGTCCTCCTAAGTGAAGAGGCAATTGACGGATAAAAGGGATTAGCAATCAATCCCCCGTTATTCAGTGAGTCGTTCATTATGCTCGCACTACGTGCTGATGCTTTTGAACATGTACCCAAGATCTTTGTACAGAATCTGTCAAGTGGAATAGGGTCCCTCTTTCTGGATCCCCACGCTTCCTTTGATTTGAGCTCACCCTGGCCAGGGTTAAGAGCATGAGGTCTCATCCTCATTTCCATCTTTGATCAGCTTCACCCTAACTCTTAATGTTAGTGGTTAAGAGCTACAGATTACCCCTTATAGTTTGGCTTATTTGTCGAGGTTGATATGACCCCTCTTGACTAAAGCCTACCCATTGTTTGGGCCTCTTGTGTGGATATAGTGAGTGATGCTTGTTCACTTGTGTTAATGTGTTTATCTGCTTTCCTCTTCTCATCTCCATTTCTGTAGGAGTTGTATGATTGACTTCTGAGGAAGTAGGATGCATGTTAGAGACCTCAACTTAGGGATTGTTGATTGCATGACAACTATTAGGCTCGAGTCTTAGTCTCCCTATTAGTTTGTTGTTTCCCTGGTCTCTGGTTATAAGAGTGTTGTACCCCTGTTAAGGGGAACTACGTCGCCCTGATTCTCATACCAGATGAGATACGTAGGCAGGAGGTTGCGAGCAATCTCTCTGGGCACCTTTTTTTGTTGTTGTTTTGGTTTTGTGTGTGTTCATCACCCTTATTCCCGACTTAGGGATATTGTTTGCATGACAACTATTAGGCTCGAGTTCCAGACTCCTTATTAGTTTGTTGTTTCCCCTGTTAAGGGGAACTACGTCGCCCTGATTCTCATACCAGATGAGATACGTAGGCAGGAGATTGAGCGAAATCTCTCCGGGCACCCTTTTTCTTTTTTGCTGTGTTATCTTGCGTGTGTTCACCCTCTTCTTTGTTTTGGTGTGAGTACTTGTTCGTCCAGTGTGGGCGTGTGTGGTATGTTTATATCTTATGGGGTTCATCTTTGAGATTCGCTTGGGTTTCATTTGTGATGGTTGTCACTCACTTGGGGTTCATTTGTGATGATGGTTATCATCTTTGGGGTTCATTTGTGACGGTTGTCACTCACTTGGGGTTCATCTTCGGGGTTCATCTTTGGATATTTGATTACTTTGTTGGGGTAATCTGATAACTTTTTCTTTGGCGTATGCTGGTTAGCGTTTGTTATTGTTAGGAGTCGGATATAAGTCCATGTATTGGCATTCTGTTTCCTTGTTTTGGGTTTGTTTGGAGTCGGATGTAAGTCCATGTATTGGCATTCTGTTTCCTTTTGTTTGTTGTTGTTGGGAGTCGGATATAAGTTCATGTATTGGCATTCTGTTTCCTTTTGTGTTTGTAGTTGGGAGTCAGACGTAAGTCCATGTATTGGCATTCTGTTTCCTGTTGAGTGTTTCTTTGACGTCTCAGCGTCTCCTTTTGGCATTTTATTTCGGCGTGCGTTAGCCGAGCTACGAGTGCTCTGATTCTTCCTCTGGATAGAGAAGATACGTAGGCATAGGATGCGATGTCCTAGCGAGCATGTTCCCTATTTCCCCGAACTACGTTGACTCTGATGTTTGTTTCTGACAAACTATGTAGGCCCAGGATGCGACATCCTGCCGAGTCCACTTCCTCCATCTTCTTTCACCTGTTTTCTTATTTCAGTTTGTGCAATTTCTTTGAGCAGTTCATTAGCAACCTTATTCTATTCTTTGAGCTATCTTTTGAGCGTGGATCTCGTCGAGTACGGCGGACGTGAGGGGTGTTAATAGCTTCCCCTTGCGTAACCGACTCCCGTACCTTGCAATCTCTGGTCGTAAGATCGTTCCTTTCCGTTTCTTAGGTTAGTCCTGCGCTTTCTTTCCGTCATAGGATGAATAGCATCGGTGGTGGCTCTGTAAACTGTTTTTTTTCCGCCGGTTGTTTTTCGCGTTGCGACAGCTGGCGACTCTGCTGGGGACAAGTTGACCTCTTGCTGGTCCATCTTCCCTAAGCGAGTCAATCCTAGTGCTCCTTATAGTAGTTTTGGTTGCTTTTATTGCTTTATTTATTGCATTTGTGATTATTATACTGTGGTTGTATATATTTGCATATATGTTTGCATGCATCATATTATCACTGTGTTGGATTCTGGACAGGTGTGGTTCCTATGATTTGGGGTGGGTGTTCTGAGTGGGGCTAAAACCCAGGCCCGAGTATACACCTAGGATTAGCGTGGTCTCACGTTCCTCACATGTTGGTTTGGCATGATTGTTGTGACGTGACATACCACAAGCCGGACGAGGTTCTTCTAAGAGAGCTCTTCCTTGTGGAGTTTCCACTATGGTTGGGTTTATCTCTTTTGAGTTGTTGACTTCGGTGACCGTTCTTTCCCGGATCTTTGGTTTAGATGATCTTATGGGAGCTGCAACGGCACACCCGAAAGGGCAAACCCGTTGAGTATCTTGTCCGCATGTCAAGACCATTATCCGCCTTAGGATGACCTTATTAGAATTCACCTGTGAGGGGAGGGGTTTGATTCCTACAAATACAGGTTCTGTTGGTGACTCTTTGGTGGTGACTATTAGTTCAGTTCTTGATTTGAGTTCTATTTATGAGTAGGATTTATGGATTTATTTCTGACACGCCAGAGTTCTGTCCGTGGTATTTATCAGCGGGTTCCGTTTATTTTGGATCCCTTGAGTTGGATTTGAGGGTACTTGTTCAGAGGATCTTGTTGTTATCCGTTCGGTGGATTTTCTGTGACGATGGTGATATATCCTCCGGTTCCGTTTATTTTGGAACCCCGAGTTGGATTTATGGTTACCTAGTCCCTTGGATGGTGGTGATCAGTTCAGAGACCAGGATCCAGTACAGTTGATGTCTAGATGACTTGGAGGATGGCACCATAAATTGCATTCATGCATTTGCATCATTTCCATTTCGCATTCATCTGCATCTAACTCATGTTTATCCATATCCGGGGTACATCCTTGATTGAGATCCTGGTTGAGAGACGTCTTCATAACTTTCCGTTCTGTATGGTAAAACCAGGTGATTGATGTCAGAAAGTTGCCGTCGGATTATTATCCGTCTCAATGAAACCAGGATCGAAAGACAGAGTGTTCCTCATATGGATAGACATTGCATTCATGCATGAATCATAATAACTTTTCTTCTATTTTGCAGGTGTCGGTTTCTAACGTGTTTGAATGTTATAGGAATCATTGCTCACGCACGCAGAATCATTCCTTTGCACGTAGCTCGTCCACACAGATACCCTACCAGATGCAACAAACCCAAACTGATGGATCCATCCAACGCTGACATTCTCGAGCTGAAAGAGAAGATGAGTGAGCTGATCAACGTCATGCAAGGGTTCGCCTTGAGGCAGAAAGCTCTGGTTGAGAAGGTGGAGAAGCTTGAGCGGGCTTCGGTCGCCAATAGTGGCAATAATCAAGAGGGTATCTCCAACAATGGTCTTGGTGGTTCTAGGGATGGTGGTGATCCCAGAAGGAAGGCAACTACTGCTGGTGTAGTTATCAACAATGGTGGTGGTTTTGGTTTCGCCGCAGGCGGTGGGCCAGGTCCTGTGGGCAATACTCTGAAGGATAATCAGTTTCCTCCTTTCTTTGGGGCCGTGGAGGATAAAGAAGTAGATCAGTTCTCTGTGCTGAACGAGCAGTTTGGTCAGTATAGTGTTCAACCGCCGAACAAAGAAATTCAGGTACTGGCAGAGAAGATCAGGGCTCTGGAAAGCCATACTTCTCCTGGGGCTGTCAATATGACAAACATGGGGATGGTTGAGGGGATTGTGATCCCACAGAAGTTTAAAGCACCCACGTTTGATAAGTACAATGGGAGTTCTTGCCCGGAAACTCATCTTCAGGCCTTTGTCCGAAAGATATCTGCCTAAACCATGGATCAGAAGCTCTGGATGTATTTCTTCCAGGATAGCTTATCTGGTGGGTCTCTTGAGTGGTACACCAAGTTGAGATCATCAGATATTAAGAGCTGGCAGGACTTGGGAGATGCTTTCTTTAAACAGTACCAATTCAATGCTGATATGGCACCTAGCCGTACCCAGTTGCAAGGTATGTCTCAGAAGCCGAATGAAAGGTTTAAAGAGTATGCACAAAGGTGGAGAGAGTTGGCCGCCAGAGTTCAACCACCGTTGGTAGATCGGGAGATGTCTGATTTGTTCATGGGTACCTTTCAGGGGACCTTTGCGGAAAGGATGGTGGGTTGTCCTGTCACTGGTTTTGCAGACATTGTAGTGGCCGGTGAGAGAATTGAAAGCTGGCTGAGAATGGGGAAAATACAGGGAGATGCTTCGTCGTCTGGATCGAAGAAGCCATTTGGGAACGACCAACGTAAGAAGGAGTGTGACACGAGTGCTGTGTATACCCAAAGGGGACATGGTAGGGATCGTTACTACCAGCATATTGTTGCAGTAACAATTCCTGATGATAATCAACCCGCACAACAGCCACAGCAACGACATCCGTTTCAGCAAAGAACACAACGGGTCGGGTATCAAGTGAGAGGAAGGATGGTTGATCGTCAGTTTGATAGGCCACCCGTGACGTATGCATTTCTGTTTAAAAAGTTGAAAGATCTTGGGTTGGTTCAGCTGAGGACGTTGGATCCGGTAAGACCAGATCAGAGGCCTGCGAGTTATGACGAGAACGCCAAGTGCGAATTCCATTCTGGTGCTCCTGGGCACAATGTTGAGGATTGCAACGCCTTTAAGCATGTCGTCCAAGACTTGGTGGATTCCAAGGCCATCAATTTTGCACCATCGCCGAATGTTAACGCTAATCCCATGCTGACGCATGGTCAGGTGGGGGTGAATGCAATTTCTGAGGATGCAGGCCATAGCTGTGCGGTGGGTGAAGAGATTGACAGTGACTACGAGCTGGACTCGTGGATAAAACCGTGTGTACCAGGGATGGAGATCCAGAACTGGAAGGCCGAAAAGATCATCACTATCACTCTGCGTGAAGAGTAATATTTCTGTTTTTAAATTTTGTTTGCATGAAAGCCATACGTTTTGCCCGAAACGTAATGGTTCATTGTAGGGGCCACCTCATGTTTCATTTTGCAACATTTGCATCATTAATAAATGGATGTTTTTCACATTAAAAGCGGGGTTCCCTGTTTTTCATTTATTTTTGCAGTTTAATAAAAACAAATAAAAATGGCAATGTTTATTTTCATTTTTTCCTTTTAATCTGTCCCATCCTGACTCTAAAGCAATGCATGAATCAACATTCATGCAAATGCGATCATTCTTCGGATCTCATTGATAACAATCCTGTTATACCCTCATATGACTTCGACAATCCGATCTATCATGCCGAAGAAGATTGTGAACTGCCGGAAGAATTAGCCAGGTTGTTGAAGCAAGAGGAGAAGGTGATTCAACCGCACGAGGAGCAAGTCGAGATTGTTAATCTGGGTACCGAGGAGGTCAGAAAGGAAGTAAAGGTTAGGGCCGCTTTGGAGGTGAATGTCAAGAGGAGAATGGTAGCCCTGTTGAAAGAGTATGTTGATATCTTCGCCTGGTCTTATCAAGATATGTCAGGGTTGGATACCGATATCGTTGTACACAAGCTGCCATTGAGAGAAGATTGTCCTCCAGTGAAGCAGAAGTTGCGCAGAACTCGACCTGAGATGGCCATGAAAATTAAAGAGGAGGTGCAAAAGCAGTTGGATGATGGTTTCCTAGCTGTCACTAATTATCCGCCTTGGGTCGTGAACATTGTGTCGGTGCCGAAGAAGGATAGAAAGGTGAGGATGTGTGTGGACTACCGGGATTTGAACAGAGCTAGCCCAAAAGATGATTTCCCATTACCTCACATCGATGTGTTGGTAGATAATACAGCTCAATTCTCGGTGTTTTCCTTCATGGATGGCTTTTCTAGCTATAATCAAATTAAAATGTCGCCAGATGATATGGAGAAAACGACGTTCATCACACGATGGGGCACTTTTTTCTATAAGGTAATGCCATTCGGTCTCAAGAATGTCGGTGCCACGTATCAAAGAGCCATGGTAACTTTGTTTCATGATATGATTCATCATGAGATCGAGTGCTATGTTGATGACATGATAGCAAAGTCCCAAACAGAAGAGGGGCATCTGGTAGACTTGGCCAAGTTGTTTGACCGGTTGAGACAATTCAGATTGAGGTTAAATCCGAATAAGTGCACTTTCGGAGTACGGTCCGGTAAATTGCTGGGGTTTATTGTAAGCGAAAGAGGAATTGAGGTTGATCCTGCCAAAGTAAAAGCGATACAAGAAATGCCTGAACCGAGAACAGAGAAGGAGGTTCGTGGTTTCTTAGGTAGATTGAACTACATTTCACGGTTCATATCTCATCTAACAGCCACGTGTGAACCTATATTCAAGTTGTTGAGAAAAGATCAAACGGTCAGGTGGAATGATGATTGCCAAGCGGCATTTGAAAAAATAAAAGAATATTTGCAGGAGCCTTCGATTCTGATGCCTCCTGTGGAGGGACGACCGTTAATTTTGTACTTGACATTCCTCGAGGGGTCTATGGGGTGTGTACTGGGGCAGCATGACGAGTCTGGTCGAAAAGAGCATGCAATTTACTACCTTAGCAAAAATTTTACCGACTGTGAAACAAGATATTCACTGCTCGAGAAAACTTGTTGTGCTTTGACATGGGCTGCTCGCCGACTGAGACAGTATATACTGGTTCATACCACTTTGTTGATTTCCAAGATGGATCCGATCAAGTATATATTTGAGAAGCCAGCATTGACCGGACGGGTTGCGAGATGGCAAATGATTTTGACTGAATATGATATCCAGTACACTTCGCAAAAAGCAATAAAGGGGAGTGTATTGTCTGATTACCTCGCCCAGCAACCCATTGAGGATTATCAACCGATGAAGTTTGAGTTCCCTGATGAGGACATCATGTTTCTCAAATCGAAAGATTGTGAGGAACCAATCCCGGAGGAGGGGCCTGACCCTGAGTCCGAATGGATTCTGATGTTTGAGTGGCTGTTAATGTAAATGGTCGTGACCTATAAGGATTGGCATGAGATGTTGCCGTTTGCATTGCATGGGTATCGAACCTCGGTGCGTACATCTACTAGGGCAACGCCTTTCTCGCTTGTGTATGGGATGGAAGTCGTGCTACCGGTTGAGGTCCAGATTCCGTCATTGAGAGTCCTTATGGACGTGAAATTAGAAGAGGCTGAATGGATAAGGACTCGGTATGAAGAGTTGAGCCTGATTGAGGAAAAGAGGATGGCGGCCATTTGTCATGGGCAGTTGTACCAGCAGTGAATGAAGCGTGTTTTTGACTGTAAGACCCCAATTTTGACCCTAAGATCCCTCATGGCATCATAACATTGCATTTGCATAGCCTCAAGGATCATGAGCATCTTGGTTCCCTTTGCCTTTGGGTGGGACTCCTTGTGATTGGTTTGAGATCACCAAGCATGCTTGAATTATACATCATTGTTTCTCTTACTTTTGTTTACTAAAAAAAACGAAAAAAAACGAAAAAAAAAGAAAGAAAAGAAAAAAAAGAAAAAAGAAAAACGAAAAAAATAAATAAATAAAATATACCAAAAAAATTTTGGACTTTGGCCTCTCTCATTTGAGCCCACAGGTCCACAAAAACCAGGTTATAAATTCAGAGTTTCAGTGAAACAAAAGGACAGTCCATTCCTATTACCCTGGCAGGAAAAAGAAAGTGAGAGAAGAGCTAACAGAGTTCAGAGCAACCTCCAAACCCTGAAGGGAACTCATCGGCAAAGAACCAATTCCCTCTCATATAAACCCTCAGATTGCTCTGCAAACCTCACGGGTGCAACTCAATTTCAATCGATCCTCCCCAATCAGGTATGCCCTATTTCCACTACTTTATACTTTCAACCTGAAATTTTTTGATACCCTTTTAATGTATGTGTTTGACAAGAGGTTTAGGCCTCCTGCCCTTGGTTGCTTTTTGTGAGCTTTTTTTGTGAATTTTAATGGCATGATTCATGTGGTTACATTTTGATTTAGGGGCAACTCTTGATTACCCTATTTTTTTTCTCTAACCTGTTTGTTGAGTTTTTATTTGTGAGGGCTCACGTGACTCTTGCAGAGATGGCCTGGTGTTCCACTTTATTTGTGGGATACCCCCTGGAGGTTTATTCCGATTACCTGTGCTTAATGGCTTGAGATATTTGTTTGTGACTGCTTATTCCAAAGGATGGGAGCTACTTGGATCATCAATATGATCTCAAGAGGGGAACTCCTAATGTGGTTTTATTTTCTTTTCCCTTATCTCTTGTATGTTTAGGAATTTAACCCTTTTTTTTTCCATTCTAACCCAAGCCAAAACTTTTTGTGCAAACAATAACTTTTGTTTTCAACATTAGAAACCTAAGCCTTATGCTTTTGATTTTCAAAACTTATTTTTCATAACACTTATTCTGAATTGAACCTTTTAATCCACTTTAACCATATTTTTGTAAATACTTTTAATTGGTAAATATAACCCATTCAAATACTTTTTGTGGTTTCAATGGCCACCTTCTTAATCAAACCCTTTTTTTATAACCAGTAGCTATTAGGTTTGAATTATCCTTGGGGTAGATATAATACTCACCTTTATCCTTAGTGATGGACAATGAGTCTTCCATGCTTATTATAGGGTTAACCCCTCACTAGCATGTCGAAGCTATCCTCACATGGTGGATTTGTGGTTTTAGGTTGAGTTTTCTCCCTTTGATAACAAAAGACCTTAAGGTTTTTGGACCAATCAATTCACCAACTTTTTTTTGAATTTTTTTACCCCGAACTACGAGGTTTTGATCCTAATCTTTTTTTTAAGATGGCACGTAGGCAATGGGTTCATCCATTCAAACACAAAATGTAAATAAATTTGTATATTCTTTTCTCATCCCTTCAATCATGTTTGCACAAATAAATTTTCACAAACAAAAAAAACAACAACCTTACAACAAATGTGAAAAGGGCTCCCTAGGAGTACCTAGGATGCTTTGGGTGCCTAACACCTTCTCATTGCATAACCAACCCCCTTACCCAGATCTCTAACATTTTTACTAGTTTTTGATTCGATAAAACTTTTAGGTTTTTGTTCGCTTTCTAACCATTCCTTTGGATAAATAGAAGTGCGGTGGCGACTCGACTTGTATGATTTACCTTGGATTTAGTCAATATCTCTAATGGTAACGAATACCCCGCTACAGAAAAATGGCGACTCTGTTGGGGAAAAATAATTTGCCTAGTGGGTTTTGCCTACTTTTCATATTTGTTGTATTGTATTGTATATATTTTTTTGTGACATATCTTTATGCAATTTGGGATTACTGTATTGTATGTAATGATTGAATTGTTTGAATATTAATTCCTTGTATGCTTGGTGATCTTCGTGAGATGAGTTCTATACCCGAACTCGAGTGCACTTAGGATAAAAGAATGGCATAGTCTTGTCGACTTGTGTGGAGTTATTCCTTAGCAAGTTGACTTGCAAGTCCATTCACTTGGTGGAGGTTTTGTTGGGATCAATAATGTCACACAAGTAAGTTGTGGTTAGACATTACTTTTCCAATATAGACCTTAGAAGCCAAGGACCTTAGTTTACCAAACCCATCTTGGCCTATTCTTAGGATGTAGTGTGAAGGTCATTCAAGTGTAAGATTTGATACGATTGTTACGCGATACTACACTCATAAGAGTCTCTCTTGAGAATATTTTTGGAATACGAGTAGTCGTTTCTCCGATAATATCCAAAAGATAGGATGATGACTATGGGAACCTTTTGTAGAACAAGTTTGGCAGGTTTAAACCTTAGTACACTCCCTTTGGGTGGTTCTTAACCTAAACTCCATGCTCGTGACTTGCAACAAACCCTTGATTCATGGTTGATCCGTTCATGAATCCTTAATATCAATGAAACTTGGGTGTCGATAAGGTGCAAACCATAATCCACCAGAATGGATGGTTGATATTAAGGATAACATGATCCATCCCATGACCTTTGTTTGGTGTGCTTTGCTTGATCCTTGAGTGTGATTGTTGCATTCATGCATTCATGCACCCATTTGCATCCATATCATCAATAAATAAGAAAATTTTCAAGGAACTTAAGGGGGTTTATTTGCAAAATTTTCAGACATGGAAAGACAAAGAAGGAATACAAAGAAGTACAGTTTCAGACAACCAGACTTGAAAGAGTTAAGGAATTTGACATCTTATGTATTAGATCCCTTGGGTTTCAAGGCTCGTTTCGGGAAGCTTCTTCCTCTTCTGACCACTCAGGTGGATGAAGGATTGATGAGTGTATTGGTGCAATTTTATGATCCCTTGTACCGTTGCTTCACGTTTCTGGATTTCCAGCTTTTGCCTACCCTTGAGGAGTATGCTTATCTTGTGGGTATACCTATTCTGGATCAGGTGTCGTTCAGTGGCTTGGAGAGTATTCCTACTTCACAAGAGATAGAAGACATGTTGCACATAGATGAATCTCTGGTTGGTGCTCATATGACTACCAAAGATGGAATTCAAGGTCTCCCTTCTGAGTTCCTCATTGCTCAAGCTACTATGTATGGGAAGGCCATGAGTGAGGACGCCTTTGAGGCCATATTTGTACTTCTCATCTATGGGCTAGTATTATTCCCCAACATCGACAAGTTTGTGGATGTGAACGCTATTAAGATTTTCTCTACTCTTAATCCCATTCCAACTCTGTTGGGCGATACCTATTTCTCTTTGCATATGAGGAATACAAAGGGTGGTGGCGTTATTGTGTGTTGTTTGCCTCTGTTGTATAAGTGGTTTATTTCTCACTTACCGCAGACGGTCGCCTTCAAGGAGAATAAGGGATGTCTACGGTGGTCCACGAGACTCATGTCTCTCACTAATGATGATATCTCTTGGTATAACCGTGTGTATGATGGTGTGCAGATTATTGACTCTTGTGGCGAATTCTCCAATGTACCTCTTCTTGGTACATGTGGTGGGATTAACTACAATCCTATTTTGGCACGTCGGCAGCTTGGGTTCCCGTAAAGGATAAACCCAATAACATTCTGTTAGAGGGTGTATTCTTTCAGGATGGTAAAGATCCCCTAGGCTTGAAAGCTAGGATGGTCGGCGCTTGGCGCAAGATTCATAGGAAAGGAAGGAAAGAGTTGGGTCCTAAGAATTGCATCGCTTTGGAGCCTTACACTGTATGGGTTAGGAAGAGGGCGTCTGAGTATCTCATGCCTTACGAGTATCCGAGACCTACACCTATGATTATGATTAGGCCTTCAACCCTCCCTAATCAAGGAGTAGAGGAGTTGAGAGATGAAGACCGTTCACGTGCCTGGATCCGTGAACGTGAAGAGTTGCTTCAGCAGATTAAGGAGAATGATGCGTTGATTGAGTTTCTTGAGCATCAGGTTATTGATGACCCTGATGATGTATGGGCTTCTCTACTTCCTCAGTCTTCTAAGTTCTGGAAGAGGAAGTATGATCGACTCACCAAAGAGAAGGCCGATATGGAGGCAGCCTACGAGAGGGAGGTGAAGAGGCTTCGCGCATCTTATCTTCCTGTGTCCCGAGCTTTAGATGATTGTTTCTAGGGATCCATAGGATGATTATTTTCCTTTTCTCTTGTATATGATTAACAACGTTGCACTTCTTTTCCCTGATATTATTTGATGAGATATTTCCATATGTGATAAAATGTTTAATATTTCCAGAATTTGCAAATAAAACTCTAAAGTTCCTTTGAAATAAAAAACAAATCATATGCACAAGCATTGCATGCATCATATGCATAAGCAGGTTTTGTTTCCGGTCCCTTGCCCTGTGGTCTAACTCTGTGTCCTTCATTTATTTTGAAGACAAGCTGACTCACCGGTACTACACTAGAGCCAACATTTCAAGATCATGGATTCACGAGGCAGGCACCGTGACATCCACCCTACACCAAAAAATTGAAATTCGTGAAAAACAAGAAGCTGGTGGTGGTAGGGGGAGAAAGGGCTCTCATGGTTAGCCATTTGTCTTCCTTCTCTTATATAGATGCTGAGGTTGAAATTGGAACTCATTTCCAAGCTTTACCTATAGCTGAGCCTATTGAGAAGAGAACTCCTTCATTTGCTTCCTACAAAGATGTAAAGTTGGCCATTGAGCGTGGTGCAACCACTGGTTTAGGAAAAATGATTGAGTTAGAAGACAACGAATCCCGGGCTGATATAGGTTTTTCTTCTGGCACTTTCAACAAGCAAGGTTTATTCAAGAGTGGAGGTTTTATCCACACTGGTCTAGATGAGGAGGCTGCTGCCGTCTTAGAAGAAGATACAAAGGATTCTGGCAATTTCATCATCCCTGGAGGGGTCTGCAACAATTGGGTCGCTGTGGACATTCCAACAGTTATCCATAAGTCAACGTAATAATCACTTTGTTTAAAAACCCTTCTCCCATGCCAAAAGGAGGAGTGATTGCATTGTTGGCGCATAAACACAATGATATTTTCATTCAATAAATTCATGTTAAATGTTTGTTTTTCCATTTATTTTCCCTTTTCGCTTTTTGCATGAAATTGGTGATCACATAAAACCCTAAATAAGAATAAAATCAATTTTTTCATCTGCATAATGATTTGCCTTGTTTGAATTCTAAATCTTTTCATATCCAAAATCATTATGCAGGTTGATTTCTAAACCCATTGAACATAATGACCCAACACCATCTCCCAATTTTGAATTCCCTGTATTTGAGGCAGAGGAAGATGATGTTGAAGAGATTCCTGATGAGATCACCCGGCTACTTGAGCATGAAGAGAAGATCATTCAGCCGCATCTTGAGAATCTGGAAACAGTCAACTTGGGGTCTGAAGATTGTGTGCGAGAGGTAAAGATTGGGGCACTCCTGGAAGAATCTGTTAAGAAGGGGTTGATTAAGTTGCTACGAGAATATGTTGACGTCTTTGCCTGGTCATATGAAGACATGCCTGGTCTAGATACTGATATTGTGCAATATTTCCTACCTCTAAAGCCTGAGTGCATGCCTGTAAAGCAGAAGCTCAGAAGAACTCATCCTGATATGACAGTGAAGATCAAAGAGGAAGTTCATAAGCAAATCGATGCGGGGTTTCTGGTGACTTCTATATATCCTCAATGGGTGGCCAATATTGTGCTCGTGCCTAAGAAAGATGGAAAAGTTTGGATGTGTGTGGACTATAGAGACTTGAATAAAGCTAGTCTGAAAGATGATTTCCCTCTACCACATATTGATATGTTGGTAGACAATACAGCTAAGTTCAATGTCTTCTCATTTATGGATGGATTTTCCGGATATAATCAGATCAAGATGGCACCCGAGGATATGGAGAAGACAACATTCATCACACCTTGGGGAACATTCTGTTATCGAGTGATGCCCTTCGGTTTGAAGAACGCCGGAGCCACGTATCAACGAGCTATGACCACCTTGTTTCATGATATGATGCACAAGGAGATTGAGGTGTACGTTGACGATATGATCGCTAAGTCAAGATCGGAGGTTGTACTCCCTATAGAGGTGGAGATCCCATCAATGAGAGTCTTGATGGAAGCCAAGTCGACTGATGTTGAATGGGTTTAGAGTCGTTATGACCAACTGAACTTGATAGAAGAAAAGAGATTGACTGCCATGTGCCACGGTCAATTATATCAGCAGAGGATGGAGAAAGCTTTTGATAAGAAGGTCAAGCCTCGTGTGTTCCGAGAAGGTGACCTTGTGCTCAAGAAAGTTTTGTCTTTCGCGCCCGATTCCAGGGGCAAGTGGACTCCGAACTATGAGGGTCTGTATGTTGTTAAGAGAGCCTTTTCAGGCGGTGCTTTGATACTTACAACTATGGATGGGGAGGATTTCACTCATCCTGTGAATTCAGATGCAGTCAAGAAATACTTCGCCTAAAAAAAACTGAATAACTCGCTAAGTTGAAAACCCGAAAGGGCGGCTTAGGCAAAAATGAGCGTCTCGGTGGATTGAAAACCCGAAAGGGCGGTCCAGGCAAAAGTTAGAGACACAAAAAATATATAATAATGATATATGTATCCCGCTAGATTGAGTACCTCATCCTGGGGTAATCTAGGCAAAAATTAGGGATTTGGCAAGTAACTGCATCCTGACAAGACTTTGTTCTACAACTGTCGGCCGTCAGAGATCCTTGCTCACTATTAGCCAAAGCTTCAAATACATCGGATTCAGAATTGGTGGAGAAATGGTCATTATGTTCAATGTAGCCCTTTTCCAATATATATCACCAATTTCAAGTTTGTAAAGATCTATGGAGTCTTGCCATTCGCACACTACCATTCTATCAAATAAATTTGAGCCTTTTATCCAATTATTGGCACTCTTATCTGTTTCTATTCAACAAATGTTTTGCATGTTTTGATTAAGAAAATATCATTGTTTTAAACGATCAAATTTTTTATAATTTGTTTTTAAACAAAGTGAACATTCACAATGACGAAAGGATACTTAGGAGATCCTCGGTGCTCTCCCAAGGGTGGTACGATCCCCAACAGGGTAAGATTTTTGTCCATATTCCTGGCATGACTGTATCTCCTCCCTCTGGAACCCCTTGTGGTTTATCCTACCAAGTGGATTGCTTGTTGAGAGTCACCTCTCTTCCCTTCAGCAGAGTAGCAATCTTTCTTCCTCAGCAGCTTGATCTCTTTGGGCAAGAGCGGTATTTGGTGGTTGATCCCGATAAATCCTTTATCTCCTCGGATAGATTCCCCAGTAGAGTTGTTGGTGTGATGGACCTTGTCTGTGATAACTCTCATCCCCAGCTGGAATGATTGATGATTCATACCTTGTAGAGTTCTTTGCTTCCTGGTATCTCTGATCCCCAGCAGATTGGATACTCTCCGATAAACTTGGCTTTCTCTCTTGAGATGTAGTACCGGGTGGTTAGTTCTTGGACCTGGTTGTGTTAGATATGTCTGTCTGTCAGCATACATCATACATAAACCACGCATATTCATGCATAATTATAACATTCAGGTATTCATGTTGCATTCTTTGCCATATATCGTTGTTTGTTGTCTCCTGCTATTTGGTGATATACTTCCCCAAGCAGACGTGTGTGTCTGATCTCTCTATATAGAGTCAACTCCATAAGCAGAAAGCGTCTATCCTTTCTTCCATATTCCCCACGGGTTATATCCTCGTGGATGTTGATTGTTTTTGTTCCTTCCCAACACATATACTGGGATGGTTTTCCCAATTAAGTTATATCCTCACCGGGACAAGTCTTGATTTGGTGTGCCTATCTAGTTTGATCCTAGATCGGTCTCTTGAGACTCTTTTCCTGTTTCCCTGTGGTAAATGAATAATCGCTCAATAATTAGTAATTATTATCCTGATGGAGTCTGTGGTTCTCTACCCTCATACCGGTAGTTGTAAACCCCATTTTGTCCCCGTGCAGAGTTAAACCTTGATTGTTGTTCATCCTAACCGATGACGGGTACTCTCTTTTGTGGTTCTCTACCCTCATACCGGTAGATGTAATTCCCTCCTTGTTGGTTATCTTTATACAAAATTCGATATTGACATTCCTTAATTTTTTAGTATACCACCCAGTAACCGGTGATATATCTCTTGGATAATTGCTCTAATTACACAATTTAT
Organism: Lathyrus oleraceus; assembly: GCF_024323335.1. Taxonomy (NCBI): domain Eukaryota; kingdom Viridiplantae; phylum Streptophyta; class Magnoliopsida; order Fabales; family Fabaceae; genus Lathyrus; species Lathyrus oleraceus. Next base: position 111,380,543 of record NC_066580.1, read on the forward strand.
CCCCAGCGGGTCATCTCTCGTCTATCTTGTTGTTGTTAGTAACGATTGTTCCTCCCCTGAATTGGTCATCATTATATACCTAGTTTTGGTATCCCGATGCCTTTTCTTTTCGGTCGATTTATCCTTTATTAACCCAGTAACCGATTATGGATAATCGTCCATGCGAGTATATTATCTACGTTCTGACGGTAATAGATAGTATATCTCATGCACTCTTTGGTCGAAGCCTTTTGTTCTTCCCCAGTTGAGTAAGATTCATACCCCCTTTTCGGAGTCGAATGTCCATCCCATAATCGAGTTTGCTTTTTGCCCTCTTTTTGGATGATGAGTGTTTTGGGAATATTCCCCAATTCACGCCTTGATTGGTCATCATTATATACCTAGTTTCGGTATCCCGATGCCTTTTCTTTTCGGTCGATTTATCCTTTATTAACCCAGTAACCGGTTGTGGATAATCGTCCATGCGAGTATATTATCTACGTTCTGACGGTAATAGATAGTATATCCCATGCACTCTTTGGTCGAAGCCTTTTGTTCTTCCCCAGTCGAGTAAGATTCGTACCCCCTTTACGGAGTCGAATATCCATCCTATAATCGAGTTTGCTTTTTGCCCTCTTTTTGGATGATGAGTGTTTTGGGAATATTCCCCAATTCACGCCTTGATTGGTCATCATTATATACCTAGTTTCGGTATCCCGATGCCTTTTCTTTTTGGTCGATTTATCCTTTATTAACCCAGTAACCGGTTGTGGATAATCGTCCATGCGAGTATATTATCTACGTTCTGACGGTAATAGATAGTATATCTCATGCACTCTTTGGTCGAAGCTTTTGTTCTTCCCCAGTCGAGTAAGATTCATACCCCCTTTACGGAGTCGAATATCCATCCTATCATCGAGTTTGCTTTTAGCCCTCTTTTGGATGATGAGTGTTTTGGGAATATTCCCCAATACATGCACCTTTGAGTAAGCTCGGGTCTTTCCATTGGATATTTTCCCTTTGGAATTCTGTTCCCCAAGCGTTGAGTCGTGACCTGCTCACGCATTTTATTCCCTCTCCTATACCCATAAGAGTCCCCAGAGTCTCTGTCCCATTGAGTGTATTTCTCATATGGATTGTCAGTTTCTCCGGATGTCTTTTCTTCTTTGTGGACACATATCCCCACAGAGTTCGTACTATTTGCATACATACATCTGCATCATGAGGTCTCTTAGGGACCAAAATTTGTCTCTTTGTTATTATTTAAGCCCATTCTACCTCGTCGAGACGAAGATTTTAACCTTCACTTCTCCGGCTAGAATAACCTTAAATAGGGGCATCTGTAAGACCCGAATTTTGACCCTAAGATCCCTCATGGCATCATAACATTGCATTTGCATAGCCTCAAGGATCATGAGCATCTTGGTTCCCTTTGCCTTTGGATGGGACTCCTTGTGATTGGTTTGAGATCACCAAGCATGCTTGAATTATACATCATTGTTTCTCTTACTTTTGTTTACTAAAAAAACGAAATAAATAAATAAAATATACCAAAAAAAATTTGGACTTGGGCCTCTCTCATTTGAGCCCACAGGTCCACAAAAACCAGGTTATAAATTCAGAGTTTCAGTGAAACAAAAGGACAATCCATTCCTATTACCCTGGCAGGAAAAAGAAAGTGAGAGAAGAGCTAACAGAGTTCAGAGCAACCTCCAAACCCTGAAGGGAACTCATCGGCAAAGAACCAATTCCCTCTCATATAAACCCTCAGATTGCTCTGCAAACCTCACCGGTGCAACTCAATTTCAATCGATCCTCCCCAATCAGGTATGCCCTATTTCCACTACTTTATACTTTCATTCTTAAATTTTTTGATTCCCTTTTAATGTATGTGTTTGACAAGAGGTTTAGGCCTCCTGCCCTTGGTTGCTTTTTGTGAGCTTTTTTTGTGAATTTTAATGGCATGATTCATGTGGTTACATTTTGATTTGGGGGCAACTCTTGATTACCCTATTTTTTTTTCTCTAACCTGTTTGTTGAGTTTTTTTTTTAGGGCTCACATGACTCTTGCAGAGATGGCCTGGTGTTCCACTTTATTTGTGGGATACCCCCTGGAGGTTTATTCCGATTACCTGTGCTTAATGGCTTGAGATATTTGTTTGTGACTGCTTATTCTAAAGGATGGGAGCTACTTGGATCATCAATATGATCTCAAGAGGGGAACTCCTAATGTGGTTTTATTTTCTTTTCCCTTATCTCTTGTATGTTTAGGAATTTAACCCTTCTTTTTTCCCCCATTCTAACCCAAGCCAAAACTTTTTGTGCAAACAATAACTTTTGTTTTCAACATTAGAAACCTAAGCCTTATGCTTTTGATTTTCAAAACTTATTTTTCATAACACTTATTCTGAATTGAACCTTTTAATCCACTTTAACCATATTTTTGTAAATACTTTTAATTGGTAAATATAACCCATTCAAATACTTTTTGTGGTTTCAATGGCCACCTTCTTAATCAAACCCTTTTTTATAACCATTAGCTATTAGGTTTGAATTATCCTTGGGGTAGATATAATACTCACCTTTATCCTTAGTGATGGACAATGAGTCTTCCATGCTTATTATAGGGTTAACCCCTCACTAGCATGTCGAAGCTATCCTCACATGGTGGATTTGTGGTTTTAGGTTGAGTTTTCTCCCTTTGATAACAAAAGACCTTAAGGTTTTTGGACCAATCAACTCACCAACTTTTTTTTGAATTTTTTTACCCCGAACTACGAGGTTTTGATCCTAATCTTTTTTTTAAGATGGCACGTAGGCAATGGGTTCATCCATTCAAACACAAAATGTAAATAAATTTGTATATTTTTTTTTCATCCCTTCAATCTTGTTTGCACAAATAAATTTTCACAAAAAATAAACAACAACCTTACAACAAATGTGAAAAGGGCTCCCTAGGAGTACCTAGGATGCTTTGGGTGCCTAACACCTTCCCATTGCATAACCAACCCCCTTACCCAGATCTCTAACATTTTTACTAGTTTTTAATTCGATAAAACTTTTAGGTTTTTGTTCGCTTTCTAACCATTCCTTTGGATAAATAGAAGTACGGTGGAGACTCGACTTATATGATTTACCTTGGATTTAGTCAATATCTCTAATGGTAACGAATACCCCGCTACATTGACCGAAAGGTGCGACCTCGTGTGTACCATGTGGGAGATATGGTGTTGAAAAGGATCCTTCCTCCTCAGAACGATCGTCGGGGCAAGTGAACACCCAATTATGAAGGTCCATTCGTGGTCAAGAAGGTTTTCTCTGACGGAGCCTTGTTGTTGACGACCATGGATGGTGAGGATTTTCCATCCCTTGTAAATGCGGACGCAGTTAAAAAATACTTCGTATAAGAGACCTGCTGGACGAAAATAATAAAATAGTCCAGGCAAAAATGGGCATCCCGGCGAACCAAAAAAAATGAATGAAAAAGGTTCGGGCAAAAATTAGGGATAAAAAGGAAAAACTGTACACCCGGCAAGTCGAAAACCCCACAAGGGAGGCTTGGGCAAAAAAGGGTATCCCGGTGGACTGAAAACCCGAAAGGGTGGTCCAAGCAAAAGAGGGAATGAAACGAACAACTGCGTCTAGCATGATTGTTTGCACTGTGGATATGACACATGGGTAATCCCCGGCAGAGATCGGTCGGAAGCGTCTTGTTCAGAAGGCAGAAAGCGCGGAGAGTCTTGGGTTGTAATCGGGTTGGAACTCGATGAGATCACGGGTTCACATTGCCATTAGGATAGATTTTCCTTTTGTGCGCAATTACCTCTTTTCAGGGATTGCTTCCTGTGTATTGCTCAGTTACGAGCCACTTTTTTTTTTCAATCAATAAAATGCATATTCAGTCAAATAATTTTGTTTTTGTTTTCATTACCGCTTTGATTGCGAAAACATTCGTTTATTTTGACAAAGAATCTTTGCATTTTGAGACATGAAGGTCCCTTCCAATGCATGTTTATAGGATTGAAAACTTGAAATCTTATTCGGAAGGTTGAGTGACCTGGGTGTTGAAATTTTGGCACGCCTGGGGCACGTTTTATCTAACGATCTCTTTTGCAGGTGTTGTTGGTTATTTTCACTCCCTTGTAGGTTGTGATATGAGTCTTTTTGACGAAAGATTCCTTCGAGTCCAATCAGGGACAAGGAGTTGAAAAATGGTGTAGAGACTGCGTAAGAATTGCGACGATCCTAAAGGGTTAATCAAGAAGACTCTTCAAAGTCTGACGACTGGAGAGTTGGCCCGAATCTAAGGAGATCGATTGTCTCGGAGTAGAGAGAAGTCGAGAATACAAGGTGATGAATCAGAAGAGACCGGATGAGTCTGGAAGCTCTCAGAAATGGAAAGTTGACACTGTGGTTAGATGGTGAATGCCATTACTCGATGAGTCGACGGGCGTTCCGTGTCAAATGTGTCGTATCTCCCCAGCAGGTTCGAGATCGGTATTTCTTAGGCAGCCCGGCCTGAAGGTTGCTGTTTCTCCCCAGCAGGTTCGAGATCGGTATTTCTTCGGCAGCCATGGCCTGAAGGTTGTTATTTCCCCTAGCAGGGTTGAGATTGTTATTTCCCCAGCAGGTCTGAAGATTGTTGTTTCCCCAGCGGAGGTGTGCGTTGGTAGCTGTTTCCCCAGCGAAGTCCCCAAGAGGATCGGGTTCAGTGGAGGTCATCCTTAGTAAGGGTTGTCCTGTCCCCAGCAGCAGTGTTATCCCAAGCAGGGTTGGAGATTGGAGAGATATCAAGTTCCTCAGCAGAGAGGCTCGTGTTGTCCCCTGGGGGGGATACTTTTTATGCATTCATCATTTAGAGAAGTATAGCATATTGCATAGCTCATTGCGTAGCATTTCCATGGTTATGGAGCATTACGCTGTAAAACTCATGCATCAGCATTGCAAGCATAAACTAGTCTCGAGCCGTGGTTACCGTTCGAGAATTGGTTTAGCTGGTTGGTGAAGATGTTACTCTGAGGAGTTTAGCATCGGGACGTTGAATCAACAATATTCCCCAGTAGCGCGATATTGGAGGAAGAAATTTCCGTCGGGCGGAGATGGAAATGAAGATCGGAGAACGTTACGCGATCAGCGCGAAAAACAGGGTTCAAATGGAGAAAAGGAAGTACTGAGCATTTTCTGGAGAACGGGGTTCAACTGGAATTGAAGATTGTATCCGGGATGAGGTCCTCAGGATTGTCTTCTGATCATGTGTTACCTTAGACTTTGGCTGAGGCCAACAGAAGTCGTTATGGGTGTCTTCTGAGGAAGAAGTGCACATGTTACCTTCCTTTCGTGAAGGTGTACCCTCTGGTATGTCGCCATCAGAGTGGTGTTTGGTGTTATTTCCGAGTTGCCAGCAGAATTATCACAAGAGAACGGAGAACGGGGTTCAAATGGAGAAAAGGAAACGCGGGGTGTTTTCTGGAGAATGGGGTTCACAACGACGATCGCGAGTTATCGTCAGGCGACTGGGGTTCAAATGGAGAACGGGGTTCATTGTTTGGCAGCAAGAATGACATGAGGTTGTCGGGGTCCAAATGCGGTGATCAGGGATCATCCGCGTGGAAGAAAAATATTTGTTTTGGGGTTCAAGAAAAGCAAAAAAAAAATAATAATAATTCCCAGCGAAGTGCAAATTGTTCGTCTGTTCTTGGTATTCAACCACTCTTCACCCTGATCATCTGAAAGCCGAGGTTGTTCATATCGACAGGTTCACAGTGGATTGAATAGGGGCAGCTGTAACACCTCAAAATTTGCCCTCCTCTCCTTGAGACTATTTTGACACATTGCATTTCATTTTTTAGAGCTTTAGGCATTTGCATTTTGCATCTCATGTGAAATAAGAAGGTCATCCTCCAAAGTCTTTTCAGAAGATGGAGAAGTTACATGATTCAAGCCTGAGGGTTTCTATGAATTCATGATCAACCATCTGAGGGTTTGATTTTTATCAGGGTTTCTTGATTCTTCAAAGGTCTTGAGCATCATCTTGTTTGCAAGGATATATTATCATCATCATGGTTCTATCATCATCAAGAGTTGCAGAGTTTATCCTCAAGTTCCTTTAGATTAGGGTTTTGACCTTTGGTCAACCCTAATCAATGCCATTCTTCCAATCAGGGCTTCTCAAGGAGATGAGATATTGTCTTGGTATAAGGACCACATGATTATCACATAGAGCTTACATAAGCTAAGGTTTCATTTTGAAGCCATTTCATCAAGGGTTTGAGGCTCAAATTCAGTCAAGCATTTCATGATCATCTGAAGACCAAATGGTCAACTGTGCAGTCAACTGAGGATTTTGAGGTTGGGGAGATGAATTTAAACACCTCATTCATGTTCAAAAGAAGTCCATTTGTCATTTCAAACATCTATCTTGAAGATTTTGAAGTCATGGCAAAAGTTTCCAAAAATGGAAAATGACCTGTAATTTCAAGTTTCCAAAAATGGCAAGTTTTTGGTCCACATTCAACTTGACTTATCAACATCAAATAAGTTTCAAATGGATTTTTGGTGAACATGAAAGTTGAAGATCTTTGTCTCCCCTTTCCAAAAAGTCCTATTTCATGATCATATGATGAATGGTTGAGAAGTTATGGCCAAATGATCACAAAGTATGCATGGAAGTTCAAAGTGACATAACTTTTGATTCAAAACTCCAAATTGGTCCATTCTTTTTGTAAAATACTCCTCATGACCAATACTTTTCAAGTGAACCATTACCATGCATGAGAGAAGCTTGTATGCTCACTATTCCATTCATGTGCATTTTGGAGGGAATTTCTACAATTTAAAATTGGCTTATGGAACAAGCAATTTAATCATTCCATCATGTTTATTGGTTGATTTTAAGTGGATTTGAAGCTCAGCATGGTACTGTTCATGTGTGGCATGTGCATGCTAAGCTCACTTGAAATTTTTGCATTTCACCTCATTTCTCACTAATCATGCTTAACACCAAGCCTAATTTGATTATCATCATGATTAGCACACCATATAAAAGGAAAACCCTAGCTGCATTTGAGAGGATAACAGAATTCAGATCTGAAAATCTCAAATTCCCTCCAAATTCTCTCTCTTCAAAACTCAAATTTCTTCACACAATTCCTCAAAACTCTTGCATATTCTTGATCATGGAGCATCACTGAGCAAGATCCATCCCTTACTTTGAAGAATTCAGTCCAGTTTCGAGCAGAACAAGTGCACTTACATGTCAATGGATTTCTGAAATTGAAGTGAGTTTAGGTGGTTTCAGCTGCTGTTTCTTGCACAAAGCTTCTAGTCAAGCATAGAGGAGTAGATCTGGAGATTGTGAAAGCCTGAGGACACGAGTTCATAGCACTACATCTCAAGTAAGTCAAAATTTCATCACCCCCTTTTGCCAATTTCTTGTTATAGTCATGTAGATCTTGCATTGCTGAGTGTAACACCCTTCTAAATGCCCCAAAATTTTATAATTTCAAATAACAATATATTCATCAGAGTAATTATGCCCCGAAGGGTGTCACACAACCATTTCACCACAATTATCAAAATGTCCTGTCATGCTCATTTATTAAATCAAAATAAGGTTCTTTTGCATAATTCGCAGCGGAATAAAATCCAACATCAATGTAAAGCATGTAACACGATACATGTAAATCATTCAACAACCAATATCAAATTAATTAAAACACCCCCTCCCGATGTTACATCTATCAGAGCATGACCCATAAGAACTACTCTAGACTCCAAGCATTAGCTTCTACTCGATTCATTTCTCGTTACCTGAAAAATAGGTGTAAGGGTGAGTTCCTCAATCGATAAATAAGCATTATACAACATTATGTAATGTTAAGTAATTAACGCATTAAATCACCCTAATCATACTACGCATTCAGCAACAGCAATATCCGTTCCAACAACATACTTAACAGTAGATTCTTGACCACAATCAACATCAACAACACAACACACCACACACATATAGTACTGGAATACATCCATTCATATTATATGCCATACATTCATTATGCCATGAGACTCTACACATGCGGTACCGACTATTCTTGAACATATAGTTCAAGCTCACCGATCAAATCCAGATACGGCTACTAAGCTCACTAGTCCCACTCATTTGAGATCTAATGACTCACTCACCAATTCCTCACCGTGGGAATTAGCTACAGCCCCGAAGGCTAGACTATGCACACTAATCATCTAGTATGCAAACATCAACGACAACTCCACAATGATTCACTCACTAATTCCTCACCATGGGAATTAGCTACAGCCCCGAAGGCTATGCTATGCACGCTAATCATCTAGCAATGCAGCATCAACAACAATTCACAACGGACATAAGCTCACACATATAAGCCATACAACAGTCCATTCACAACACAGGCATAATATATACATTCACATCACTATGCATGCCATCATACATCATCAACACATCATTATTATGCAATTCAATTAAACACAGTATTAGCACTCTCTACTAATACTTATACTGCTCACAACAGCGGGGTATAATTCCCTATCACATCGTATACCAACATAGGTCAGCTCTCAATTATGTACACCACATTGAATATCCAATTTTTCCACTCTGCTCAACTGGAGGGAGTCAGCGCGAAACTCCTTTGCGTCGACGCATGCAGTCGGCGCATGCCTCACGGGTCAGCGCACAAGTCCCTTGCGTCGACGCATGCAGTCGGCGCATGCCTCACGGGTCAGCGCACGCCGACCCTATGGTCGACCGCTCGCGCGCAGACTCAGATTTTCTGCATTATTCCAGGGTTCTGTCAGCTTACGCAGATCCGGTTTTTCCGGCCGTTTCCTCATCTGAAACCATCTCTAAACATAACAATTTGTTTTGGTAAATTGGTAGTACCGATTCAAGTTTTTGGTTGGGGTTCTTGCCCTAGTCTAACATTCAAGACTCACACAACTACCGATTAAATTTACAGATTTTACACAGTTTAACCAACATCAATTTCAGCATATACAGTTCCAATTAGGGCTAACTTGACGGCTTATCACTACCCACGACATATTATCCCATAATACCCATTAATCGACGATAAACCCCCCTTACCTGAGTTAATCCGGCGATTCTAAGCTTTAGCTTTTCCGTTCTTCAACCGTGCTCTTCAGTTTTTCTCTTGCCCTTTTTCCTCTTCTCTGCAGCTTCTCAACTTTTCACGTGAAAACCCTTCTGTTCCAAATGAGGCTCTTTTCTCTTATTTCCAACTTATATATTTTCCAAATAATAATAATAATAATAATAATCCAACAAATAATAGTAATAATAAAATTCCCAATTATTTAATTAAATTAATAAATAATTATTAACTCAATTTTAAATAATTATTTTATTATTATCGGGGTGTTACAACTCTCCCCCACTAAAAGAGTTTTCGTCCTCGAAAACATACCTCAAGCGAACAACTCTGGGTAAGATTCCTTCATCTTACTCTCCAGTTCCCAAGTCACGTTGCCACCTGCTGGCCCTCCCCAAGCTACCTTCACCAAGGCAATCTCTTTACCCCGCAACTGCTTCAACTCTCGATCCTCGATCCTCATAGGTGATGTTTCAACAGTCAGGTTATCTCTCACCTGTACATCATCTACTTGGATTACATGCGACGGATCATGAATATACCTCCTCAACTGAGACACATGAAAAACCTCATGCAAATTCGCAAGCGACGGCGGTAAGGCGACACGATAGGCTACCTCTCCTATCCTTTCTAAAATCTGATAAGGACCAATGAATCGAGGTGTCAACTTCTTTGACTTCAAAGCTCGACCAACGCCAGTTATCGGAGTAACACGAAGAAACACATGATCTCCCTCTTGGAACTTAAGTGACTTCCTCCTCTTGTCATGATAACTCTTCTGACGACTCTGAGCAATCCTCATCTTCTCCTGAATCATCTTAATCTTTTCTGTAGTCTGTTGAACAATCTCTGGTCCAACCACAGCACTCTCACCGGACTCATACCAACATAAAGGTGTCCGACATCGCCTACCATACAAAGCTTCAAACGGTGCCATACCAATGCTCGAATGAAAACTATTGTTGTAGGTAAACTCAATCAAAGGCAAATAACAATCCCAAGCACCTCCTTTTTCCAAAACACAAGCCCTCAACAGATCCTCTAATGACTGAATCGTCCTCTCAGTCTGACCATCAGTCTGCGGATGATATGCAGAACTCAATCTCAGCTTAGTTCCCAACGCCCTCTGCAAACTTTCCCAGAACTTCGATGTAAATCTAGGATCTCTGTCCGAAACAATACTCGACGGAATACCATGCAAACTTACGATCTTCTCAATATACAACTCGGCTAATCTTTCTAACGGATAATCCATTCTGATCGGAATGAAATGAGCCGATTTCGTCAATCTGTCAACAATCACCCAAATAGCTTCAAAATTCTTACTCGTCCTCGGTAAACCAGAAACAAAATCCATACTGATACTATCCCACTTCCACTCTGGAATAGCCAACGGTTGCATTAGCCCAGACGGCTTCTGATGCTCAATCTTTGACTTCTGACAAGTCAAACAGGAGTAAACAAAACTCGCAATTTCTCTTTTCATTCCCGGCCACCAAAATAACTTCTTCAAATCATGATACATCTTCGTAGCTCCCGGATGAATACTCAATCCACTACGATGTCCTTCCTCAAGAATACTCTTCTTAAGCTCAGTAACATCCGGAATACACACCCGATTACCAAATTTCAAAATACCATTCTCATCAACTCTGAATTCACCACCTTGGCCTTGATTCACTAGAGTCAACTTATCAACCAAAAGCATATCAGATTTCTGACCTTCTCCAATCTCATCCAGAATACCACTTGTTAACTTCAACATTCCCAATTTAACACTATTGTGAGTGCTCTCACACACCAAACTCAAATCTCTAAACTGTTCAATTAAATCCAATTCCTTAACCATTAACATAGACATATGTAATGATTTCCGACTCAATGCATCAGCCACTACGTTTGCTTTACCCGGATGGTAATTCAAACCAAAGTCATAATCCTTCAGAAACTCTAACCATCTCCTCTGTCTCATATTCAGCTCTTTCTGATCAAACAGATACTTTAAACTCTTATGGTCACTGAAAACTTCAAATCTTGACCCGTACAAATAATGTCTCCATAATTTCAGAACAAATACCACAGCTGCCAACTCTAAATCATGCGTCGGATAGTTCCTCTCATGAACCCTCAGCTGTCTCGAAGCATAAGCTATAACCTGCTTATTCTGCATCAACACACCACCCAAACCCAACAATGAAGCATCACAGTAAACCTCAAATGGTTCCGACGAACTCGGTAATATCAGAATAGGAGCAGTAGTCAACCTCCTCTTTAACTCTTGGAAACCTTCTTCACATTTTGAGTCCCAAACGAACGCTTGCCCCTTTCTGGTCAACATCGTCAACGGTAACGCCAACTTAGAAAATCCCTCAATGAACTTCCTATAATAACCGGCCAAACCAAGGAAACTTCGAATCTCAGCAACAGACTTAGGAGCTTCCCACTTAGATACCGCTTCTATCTTAGAAGGATCAACAGCAACACCACCTCTTGAAATCACATGACCAAGAAAACTAACCTCTTCTAACCAAAATTCACATTTAGAGAGTTTAGCAAACAACTTCTTTTCTCGTAGAACTCCTAAAACCAATCTCAAATGCTCAGAATGCTCTTCTTCAGATTTCGAATACACCAAAATGTCATCAATAAACACCACAACAAACTTGTCCAGGTACGGATGAAAAACCCTATTCATATACTCCATAAATACTCCAGGCGCATTAGTCACACCAAAAGGCATTACAGAATACTCATAATGTCCATACCTTGTTCTGAAAGCAGTCTTCTGAATATCCTCAGTCTTCACACGTATCTGATGATACCCAGATCTCAAGTCTATCTTGCTGAACACACTCGCACCAACCAACTGATCCATCAAATCATCAATCCTCGGCAAGGGATACCGATTCTTGATCGTCACTTTATTCAGTTGCCTGTAGTCCACACACAACCTCATAGTACCTTCCTTCTTCTTAACCAACAACACTGGTGCACCCCACGGTGATACACTCGGACGAATGAATTTCTTATCCAACAGATCTTCCAGCTGACTCTTCAATTCAGCTAACTCAATAGCAGACATACGATACGGAGCCATCGATATCGGTCTAGTACCAGGTACCAAATCGATCGAGAACTCAACTTCACGCTCTGGCGGCAATTCATTCACTTCTTCCGGAAATACATCAGGAAAGTCACACACCACTGCTAGATCACGAATCACCAGTTTATCTTTAGCCTCCAAAGTCGCTAACAGCATAAACAATTCTGCCCCATCTGCCACTTCCTCATTCACCTGCCTCGCTGATAGAAACAAACTCTTTTCTTCCTCAACTTCAGGAAATATCACAGTCTTATCAAAACAATTGATAGAAACCCGGTTAAACACCAACCAGTTCATACCCAAGATAACGTCAATCTGTACTAGAGGAAGACACACAAGGTCTATCCCAAAATCCCTACCAAAAATACTCAAAGGACAACTCAAACAAACTGAAGTAGTAGTCACTGAACCCTTCGCAGGAGTATCAATCACCATACTACCCAACATCTCAGATATCTCTAACTTAAGTTTCACAGCACAATCCAAGGATATAAAAGAATGAGTTGCACCTGTGTCAATAATAGCTACAAGAGGAAAGCCATTAATATAACACGTACCTCTGATCAAACGATCATCTGCAGAAGTCTCAGAACCTGATAGAGCAAAAACCTTGCCTCCTGACTGATTCTCCTTCTTCGGCTTAGGACACTGTGGACTGATATGACCCAACTCTCCACAGTTGAAACAAGTTACAGTCTTCAACCGACACTCTGCAGCCAAATGACCACCCTTGCCACACTTGAAACACTTCATCTCAGCACTGGTACACTCATGAACACGATGTCCAGCCCGACCACATCTATAACACTTAACAGGAGCACTAGAGTCTCCCCCACTAGGCCTCTTCATCCCACTCTGCTTCTGAAAACCTCTGCCAGCTGCATACGGTTTTCCACGATCCATCTGATTCTTACCCTTCCTATCAACCCTCTGCTGATAGCTCTCTGCTCTAGCCTTGGAATCCTGTTCAAAAATTCTGCAACAGTCAACCAAGTCAGAAAACACTCTGATCCTCTGATATCCAATAGCTTGTTTGATCTCAGGACGCAACCCGTTCTCAAACTTCACACATTTCGAAAATTCTCCAGCAGCATCATTATAGGGAGTATAGTACTTTGACAGCTCGGTGAACTTCGCAGCATACTCAGTAACAGTCCGGTTACCCTGCTTCAATTCCAAGAATTCTATCTCTTTCTTTCCTCTGACATCCTCGGGAAAATACTTCCTCAGAAATCTCTCTCTGAACACAGCCCAAGTAATCTCAGCATTCCCAGCGGATTCCAACTCAGTGCGGGTAGCAACCCACCAATCATCAGCTTCCTCTGACAGCATATGCGTACCGAACCTGACCTTCTGGTTATCAGCACACTCAGTTACTCTGAAGATCCTCTCTATCTCCTTCAACCACTTCTGAGCGCCATCTGGATCGTATGCTCCCTTGAACATTGGAGGATTGTTCTTCTGGAACTCACTCAACTGACGAGCAGTTCCCATTCCCATAACATTTGGATTCCCTCCAAGTACTCCAGCTAGCATACCCAGAGCCTCAGCAATCGCAGCATCGTCTCTACCTCTTCCAGCCATCTCTATTCTGAAACCCAAACAAACTAAAACAATAAGTACTGATAGGGTTACACAACACCTATCCCGTACAGGGGAAACAGAATAACTACGACTCGACTCGACCGACTATGCTCTGATACCACTAATGTAACACCCTTCTAAATGCCCCAAAATTTTATAATTTCAAATAACAATATATTCATCAGAGTAATTATGCCCCGAAGGGTGTCACACAACCATTTCACCACAATTATCAAAATGTCCTGTCATGCTCATTTATTAAATCAAAATAAGGTTCTTTTGCATAATTCGCAGCGGAATAAAATCCAACATCAATGTAAAGCATGTAACACGATACATGTAAATCATTCAACAACCAATATCAAATTAATTAAAACACCCCCTCCCGATGTTACATCTATCAGAGCATGACCCATAAGAACTACTCTAGACTCCAAGCATTAGCTTCTACTCGATTCATTTCTCGTTACCTGAAAAATAGGTGTAAGGGTGAGTTCCTCAATCGATAAATAAGCATTATACAACATTATGTAATGTTAAGTAATTAACGCATTAAATCACCCTAATCATACTACGCATTCAGCAACAGCAATATCCGTTCCAACAACATACTTAACAGTAGATTCTTGACCACAATCAACATCAACAACACAACACACCACACACATATAGTACTGGAATACATCCATTCATATTATATGCCATACATTCATTATGCCATGAGACTCTACACATGCGGTACCGACTATTCTTGAACATATAGTTCAAGCTCACCGATCAAATCCAGATACGGCTACTAAGCTCACTAGTCCCACTCATTTGAGATCTAATGACTCACTCACCAATTCCTCACCGTGGGAATTAGCTACAGCCCCGAAGGCTATGCTATGCACGCTAATCATCTAGCAATGCAGCATCAACAACAATTCACAACGGACATAAGCTCACACATATAAGCCATACAACAGTCCATTCACAACACAGGCATAATATATACATTCACATCACTATGCATGCCATCATACATCATCAACACATCATTATTATGCAATTCAATTAAACACAGTATTAGCACTCTCTACTAATACTTATACTGCTCACAACAGCGGGGTATAATTCCCTATCACATCGTATACCAACATAGGTCAGCTCTCAATTATGTACACCACATTGAATATCCAATTTTTCCACTCTGCTCAACTGGAGGGAGTCAGCGCGAAACTCCTTTGCGTCGACGCATGCAGTCGGCGCATGCCTCACGGGTCAGCGCACAAGTCCCTTGCGTCGACGCATGCAGTCGGCGCATGCCTCACGGGTCAGCGCACGCCGACCCTATGGTCGACCGCTCGCGCGCAGACTCAGATTTTCTGCATTATTCCAGGGTTCTGTCAGCTTACGCAGATCCGGTTTTTCCGGCCGTTTCCTCATCTGAAACCATCTCTAAACATAACAATTTGTTTTGGTAAATTGGTAGTACCGATTCAAGTTTTTGGTTGGGGTTCTTGCCCTAGTCTAACATTCAAGACTCACACAACTACCGATTAAATTTACAGATTTTACACAGTTTAACCAACATCAATTTCAGCATATACAGTTCCAATTAGGGCTAACTTGACGGCTTATCACTACCCACGACATATTATCCCATAATACCCATTAATCGACGATAAACCCCCCTTACCTGAGTTAATCCGGCGATTCTAAGCTTTAGCTTTTCCGTTCTTCAACCGTGCTCTTCAGTTTTTCTCTTGCCCTTTTTCCTCTTCTCTGCAGCTTCTCAACTTTTCACGTGAAAACCCTTCTGTTCCAAATGAGGCTCTTTTCTCTTATTTCCAACTTATATATTTTCCAAATAATAATAATAATAATAATAATCCAACAAATAATAGTAATAATAAAATTCCCAATTATTTAATTAAATTAATAAATAATTATTAACTCAATTTTAAATAATTATTTTATTATTATCGGGGTGTTACACTGAGCACGTTGATATGTTTAATTTTGAAAATGGATGAGAAATGAGTATGTTATGTGAACTTTCTGTTTTGATCTTGAAAATGTTTTTGATCGATTTGTAAAACCTAGCCTGAATTAGGATGAATGGATCATGGATTTGGATTGTATGATGAAGGAGCTTTCGAACGGTGTACATTTTGTTGAAATCTGGAAAAAAATTGTGAGCTCCGCCGCCTGGTTGGCCGGAGAAGACGACCGGAGCTTTGCTCCGGCGTCTCTGCAACTGTTAGGGTTTTAGTCCTACGTGTTCGCCATGTCATTGCTTGCGTCGTCCATTCCATTAGCTGAGATTCGCTTGACCGAGCCACATGTGTTTGAATTGCTGTGTGTGCATGATGAATCATCAAATGAAATGTTTCGTTTCATTTAACTGAGTTGGATGCTGATGATGCGCTTATGTGTGTGTTCCATTGGTTCTCATTTGTTTGACTTTGCCACGCATGATTAACTTGCTGATGTGTGTGCTGATGTAGATTAGTGATACTATGCATTTTGATGTTTGAATTGGGACCATTAGATCAGATTTGCGCGCCTTATCATGTGACTCAGATTAATTCTGATTTAATTTGAATATTGTTTTCCCTCCATTTCATTTTAATATTTCATATTATTTTGTTCATCTTCTAAAAATCATAAAAAATAGTAAAATGCTCCAAATTGACTCCAATCTTTTTTCATATTTCTGTTTTAATGTCTAGTTTTTTATAGCATTATCTCCATGAATTGTTGAGTGCTGGATTTTTTATGTGTGATTTTGAATGAACATGGTGATATTTTGACATGTTGTGATCAATGCTTTGTGAAATGCTTATCTTTGAGCCAATTGATTTAATTTTTGTATGATTGATCTTCACATGTGATATGAATTTTTGATAATTGGTTTGGAATTTTTATCATATGTTATCATTGTTTTTGACACATGAAGATATAATGTGACAATTTGTGTCACATTTTTGGCATTGCATTTGTGCATTTTTGTTCATCTATCATTTGAACTCTTCTGGATTTGATTTTTTGCACATTGTTTGTTCATGACATGAGAAACTTACAGAAAAAATTTCATAGCCATTGGATGCATTTCTGTTTTGATTTGGATTTCCTAATTTGGATGTCCATTTTGTGCACCTTTGGTGGCCTTTGCTTTACATTGATCATTTGATGCCTTTGCCTTATGAATTGATGTTGGTCCTTTTTAGGAAATTTTATTGATTGTTTGAACTTGCTTTGTGCAAAAGATTGACTTCTGTTTTGATCATTTGATTTGGTTTTGAACCTAGTCTTTGTACTAGTGTTTTGTACATGAACTAACCTTGACTTGTGTTTCAGGTTTGGACACTTAGCATTAATGGTTGAGTTGCTCACCTTTTGAGATGTAAATTGGATTGTGTTCTGACTTCTTTGTGTTTTGTAGGGATTTGAGTTGATATATTGAGCTCATTGCTTCATTTGATTGCTTGACCATTACTCATTGAATTGTGTACAGTTGATTGATTTCACTGTTTGTTTTCTGATTGGTTGTCTGAGATATTAACTGTTTAGCTTTTGTACAGGTATATTAGTTGCTTGCTTTTAGCTCTTGCTTGAGCTTTGGATTGTGGTTGATACACCACTTAGGTAGCTATTCTCTTACTCCATGTAGTCTGGAAGTCCTGTCACCTTTTTGGCAGGCATTTGGCTGAAGTCCTCCTTAAGAGGCTATGTTTGTGATTGTTTACATTTGTGCCAAACACCTCCAAGTTAGGCATGTTACTTGATAAGTCCTCCTAAGTGAAGAGGCAATTGACGGATAAAAGGGATTAGCAATCAATGCCCCGTTATTCAGTGAGTCGTTCATTATGCTCGCACTACGTGCTGATGCTTTTGAACATGTACCCGAGATCTTTGTACAGAGTCTGTCAAGTGGAATAGGGTCCCTCTTTCTGGATCCCCACGCTTCCTTTGATTTGAGCTCACCCTGGCCAGGGTTAAGAGCATGAGGTCTCATCCTCATTTCCATCTTTGATCTGCTTCACCCTAACTCTCAATGTTAGTGGTTAAGAGCTACAGATTACCCCTTACAGTTTGGCTTGTTTGTCGAGGTTGATATGACCCCTCTTGACTAAAGCCTACCCATTGTTTGGGCCTCTTGTGTGGATATAGTGAGTGATGCTTGTTCACTTGTGTTAATGTGTTTATCTGCTTTCCTCTTCTCATCTCCATTTCTGTAGGAGTTGTATGATTGACTTCTGAGGAAGTAGGATGCATGTTAGAGACCTCAACTTAGGGATTGTTGATTGCATGACAACTATTAGGCTCGAGTCTTAGTCTCCCTATTAGTTTGTTGTTTCCCTGGTCTCTGGTTAGGAGAGTGTTGTACCCTTGTTAAGGGGAACTACGTCGCCCTGATTCTCATACCAGATGAGATACGTAGGCAGGAGGTTGCGAGCAATCTCTCTGGGCACCTATTTTTTGTTGTTGTTTTGGTTTTGTGTGTGTTCATCACCCTTATTCCAGACTTAGGGATATTGTTTGCATGACAACTATTAGGATCGAGTTCCAGACTCCCTATTAGTTTGTTGTTTCCCCTGTTAAGGGGAACTACGTCGCCCTGATTCTCATACCAGATGAGATACGTAGGCAGGAGATTGAGCGAAATCTCTCCGGGCACCCTTTTTCTTTTTTGCTGTGTTATCTTGCGTGTGTTCACCCTCTTCTTTGTTTTGGTGTGAGTACTTGTTCGTCCAGCGTGGGCGTGTGTGGTATGTTTATACCTTATGGGGTTCATCTTTGAGATTCGCTTGGGGTTCATTTGTGACGGTTGTCACTCACTTGTGGTTCATTTGTGATGATGGTTATCATCTTTGGGGTTCATTTGTGACGGTTGTCACTCACTTGGGGTTCATCTTCGGGGTTCATCTTTGGATTTTTGATTACTTTGTTGGGGTAATCTGATAACTTTTTCTTTGGTGTACATTGGTTAGCGTTTGTTATTGTTAGGAGTCGGATATAAGTCCATGTATTGGCATTCTGTTTCCTTGTTTTGGGTTTGTTTGGAGTCGGATGTAAGTCCATGTATTGGCATTCTGTTTCCTTGTTTTGGGTTTGTTTGGAGTCGGATGTAAGTCCATGTATTGGCATTCTGTTTCCTTTTGTTTGTTGTTGTTGGGAGTCGGATATAAGTCCATGTATTGGCATTCTGTTTCCTTTTGTGTTTGTTGTTGGGAGTCAGGCGTAAGTCCATGTATTGGCATTCTGTTTCCTGTTGAGTGTTTCTTTGACGTCTCAGCATCTCCTTTTGGCGTTTTGTTTCGGCGTGCGTTAGTCGAGCTACGAGTGCTCTGATTCTTCCTCTGGATAGAGAAGATACGTAGGCATAGGATGCGATGTCCTAGCGAGCATGTTCCCTATTTCCCCGAACTACGTTGACTCTGATGTTTGTTTCTGACAAACTACATAGGCCCAGGATGCAACATCCTGCCGAGTCCACTTCCTCCGTCTTCTTTCACCTGTTTTCTTATTTCAGTTTGTACAATTTCTTTGAGTAGTTCATTAGCAACCTTATTCTATTCTTTGAGCTATCTTTTGAGCGTGGATCCCGTCGAGTACGGCGGACGTGAGGGGTGCTAATACCTTCCCCTTGCGTAACCGACTCCCGTACCTTGCAATCTCTGGTCGTAAGACAGTTCCTTTCCCTTTCTTAGGTTAGTCATGCGCTTCCTTTCCGTCATAGGATGAGTAGCGTCGGTGGCGGCTTTGTAAACTATTTTTTTTCCGCCGGTTGTTTTTCGCGTTGCGACAAGAGAGAGAGAGAGAGAGAGAGAGAGAGAGAGAGAGAGAGAGAGAGAGAGAGAGAGAGAGAGAGAGAGAGAGAGAGAGAAACGAAATTGCAACTGCACAAATGCTTCTGCACAAGGGTTCTATTTATAGAACCACTTATGTGGGCTGCAAGCTAAAAAGCCCGCTTAAGTGTATGTGGCCCATATCTTATAATATGCCAAAAGCATTTAAGCGCGTGGTACCTTACCATATTTCGTATTCTACTTAAGTACACCGTACCTTACGATGTTCTACAATTCACTTAAGTGCATTGTACCTTACGGTGTTCCTTAGTTATTCTATCTCTCATTAATCTGTCCTTTTGTGTGTGACCCTGTAGGTTTTCACAGCATTGACAATTATATTAAATTACGTATTTAACATAATAAACAGTGAGCGGTATCTAGCAACACATCACTGCTACTCAAGACACGAAAATGTCATGTGATATGAAAAATCCTTTTGTGATAATACTTATGTGTACATTTACCCCTTTACCCATATGTCTATATTGAACACAAGGTATAGATCGTGTCATCCTTGTCTAGTTCAATATTGGGCCCGTAGACATTTATCCTGTTACGCAGGATGGGAAAAGTCCATCTAGGTCACTCATGTCCCTCAGCATGCTTCGTAGAGTACCCATCAACTATCTTTATGGTCATCCAGTTACGGACAATATTTGATCAGCAATAAGGCACTCGACTCTACATCTAGGGTACATAGTGGTTTCAGGTCAAAGGGTGGTATACACCATTATCACCATGAGAATAACTTATGACACTTAGCATAAATTTCTATATAGTATTCTCATAGCGGGTCAATCCAGTTATGAATATTACTCTCAGTATTCATACTTATGTTTAAGACTTGATAACTCCTTATCCATGATCCATGAGATGTGATCATCAGTCTATATATAATAGTCTTAATGCTTTAATGTTATCCCACTTCACAATAAAGCTCGACTACGAATACTTTAAGAATAATGTCCTTATGTTTAATGGGATCTCATGATTAAGTCACACTTGATACATTAAACGGACTAGCTATTCTAGGGACTTTTTAAAAAAACATAATAAAGAAAAAGCCTTTTAATATTAATAAATAATTTGATACAAGTACCAAAAGTATTGGCCTCTAGGGCTTACACCAACAAGAAGCCCCTAGAGTAGTGATGGTCAATCGAAACCAAAATGCTGACAAAATCATTCATCGGGTTCGACAGGACAAAGTTATAGAGGATAACAATTTGGCAGCCAAGGTCAAAAGGATTATGGCGCGAAATGGGGTAAACATAAGCCTGTGCATGCCAAACTATATGTAGAAATATATTGTATATTTCCCTCTGTTTTATGAGAATTACATATGATGTATTTATAGACTGCATAAGGCAGGATTTGAAAGAGAAATCTGACCTAAGAATCAGGGGAATTAATTTCCCATGAATGCTAATTCTAATTACAGAAAAGAACAGGAAATAATAGCTAATTAATTACATTAATCCTAATCCGTAATGAGTTGTACAAACAAAATCATTTGATTCTGTATTGATTATTCCATACTCCCCCTCAATCTGGGTGGTAGATGTCTATCATACCCAGATTGGATCTGATATTCTCGTATATGTTCCTTGGAAGGGCTTTTGTTAGAATGTCTGCAGTTTGCTGGCATGATGGAATATGATTAACACTTATAATTTCATGATCAATTTTCTCCTTGATGAAGTGTCGGTCTATCTCCACATGCTTTGTTCTATCATGTTGTATCGGGTTCTTAGCAATGCTAATAGCAGCCTTGTTATCACATAATATCTTCATGGGGTGATTGGTAGGGATTGTGATCTCATCTAGCATTCGCTTAAGCCAAATTCCTTCACAAATACCTTGTGACATAGCTCTGAATTCTGCTTCTGCGCTACTCCTAGCCACAACAGATTGTTTCTTGCTTCTCCAAGTTACCATATTACCCCATACAAATATGCAGTAGCCTATAGTTGATTTCCTGTCAGATAAACATCCTGCCCAATCAGAATCGGTGTAGACTTCAACGCCTCTGTTTGAGTTCTTTTGAAAATAAAGTCCTCGGCCTGGTGTACCTTTCAGGTACTGGAGAATTTTGTTCACATTTCTCACGCCAGTTTCAGTTGGATTTGACATATAACGACTAGCCATGCTTACAGCAAAACCAATGTCTGGTCTGGTGTGAGTTAGATAGATTAGTTTTCCGACTAGACTTTGATATCTATCTTTATTAGCTGGTACATTCTCATCTTCACTCCTTTTTACTTGTTCTATGGGAGTATTGGCAGCTTTGCATCCAAGCATACATGTTTCTTGAAGTAAATCCAGAGTGTACTTCCTTTGAGAAACTGAAATACCATTCTTTGTTCGTGCAATTTCCATCCCTAGAAAATACTTGAGTTGTCCCGAGTCTTTGACTTTAAATTCTTTTGCTAGAAGTTTCTTTAACTGGTTGACTTGTTCATCATCGTCTCCCGTAATTACGATATCATCAACATAGACAATAAACAAAACTATCTTCCCATCCAAAGAGTGCTTGACAAACATGGTATGGTCTGTTTGACATTGAACAAAACCATCTTGTTTGACAACTTTTATTAGTCTATCAAACCATGCCCTTGGTGATTGTTTGAGGCCATATAGAGATTTGCGAAGTCGACACACCATGTTGGCGGTTCCAGGTGATTCAAGTCCCGGAGGAATTTGCATATATACCTCTTCTTCTAACTCTCCATTTAGAAATGCATTCTTTATGTCTAGTTGGTATAGGGGCCAATCTAGATTTGCTGCCAAAGATAGTAGAACCCGGACAGAATTGAGCTTCGCAACAGGTGCAAAAGTCTCCTCATAATCCACCCCATATGATTGTGTGAACCCCTTTGCAACCAACCGAGCTTTGTACCTGTTTATACTCCCATCAGCATTGTGTTTAATTGAAAATATCCACTTGCATCCTACTGCTTTCTTCCCTTCTGGTATAGTAGTGATCTCCCATGTGCCATTTCTTACAAGTGCTTGAACTTCTTCTGTTACAGCTGCTGCCCATTCAGGTTTCTGCAATGCTTCTTGAATATTATTTGGAATTTCTATGTTGTCAACAGCTACTACAAAGGACCTGTAACTTTGTGATAGTTTTCCATAGGAGATATATTTTTCAATAGGGTGTTTAGTGCAAGTTCTAACCCCTTTTCTCATAGCAATAAGAATATCAATATCTATTGTATCAACATGTTCAGAGTTAGGAAGAATATTACTTGTGGGAACTTCATTTTCTGGAGTCTGGTTTGACTCATGGCCTTGCATTAGAGCTTTGCTTGACTCTACCTCTTTCCTTTTATAACAAAAACCCTTCCACTTGCCTGTTTTTGGATCACAATCCTGTTGAGATGTGGTTGAAACTATAATTGGTTCTGTTTCCCTCATAACTTCTGTTGTCCTTTCACTCGGCTGAATGTTTGAGGTCTGGTCTGGTAATTTTTCAGCCGGTTTAGGCATAGGTTTGGCTGATTGAGTGTTGCCGGTTTGGTTTGGTAAAATTTTGTCATGTTCGGTTAGTTCAAGAGGCAAAAGTTGGTATTCTGAATTTTCTATATGCTCCCCTTGAATACCAGTTTTGGTGTAATAGGGTTGATTTTCAAAGAAGGTTACATCCATAGTGTGGTAAATTTTTTTGGTATGGGGAGAGTAACACCTATATCCCTTTTGGTGAGGAGAGTAACCAAGAAAAATGCATTTGATGGATTTTGGGTCTAATTTGCTTCGGTGAGGGTTGAGGTTATGGACAAAAGTTGAGCATCCAAATATTTTTAATGGAATAGAGGAAAAGATTTTGCTGGTTGGAAATAGGTTTTGAAGTGTGGAGAGTGGGGTCTTAAAGTTAAGGATACGGGAGGGTGTTCGATTTATAAGGTGAGTTGCTGAAAGGACAGCTTCTCCCCAAAAGTGTTGTGGGACATTTGTGGCTAACATTATTGATCTAGTCACTTCCAAAAGGTGTCTATTCTTCCTTTCCACAACTCCATTTTATTGGGGAGTGTCCACACACGAGCTTTGGTGAACAATTCCAACCTTTTGAAGGTAGGAGTTTAGAGCAAGGTTGTAATACTCACGACCATTGTCAGTTCTAAGTATCTGAATATTGCTTTGGAATTGTGTTTGTACCATCTTATGATAAATTTCAAATATTCTCCCTACTTCTAATTTTTCCTTCATTAGAAACACCCAGGTAACACATGTGTGATCATCAATAAAGGTGACAAACCATCTCGAGCCTGTAATGTTGTGGACTCGTAATGGTCCCCATACATCACTATGAATTAATGAAAAAGGTTGAGGGTTTATAAGATTGGGGTGAGTAATGGTTTCGAGTATGTTTAGACAGTTGGCAAATTTCACACTGAAAATGTTCCTTGTTTTTATTGAATAAAGAGGGACACATTTTTTCCAAGTATATGAAATTTGGATGGCCTAATCTATAGTGCCACATCATTACAGGATTATTATCACTTGAAACTGCAGCTGCAACATGACAATTATTCTTGAGTTTTTCTTCTGATTTTTCCACTTGAAGGAGGTAGAGTCCAGCACACTCTTCAGCATTGCCAATCGTCTTCCCCGACTCCAAAGTCTGAAATTCACACAAGTTAGGGAAGAATTTAGTAACACATTTCAAATCTCTTGTAATCTTGCTAATAGACAGCAAGTTACAATCCAGTTTAGGCACATACAAAATAGAGTCAAGTGTAATATTTGGTGAAATGATAATTGATCCTTTACCCATGACCTTAGAATGTGTACCATCAGCTATTCGAACATTATAGTTATAGGGACATGGAGAATAACTACTAAACAAAGTAAAATCTCCAGTCATGTGATCTGAAGCCCCTGAGTCAACAATCCATGATTTTATTTTTTCCTTACTAGTGTTTAGAGCATGTAAGTAATTACCTCTTTGAGCCACTACAGCAGTACCACCTTTTTCTGCAGTTAACATGGTTTGCTGAAGGAGTTTTTGAAGAGCCTCCATTTGTTCTTTGCAAAAAAGAGATGAGTTAGAGTATACCTCAGCTTCTTGATTGTTAAATGTTGTGTTACCTCTTCCCTCATTGCCTTTGAAAAATTTGGTCTCTGAAGGTTTTCCATGTATGATCCAACATGTTTCCTTTGTGTGGCCTGGTCTCTTGCAGTGTTCACACCAGGGGCGGGTTTTCTTTTGTGGTGGCCGAGCTCTCGCTGTACGAAACTGAGCTAGGTGTTCCCAACATGATTTTCTTCCTGCTTTCTTCCCTTCTCACTTCTGAAAAGGCTTCTCGAATTTTGAGAAGTGGTTTGGTTCCAAGGATCCTTCCACGAATTTCATCTAGGTCCTTGTTTAGCCCCAATAGGAACTTGTAAATCCTATCTTTTTCCACCAGCTCCTTATATTTCTTTTGATCTTCTGTACAACACCATGTAACCTCTTCATATATGTCGAGTTGCTGCCAGTGTTTGTTAAGTATATTAAAATACTCAGTAACAAAAGATTCTCCCTGTCGAAGGTCATGAAGAATGCTTTTAATCTCAAATATGACAGATGTATTGTCAACATTTGAGTATGTTTCCTTCACTGCATCCCATATCTCTTTTGCAGTGTCATAGAACATGAAATTTTCACCAATTTCGTTTGTCATGGTATTGAGCAGCCATGAAATTACTTGGCTGTTCTCAAGTTTCCATTTCTGAAAGTTTTTGTCTCCTTTTTCGGGACATTTAGAATCCCCCGTTGTGTAGCCTTCCCTTCCTTTTCCTTCGAGGAAGATCTTGACTGACCTTACCCATTGGGTATAGTTTTGACCATTTAATTTATGTCCTGTGATGAGTGAGCCCTTCGTGTGAACTGGTCGGAAATGATCCAGTCTCCACTTTGAGCGATTCATCAGATTTGGGAACCTCCATAGTTTGGCGGCGCTAGGTTAGGGATGGTTCAGATCGTGCTCTGATACCATGTAGAAATATATTGTATATTTCCCTCTGTTTTATGAGAATTACATATGTTGTATTTATAGACTGCATAAGGCAGGATTTGAAAGAGAAATCTGACCTAAGAATTAGGGGAATTAATTTCCCATGAATGCTAATTCTAATTACAGAAAAGAACAGGAAATAATAGCTAATTAATTACATTAATCCTAATCCTTAATGAGCTGTACAAACAGAATCATTTGATTCTGTATTGATTATTCCATACTATACTTCTCCTTTCTCTGGATATGTGTTACAAACTAAAATTCCCAAGGGATGGAAAGTCCCAAAATTCTTTGGTGATACCAGTGAATCTACTGTCGAGTATATAGCCAGGTACTTGACTGAGGATGGGGACATTGCTAATAACGAGAACTGAAGGATAGGATAATTCCTAGTTCCCTCACGAAAAATGCTTTCACTTGGTTCACCACACTCCCAACAAACTCCCTCCATGATTGGACTCGTTTAAAAAGATTGTTCCATGAACAGTTTTATATGGGACAATCTAAGATCAGTTTGAAGGAATTGGCTAGTATTAAGCGAAAGTTTAGTGAGCCAATATATGATTATCTAAATAGGTTCCGGTTTTTGAAGGCAAGGTGTTTCACACAAGTTCCCGAACATGAACTAGTCGAAATGACTGCGGGTGGTTTAGATTATTCCATTAGGAAGAGATATGGTCCAATTAGCAGACCGAGTTCGACAGGTAGAGCGTTTGAAAGCTGAAAAAGCTAGGGCAAGTAAGAACAAAATAAGGGAAAGGGTAGTGTATGTCAAAATGTATGGGGATAGTCAGGATATATAGCCATCACATAGGTTTTGACAAAAGCGAAATCAATTTGGCCGAGTTGAAACAAGGGTCACCTTACTCTTGCAAGGTTCTTGCACCTTCGAACGGGAAAAACCCCGTCGAAACAGAAAAGAATGATAAGTTCCCTAAGAGAACATACACCTTCGACGTGACATTATAGATTAATGATAAGTCCAATAAAAATCGAGAAAAAAACAATAATTAAATAGCAAGTTAACCCTAAAACAAATTATTTAAACACCTAATTTAATTCATATCTAATAATAAACTAACTAATCTATTATTCTAATCAATTAAAAACTAAATAACTTAATAATCTAAATTAATCATCATTTTATTAATCTAATAATAAATTAATAAAATTCAATTTAACCTTGTTAATATCAAATTATTTATTATTAATATTTATTTATTAATTATAATTTAATTAATTTTGTCGATATTATTTATTATTAACTTTTGGCAAAAAAGTTTGGTGGGAGATATTATAGAATTATACTTTAGTATAGGCTCATACAAATATTGAAAAGAGCTATTTGGGAGGGAAGTGTCGGAAATAAAAATGGAGAGGTGTTAAGCAAATTTTACGATTGTGTACAAAAAAGAAACGACCACAGTGGGAGTCGAACCCACGACCTTCTGATCCGAAGTCAGACGCGCTAATCCACTGCGCTATGCGGTCCTTGTTGCGTGATATTTCCCTCTTTTAATTCTACAGTACGTTTTTATATACCATTAAGTAATCGTAATGGGGCTTTGCAAACGGCAAGACGAAGAAGAAGAGAGTAGGGTTCTGCCTCGTGTCATTATAGTGCAGACTTTGTTAAGAATTGTTAGATGCTATACAAATATATATAGCCATCCTTTGTTAAGAACCGGTCTTCTTAATTTTGTACGCATGCAAGCTTCCAAAATGTGATGAAACTGCTCAGCCTTCTAGAACTCGTCAATCTGAGCTGCTTTTAGGACTAGTTTGCATAATGCAGTGATAAATGATCTACAATAATTAATTTTATGGTTATCTTAACCGAAGAGTTCTTAAGCAATTCCAATATGATTGCAAACATGTCCATAGTTTTTGTGTTTCCTAAGATGTATCTGTGATTGAAGCTAGAAAATTTGCTAATCACAATGCAAATTGTATTTTCTTAAAAACAGGTTTGCGTCCAAGAGATGTTCAGCAGTGGAGTCATGCAGTTATTGTTCTGCAGCTGTTCGATTTGAATCCCCAGAGTTTGGTTTTTGTCAAAGTAAAGATTGTACCAGCGATAATGTTAAACGGCGTAAGTTATTGAGATGTGCTGTTTGTATGGAGGTTTGTCCTAATAGCCCCCTATGGTTTTGTGTATGTTGCCACAGGGTTGTGTTTAGATTGCCTCCAGAACCACTTTTTAGGATGTCTTCATGTTGTCCAGATTCAGAGTCCTCAAATAGATCTTCCTCTCAAGCAGTATCCTCGAAACCATTATGTCCCTTTTGTGGGATTCTGCTACAGAGGAAACAACCAGACTTTCTACTTTCTCCTGCACCTGTATAACAATATTGAACTATTATTTATTTATTCATTATAATTGTGTTTATTGTGATTTTAAGAGGTTTTGATTCTTGTATCATAGCTTTGATATGCTGTTTATTATACATGAGATGTTACTAGTTTGGCAAAAGAGGGTTGAAATGAAAAAAGTTTTTTTACCATTTAATTTAAACCAGAGAAGTCATGTGGGACTTTAAAGTAATTATAGGGTGGTGGATAATGAATCTTAGAAAGTATATATCAAAACTCATTTCAACTATGAGATTTATTCCAAAAATTTAAAGCAATACATTTACCTGTATAAGATTTATTCCAAAAAACATATCGCAATGTTTTTCATACAACCTATGAGAAAAAGCAATTTTTGTTCTTTGAACTTGATTAAAGAATCAAATATAAAAGAAAGATATCTGCCTAAAATCTTACTAATAATATGCTATCAAGCACTTTATACAAAATCAGACACAAACTTAGAATAGTCAATAGTTTCTACTACCCAAATTATTAATTAGAATAGGTACAACTATTAAATAATATATGTATGCATGCATGTATGTGGGGGCAAAAAAAAGTTGGCAATACTAAAAGTATGATGAATATAGAAAGCCAAATTTATAGATATTTTTTTAGCTATTCTATTTCTAATAGACTAATACCAACAACAAAAGAACCCTTACAAGCTAGAAGATTTTAGAAGCGAGTTGCAGCATAAGGATTCTTAATTCTTTCACCTATTTATTCTCTACTCTTTACATCTTTTGTTGCTTTACTTAATTGTAGAAGATTAGTGATTTCAAGGACAATCATATTCTTTGTTCTTTTCTAGCAATGTCCTTTTTTCAACTAATAAACTGATGCAAGTGAATTGGCTAGACAAGATGTGACAATGTGTCCATGACATTGACAACAATGATATACACCTGTATGATAGTTGTATCTATATTTTTCTTTCTGTTTCTATGTAAGGAAAAGCAAGGTTCACTTTCTTTATGCCTTTCATCTTTATATATATATATATATATATATATATATATATATATATATATATATATATATATATATATATATATATATATATATATATATATATATATATATATATATATATATATATATATATATATATATATATATATATATATATATATATATGCAATATTCTACTGTGAAAAAAATTAAATTAATCGAATATAATCACATGTACGTCTAAGTGTTAGACACATCATATCGATACATGTTAGACACCAATATAACTTGAATCAAAATTATTGATGTTAGGAAGATTATTATTGTCATACGTGTCTGTGTCTCCGTGTTTGGTACTTGACATTAACACGTGTCAGATATCAAAATTGTTTTATATATGTTATTAAAATTAATTGAATATGATCAGATGTACGTGTAAGTGTTTGACACTTAACATCGACACGCTTTAGACACCAACATATCTTGAATCAAAATTGTCGGTGCTATGAAGATTATTATTGTCATAAACGTCGGTGTCTGGTACTTGACATTAACATATATCAGATATCAAAATTGTTTTATATAGTATAGATATCAAAATTGTTTTATATAGGTTATTATAAATTAATTGAATATAATCACATGTATGTGTAAGTGTTTGACACTTAACATCGACACGTGTTTGACATCAACGTACTATAAAGATGTCTGATATTTGACATTAATACGTGTCAGATATCAAAATTGTTTTATATAGATTATTAAAATTAATTGAATATAATCAAATGTAAGTGTAAGTGTTTGATACTTAACATCGACACGTTTTAGAAACTAACATATTTTGAATCAAAATTGTCGGTGTTATGAAGATTATTATTGTCATAAGTGTCGGTGTCTGATACTTGACATTAACACGTGTCAGATATCAAAATTATTTTATATAAGTTATTATGGTTAGAAATTCTTTTTATTTTTAATTTGTAAGGAACAAAACAAACTTGTTAGAAATTCCTTTCTCTTTTTCTTTTCCAACTATAGCACTTTCTTGAACATTCTTCTCTGTTAATTCCAAAACCAGCCAACAACATAACTCCTTGGTTTTAAATCAAACCTCATCTATAAAAAGGATATAACCAGTCTAAAATTATTATCAACATCAGTGAAAGAAAGATGGCAAAAACACACCAAGTTGGAGTAGCCATGGACTTCTCTCCTACCAGCAAATTAGCACTTCGATGGGCTGTTGATAATCTGATCAACAAAAATGATGAAATCATCATGATCATTGTTCAACCTCCCTCAGCTGATCACACCAGAAAAGAGCTTTTCGAAAACACTGGTTCACGTTAGTGCCCTTTTTCTCATTCTCTTTCTTTTATATCACAGGTAGTTCTTTCTTGCATCACAATCTATGACAACTTTTCTGTGTTTTTTTAATGAGGTTGCAGCTTTGGTGCCTCTAGAGGAATTGAGAGAAATAAACTTTACAAAGCAATATGGGATTGCCAAAGATGTTGAAGTCATAGATATCCTTGAAACTGCTTCCAAAACCAAAGGGGTATTTATGTAATTGAATATAATCATGTATGTCGATATCTCGGACTTTGTTTGTAATTTGAAGTATTGATGTTTTGAATCAGGCAAAGGTAATTGCAAAGGTGTATTGGGGAGATCCAAGGGAGAAATTGTGCAGTGCTGTGGAAGATCTTCATTTGGATTCATTGGTTGTTGGAAGCAGGGGTTTAGGTACCATTAAAAGGTAGTACTAAAATTTATGTTTCACTAAATTAATTTGAATGTTTTAAGAGAACTTTTGTGATTAATTTGATTCAAAAGATTGTTTAAACATTTGACATGTTTTTTCTTATTTTTTCAGTGTGTTGTTAGGAAGTGTTAGCAAGCATGTGGTTACAAATGCTTCTTGCCCGGTCACTGTGGTCAAGGGAATGCAATCTTCAAAGTCTAGGCATTGATATTATTGATACTTACTTTAAATTTATATACATATGAAAAAAATAAATCACTTAAAGTATTGTACCCTTTGAATAGCTTGCATAATTGTCTTTTTTTGGGGCATGTTTTGTATGTAATTAACATATAAATTTGAGTAGTATTAGGAATCATCTTTACAATTTATCACTTAGTTACATCTCATAGTGATAGTTATTTGCCCTATATTATGGAATATGGATGAGAGACTTGTTTTCAATAAAATAATTAAAAATCCCTCTTAAAACCAATTTTACATCACTAGAAATAATTTTACTTAATGTAAAAGTGGAATCAATGCGCTAAAATTTTAGAGGAAATATGTTGGTAGGACACCTTTGCTTTAGTTAAACTATGGATTATTTTCAAGTTTCCAAGATTTGGGATCATTTTTTACTCAAGCACTACCTTTCCTTTTCTTTATTTATTTTTGTTTAAATAATAGACTACTTTTACGAGCACCGTCTATTGAAATAATGACGTTGGGATATAAAATATAATCCAAGTTGTGCGAGTTTCAAGTCCAAAGATAATTAGGGTTTGAGGTTTTTTACTTAGTTTGTTATATTTGTTACTTAGTAGTCAAGTAACTTTAAATAGAAATACATACATATGTAAATCAATTTGTAACACGATCATTTTTCAATAATAGTAATCCTTATTTTATACTCTCCCTCTCTCTCTCCCTCCTCACTAAAAGTGCCTCACGCACTGACAAATTGATATCTAGAGTTCTGATTAGATTCTTGATCGTGTTTTCAAGAATCACACGTCGGTGATCGTGTTTCTGGGATCACGAGTTGTTAATCAATCGTTGCAAAGATGAATGGTACTAATGGCATTCCGATTTCTCTTCAAATTCTTGACGGAAAGAATTGGATTCGATGGAAAAAATAGATGCAGTCCTTGTTCGGCTTTCGTGAAATCCAATAAGTGGTTACTAATGACGTCCCTGAGCTTACTGAGAATGAAACCGATGCTCATAGAGTCGCGCTCAAGGAGGCAAAGAAAAAAGATAGCAAGGATGCGTATTACATTCAATCGGCGGTAGATTCGGAGAATTTTGGCAAGATCTTTCATGCTGAATCGACAAAGGAGACATGGGATATTTTTGTCAAGTACTATTAAGGAGGTAAAAAGTCAAAGACGTCAAATTGCAGACTTTGCAACAAAAGTATGAATTGTTGTAGATGGGAAAAGATGGAAAGATTGCGGGCTATGTGTCGAAGGTGAAGAATCTCGTTCATCTCATGAAGGATTATGGTGAAACCCTAACTTATAAGATGACAATTGATAAGCTAATGCGTACGCTGACCTCTCACTTTGATCACGTTATAGTAGCTATTCAAGAATTCAACAATGTTGAAACCATGAAACTGGAAGATTTGGTTGGTTCGTTGGAGGTGTGTGAGATTAGGATTGTCGAAAGAAAGACGTTCAAGATTCGATACAAGCACTACAGGATCAGGCTTGGAAGAAGCACGACGGTTCCAACAAATTCAAAGTCAAAGGAGACAAGACTCAGAGCAAGAAGTTTTGGTCAAACCCTCAAAAACACAAGGTCGGTGATAGGGCTTCTGAATCCTCGAAAAGAAGACGAGGAAACGCATATCAGAAAGACAAAGAGAAAAAAGGTGTGCAGTGCTATAATTGTGAAAAATGGGGTCACGTGGCCAAGAATTATTGGTATAATAAAGACAAGGGATCGGCAAAAGGCAAGGAGGAAGGAGAAAACCTTGCACACCAGGATTCAGATGATTATAAAGATATGGTGGTTATGGATGCAATTATAGATGACCATGTCGATTCTAAGATCTGGTTCCTCGACTCAAGCTGATCGAATCATATGACTGGTCAAAAAGTGTGGTTAGCAGATTTCGACTTGTCGAAGAAGAGCAAAGTAAAACTTGTTGATAATATCTCAATGCAAGCAAAAGGTCTTGGCAACATAGTTATTCAAAGGTGCAATGTAGGAAAAGCTATGATCAAAGATGTACTCTATGTACCTGGAATGAAGTGCAATTTGCTAAGTGTTAGACAATTGGTCGAAAAAGGTTTCTCAGTGATTATAAAAGATGGGGCCTTGGAACTATTCGACACTCGGAATAATTTGGTCTTGAAATATCCTTTGTCAAAAAATAGGACATTCAAGACCATGATGAGTTCGACTGAAGCACAATGTCTAAAAACTGTTGTCGACCACAAGCATAGTTGGATGTGACATTTGAGGTTTGAACATTTGAACTTTCGATCACTCAATCAAATTATCATTCAAGATATTATGACTGGCATACCAGGTCTGGAGATTCCCGACAAACTCTATGAAGGTTGTCTAGTCAGAAAGCAATCCAGAAAGTCTTTCATTTCGACTATGCTAATGAGATCCTCATGCATACTCGACGTTGTACATTCAAATGTATGTGGACCTTTTGAAGAGCATACTATTGGTGGAAACAAGTATTTTATTTCGTTTGTCAATGAGTTTAGTCAAAAGATGTGAATCTATGTGATCAAGCGAAAGGACGGAGTATTCTAAATCTTTAAGAGATTCAATATGCTTGTTGAAAACATGAGTGATAAGAAGATCAAAGCTCTATGAACATGAGTGAGATTCGAATTATCCACATCATGCATATGCAAAGGAGGAAGTAGAGTGAGAAAGGAAGAAAAATAAGCATATAAGAAGAGCAACCATAATTTATACCTTTTAGGCGATAGAGAACCGGTAAGTCTTCTCCTTGTGTCATTCGCGTTGATTCAAATGGTGTAATTACGATTGTTATTCTGCGTCGTGGATCACAATGTTGGTTTTTATTGATATCGCGAGAGAAAGCTTAGATCACCGCTTTATGATTAGAAGCATGCATGTGGTGTCGATTAACAGACAATTCTGAATCTGTAAGGTGTCGTTGAAATTCGGCGATGGATGAGGAACGCGAGACGGAGAGGAGAATATTTGGTGGTGTTTGAAGAATTGGCGTCGATCATTTCTTCATGGATGAACGAAAGGCGAAATCGATGATGAATGTGAGTTGAAGGTCGAACACGTACATTTCCGTCAGTTTCACACCAAGAGACCCTTGTTCTTATGACGCTTTGACTGGTGCAAGGTGGGGATGGATCCGATCCGATCCACTTTTGGCTTCCTATGTGTTAGCTTAGCATCAAGCCTAAACAAGCCAGACACTTTTCATACCTACATTAACGTTGGAACACCCCTGCGTCCAAATGAAGGCCTTTGGGCCTGCCATGGGCCTTATGCCTTAGTCCTTGTACCTTTTCTTGGCCTTTTTGTATTTTCGTTCTTTTGTGTTGTTTGGACTATCAACTAAATTAGTAGTTTGATTACGTTAACTAAGTCTTTGATTTAGGTTAGTTAATTAATTTTAGAAATTTAGATTGATTTAGACTTAATTAGAATCACTTAGAAATTAATTATGTTTACCTAATTAGGCTAATAGGCTAGAAATATATATTTTTATTATTAGAAATTTAGAATCGTTTAGTTTTTAGAATCTTGGGTACGCCTATTAAATTTTAATTTATTGACAAAGAAATTTAGGTCAATTTGATGACTTAGAATTTATTGAAATTAGATAATTAGGTTTAATTGGACTAACTGGTCAATTAGTGTGAAATGTCCTTTTTACCCTTAAGGGGTTATTTTGTCATGTTAGCCATGAAAATCCATGTTCCCTTAGAAATTTTTGACATAGATTTTTAATCAGGCCTCGATCAATTATATCATGATCCCTTAGGTTGGTTCGATTAATTTCTACCTATTAGATTAGGTTTAATTTTAATTTCCAATTAATCCAAACCCTCAGATTTAAATTGATCAAAAGCAATTTTGATGAATTAAATCCTTTGAACTTGTATAATCACACAGTCTAAACTGAGTGACCAAAAGACCCTTGGTCACTTAATAAGACTTATCCTTCCAAGCTGTGGAGCTCAAGATCTCAAGTCAGATCTTCAATCAAGGCATCCTCAGTCACATCGAGCAGCAGATTATACAAGATAAATCAAAGGTTAACACTTCGTAAATACGATTCAAATTGTACGAAACGAGCCTTAAGTAGTAAGGAATGATGAGATAGAGTTTCTCCTATCCTTGTCTAGAGTGACTCTGCGTACGAGGCATAGGCCCTAGATATTCAGAGCATTCACCCTTATTCATAGACTTTAGTGCGATACGAATCGAATAAACTACCAAGTCTTCTTCACACAAGACAACACCAACACAAGGAGTAATAATGAAGACCCTCCTCCAACAACTTGTCAGTTAAGAAAAGTATCATGCACCACGAGCCTTAAGTAGTAAGGAATGATGAGACAAAGTTTCTCCTATCTTTGTCTAGAGTGACTCTGCGTACGGGGCGTATGCCCTAGCTATTCAAAGCATTCTCCCTTATTCATAGACTTTAGTGTGATTCCTATCAATCGACTGTCAATCTTATTATTAATTCATTCTCCATTCTAATTATTTCAATTAATCATTCAATCATATTCTTTTGCCTCCTCAATCAACTTGTTTTCATCCCTAGTAGGCTGAACTACGAAAGCTCTGATTTCCTTATTGCACTATAAGGATACGTAGGTAGGAGAATCCAAATTCTTCGTGAGCTACCTTATTTATCAATCTACCCTATTTATCGATCAATCGTTCAACACTTCAATAGAAAAGAACCATTACACATCAATCATTTCTTCCTTAGTAGATCATTAATCATACTCCCTTTGACATTTAGATATCCTTTGGATCAATTCCCTTATAATCAAGTCTTTGAATCATAATCAATCAACGCAATCATTGTTTGCGTCGTCAGTCCTCTTGTGCTTTGGCAAACCCTTATTCATTATGAGCCTTATCAGTCCTCTTGTGCTTGGGCTCACTCCAGTCAATCATTGTTTGCCTTATCACTCCTCTTGTGCTTTGGCAACCCCCTTAATCATTTATTCATCTTATAAGACCTCTCATGCTTAGACGAAACCCTCTTTCCTTATAAATCCTCTCGTGTGTAACCCAATCATTTCTTAATCATTGTTCGTCTTATAAGACCTCTCGTGCTCAGACGAAACTCTCTTTCCTTATAAATCCTCTCGTGTGTAGGCCAATCATTGTTCGTCTTATAAGACCTCCCGTGCTTAGACAAAACTCTCTTGCCTTATAAATCCTCTCGTGTGTAGGATAATCATTTCTTAATCATTGTTCGTCTTATAAGACCTCTCATGCTTAGACGGAACTCTCTTGCCTTATAAATCCTCTCGTGTGTAGGCCAATCATTTCTTAATTAGTGTTCATCTTATAAGACCTCTTGTGCTTAGACGAATCTTTTGCCTTGTAAATCCTCTTGTGTATAGACCAATCATATCTCATATTTCACTTGCCCTTATGGTAGATCACCATTATTAGGTTAGTACAACACTCTTGCTTGTTAAGCAACTTATCCTTCCCCTTGACTATCAATCTCGTTCCTTTGTTTTCAGTCGTAGTATGATGAACTACGATTGTTATGATTTTCTCATTGCACGATGAGAATACGTAGGCACGAGGGTTCAAATCCTCCGCGAGCATACTTATTTATTATTCCTGCCTTAGGGTATCCCCCCCATTCATTTCCATGATGTGGTCATACTCTACCTTCATCCACTTCATGTGATACATCCTATCTTTTGAGCCAAATACAATATACCTTTGAGCTCCATCTTGTATCTCTTTGTGAACCAAGAGTCAATGTGTTTGTCTTGTTAGTCCTCTCATTGCTTAGACGAACATATCCTTACTTACTTTGCAGCCATAAACAGGTAATCCTTTCTTTTTCGGTTGTTCTAATACAGTGTTGTAGGCCCTCACTTGTTGGTTCATACCAGTTTTACTCTTGGGATCACGTTTTCACCCCTTGTTGGAGTTCAAATCATACAATCCTTTGGTTCATACCATACTGTTATCACAACTTCTTTTCATCTCCCACCACTAGTTCTTTGAACTACGGAGACTCTGTTGTATGTTCGAGTGTGCAATGCATTCAGGTATATTTCAGCTGGCTTCATACATTAATGCAAATTTTGGGTGGATGTCATTCCTTTAAAATTATTAGAACACTGAGGAGAAGTTAATGTTGAAGTCGAGGTTTCATAACTTTCAAAAATCTAAAAAATGTCATGAATAACACACAATCAGTTGATCATAAATTAATACATTAACAAATTTTAATTATTAAAACTAATCAATAAACTAACTGTCAAGTTCCACAAAACTGAGGTCTTTCTGACAATGTTCAACCTGCACAATTGCAACGATTAATAAGTTTGCAACATCAACCAAAATAATCGACATACAATTATTTCTTCAAGGAGTTGGAAGATGTTGTTACTTTCAGATGTTCTTTGATAGTTGTTGAAGAACTTCCACTCAGAGTGGAAAACTATTGTTGATAAAGAAAGAGACAAACTGGATGCAGTTTTGGCGTCTTCATCAATACAAAATGATAAGTATGTGATTTCTGAAGATTATTTCTCCAACAATGTTGAAAATGATAATGGTGAGATTAGTAGTAAATTTATTGATGGAATAATGACCCTTGTTATAGCAACATGCAAAGGAAGTTCACAAAAACAATACCGCACAAATCAGTCCAACTTAGTTGCTAATTACAGAATTTGGATTGGACACATCAACATCAAATGCAACTTAGTATCCTTACTTTATGTTGTTTTGAGGCATACTTAACTTAAAGTGTCTCAAAATTTCAAACATGGCAGTAATACCTACAACTTCAAATCAGTATACATCCACTTCTTACCTTGATAAGCTTCCTACAGCAGGACCACAGGTTCGGTTGCAACAACCTCATTATTATGGTACACCATTATGTGGAACTCAATATAGTTTGAAAAATTCATATAAACAATAGTACCAAAACATTTGGGCGGCACAATTACTAACACAAGATGGAAAATACGGTGTTGGTGGTGCGGTAACTGGATAAGTAACAAAACAGTTTGCTATGATGCCATGGAAAGATATGTGCCACACTTGTAGAAGTAGAGTTTCATCACTAACTTACAATCTTTGGGTTATGCAAAAACCTTTGGCAATATGTCAAAACCAACACAGTAATTAAGCCTCCCAAAAGAATCGGTATAGATAAAACAATCCCTTCTTATAACAACTGCTAGCATTTGTTGTTTGTGCAGTGCACAACCATCACACGATGGTTCTATTCGTCAACTTTCATTAGCTATTATTGCTTATGCCTGTCTTTGTTCACCACCATATGGTTTTCTACAAAAATGAAATTATAACATGAAATCACCAAATCAACATCACTCAGAAAATTAAACCAACTGTCAAAATCTCAAACTAGGGTTCATAATAAAATACGTATTATAGTAAAAACAGAGAAAAGGAGACCTCATTGAGGAAGCGAAGAAATGAATTGTGGTTTTCATTGTTTGTGTTGTTGGACTCTCCTAACCCAAGTGCTCAAGCCGCTATGAAGCTTGCATGTGACCTTTATGTGCTGAATCAAAGATGCAGATCTATCTTTAGAAAAGTTACGAAAAGGCGATGTTGAGATAATTGTTGTAATGTGGTCATTATATCAGAAACATGAATTGGTGCATGATGACCTCAGTAAATATAATAATACACTTTATTATGAGGGTCAATTGTATATTATTAATGTTTCTCAATCGGCTGACCTTGACCATGCTCTTGTTATTGATTTTCTACATAAAGTCTCTACTCATGGTGTAGATGCCATGACAGTAGAAGAACTGTTAAACTTTATTGAGGATGTATCCATTGGTGCTGATTCTGTGGAAAATTATTTAGAGGAGAAGCAGCAAACAATGTCCATGGTATATCTCGACATTCTAGAAGAGAATATTTCGGAGAAACACATCAAAAGAATCAGGAATCTTAAATCAGAACCATCATGGTTGCATCCATTAGTCTCGCGCCTATGCTATTTAATTTGAGTTGCCACACTTAGGGTTTCTGGGTAGTTATGATTAATTCTTGGGTCTTGTTTGGTTGTTGAGAAAACCAGAGGGTTTTCTTTAGAGTTTTAGTAATTTAAAAGGTGGATTTATGTTGAGTTTTTGTTGGGCTTTGACAATGGTGAAATTCTGTCCATGGTGGAGAGAGTGAAAACGAGAGATTAAAGGAAAAGAGGAAGAAGGTAATTTCAAATGGAAAAACCTGTTTTCTTTCTTACGTTAAGGGTTCAATTTCGGTTGAATCCGACGAGGTTTCGAAAATTTTACCTTGTACCCCTACAGTTAGTCCCATACCCCTACAAAATTTTAAAAATTCTCATTCTACCCTTAATTGGTTTTAACCAATTTACCATTTCATTTTTATCATTCAGTTGAAAATTTCAGAAATTACACTTTCACACCCCTCGTTCCGGAACACCTGCAAAAAGACTTCCGGTATGTATTTTTCCCAAACCGGAAGACTTAAAGAAAGAGTTCCGGAACACATAAATCAATGAACCGGAACACTTCATAAAAGAGTTCCGGTTCAATTAAAAAAAAATCCCAAACCGGAACACTTTTTTAAAGAGTTCCGGTGAACAAATTTATACATACCAGAACTCTTTGGAAAAGTGTTCCGATTTGGTTTATGTGTGTACCGGAAGTCTTTCAAGAAGTCTTCCGGTTCGCTTTTTTTTTTTTTAATTTTTTTTTTTTGCAGAAATGGAAAATCTTCCCCAAATATGTGTAGATACTACTGATGCGTTTATGACGACGGAAAGATTTGGTACACGAGAAGAGGTTATCAGATGGATTAAAGAGGTTGGAATCGACAATAAAGTAACTGTTATTATTAGTCGTTCAGATACTGAAACGGGGAAGAGAGAGAAGTAACAAAATAATATTTGGTTGTGATAAAGGTGAGAAACACAAGATTAGTGATAGTGGTACCCAAAGTGCGTCCAAGAAATGTGGATGTCCATTTAAAATCAGGTCGACTCCGGCAAAAGATGGATCTGGTTGGAAGATTGATGTAAAATGTGGGTTACATAATCATGGTTTACCTGATAGATTAGAAGGTCATTCGTTTATTGGTAGGTTGACCACAAATGAGAAGCAACATGTCGCTGATTTGGCAAAGAGACATGTAGCACCTAGACACATGTTGCTTTCCTTTCAAGACAATTATCCTGAGAATGTCACTCGGATTACGCAAGTATACAAGCATAAGAGTGTGATACAAAAAGAGATAAGAGGTCCTAGGAGTGAGATACAACATCTGTTTAAGCTTATTGAGGATGCAGGATATGTGTATTGGAGTAGAAAAAAGAATGACTCTGAAGTGGTGAGAGAGATATTTTGGGCACATCCTGATTCAGTTAAGTTGTTGAATATATTTCCGATTGTGTTAGTTATGGATAGCACCTAAAAGAAAAACAAATATAGATAACCTTTGTTTGAAATTGTTGGCATGACATCGACCGAGTTGACTTTTGCTGTTGGATTTGCGTATATGGAGTCTGAGCAAACAGAGAATTTTTGCTGGGTATTGGAGAAATTAAAAGAGTTGTTTGTGAAGAAAGACATGTGTCCACAAGTGATTTTGACAGATAGAGATCTTGCTTTGATGAAAGCAATTGAAGTTGTGTTTCCCAGCTCGATTAATTTGCTATGTAGATTTCACATTAACAAAAACGTTGGTGCCAAATGCAAACAACATGTGGTGAATGACCTGCAAAAGACGATAGACACATTATGGATGGAAGTTGTCTGGGCTAGTGATGAGGTTGAGTATGGTCAGCGGTTGCATCAACTTGAGCAAGCATGTGTTGATTATAGTGGATTTATTAATTATGTGAAAGACACATGGTTGACTCCACATAGGCATAGATTTGTTGGAGCATGGATTAATCGAGTGCTACATTTGGGTAACACAACGACTAATCGGTACGTCTTATAATTTTGTATGTGTTATTTTTATATCTGATATTATTTTTATGTATTTTTTATGTGTTATTTTCAATATTTTTAGGGTTGAATCTGCTCATTGGAAGTTAAAGTAGATGTTAGGAAACAGTATAGGTGACATGGTCAAATGTTGGGAAGCCATGAATAACAACTTGAGGTTACAACTGGGAAACATTAGAGCTTCTTTTCAAAAGAGTTTTTACGAAGTTGAGCACGCGCACGTAAGTCCCTTTTATGGTTTTTTGCGTGGTTCTGTATCTCGGGCTGCTTTGAGACGTATTGCTGAAGAGTTATTGAGAGTTGATTATGTTGGAACTAACAGGCAAATATGTGGTTGTACTCTTAGAACATCTTATGGGTTACCTTGTGCTTGTGAGTTAGGAAGATACAGAGTAGGTGGTATACCGATACCCATTGATGTTGTTCATGTTCATTGGAGGAAACTAACTATGGAAGTTGAGTTAGAGGTAGGTGAAGATGATGGATCAGAGGTGGATATGACTTCTGCAAAGGATGAGTTGTGGAGACGATTTAGGTCATTAGATGTTATTGGGAAAAGGGCATTAAAGAGTAGGGTATGTGAACTAGCATACCCAACAATGACAACATTGTGTCCACCACCTGAGAAAATAAAAACCAAAGGAGGAGTGAAGAAGAAAGGGAAAAAACCAGCAAATTATGATGTTTATAGGGACCCTTCGTATCATGAGTATGTTGATAAGGCATCTCAATCTTCACAAAGGCAATCTCAACCATCACAGACTTCGAAGAAGATCAAATTATCAAAAAAGCAACCACAATTCATTCTTCAATTTCCTAATCATATTAGGTCATACATTGAAGATGTAGTTAATGTTGAATCAGATGGTAATTGTGGATTTAGAGTCATTGCATCATTGCATGGATATGGTGAGGATGGTTGGCCAATGGTTCGCAGAGAGTTGGGGTTGGAAATAATAGACAAGGATAGGTCAACTTTGTATGACAAGTTATTTTCTAATCGGTTGTCAGCAGTGAGAGAATCTTTGATGATAGAATCCTTTGGTTCACAGACACCTGAAAAATGGATGAGTCTACCAGATATGGGTTACTTGATAGTGAATCGCTATAATGTTGTACTTGTCTTTTTAGGCAATCCGTGCATCACTTTCTTTCCGATGACAAGTTCACATTCACCAAATGTCTCTATTTATTGCATTGGTTTTGTTAACCACAATCATTGGGTTCAGGTACGTATTTATATGCCTAAATATTTTAATTATTTCAGTTAATATTTTATGTTATATGACTTAATCTTTTAATTATTTTACTTTATCAGGTTAACATTAGATTGGAAGAAATTTCGTTCTCATATAGCAACTACTTGGATGTTAGGATTTGCAGGACGTATGCAACATTGGCAATTACTTACACCTGTATTAGCATGATTATGTAATCA
This sequence comes from Lathyrus oleraceus, assembly GCF_024323335.1. Lineage (NCBI taxonomy): Eukaryota > Viridiplantae > Streptophyta > Magnoliopsida > Fabales > Fabaceae > Lathyrus > Lathyrus oleraceus. The sequence goes on from NC_066580.1 coordinate 111,422,890, forward strand.
AAACATAAATATGTAATCAAAACATGAATTTTATATTATTATGTCTATTATATTCAAAGCTTAATACATAAAACCAATGTGAACGAGAAATATGCAAAGCTTCAAATAAATCAGAAAACTGTGGATCTTCGTCTTCGGCATTAACCTGTCTCAAATAACGATGAATCAATGTAGATACACGAGCCCAATCAGGATCAGATGGTCCGGCGTCATATACAGGAACGGGTACTGTCGCACCTCGAAAAATGGGGATACGACTTCAAAGCGAAGCGCGGCCGCACGCTCGCAATGATGGACTAAACAGAGTCGCCACCGAACTTTATTTATTCCTAAAAAGGAAAGGGGAAATATCGATAAAACCCAGGACAAAAGAAAGGATAAGATATGGTCATCGCAACCAATATCAGGGTTCGGGAGTCGATTACGCAAGGGGAAGGTATTAGCACCCCTCACGTCCGTTGTACTCAACGGGAACCATTAGGTTAATTGTGTGCGTTAATGTTAGTTTGAAATATTAGGCTTTTCGATTTATTAGGTGGGAAAGAATAAATAGAATCAAAAGGAAAGAGAAGATGTTTTTGGATTTTTTAACGAAGGACTAAACCTAAGTTTTTTATTAGTGGGCCTGACAAGATTTAAAAATGCTGCTCCTACGTATCTCAAAAGAGAAGTCAAGGCTTACGTAGTTCTGGGTAGAAAAATGTTTGTTTGTTGGTCGATTTTAGCGAAAGCTATATTGTATTAATCGACGGAAACATTGTTTTACCCAAAACAGATGAGGAGTGGACGCATACCACACATCGAACGGATTTATAAATCTACATTCGGAAAAGCGTCACTTATCTCGACTCAACAATCGTGGCCGAAACATTGTTTTATATCACTTAAGACAAGATACCTTTCGTTTATGAAAAAGGTTTTTGATTAATCGCACGGCGGCGAGAAAAGTGTTTGATTAGTTGGATGTATTTTGAGTGATGGCGAGAACTTGGATGAGCGAGATATACATCTTGAATCCTAGCCTCAGGAGTGCACGGTATACACCATGTTCCATTTCCATCTTTATTGAAAAAGTATTAAGGTATGAATTAGGTATTTTGAAGTTTGAAAGACGAGTACTTGTGACCTACAAGCTCTTACAGCTTGGGTCTAATACTCGGGACTACGTCTGGACATTCCACCCAGGCAGTCTGTTTCTTTCCAATATTGCTAAGAAAATGATTCGAATATTTATGAATGTTTTGGAGGGAAGACGAATATTTATGGCTTGCAAGCTCTTACAGCTTGAGCCTAATATTCGGGATTACAACTGGATATTCCCTCCAGGTAATCTTTTTCTTCCAACTTTATTAAGAAGATGGTTTGAGATATTTACAGGTGTTTTGGAGAGAAGACGAATATTTATGGCTTGCAAGCTCTTACAGCTTGAGCCTAATATTCGGGATTACGACTGAACATTCCATCCAGGTAACCTTTTTCTTCCAACTTTATTAAGAAAATGATTTTGAATATTGGAGTGTTAAAGAGAAGACGAATATTTATGGCTTGCAAGCTCTTACAGCTTGAGCCTAATATTCGGGATTACGACTGGACATTCCATCCAGGTAACCTTTTTCTTCACGTTTTATTTAGAAAATGATTTGAATATTAAATTAAAACAATTAAAGCACCGAGGTTTGAAATTATTGAAAGTTAAGTTGATGTTGCTTAAGAGCTCATTGTAAGAAGGCCCAAGAGTAAGCCATGTGAGGTTGATGGCGATGCTTAAAAGCAATCGACTTACAAGGGTATGAAAATGGGCTCGATATTGAATCGAGAAAAATGATTTTTTATAGTTTAAAGCGGTTTTGAGTGGATGATGAAATTAAAAGAAAACAAATCAACCATGAGTATAATAAAAACACAAACATATAATAAAATGCTAAAAGAAAATAAAATGCTAAAAGAAAAAGCTAAAAGAAATAAAATGCTCAATACGAGTATCGAACCCACTACACTAAAGACCATAAAAATCACCCCTCTCCACCAGACCACTCATGACTAGTTATTATTTTAATGCTATTTTAGATATGTAAACCAAGATATATTAGACATTAGAATAAAAACTAAGATAAAAAAATTTGTTGGACTACCAGGAAAATGAACAAAAATCAAACCCAGCCGCCTGGCTGTTGGGTTCACAAGGTTAGGATTTGGGAACACTAAATAGCAATTAACTAATACTAATACCAATAAACAATAGTTAATGACCATTTGAAAACTCAACGTTCAACCATTGGGATTTAAAGGTTCTGCTAAAAAAAAGAGAAACAATAATGAATAAATAAAAAAAAGAAAAGAAAAGGTGAGGACAACGAAGGAAAATCCAGAATCCCAATCGTCTTCCTCTCTCTATCTCACTCGCCCTCAATGAAAACTCCCTCTGCTCTCGCGTCCCCAACCTTCACCGTCAACCTTCTCTCACCCCTCACAACCTCTCACAACCTCTCATTCGCTCACCTCTCACAATCTCTCTTAAAATCGCCCATCGTCGCTCACATCTCACTCAATCTCTCTGAAACGATGCAAGAAACCATGGCTAAAACAAAAAGGGCTCACCTTCGGCGGTGGCGACGGTGATGATGGAGCCTAAACTTCACTATTTCGCCTCTCTATTCCAGGTATGTATCGATTTTTGGGATTAGGGTTCTTTTGAAGTTTTTCGCCGCTCTCTAATTTTCGTCCCCTTACTGATTCGCTTTCTTCCCTCTTATATCTCTCACGAATTAGGGTTTGAATAGGTATCTTTGGTGTTACAAGAAGTTACTCTGCGAAGTTCCTTTTGTGCTCAGAAATTGGATTGACCTTTTTGATGCTAGAATTTGTTAACAGGTAATCTGAGCATCTGAGCATTCCTCTTTGTTTTTGTCTCAATTCCAATTTGGGAATTTCCTTGAAATTTTAACTCTTTGACTGATTACTTTATCTTTTACTGCAGTGAAAATTGGTTAACGCAGGAATGGCTTTGGCTTGTAGCGTTTCCATTTGATCGTCTCTTCTTGTTGTCTTCCTTTTCTGCCTCAGCGGCCCTCTTGAGCTGAGCACCAAGGTGACGCTTGTTTGTGCGTTCAAGGCGGAGCTTGTAATAAGCTTTGAATGCCTTCATTTCATCAATAATTTTAACAAGTTCAACGGCTGGCTTCTCCCTCACAATTGGCAAGTATGATCCCTGGACTTGTGTGGCATTAGCAAGTTCCTCAGGTGTAGAGTCACCAGCCTTGGTCTTGCGTCCACGTCTTGGGAATACAACCAACTTGGCCTTGTATGTCTTCAGCCTCTGCACATTAGCTTGAAGACCCTCCAAAGAACGGTTCCTGCGACGATGATCTATGGCAATGCCAATGGTTGGAGCAAGCTTCTTTGGGATACCAGCAGCCTTCAACTTTTTAAGAGAAAATCATTTACCAGCTCGGAGTTTCATGTTGTATTTGGCAGTTTGTCCATGAACAATTGGCCTAAGAGGTCCAGCAGTAGGCCTGGGGAAAATCTTAACTGCCTTCTTTTGGCGAGCCAAGCGTCTTCTGGTCTTCCTTGCTGGTTGATTAAACCATGTCTTCACGTAGTTTTGCCAATGTTTACGAAAATGTTCATTGGGGATAACATTGTTGTGCTTAACCATGGTGCCTTACCTGCAAGGTTGCTTCTGACTTGCTCATTGGTTGTTGTACTGCAGGTTGAATTTGAAGATTATTCGAGACTGAATATGAGATTCTGCCGAATGCTTAGCAGAGAACAAGGCTTTTATTGTAATTATTTTTCCTATCAAGTTATGCAGAAATTTAGCAAATGAACTTATGTTGATTTCTGCTTCTGTCACATTGAGTAGGATGCTTAGCAGTAAGCTTGTATTAATAATGTTCTTCCTATCAACTTTATACAGATGCTAACAATTGATACCCATGAATGTTGTAGCCTTGATGAATTGTCGTATGTTGTTGTTAATTCTCTTGATATGATGATGAAGTTCCAATATTTTTGAGTTTTCAAATCTGGCCCGTGTGAATTTGCAGGGTATTCATAATGATCATGTTAAGAACCAGTGGTAAGTACAAACCACAATGATGCTTTGATGCTTGTTGAAAAAGAAAGCAGGCGGTTCTTGTGTGTGAAATTCATGGCCTTTTGATTACTTTGTTTTGTAGGAACCTCCATGGAAGGAAAAGTAACTTGGGATAGAAGGAGATGATGATATGAAAGCATGAAGATGGTGGATGTTAATGCTTAGGAATTTGAATTAAATGTTAGAACCTTATGTCATGAGCTTGTATTTTTGAATTTGATTCATATGTAAGATATCAACATGATTATGTACTTGAACCTTGAATTTTGAATTCGAAGTTGGTAATTGGATGGAATGTTTGGATTTGTATATGAGTTAATCATTGTAAGCATGTGTGGGCTATAGCTTGGATGTAGTTTGGAACCAAATCAATGCAGTGTAAAGCATGTAAGACATGGTTGGAATTGTATGGAAATGTGAAATGGTGCAAATGTACTTGAAATGTTATTTGTAATTTGATTTTGAATGAAATGGGAAGTGTATGATTATATGATAGTTGTTATATGAAATTAGCATTTTGGAACATGGAATGATATTGATTTGAATTGGGATTGAAATATTGTATGGTTTAAGTGAAAATGTGAATTGGTGTAGGTTGGATCAAGTGAATGCCAAGTCCATGTTTATGGTTTTAAAATGTTTGTCCTTTGGAAGATGACTTTGTAATTCATGACCATGTTGTAATGGGGATGGTTTATGGTTTGGAAATGTAATTGCCTTGAACGGTCTCATATGAGCATGATTTGAATGGAAATGAATTGATGAAATTAAACATGAATCTTGAAGCTAGATAATGACCAATGTCTATCAATAAACAAAATGGATTTGGGAATGAATGTATGCAAATGAATTTCAGGCCAAGTGTCAAATAAAAATAAATAAAAAAAATAAAAAAATCAGGACCAAAATCGGGGTATGACAGGTACCTCTCTAGGAGCGTCACGATGGGTAGGGACCAACCGTGGATGGGAAACACGATAATACCACTCCAGATAACCGTCTTCTACATCAGATGGAGTGGTGGCCATGGTAGATGAACCGATCACAGCGATAACACTCTGATGGTAACTGATCCAATCAACATTAATATCCGTCGCCATCATACAATCCAGAGGTGGGGATGGAACATACTGCCTATACCCGAACTGACGTAAACATCTATCAGGCAAGTATGGAACAACTGTTTCACCCCACTTCAAACAGCCCCTGTAAAGACATATCTCATCAAATACACGTCATGCTCTATGATCCTTAAATGGTCGCCATATGACGTCGGTAGGTGTCAGCTCGTCCAAAATAGGTCGTAAATCATCGACCTTCAGGACTCCCTGCCTATACGACCATCTCATCGCTCGGGGAAGACCACAATTTTCAGCAGATTTCCAATTCTCCCCTCTTTTTCCAACAGTTGGAAAGTACTCGTGAATCCAACACTATTACAAAATACAAACATAATAAATAAAACAAATTAAGTTAACATATTTTATAAAATGAATCCAACACTTAATTAACAAAATTAAATTATATACCTGTAAGAGAGTAGGATATCCACCGAGCTGTTTGCAACTGTACATGGACGCATCTCCAAGATATCGGTAGAGGGTAACTAGTGCAGCTGCTCCCTAACTATATCCTGAACATCCATCCAAGTCCCTAAACAGGAGGAGGTATCGTGCCTCTACAAGTGTAAAGGTCTTATCAGCAAATATGGTGGAACCCACCAACATCAATAGATATGCTCTAGTCGCATATGCCCAGCTGGAAGCAGCTCTATGATGTACGAATAAATCGTATAACCACTCCAACTTGTAATACGACCCCCTGCAGCTACGAACACGTGACTGTGTCTGATCCTGTGACACTCCTAGGTAGTCAACAACAAGTTCAACAGCTAGCTCTTCAGTCACATCCTGAGGACTCCAGAAGATACCCCTGATGGGCAAGTGAAGTAGACATGCGACATCATCTAAAGTAATGCTCATTTCACCAAACGGCATGTGAAATGAAGATGTCTCTAGATGCCATCTTTCCACAAATGCAGAGACAAGATTTATGTCTATCTTGTTCAGACTGGTTCTCTGCAGTGAAGATAAACTGGATCTAGATACCCAACTCTCCATCTGTGGTGGAAGAGCCAATGGAACCCTAGAAGTCAACTTCAGTCCATGTCCGGCAACCTTCAACTCTTTCTTTGGACCTCTTTCCTAAAAACAATTAAAACACATATTAAAAAACAAATTATAAAATATTCAACTATTATTCATTTTCAAATATAGTTCGTTTACTTACCTCACCGAACCATAAATGTCGAGCAACATGATGCTCGAACTTCACCAAAAGAGACGTATCGTACGACCCTCCTGGATATCCAGTCGGCTCAGCTGCAGATGAAGATGCACCCCGGTCTAACGTGCGGACTGGAATCCGGCCATCTGCACCTCGTCTTCGAACCACTGCAAAAAAAAAGTTTAAAAAAATAATTAAATTTTTTAAAAAAAAATACGTACCGGAACACTTCAAAGAAGAGTTCCGGTTAGTAAAAAATAAAAAAGCCTTCCATAACACTTTCCTAAAGAGTTCCGGTATACATCATCCTAACCGGAAGTCTTTAAGAAAGACTTCTGATATACAACGATACAAACCGGAAGACTTTCTAAAATACTTCCGGTTCAGTGCCCCTTAAAGGCAACAAACCGGAACTCTTTAGAGAAGTGTTCCGGTATACAATTAATGAACCAGAAGACTTACTCTGAGTGTTCCGGTTTACAATGCAAAAAAGCCAAATATTTGTCTTCTCCGGAAGTCTTCAACGAAAATGGTAAAAAATTTGAAATGGAAAATATACCCTATTTATATGAGGGTATTTTGGTCAAAAAAATTTAAATGTAGGGGTGTGGGTACAATTGTAGGGGTACAGGGTAAAATTTTCCCAGGTTTCTTAAGTGAACCAAGACAAATCCAATTTTTTTATGGGCTGGCTACATGCTAATGAGCTTTACACCCATTCCCACATTGCACCCCAGGATCCATCTTATTTATTCTTCTTTTCTTTTTAGGATTTCTTTAGAATTTTCTTTAGATTTTATTTCATAACAATATAAATCTCATGATAATTAAAATTTATTCTTACTTTTGGGATTAATTTTTTTATTATAATTTAATTATGACAATTAGGAGATCATTTTATGGATATCTTTTAATTTTGAACATAATTTTGATTTAGGGTTTTTTATCATTTCGGCTATTGTTGATTTTAGCCTAATTTGATCATGATTATATACTATCTTATTTTTTATTCATGACTTGGTTAACTTATTAATTAAAAATACTTGAATAATGCTTGGATAACTTGGATAATACCTCCCTTCCTTGTTTAGTTAATTGGTTAATTAATTGAACATGAACCCTTAAGAGTTTAGATGAAATATTAGGATTTAAACCATTTTGGTGTTGCATGAAAGAAAGTGAAATCATCTTGGTATTTTATCTAATTATTGGTAATATTCATTTTTTCCTTTATATCATGATAAGATTAACGTTATTTTCGCAATAAACATGAACTTTGGTTCCTCGTCTTCAAAATACTTTAAAAATACAATTTGAATTGTGCGCCATGAGCTTTAAGAAATGGAGAAGTATGAGAGGGAACATTCATATCCTTATTCTGAATATCCTGGGATACGGGATGCCTGACCTATTTGTTCAAAGTATTCACCTTCATTCATAGACTTTAGTGCAATTCAAATCAAAACATTTTTCAACACTCATCTTCATACTAAAATCAATCACAACCAATAAAATCCGATTTTATGCCTCAAGGAAACATTCAAAAACTCTTTCAAAAAGGACATGTTATTTTCTTTCTACTGCAATACAAGCCACACTTAAACCTCCCATGCGTGAGCATACAAAATATGTTTAACTGCTAGAATGCGACCCAAGCGCATCCCTTCTACCGCAATACAAACAAACACTTAAGTCTCTCATGTGTGAGTACATAAACAATGTTTAACTGCTAGAAACCGAATGTTAACATCGTCCACTAAAAATAACTAACAAACACTTATTCTCTATACCACGAACTACAGAGCTTTGATTTTCTCATTGCACTATGGGAATACGTAGTCATAGGATTTTGAAATCTTGGCGAGCACACTAATTGAAAACTTATTTTACCCCTCAATTAAATCCAATAATTACAAGTAACCTTTAGATAATAACACCCATACACGCAAAGAAAAAATCAAAATGGTTCTCGTTGAGTACAACATATGTGAGGGGTGCTAATACCTTCTCCTTGCATAATCGACTTCCGAACCCGAATTTGGTTGCGATGACCATCTTCTTTTCTTTTGAGGGTTTTATCGATATTTTCCATTTCCTTTGGAATAAATAAAGTTCGGTGACGACTCTGTATATTTCGCGGCACGACACTACAAAACTAAAAACCACCAAATTTGCAACTCAACGAGAGAAATGTTATGGATAGATATAGGATACACAATACTAGTTTCATATGAGTTAGTAATATCAATATGATTAATTTATAAACTTTAAGGTTTTATTCTCCAAAACTAGTAGGCACTTAATATCTATTTCCTACCTACAGATAGATACATTTAAACATAGTTATGAAGCAGTGAGACATAGATGAAACAAAGAGAAAGTGAAGAAAACTCATTGTTTCACATGCAGTTTAGTCGAAAATAGAGTTATGAGTGCACCATGAAAATATGAATGAAACAAAATGAAAGAAAGTGAATAAAAGATGAAAAAATGTGAACATTCAACAAAAATTCATACTTATTGGAAGAATCCATGATGATGGGGTAAGAGTAATGGAGAGAGAGGGAAGGATAAAAATGAATTTTGTGAAAGGAGGGAAAACCCTAAGTTGAAATGAGATATTGATTTTCGATTGCCACGTGTAATGTTCAGATAGAATGAGAAGTGTGAATATTTAGGACACTTGTCATTTACGAAATTTCATTTTTAGTATGTAAATATTTCAACCAGGGAAAGACATTGTAAAATTTTTGGTTGCATGTTCTAATTTTTTTTTATAAGAAAAAATAATAAATATAATGAAGAGCACAATGGGTAGTCAACTCGTACAAATACAAATCAACAAAACAAATAAAAAGAAAAACCCATTATCCAACTAAAAAATAAGAAAGGTTGGTTTGCCACACAGACAAATTCACATCGACTAACCCATAATACTTAGCCAAAAGCCACTCCCTAGACAAGGATTTAATGAGCCAAAAATATACATATTCTCCAATCTCCCTTCGTCAAAGAGGATAAAGTTCCTAGACGTCCACAAAACCCAGCAAACAGCTAGCCAAAAACAACAATGAAACTTAACTTTGAATTTGTGATTACATAAGTTCTTAAAATACAAAAATAGAGTGACCAAAGAATTCTTCTCCGCCAGATGATCGATGCCAAACCAACAACACAAATGCGACCAAATCGCTGTCGCCATCTCACAAGAATAAAAAAGGCAAAAGAGAGTTTCACCAGCATTAAAACAAAGAGGGCGGAAAGAATTACCCAAATTGGTGCCTATTCTGAATGAATTCAGCTTAATAGGTAACCTATTTAACAAAATTCTCCAAACAAAAAACTGGATTTTACTCGACGCCTTCGATCTCCAAACATTCGACAAGCCTTTTAGAACCAAAGGTTCAGTAATTGACTCCTCCTCGTTGAACGAATATATCCACGTGTAGTTACTAGCCATAGAGAAACTGTTCTCATCCAACTTCTAGACAAACGAATCGGCACCCATCTGCTTAGGATGGACCATCACCAAAATTTATTCCAACTTAGTAAGCTTCTCATGGGCCTGCACGCTAAGAGTAACAAAGCTTTTAGTTAGATTCCGCACTCAATCGCCATCGTTCCAATCACTCATATCTTTAATCTTGATTGGGCTTGTTGCAATGCTTCCGAATAGATTAGGGAATACATTAACTATCAATTTCACACAAATCCAACAATGCTGCAAGAAATCACTATTATCATCGTCACCAATTTTTCCTCTAATGGCCTCATTAAACCAGTTATGATTAAGAGAGAAAACTGATCAAATGGTACTAATATCTCTCCCCCACAACGAATGTTTATGCTTTAACGCATTCTCTGAACTTGAGTTTGCAAAAATGTTATAAATCAGATTACCATACCTAGCTGTTAAAAGACCAATCCACAAATTATCCTTCTCAACCAAGATATGCCAAATCCATTTACGGAGCAACACGATATTAAAATTTTAGATATGTTTCACACCAAGCCCCCCATCCTTTTTATGCTTACAAATATCTTCCCAACTTATCCAACAAACCTTCTTAACTTCATCAACCCCTCTCTAAAGGAATCTCCGCTGAATTGAGATCAAATTATGCACGACCTCTTTAAGAGCCTTGGAAAAAGAAAGAAAATAAATCGGAATGTTAGCCAGAACTACATTCAACATCGTGACTTTGCCTCCTAATGTTAAGGACTTTCTGTGTCAAACCGAGAGTCTCTGCCGCATCTTATAAATAATAGGATTCCATGCTTGTCTTCTTCGGTGATTAGCCCCCACCGACATGCCCAAGAACAAAAACAAAATAATAGGATTCCATGCTTTAATATTAACAACAAACACCATGCTTTTATTCAGGTTATGACAAAGTTGTGACACCAACTGAAATCCCCTTAAGATTGATTTCAAACTCCACAAATTTTCCCACTTTCCATTGCATATAACTACCATATCATTTGTAAGTTGTAACAACTCAAACTGGATATAACCACTAACCTTAAAGCCACTAAAATGCCCCAAATTCATAGCATTCCGCACCAGCCCCGCCAGACCTTTTGCAACTAGCAGGGAAAAAAAGAGAAAGCAGGTCGCCTTACCGAAGTCCTCTTACCATAAAAAAAATTCCGTTGGACTACCGTTTACAAGAATCGACATAGAGTTGTTGAAGATTAAGCCTTCATCCAAAGCATCCACCTAGGCCCAAATCCCATCCTACCTAAATTGTTTCTCAAATATTCCCAAGAGATGTAGTTGTACGCCTTAGCAAATAAACCTTCACGAGAAGACACTCCTTATTACGCTTATCAAAGTCCATAAATTCATTTACCACTAAAATGTCGTCCAATATTTGCCAGCCAACTAAGAAAGCAGTTTGAGATTTTGAAACCAATTTGCTCGGGATGATCTTGATTATGTTAGCCAAGATCTTGGAGACAATCCTATAAAGGCTACCAATAAGTTATACTATTAGTATAAAGTCGTCAATATCTTACGGGTTATCACCTTTTGGAACAAGAGAAAGAAACGAGGCCGTAATTGCCTTTGGAACTATTCCACAATCATGAAACTCATTAGCAAATCTGGCAATATATTCCTTGAGAAAATTCCAGCAAACCTTAAAGAAACCCAAATTAAAATCGTCTAGACCCGAACTCTTATCTTTGTCTCCACTCCAAATCACTTCCTTAACCTCTTCCAAAGCAAAAGGCGCTTCAAGAAAAGCCTTATCCTCTAAAGATAGCTGCCTAAAGCCCACTCCCTCCAACATAGACCTCAAGTGGTTAGATTCTGAAAACCTAAGCTCAAAATGATTTTTGATTTTTGCCTTCACTTCTTGAACTTTCTCAAGTCTGCCACTGCTTGTGTTAAGCCCCACAATGTTATTTATTATAAGTCATGCCTTCATCGAGTGGTGGAAAAACTTCGTGTTACGATCGCGCTCTTTGATCCAAATGCTTATAGGTTTCTGTCTTAAAATTCTTTATCTATTGTGCAAGGACTTCCACACATTCCTGGTTGCCTCCCACCTTAACCTTTAAAAATCTACTCCATCCAAAAGATCCTTAACATCCCTACCTATAACAGCTAAACAGTCTAACTAATTAAGGTCCTTGATAACACTATCCACCTGTCATACCCCAAAATTTTCCCTCCCTTTTTGCTTTTCATCTGACCTATAAGTTGAGACCCATCTATGCTCATCCATATCCCACTCATGTGTATCATTCATTCATGATTAACATTTTCTAACAGGCATCATAGATTCAAGGTTTATGATTGATAAAATCAGGGTTTTGGCTTGAAGGTTGTGATTTTCCTCATCATATGGATTGAAACCCTAATACTTGATCTTGAGGGATCTCGTTGCTTGAACTTCCAAGCCTGGACTTGTCTTTTGAGCCCTAATTATGGGCCCATAGTTTGAGATGTTGTTGGTGGAGCTTTGTGCCTTTGTCTGAAACCCTAATTATTGGTTATGGCATTATCATCTATGGTGTACGCATTCAAGATTAAGGATTCATTAAGGGCGTCTGGTCCATTATGGATGGTTCATTTATTTGAGCAATATTCATGATTCTGATTCATTGAGTAGGGTTCATTCAAAGTTTTACATGGTCATGATATGTTGCTTGGTTGGTATTCATCTGGTTCGATTCATAGCATGGAATATTTTAAAGGCATTGTGGTACACATTCATTTGTCCATAAGAAAATGCACATTCTTACCTAAGATGACTTTTGGTCAACTGTTGACTTTTTGATCAACCAGTTGACCAAAGTCAACTAATCATTTTCTCATCCCAAACCCTAATCTCTATTTCCATCTCTCCATAGTCCACCTTTGATTCACCATGATTCATTTTTGAACCAATGCCATTTGTCACTTTTCAAACCATATGCCATGTTCATTTTAAACTTTTCAAACCATTTTGATTCTAAACCATCTTTTAATCCAATTTCCATCTTCAAGCCATCTTTTCATTTTAAATCATTTAAACCATATTCATCACATGATCATATAGCTATTCAAGCTTTAATTTCATATACATCATAAATCATTCCAATTAAATCATTCAAAACAACCATTTTATTTCAATTCCCTAAACAATGCCATTCCATATACCAAGATAACCATTTCATTCATTGCCCATAATAACCTTTACACATATTCATTCAAAATTCCAATCACATACATATATTTAAATCCATGGCCAATACAAGACCATACATTTCCATTTTCAATTCATTTTCATTTTCAACTTACATTTCCATTTATATCATAAGCTAATCCAATTCAACCATTACATCTAATCACACATTCAAATCCGTTACATGTGCTACTTTCATAACAAATCCATCTCAAATGCATAGAAAATTACACAAAAGTCATAAACCTATTATTTCTAAACACCTAATCTTCAAGTTCCATCATCCTCCAAACTTGACCTTCCATTCATTTATGGGTTATCCTTTTGCTCCCCATGTCAAAATCGAATTTGCACAAGCAAATGGCGAAGTATAACAAACAAGGCTAAACATTCATCATCATCTCAATCCAATTGCACCAACCTAGCATTACAAACTATTCATTGCAATACTAATGGTCCACTTCAAACATAACAACATAACTACATTCATAACCTCATAATAGCAAGGCATCACAAACAACAGTAGAATAATACATCACTAGAAACTAACAATACCTTCCCTTTGCATAACCGACTTTCTTACCCATTTCTCTTCCCCCGGGTTTTATCGATGTTTTCCCTTTTCTTCGAGAATAAATAAAGTTCGATGGCGACTCTGTTGTATCTTTAAGCGCGCGATGCGCTCAGGTATAATTCGCGTAGCTTCACCACCTCCAAGTTGATCCCTCCAAAAACCTCCTTATGTCACTTTCTTAAAACCCCTCTCAACAACCTTAACTTCTCCTTCAAAACCAGATGCCGCCTTACCCTCAATAGTATTAAACTCCCATAAATTCTTGATCAAAGAAACTAACTCATCATTTTTCAACCAATAGTTGAAAAGTTTAAACAGTTTGGGCCCCCAACTCAAATTGTTACCTTTAATCCAAATAGGAGTGTGATATTCCACATAAGAAGAAAATCCTCTGATATTAGAAATTTATCAAATTTACTTATAGCCTTGCCATCCAAGATGTACCAAGTGAACTTGTTACCAGCTGTAGATACATCACCTAGCTCCATATTCAAAATGAAGTCCCCAAATCCGTCCATCTCTCTCACGTTAACAACGTCGCCACACCCTTTTCTCCTTGGCTCCACTTTGACCAAATTGAAGTCTCCCGCTAAACACTAATCGCCCACGGGAAAACTACTCTTGAAGTCCTGAATTTGTTTTCACAATAACCTCTTCTTGGTAATGGATCAAGAAGGATATATGTTTACTAAATAGACAAAATTCCCTTGCCAATAAACATTAATTCCAACGAATCCTTCTCTTGAAAAACCGAATAAATGTTGAAACACACATGCCTTCCATATAAAAATGATACCCCCTGATCTTCCCTCTCCTCCTTTACAAGTCCACTCCACCTCTTTGCTACCCCATAACTCAAAAATATCGACCTCCGTAACAACCTGGATCTTAGTCTCTTGCAGAAAGCACACATCAAAACACTAATCTTTAATTAACCGACACAAAATTTTCCTCTTAATATAGCTACCAGAGCCTCTCAAATTGTATGATAGAACATTCATTGATCACCACTATTTTGCATCTCCTTCTAAGATACTCCCGCCTTGTCATTTGCCTCCAATTGCTTGATTACTTTAACATGTGCATCATCAATATCCCCTCCCCTAACTCCAAAAAAGCAGCTTTATCCCAAATCTTTAAAGACATGTCTTCCTATTTTTTGAGTAAAAATCATTTATTATAATGAGCCACATCAGAATCCCCCACAGATTCGCAGCATAGGATTGATCTAGTCGAGAATCTCTCCGATAATGCCACCGAACTAGAAGAGGAAGCCAAAGCCATATTACCTTTGTTACGTGTTTCTGGGTTATGGATGGAATAGTAAGACAGTCTGAACAACTCCACATCTTCTATCGAATATGATGATTGGGCCTTGGAAGACAAAATCCTTTGAGATTTCCCAACTCCACCCTTAGGTTCAACTGGTCCATAATTCGTAAGGCCAACAACACTGCAGCATGCCCTAATCTCTTTGGGCCCAACACCCACACCCTTAACATTTGCCTGACCCACCTTGCTAACCACATGATTAAAATCATCATGCAAAGCGTGGATATCTTTTAGGCTTTTCAATTTCTGAAGTTTGACCTTAGATTTTTTCAAGTTAAAACCTTCACCTCCACGCATCCTAACATCTACAGACTCTAAGGCCTCTAGTCTATTCACCTTTTCACGAACCTCTGTCGCCTTATCAGATAAAGCCACATCCCCTCCAACCTCCATCTCCTAATCATGCATGACAAGTAATCCCTTTTCCCCCCACCAATATCAAGAAAACCTCCTTCAATGTTAGTACAAGGCCCCACGCCTGTTGAAGAGACATTATCTTTTAAAATTTTATCTGATAAATCTTCACCTTCCTCCTCGATTAAAGTTCATGCCTCATTGTCATCTAACTATGTCGCAAGAATGTCATCATCATCCAAATTTGAATCCTCCTTCACACCTGAAGGGTCATCACCTCCCACCACCAAAGATCCCGACAAATCTTCCAAAATTATGATCCTAAACACACACCCCTTAATCTTAACCAAAATATGTTCATTGATAAGCATGGAGCATCTAGTACTTATCATGATTCTAACACAATTCAACTGAGATTTCATAGTTGTTGGACCATTGGAACTGATGAACTTCCTGAACATAGTGGAAACAAAATCAAAGAAGTGCTAGTTCCAAACATGACATGGAACGCCCTACAACCTCATCCAAGTCACTCTCCAAATCCATATCACTTAGTCTTGATCTCTGGTAATAATATCCTCAAGCACCCTTGAAACTCTGTCTTCCAACAAAGAAAAATTAGGACCTAAAGGAGAGATTTTAAAATCAAAATACCCCTCCATATTGAAATGCTCCTGCATCTTGAATGTCTTCCCTGAAACCTCCACCACCCATATGTAAGCTTTCTCAAACCTCAAACTATCCTTTGTTTCCTTGTCAACATATTTCACCTGAGGCAACAGAGACGTACAATGTGAATCATCATTATCGTTAGAAGTGTCTCCCCCTAAAGCGCCACCCATCACTCTGTTCCTCACCACATTCGCAAATGATATGGTTCCTCTCAAGCTGCCACTAATATCACTCCTACCTCTAGGGACACCACCATGAGAAGCCTTGACGAAACCACCTTTGAACTGTGCCTCTTGAGGTCTTTGACCCAACCTAAACTTGCGTTGGAACCTGGGAATATGAGAAAAAGCTTCTGCTCACCAAGGAAAAGATTGTCAAGTTTAGTTTCTAATAGCTTATCATTTTCCACATTGAAGAATCTAACAAAACCATAATGATTCCCACAAATATCTCTCTTTGAATGAATGACGACCTCTTCAATCTCTAAAACATTTGAACTCCTCAAACAAATCACTAACTATAAACTCATCCGGAAAAAAAGTGAAAAAGAACATTAAACTACCATCATTACTGAACGAATTATTTCCTTTGGATCTTCTATGTTGAGTTTTGAACCAACCTCCCGCTTCTTCCCTTCACCGGCCTCCACTCTCCCTCTGCTGACATTGGTGTCATGCTAACGTTCTAATAATTGATATATAGTGGAGTATAAGAATAACACATGCGGTACAAACTAGTTTATCGGTTACTTGCTATTTTTTAAATAAAAATATAGTATAAATTTGTATTTGAAAAAGCTTATGCAAAACAATTATTGAGTCGGGATGCTTCTTTCCACTTTGAGTTTTCTTCACAAATTCTAAAAATATCTTCTAAATATTAAAAACAAAAATAAACAAAGCAAGTAAAACATTAATTTATGTAAAGTAAGAAAAACAATAATAATTTATGCGAACATCAACATTATAAGATTCTCAAAAGACGGTTATGTCAGCACCATTAATTCTTTTTATTTTTAGTCAAGTACCATTTGATTTAAAAGGATATTTTAATATTATCTTTAGTGCACAATTTTAAGTAGAAAAACTCTAAATTGCACCTTTATTATTAAGCCATATATCACATAATATATTTAAATAATTCTATACTTTTATTAATAAGTCAAAATCTCAAACTTTTTGATTTTATAATATACTAACTTTGATAAGCCATCATTACTTTTATATTTTTTTTCTGTATGAATTAATCGATTACCTGACAACAATTTTTTTTTTTTATATATACAATCAAATTTGAAAATGAGTCTTAGTTTAACTTGACTCGATAAAAACATGTTCAGTTTGAAATTCAATACAAATTCTATTTTAAGTTTAAATTTGATTAGTTTATAGTTCACGAACAACTTGATTCATCTTGTTAAGTGCATCTCATTAGATTCAGCTTGTTTGTTTACGAGCTTAAAAGTTATTTTTTTAAATCTATTTTTTTCTATTTGACATTTTAAATTAATATTATTTAAAATAAAAATATTGAATTGATATAAAATTTATCAAATTAGAATTTAACTTTGTCTCTAAAGATCTACAACATAAAAAACTACCAAATACCAATCTTTCAAAAGATACATATGAAATTCTAATTCAAAAACTACTTAATTAGAGTTTAACTTTGTTTTACAACTTTATCTAAATATTTAGTAATCTTCCAATTTTTAATGAAATATTATAACAAATACTACTAAAAATTGATACATTCCCACCATAGAGTGATTATACCTGCAAAATGCAAGATGGTATTCTTTTAACCAAATAAATTCATATATTGCAACACTAACACAATTATCATGTCATGCTATTCTACATCACCATAGTTTTCATCATCAATATATAACAAAATACATTATGATAAACATATATATATATATATATATATATATATATATATATATATATATATATATATATTAAATTTTGAAAGGCATGCCATTTGCAAAACAAAACATCAAAAAAAAAATTTGGAAGCTTAACCACCTAATTTAGAGTAATTATAACTTCAGGAGCATAATAAACTTCAGCGTGCTTATTCCTTTCTCGATTCTGACACTACAATATAACTTCGAAGCTTAATTAAAAAGTTGCAAAGACAACTTTTCATGTTTCTGGAAGAGTACACAAATATTTTGAAATTGTATTATGGAAGAAGTAAAAAAGGACAGTAACTATTATTAAGCATACTACCCATGATGAAATAAAACCAAATCCATTAATGAACAAAGAAAAATAAAAAATGTACTTATTTATCATCAAGGGAGCAATGTAATTTTTGTTTGCACTTGCTCCACCTATTAATAAAAAGAAGAAGTTAGTTTTAATAAATTATCATGCTATTTTTGAAAGTTTATATTATATTTAATAATCAAAAGATAGCCTATTACCTTAGGTTTGTTTCTAATTCCATGCAATATTCGAAGCCAGTCACCACCACAAATTAAAGCTTCAACAGTAGATAAATGTAAAGAAGTTCAAAATGAATGAATAACTCTCCCTCCGGAGCTAAAGGTTGACTCTGAAGCCATAATAGGTATTGGCTCATTCAAATACTCTTCAATTTCATATTTTACAGCAGGAATTGCTTGTTGTTCTTCGATGTAATTCATTAACGATGACCACCCTGAGGATTTTTGTGGCTCCAAAATAAGCTCATTTTGATCAACACTAGTTCTACTATATCCTTCTTCATCGTGCTCACTAAGCAGATCATCATACTCTAAAGAAGCTCAAAATGAATCAATAACTCTCCCTCCGGAGCTAAAGGTTGACTCTGAAGCCATAGTAGATATTGGCTCATTCAAATACTCTTCAATTTCATATTTTACAGCAGGAATTGCTTGTTGTTCTTCGACGTAATTCATTAACGATGACCACCCTAAGGATTTTTGTGGCTCCAAAATAAGCTCATTTTGATCAACACTAGTTCTACTATATCCTTCTTCATCGTTCTCACTAAGTAAATCAGCATACTCTTTGTACATATCATCAAGAGAAATACACACATTTTCTATATTTTTTCTAGCTTCATTTTCTGCATAAATTAAGGGAAAACACATGTTAACATCCATCATTTTGATCCTAAGGTCCAAAACATAAGCAAGTGCCATGACAAGATTATATTGACTCCAATATTTGTCAAATTTTTCTTTCATTGTTTTTTCCATTTCTTTAATAAAATCATATTCATCTTGGATAGCTTGATCTAAAACTAGCTTGATTCGAAACACCTCGGCACGATATAAGTTAGCAGTTGGATATTCACAACCAGAAATAATATTTGTAACAACATTAAATACCTCTAGCAACTTGGAAACTTTTCCAACCTTTTTCTAATCATCATCATCTGGAAGAGTTTTATAGCTTGGTTCTCGATCTTGAAAAAGAGGGAAGACTTCTTTGAACTGCATTGCAACTGACAACATTTGATAGGTGGAGTTCCAACGAGTATGGAAATCAAGAATTAATTTTTTACCACCAAGCTTTAGTTGTTGAACTATTTGTGAGAATGTTTGCAACCTTGCTTCAGACTAATTGATGAACTTCACACTTTCACCACGCCGAGGAGGAGGAACATGAACAAAGCTAAGAATGCATTTTTGCAAAACCCAGTCCGCATCAATGAAATGGCAAGTTAACACCATGTATTCTATCTTCTGATTTTGTGACTTCCATAAATCATTGGTCAAGCAAATCTTATTTACTGTCCTCAAAGTAGACTTCAACTTTTTTCTTTCAGCTTCATAAACAACAATACAATCACTCTTCAATGTTTTCCGACTAATTTTCTTATATGAAATATTAGAACATTTAATCATAAAAAGAAAACCTTATTCCTCAACAATACTAAATGCATGTTCATGCATCATAATCCAATATACAGTGGCTTATCGTTGTCTTTCATGGTCATATTTAACCCCTGAATTCATAAGTAGTGGTCAAAAAGCTTCTAATCAATCATGCTTTTTGTAGGCTAAAAGTTTAACTTTTGTTGTTGTGCTGCTAGCTTCTTGTAAACATGACATATTTCTTTTAAATGCCTCATCAAATGACTGGTTGATCCACTAGCAACAACAACATAATTCTTTTTATAGTGTATACATTGCCATTTTTTTCCATTCTTTAATTCCATTTTTTTAAAATGATCCCAAACTAGAGAAGTTTTTTTCCTCTTGGACTTTTGAATAACAATGTCACTGCTCTCAACATTGTCTTCATTCACAATTTTATTTGCGGATGTTGATTCATTTGTTAGTGGTTCTTCATTTGTATTTGCATCTAAATCAATGACAGGATTCAATATGTTTAAGTATTCTTCTCCAATTTCTGGTGGGGAGTATGACATCTCTACAATAGAAAAATAAATAAAGCTACAAGTTCCATTAAAAAAATCATTAAAATTTTTAAACATAACACAATAAAAAAATTCTCATAACAAAGTTATCTATTTAGTCTATTCCGGAAAGAACAGATTCAGGAAGAACATATACAAAACAAAGTAAAGAAATAAAATTCGTATAACACAATTATAGTTTATTCTAGGAAGAACATATTCATAACACATTAAAAAAAAGTAACAAAGCTACTAAAACAACCAGATGATGATGAGGAAATAATATTTACCTTTATTGACAAACATTGTTGAATCTAGATGATAGGTAATGTAGAGATATAAATTTGATGATATTTGAAACAAAGTAGAAGAGTGTTGTTTTGAATGGAACCTAGAAAAAAGATTATTTTTTTCTCCAGAATAGAGATGTTGAAAAATTGATGTGAATTTGAAAGAGTCATCCTCTTAATTAATGGACGTTAATTATGTGAAAATTAATTAATTAATATTTATAAGGTGTCACTCATCAAAACCTAATTTTAACCTAGTTTGACTAAGTAACTCCCCCCCACTATTTTCTCTCCACTCAGTTGAATCCTTTACCCATAAATAGAGTTCCTCAGTTCACTTGCAGTTTGCTCAAGTTTTCTAAATTTTTAGAATCTCTCTTCTCCCTCTTTATTCTCTTCATCTCAAATTATTTATATTCTTCTTTATTTTTCGAGTGGCCTATTGTACCATCAACGACTGAATTTTTTCCAGATACGATGAGTGGTTTAAATACCATATGAATGTGTATTTCTTTGAACGATTTATTACAGTGCAAGTGATAATCGTAAAATTGAACGAGTTGTTTTATCCTGGAGACATCGTCGAAACTCGACTGCATTGCATAATTATTGGTAGTACAACATAACGTCTTAAAGAAAGCGACCTAGTACGCGACTCGTCCCGATAATTTTCTTTGTGGCAAATTTTTAAAAACCAAAAACAACAATTTTAAAATGTTGCTTTAACTGCCATAGCTATTGAGGAAATTATCGATACTACTGTGGCCGCTGCTGTCTCTGACAAACCATTTAAGTTTGAGGGTTTTCACTTCAAATGTTGGCAAGCTAAGATAAAAAATTTCTTAACTTTAAAGAAGGTTGCCCAAGTTCTGGCTGAGGATATCCTTGTTGCTCATTCTGGATCACCCGAACAAACTAATGGTAAGAACTCTGCAGATTCAAGTGGAATTGCTAAACCTGATGAATCTGCGAGTTTACAGATCAGGAAAGAAATCGACTTATGGCATGAAAGTGACTATCTCTACAAAAATCACATTTTGAACAGTCTTGCTGATGATCTGTACGATTACTACAGTAATTGTAAGACTGCTAAACTGGTATGAGAAACTCTGCAAAATAAATATGATACTGAAGAAGCAAGTGCAAAGAAATATGCTGTCAGCCACTACTTGAACTATAAGATGGTGGATGAAAGGTCTGTTGGAAGCTCAAAGCCACGAAATTCAAAAAATTGCTCATGAAATCACAACTGAAGATATGCCCCTCGATGAACAATTTCAAATTGTTGTTATAATTGACAAACTTCCCCTTGGTTGGAAAGACTTCAAAAATTTGCTTTGACACAAAACAAAAGAGTTTTCAATCGAGAGTCTGATCACTTGCCTCCGAATTGAAGAGGAAGCTAGGAGACGAGATAAGAAAGATGAAGTCTTAGTTGTTTCTAATAACAACAAGAGATTCAATGCAGTTCTGAAGCCTATGGGAAAACCATTAAAGAATCAGAACCACAATGTTGTGAATCGATATAAGAATAGTAATCCCTCAAGGGCCCCATATGCTCCGATTTCTAGACAGCAACCACCATCTCAGAGAAATGACGCTCCGATCTTCACTTGCTTTAATTATGGAAAACCAGGTTATATGGCTAAGAAATGTAAGAGCAAGCCTAAATTTGTTGGCTCTAATGCATATGTTAACCTGACTGATGAGCAATTCATTACTATGATCACCGAAATCAACATGGTTGGTGGAAGTGATGGTTGGTGGATAGACACTAGTGCCTCACGTCATGTCTGTTATGATCGTGCTATGTTCAAGACGTACACGAATGCTGAAGATAAGAAAGTGATGTTGGGAGATGCTTACACCACTAATGTTGCTGGAATTGGAGATGTTGAGTTGAACTTCACCTCATGAAAGACTTTGATCTTGAAGGATGTCATGCATGTTCCTGAAATTAGGAAGAATCCTGTTTCTGGTTTTCTTTTAAATAAGGCAGGGTTTAGTTAGTCTGTTGGGGAAGATTTGTACACCATTACTAAGAATGGTATTTTTGTTGAGAAAGGGTATGCCACTGATGACATGTTTAAGTTGAATGTTGAATTGAATAAAATTTCTCCTCCTGTTTACTCTCTATGTGATTTTAATATTTGGCATGCCAGACTTTGTCATGTTAATAAGCGAGTTATTTCTAATGCATGCAACTTAGGCCTAATCCCTAAATTAAATGTCAATTATTCAAATAAATGTGAATATTGTAGTCAAGCTAAAATAATTAAGACTTCTCATAAATCAATCATTAAAGAATCCGATCCCCTAGATCTTATACACTCTGATACATGCGAATTAGATGGAACTTTAACTAGAAATAGTAAATGTTATTTTATCACCTTTATTGATGATTATTATAATTATACTTATGTGTACTTAATGAAGAATAAAAGTGAAGCGCTTGACATGTTTAAGATGTATGTAACTGAAATTGAGAATCAACTTAGTAAGAAGATTAAGAGACTTCGTAGTGATAGGGGAACTGAATACGATTCTGGGTTATGTAATGATTTTTCTAGTAAACATGGAATTATATATGAAATGACTGCTCCATATTCTCTTGAAATGAATGGTAAAGCAGAAAGAAAGAATAGAACTCTTACTAAACTTGTTGTTGTAATTATGATGAATTCTGGTGCTGCACCTCACTGGTAGGGAGAAATTTTATTGACATTTTGCTATGTCCTGAATAGAGTTCCCAAGTCAAAAAGTAATATCTCTCCTTATGAGATATTAAAGAAAAGACAACCAAACTTGTCTTAGTTGATAACTTGGGGTTGTCTGACTTATGTCATAATTCCGGATCTCAAACGAGTTAAACTCGCTAGTAGAGCCTATGAATGTGTTCACATTGGGTATGCAACAAATAGTAAGGCATATAGGTTTTATGACCTAAATACAAAAGTGATCATAGAATCAAATGATGCTGAATTCTATGAAGACAAATTTCCTTTCAAATCAAGAAATAGTGGGGGCACTCAATCGAGCCACGTTCCCGTGATTAGAAGCACAGAAAGAAACGACAATGTAGAAACAAAACTTCGGCGAAGTAAAAGAGTAAGAATTTCTAAAGACTATGAGCCTGATTATGTAGCTTATAATGTAGAAGGAAATCCAATAAATCTTCAAGAAGCCTTGCCATCTCTAGATGCATATTTATGGCAAGAGGCTATTAATGATGAGATAGAATCTCTAGAAAGTAACAAGACCTGACACTTAGTAGAGTTGCCTCCTGGTTGTAAATGGATTTTGAAAAAGAAACTAAAACCTGATGGAACTATTAATAAATACAAGGCTCGCCTTGTAGCAAATGGTTTTAGACAAAGAGAAAACATAGATTTCTTCGACACCTTTTCTCCAGTCACTAGAATTACATCCATTAGTGTACTTATTTCAATAGCTTCTATTTATAACTTAATAGTACACCAAATGGATGTTAAAAAAACTTTTTTAAATGGTGACTTAGAAGAAGAAATCTATATGGAACAACCAGAAGGGGTTGTGATCTATGGACAAGAAAACAAGGTTTGTAAGTTAGACAAGTCTCTGTATGGACTAAAACAAGCTCCTAAAAAATGACATGAAAAGTTTGATAACTTAATGATATCGAATGGGTACAAAGTGAATGAAAGTGACAAATGCATTTATTACAAAAATGAGAATCGCATATGCATTATCATATGTCTCTATGTTGACGATCTACTCGTATTTGGATCAAACATTCAGACCATTAATGATGTGGAATCATTGTTGTGAAACAACTTTGACATGAAAGACCTCAGAGAAGAAAGCGTGATCCTTGGTGTCAAGATCACAAGATCCGAACAAGGAATTTCTTTGGATCAATCACACTATATGGAGAAGATCTTAAAGAAATATAAATATTTTGACTGTAAACTTGCATGCATGCCATATGATCCAAGTGTGAAATTGCTTAAGAACACTAGTGAAAGTGTCAGACAAACAGCATATGCAAGCATCATTGGTAGTCTTGGGTATGCCATTGATTATACTAGACCAGACATTGGTGTACAGGTTTACGACTAGATCGAGTAACGAGCATTGGCACGCTATTGAGCGAGTCATGAGGTACCTTAAAAAGACCATGGATCTCAGCCTACATTATCAGAAATTTCCTGTTGTATTAGAAGGGTACAATGATGTAGATTGGAACACCTTATCGGATGATTCCAAAGCTATAAGTGACAATATATTTAGTATAACTGGAGGAACAGTATCTTGGAAATCAAAGAAACAGACTATCCTGGCTCAGTCCACAATGGATTCTGAGATGATAGCACTAGTCACAGCTAGTGGAGAAACAAGTTGGTTAAGATGCTTACTAGCTGAGATCCCCTTATGGGAAAAACCTATACCAGTTGTGTTGATCCACTGCGATAGTACTGTGACTATTACAAATATTGAGACCATTATTATAATGGAAAAAGACGTCAAATAAGAAGAAAGCACAACACCAGTAAAGATTGTATCTCTAGAGAAGCTGTAAGAGCGGATCATGTACGCACTGATGAAAATTTAGCAGATCATTTGAGAAAAGGATTAGCTAGAGAGAAAGTTCACAATACATCTAAGAAGATGAGACTAATTCCTATAAAGAAATGAGTTGCTCATGATGGTAACCCGACCTAGATGACTGGAGATCCCAAGAAATAAGTTCAATGGGTAATAACAGGTTATGAGTAATATGAGATGATCATGCAAGTGAAGCATGAATCCTGAAGTAATAAGAGGATGATATAATAGAAGCTCTTAAAGAGATCTATATTATGTATGAGGGAGTACCTAGGCTACAAGAGTACTCTTGATAGACTCACCTTTGTGATTGTGGAACTTGGGCCGGTTCTTATGGAATTTCGGGGCAGAATTCCTAGAGCCTTCACTAAACCGGGATACATGTGCATGATCATTAAAGTACGGGCTATTAGGATACACCTTAAGAAAAGATTGTGTGTGGGTCTGATGTCTGAGATAGAGTTCAAGACAATTGTGTCACTCTTGTTGAATTAGAATCCTATTTGTTACGCAAAGGTTCAAGTCGTAAACACCTTTGCGTTTGCACAATCTTAGAAACGTTTTACGTTACTTCTAAAATCACCTTTTAAGTTCAAGTGGGGGATTGTTGAAAAATTGATGTGAATTTGAAAGAGTCATCCGATTAATTAATGGAAGTTAATTAGGTGGAAATTAGTTAATTAATATTAATTAATATTTATAAGGTGTCACTCATCA
Source organism: Lathyrus oleraceus (assembly GCF_024323335.1). Lineage (NCBI taxonomy): Eukaryota > Viridiplantae > Streptophyta > Magnoliopsida > Fabales > Fabaceae > Lathyrus > Lathyrus oleraceus. Next base: position 111,448,852 of record NC_066580.1, read on the forward strand.
AAACCTAGTTTTAACCTAGTTTGACTAAGTAACTCCCCCCATTATTTTCTCTCTACTCAATTGAATCATTTACCCATAAATAGGGTTCATCAATTCAGTTGCAGTTTGCTCCAGTTTCCTAAATATTTAGAATCTATCTTCTCCCTCTTTATTCTATTCATCTCAAATTATTTATATTCTTCTTTATTTTTTGAGTGGCCTATTGTGCCATCAACGACTAAATTGTTTTCCAGACACGACGAGTGGTTTAAATACCATCTGAAGGTGTATTTCTTTGAACGATTTATTATAGTGCAAGTGATAATCGTAAAATTGAACAAACTGTTTTATCCTGGAGACGTCATCGATACTCGACTGTATTGCATAATTATTTGCAGTACGATGAAACGTCTTAAAGAAAGTGACCTAGTACACGACTCGTCCCGATAATTTTCTTTATGGTAAATTTTTCAAAACCGAAAACAACAAGAGAACATATCCTAAAGAGAACGAAAGATGAATGAATTCTCTAATATCTAAAAAGGAGATTAAAGATTTTGTTTTTGAAAAATACAATACTAATAAAGGTGCATATTTAAAATCTTAAAAATAATTAATAATAAACTAAAAAAAAAATATAAATTAAAAGATAAGGTAAATACTACGATATTTAAAAAGCGTTATTTTTAAAAAGTATTTTAAAATGGTACTTTAAAAGTCACGGTGTATAGATTTTTTTTTTTTAAATTAGAAGATTTTTTTGGGTAAAAAAAAAGAGAAGTATTTTTTTAAATATTTAATTTGATAAGTTAAAAAGTTAAAATCTATGCATTAATTGTTTTAAATGATATTATTAAGATATATAATTTAAAAACATAATATATATATATATATATATATATATATATATATATATATATATATATATATATATATATATATATATATATATATATATATATATATATATATATATATATATATATATATATATATATAACCGAATTGATTCATGAATCTAACAAATCGAATTATACATTGTTCAAGTTCAACTCATTTAATTAATAAATTTAGTTTTTTTTTTCTTATATTCAATTCATTGGTTCATGAACCAAATTCAATAATTTAGTTACCAAATCGAATCGAATTTCGAACTATGTTCAAATTGATTCAATTCATTATGAGTCCAATATAAAATTGTTACTTCAATAAACTAAAGTACATTCTAATTTTGAGAAACCCAACACCATGCCTCTTAATAAAATTAGTTTAAAATTTCTTTAAAAAATAGTATTATTTTATTAATTAAAGTTTATTTTAAAATAAATATATTTTTTACTTTTTAATATAAAATTAAATATTTTTTGGTTGTAATTTTATCTTTAAAGATAAAAATAATTAAAATGTCACGAATTTAAACTCAAATCCCAATATCCAATTCTTATACCACAATCATTTTATTATTATTTATTATATAATTTTAAATTAAATTTGTTTGTGATTTTTATAAATATTTCATATTTTTATTTTTAGTCACTTAAAAAATTTCTTTCAAATAATCTTTTTAAAATTTTTTACGCATATATTTAATCTCTTATACAAGCCGTTCGTCGCTAATTCGGTTAAATTTAAAAATCGTACTAAATTATAAAAGAAATAAAATATAAGTGAAATTATTTATAAAATATTTAAGAGGATTACAAATAAATTTATCCTTTTTAATTTTAAAAATAAAATATTTAAAGTAGAATATTTTTGCAAATTTCCAGACACTAATGAGCTGTAAATGTTTAAATTCTTCACTTTTGTGCATATATAAAAAAGTATAAATTATAAATGAAGATGAGGAGGAGGAGAAGGTGGCCCATACATACCAGAATCATACACACACATGACAGTACAGAACAGCCTCTCAAACTTTCTTCATGACAACTTACATGGACCCCACCTGCATGTGCATTACTTCTCTTCCCATTTTTCTCACTCTTTAAACTAAAACTAACCAAAAACAAAACACCACCTTCTTCTCTTCTCTTCCACAACAACAACAACATGAAGAAAAACATCATAGTACTAAACCCTTTAACTTTTTCTTTCTTCCTCTTCATTATTACCCTCTTCACTCACTCCCAAAACGACGACGCTTCAGTCATGTTATCTCTCAAAAGAAATATCAACCCGCCCGCTTCACTCGGTTGGTCCGACCCGGATCCATGTAAATGGACCCACGTTTCATGCTCCGGCGATAACCGGGTTACTCGAATCCAAATCGGTCGTCAGAATCTCCACGGCACAATCCCTCGGAGCCTCAACAACTTAACCGAGTTACAACACTTGGAGCTTCAGTTCAACAATTTCTCGGGTCCTCTCCCGAGTTTAAACGGGTTAAACTCTCTTCAAGTTTTCATGGCGAGTAGTAACCGTTTTACAGTGATTCCCGGCGATTTTTTTGCTGGTATGTCTCAGCTTGTTTCTGTAGAGATCGATGATAATCCTTTTGAGCCTTGGGAGATTCCCGTGTCTCTTAAAGATGCTTCTTCGCTTCAGAATTTTTCTGCTAACAATGCTAATGTGAAGGGTAAGTTACCGGATTTTTTGGGTGATGATGTTTTTCCTGTTCTGACCCTTTTGCATTTAGCCTTCAATAATCTTGAGGGTGTGTTGCCGAAGAGCTTTTCTGGTTTAAAGGTTGAGTCTTTGTGGTTGAATGGTCAGAAGAGTGATGGTAAGCTTACTGGGTCGGTTGAGGTTTTGCAGAATATGACTTCTTTGACTGAGGTTTGGTTGCATTCTAATGCTTTTAACGGTCCTTTACCTGGTTTTGAAGGGTTGAAGGATTTAGAGGTTTTGAGTTTAAGAGATAACTCTTTCACTGGTGTTGTTCCCAGTTCATTGGTTAGCTTGAAGTCGCTTAAAGTTGTGAACTTGACTAATAACTTGTTTCAGGGTCCTGTGCCTGATTTTGGTGCTGGGGTTGAGGTTGATAATGTTAAGGATTCTAATAGCTTTTGTTTGTCTAGTCCTGGTGATTGTGATCCTAGGGTGCAGGTGCTTCTTTCTATTGTTGGGGTTATGGGTTATCCTTTGAAGTTTGCTGAGAGTTGGAAGGGGAATGATCCTTGTGTTAATTGGATTGGGATTACTTGTAGTGATGGGAACATTAGTGTTGTTAATTTTCAAAAGATGGGTCTTAGCGGTGTGATATCTCCGGAGTTTGCTAAGCTTAAGTCGCTGCAAAGACTTATTCTGTCCGATAACAATATCACGGGTTTGATTCCTAATGAGCTTACTACTTTGCCTATGCTAACTCAGTTGAATGTTGCAAACAATCATCTCTATGGAAAAACACCTAGTTTTAAGAGGAATGTAGTTGTGACTACTAGTGGGAACATTGATATGGGGAAGGATAAGAGCAGTCTTTCACCTCAGGGTTCACTGTCTCCTAATGGTACCGATGTGAGTGACGGAAATGGTGGGAGTTCTGGAAATGGCGGCAAAAAGTCTTCGTCTCGTGTAGGATTGATTGTGTTTGCTGTTGTTGGTGCTGTTTTTGTGGCCTCTTTGATTGGTTTCTTTGTTTTCTGCTTGCTAAGGTTGAAGCAAAAGAAGTTAAGTAGGGTTCAGAGTCCGAATGCACTAGTTATTCACCCTCGACATTCTGGATCGGATAACGAAAGTGTGAAGATAACAGTTGCAGGTTCGAGTGTCAGTGTTGGAGGTGTGAGTGAAGGCCACGCTGTGCCCAATGGTGAGGTGGGAGATATTCAAATGGTTGAAGCGGGAAACATGGTCATTTCAATACAGGTTTTAAGGAGTGTTACAAACAATTTCAGCGAGAAAAATATATTGGGACAAGGAGGTTTTGGAACGGTTTATAAAGGTGAACTCCATGATGGTACAAGAATTGCAGTGAAAAGAATGGAGTGTGGGGCAATAGCCGGCAAGGGTGCGTCAGAATTTAAGTCTGAAATTGCTGTTTTGACAAAGGTTCGTCACCGTCATCTTGTTGCTCTTCTCGGATACTGCTTGGATGGGAACGAGAAGCTTCTTGTGTATGAGTACATGCCTCAGGGGACCTTAAGTAGATATATTTTTAATTGGCCGGATGAAGGGCTCGAACCACTTGCGTGGAATAGGAGATTGATCATTGCCTTAGATGTCGCCAGGGGTGTTGAGTACCTTCATAGCTTGGCTCATCAAAGCTTCATACACAGAGACTTAAAACCTTCAAACATTCTCCTTGGAGATGATATGAGGGCCAAGGTCGCAGATTTTGGTCTTGTGCGTCTCGCTCCCGAAGGGAAAGCCTCAATTGAAACAAGAATTGCAGGAACTTTTGGATATTTAGCTCCGGAATATGCAGGTATGTTATTTTAGTTCTTTTTCTTTCCTTTCCATCACTTGTTCTCGGTGTTCTATGCTCTTTTTTAGTTAGTAATACCAAATAAAAAGTAGATATAATCAACACCTTGATCAATATATTGACTTGGTTTGAATGTAGCTACATAACTAAGAAAGTCAATAATGCAACTTCATGCTGTTAATAGAAAGTCAATAATGCAATTTCATGCTGTTAATAGAAAGTCAATAATGCAACTTCATGCTGTTAATAGAAATTCAATAATGTAACTTGTGTCCAAAAATGTTGTTCATATTCAATTTGTAAAATCGGCTATGCGTGTGGCGTATTTGATTGAACGGTTGTGTTTATTTGATAGTACAAAAATTCTGAATGCATATGTTTAATTTTGATCATTCTTGGATGTTTGATTTTTCGGAAAATGTCTCTTAACACTGACTTGTGCAGTTACCGGCCGTGTGACAACTAAAGTTGACGTGTTCAGCTTTGGAGTAATATTGATGGAGCTGATAACCGGAAGAAAAGCACTTGACGAGAGCCAACCTGAGGATAGCATGCACCTTGTAGCATGGTTCCGAAGAATGTACTTAGATAAGGACTCATTCCGCAAGTCCATCGACCCCACAATTGACATCAACGAGGAAACACTCGCTAGTATTCACACCGTAGCAGAGTTAGCTGGTCACTGCAGTGCAAGGGAGCCATATCAAAGACCAGACATGGGACACGCGGTTAACGTGCTTTCGTCTCTTGTTGAACAATGGAAACCATCTGATTCAAATTCCGAAGATATATATGGTATCGACCTTGACTTGTCTTTACCACAAGCACTCAAGAAATGGCAGGCTTATGAAGGTGCAAGTCAATTGGAGTCGACGTCTTCTTCTTCGCTTCTTCCAAGTTTGGATAACACGCAAACAAGTATACCTACTCGTCCATATGGATTTGCCGATTCTTTCACGTCGGCCGATGGTAGATGATCGATCATGTTTGATTTTGTACATAATTTGTAATTGTATGGTGGTTCTCTGTGTGTATTGTGATTCTAATTGCTTTCTTGTGATGGTTTTTTCTATGTGGAACTTGATTATCATTTTTCATGGTGTAGTTTTCTTCCATGATTAATTTCATACTCTCTCTGTAGCACTTTTTAAGGAGTTTTGCTGAAAAACTGAATATTTGTTTCATGTTTTTCTCCTTTCAGTTAACTTTTGATATGTGTAGCTGAAGCTACTAATTTGATTCATTCATTTCAATATATTTCATTAATTCTGTTGAGCCAAGTTTACAAGTTTTTGCAGATGACAATTGAGTAATTGGAATCAATTACCAATCATTTGTTTACAAGTATTGCTTCTCTTTGAAATCAAGATTAAGGATAATTTATAAAAATGCATATACTCTTCACTCCAATTTCACATGTCAAAAGTTAGTCCAAACTATATTAATTAACTAGTTTGAAAATCTACTAGTTATAAGTGATTCATTGAAAGCAAACGTACTTTAATATAAAGTTATGAAAAGGGATTTGGATACTACAAGGGGGAAGGTTGGCATCATATCAATGTTGTGAGGAATCTGCAATGCATGATCCATTTTGGATTAGCATGAATTTATGAAATGGACAAAATGGACAGGTGAGGTAGTAGTTAAAGAAGGAATCAAATATAATTTGTTGTTGCCTATCTTCTTGTGAAAAAAAAGGAGACAATATGGCAAAATGCATGTGCAAGTTAAGCCAAAAGATGTGCATGTGCTAACCTTTCCAACTGGCTTCCATTACTCACTTTATTCTTATCTTTCAAGTTCAAACATTATAAAAAGTTTTATGCACCAATCCATAAATTAAACATCCTTTCTAACCTTTGGAGATATTTAAAAGTTAACACCTGACCACATAAAATATACAACTATGTTTACTATTGGATGATGTGGTATGTGATGTTGATGATGTAATAAGTTATTTGTTGATTGAGCAATGTCTTTATACCAAAATATAAATTACCAAATTTTAAAATAAAAATACAATATTAAAATTGTAAATGAAGCCAAAGCACATTGTTCTTTTTATTCTTAGGGGTCCTATCGTGAATAGTCACAACTATCCTTAGCGTTTGAAGACGTCACTTCGAACACATCTTTTTTACACACTCCTCAATGCTAATGGATGGGAAACCATTGTTTTATTAAAATTTTTAGTCTAGAGATGCATTTTTGTACGGACACATAATTTATGTCATGTTAGTTCAAACCAGAAACAACCAAGAATAATGACAGACATAACGAAAAATAAACAAACACATAAGTTTAACATTAATATCAAAATAAATATTACATAGATAATCGTTAACGTTAATATAAATTTAACATTATATTGATGAGAAATTAAGACACAATAACAGACCAATATAAATCGGATATAAAATTCCCCAGATTTGTAGGAACCTTGATGATCAACAACAAATATAAGATGATAAATCAAATAAATAAAGGCACCAAAGAACACCGATATTTTTAACATGGAAAACCCCTCAATATGAAAGTAAAAACCATGATTTGTCCAACCAAAGAAATAACTTCACTATAATCAATTAAGGGTGCAAGAGAGTCTTAAAATGATTCACAAACTAGTGCTAACAACCGCAAATCACAAAGCAAACTAGCTTACAATAAGAATAAAAAAGATGATTTTTTTTCCAAATCTACAACTTTAGTGTGAAGCAGATAACTCTCACCTCAAACGTTGTTTTGAAATTCTTAACAATCAAAAGTTAGATACATGTGTTACAAACATTCGCTCCAAATTTAAGCTCGATCCGACAGTTAACGAATCCGGGATCTTCGATTAGTGAGAATGGTTGCAGAAAAATGAGACTGAGTTTCTCTCATCTTTTCTCTCTTTTGAATCCTTATTTTCTCTCTATTTCTCTTAATCATAAATTGATCATCTAATAAGTGATACAAATGAGCTAATCATATTTGGGTATTTCTCCACATAGGAAGGGAGCCTAAACTCAATAAATCTTCCCCTCGCAGCTATGTGGAGGAAATCGCCAAACTGACGATATCACAACAAGCTTCAAATTTTCCTCTTGGTAATGCTTTAGTCATCATATCAGAATCATTATCATCTGCATGAACTTTAGCTAACTCCAACAACTAACATCCAAAAGATCATGTATCCAATTATATCTCACATAAATGTGTTTGGACCTATTATGAAAAGTCATATTCTTACCAAGATGAATAGTACTTTGACTATAAACAAACAACACATATTTGTCTTGAACAAAACCAAACTCATGCAAAAAATTCTTCAACCATAGTAACTCTTTGCATGCTTCGGTAGTTATAATAAACTCAACCTCTGTAGTAGACAGTGCTACACACTTTTGTAATTTGGACTGCCAAGCCATAGCTCCCCCTGCAAATTTAATCATGTAGCCCGAAGTGGACTTTCTGGAATCAATGTTTCTATCCATATTAGAGTCAGAGTATCCTACTAGAGTAGACTTATCTTCTTCAAAACAAAGCCGTGTAGAAATAGTACCGCAAAGATACCTTAAAATCCATTTTACAACATTCCAATGCTCTCTACCTACGTTTTACAAAAATCTACCGGCTATACCAACAACATGTGATATATCTAGTCTTGTACACATCATTGCATATATTAAACTACTCATAGCAAACACATAAGGAATACATTTCATATCAAATACTTCATCTTCACATGAAGGACTTTAGTTAGAACTCAACTTGAAATGAGTAGCGAGAGGATTGCTTATCGCCTTAGAACTTTCCATTTTGAACCTTTGCAGCACTATTTCGATATAATATTCTTGTGACATCAAAAGTTTCTTCTCTTTTATGTCACGCATGATTCTAATGCTAAGAATATGTTTAGATGCTCTCATGTCTTTCATGGAAAATGACTCTCCAAATTTCTTCTTTAACCTGTTAATGTTAGAAATACTTTTCCTTACAATAAGTATATCAACAACATATAACAATAGGATAATTAAGTCATCTTTAGAAAATTTTCTAACAAATACGCAATGATCTGAAGTAGTCTTCTGGTATCCTTTGTCACATATAATAGGGTCAACCTTCTTGTACCACTGCCTTGGAGCTTGCTTCAACCCATATAAACTTTTTCTCAATTTACACACATGATCTTCTTTATCTTTAACTTGAAAATCACCAGGTTGTTTCATGTAGATCTCTTCCTCCAAATCACCATGAAGAAAATCAGTTTTCATATCCATTTGCTCAACCTCTAAATCAAGAGTAGCAGGCAAACTCAACACGATTCTAATTGATGAGATCTTTACAACAGGTGAGAGAATATTATTAAAATCAACACCCATTATTTTACGGAAACCTTTCACCAGTAATCTGGATTTATATCTTGGAGACTTAGAGTTGCTCTCATGTTTAACCCTATAAATCCATTTTTTTCCAAAGCTCTTTTGCCTTTAGGAAGCTTCAGTAAATCATAAGTGTGATTATCATTCAATGATTTCATCTCATCATGCACTTCATCCATTCACTTTTGATTTTTATCACTTTCCATGGCCTCTTTAAAATTCTCGAGTTCACTCTCATCAACCAATGTCACATACTCATCAAAATTATACCTTATAGAAGGTTATCTCTGCTTGTTAGACCTCTTAAGTTGAACTTGAGATGATTCTAGAGCTTCACCAAGATTCTCATCATGTGACAAATCACTCTCCCCTTCACCATCATTAGTTGGAATATTCACCTCATCTCCAAGTTGTTGATCATCAACATAATCATATGACTCACCATTGTGATCATCACCACCAATAGCATCTAGATTATAACTAGGTAACCGAACTGGATCAATATTAGACAAACTGATATCCTTCTTGGGTGTAGCCTTATCTACCTTATCAATGTTTTCAATAGTTTGGTCTTCCATAAAAACCACATCACGGATTCAAATAAGCTTCTTCCATATAGGATCATACAACTTGTAACCAAAATCATCTTGCCCATAGCCGATGAAGATATATTGTTTTGACTTTGCATCCAACTTGGATCTTTCATCCTTTAGAATATCCACAAAAGCCTTACAACCAAAGATTCTCAAATGATCATACTTGACATTCTTTCCAAACCAAATTTTGTCTGGAACTTCACTATTCAAAGTACCAGTAGGAGTGAGATTAAGAACATGCATTGCCGTGTAAAGTGCCTCGCCCCTAATAATCATTAGGAAACTTAGCTTTATAGAGCATACACCTTACTCTCTCAATTAGTGTTTGATTTATCCTCTATGATAAATCATTAAATTGAGGAGTTTTAGGAGGAGTCTTTTCATGTGCAATACCATGTTGCTTGCAATAGAAATCAAATGGTCCAGAATACTCTCCACCATTGTCTGAACGAACACATTTCATATTATCGCATGTCTGCCTCTCAACCAAAGCATGAAATATTTGAACTTTTCCAACACTTGGTCTTTTATCTTCAAGGCATAAAACCATAGTTTCCTGGAGCAATCATCAATAAAAGTAACAAAATAAAGTGAATCACTAAAGAATTTTACCTTTAATGAACCACAAATATCAAAACGTACCAATTGAAGCAACTTTGACTTCCTTGAAGGAGGATGTCTCTTGAAAAATACTCTAGTCTATTTACCATCCATGCAATGAGAACACTTCTCAAAATCTACATTCTTTAATCCAAGAATAACATCCTTTTTGACCAAAACATTAAGCCCCTTTTCACTAATATGACTAATTCTTCGGTGCCACAAAGATGCTTCCATGTATATAACATTAACCCTGTCCCTAGCAACCAAAACTTTTGTCCAATGTAGTTTATAAAGCTTTTCCCCTCTAGCCACAACCAAGTTACCTTTGTTGAGTTTCCATTTTTCAGAGCCAAAGTGATTATTATAACCACAACCATCTAGCATATGAACAAAGATCAAATTAAAATGGACATCTAGAGCATGTTTGACACCTCTAAGAAACAACCACATTCCCATGTTAGTTTGCAAGCAAACATCACCAACACTAATTACCTTAGATACACCATAATTACCCATCTTCAACACTCCAAAATCACCAGAAGTATAAGATGTGAAGAAATCCTTCCTAGGTGTAACATGCAATGTAGCACCACTGTCAACTATCCACATGCTCTTGTCTGATACAAGATTAACAGACTCATGATCATGAAGAATAACAAGATCATCACTAGTAGCAATAGTAACACGATCATCATCATGATCTTCATGATCTCTTTGTTTAGACTTACCCTTATTACATTTGTTATCTCTTTTCCACTGATAGCAATACTTATGTACGTGTCATATTTTGTGACAATAATGACACTCCAAATTCTTGTATCGCGGTTTGGACTTGCTTATGCTATTCTCTCTACCACTATTCGATTTCTTTTTATAACTTCCCCCTATTTTCAGTGACAAGTACCTCGGATTGAGATGAAGAACCATATGCCTTACTTCTCATCTCCTTATTAAGAATACCACCCTTAGCAGTTCTCAAAGAAAAAAAAACTCTAGGAGCAGAACTTATGAAAGAAACCCGAAACGTCTCCCAAAACTCTGGTAAAGATAACAATAGAAATACTTCCAAAAGTTCATCAAATTTGATACTCATTCCTGACATCTGTTCAAAGAGCCCTTGAAATTTACTCAAGTGATCTGTGTAATACCCCAAAATTTACCCTTCATTTTTCATGGAAAGCATGGGATTATTGTTTCACCTTATTAGCATCATAATAGGTCATACTCATTGCATACTGCATCAGTGACTTGGGAAATCAGGGTTTGATTGATCACTCCTTACCAGAAGGAGCCCACACAAGGCAAGACTGAGAATTGAACTTCATTCTCCAAATATACAAGTCTCGAGGTGTTCCATATGTCTTATGATGGTCCCTAGTTCATCAGTGGAAGATTCAAAGCTCTCAGAGTGTGCATATGGATTTAATCAAAAATCAGGGTTTCGTGGCTATCTGCAACAAGAAATGTTTGGTTGGAAGTGAAGGGGCTCATTCATGTCATGATTAAAGAGGCATCTTGGCCTAGGAAGATTCACAATTATCACAAAAAGATTCATTGGCAATCAGTGCAATCAATTCCTAGTCATTTTTGCCCTAAAACTAGGTTTTGGTATAAAATTGGTTTATTTCTGATTCCTTGAGTGAAACTCATTTCCATGGCCCTCCACATGTCCACAAGGATCTACATGCAAAAAATCAGCTCTTTATTTGAGCCAGAGGTGCTTCAATTGATCAATGGAATCAGAAATCAGACAGTTTGGGAAAAGTCAACTGTGGGGCCAAAAAAGTCAACTCCTGACATTTTGAAAGTGGAATATCAAAATTCATGCCTAAGGGAGCCTACATGTGAAATTTGATCAAGGTTGGATCATGGATTCATCATTTAATCAGGAGTTGGAAAAGTTACTAAATTTGGAAATAGTTGACTTTCCATTTAAGGCAAGTTTTTATGGTTTTTGCACCCACTTTAAGCCTATATTCCATCAAGATGCAAGCTCCATTTGAAAATTTCTCCAACATGAAAGTTGTTCCTCTTGTTCCAATCTTTCTAGAGATATAAAGTTTGTTTCATTTGGATTAAAATTGAGAAAGTTAGACTTGGTCAAAGTAAGACATTATTTTAGAACACTTGGAAAATTTTCTAAGTCCAAAATTTGCAAAATTTGTCAAGACTTTATGGCCAGATTTCTTGCACTTCAAGGCATGTTTTGAAAATACTTTCTTCATGACAGTTGTACCTTGTTATTTCCTCTTGAACATCCTTTTGAAATCATCCCATTTGGATCATTGGTTTGAAAGATACACTCATCTAAAGTTGGTATCATAGACTGAATTTTTTGACAGCATTTAGGCCAAACTGACCCAACCATTTTGCAGCTATGGAACCTGAACTTTATGGCCATTTTTCATCTCTTTCCACTCATCATTTCAAGTTGTATTCAACATGAAAGATGTTAAGCTCCATGCCCTCTTTCTACTGTTTGCATTGCCTTGCCATTTGGACATGTATTCATCAAGATATAAAGTCTTAAAGTCACCCTGTTGGACTTATTTCCATGTCTTGCTGCATAAACCAACCAACCCTTGCATTTCCTCATTTGGCCATTTGCTTTATGTACTTTTGTTGTCAACTCACTTAAGCTTTACCACAATTAGATCTTCTAATACACCTCACCTTTTGCACCACTTTTTGCATCATTTTGTCATGAACCAAACCAAGCCTTTCAAGCCCATTAAGGGCACTCTAACCCTACATACTTAAGCTTCTAAAACCCTAATCTGAAAAGTGTTGGCTGCTATTTTCAAAGGAGGCAAGGCAAGCAAGAGATTCATTCCTCATTTTCCATTTCACAAGTTCTCAAAGCACAAAGTAGCATCTCTTCTCTTTCCATTTCCTCCACACCAAGGGGCAGTGGACCTTGCATCCATTGACCTTGCATCCACTAGGTAAACGTTTCACTCATTCTCTTCCATGGCCATCATGCTTGCTCATCAATATTTCATGCTCATACCATGCATTTAACTATGCTTATGCTTGCTACTTTTTTCTTTTTCATGCCATGGCCATGCTTGTATCATGCTTATTTTCCATGTTAACAATATACCATGTTTGTCCATGAACCTTTCAATATGAGGCTTTGCTCTAAGTTGGAATTTTGTAACATTGAATTTTTGCCGTATCCTTGCATGAGCCTACCTTGTTGTTCACTTTCCTGCGTTTCACGCGTATGCATGCATGGCTGTAGGGCATTTTTTTTTCATTTGCATGAAAAATAACACGTGTCTGCGTTAGACACGGTTCGAACCCGCGCGCGCCCATACAATCCCAGTCGTCCGCCCCTTGTTTTGTCCGCTAGTGCATAAGTGGAAGCATGTCCAATTGATTCACATGTCACATGTTATTTCAAAATGTACATTTTTATAATTATGTCACATGCAGAATTTTATTCCGCTGGACCTGGGCTGCACGCGCGCTGCTATCCGCCCCCCCTGTATTCAGGCCCACTAACACACTAATCCTTTATTTTCATTTCTATTTTCTTTCTTTAATTCTTTTATTCATTTTTTATTCTGTTTTGATTTAATTAATAAAAAATATTTTATTTATTCATAAAAATACCAAAAAATATATTTTACATTCTTTAATGTTTTATTTAATTTATTTAATTTTTATTTTCATATTTTATTTAATGTTAATATTTTATTTCAATTATTTATTTCAAATAGTCCTTTTAAGTACACTTTTTTTATTCTTTTTATTTACATGACTTAAAATTATTTTTAGATTCTGATTTTTGGGATGAGGGTTGACCAATGTCTCATGGTCAACCTGACCTTTTATTGGAATTTTATTTCCCACTTTTAATTTATTTTGGATTTATTTTTGACCTAGTTTCCTTGGTTGACTTTTCATTTGACTTCTGTTTTATTTCAATTAATTTGTACACTAATTTTCATTATTTTTGAAATCTTTTTGGGGGATGATGATGTCCTGACCCCACCTCTTTTAATTTATTTTTTCATAATTTATTGAATTAATTTACTATTTATTTGAGAATTTTCAAGTTGACTTGACTTTTCAGTTGACTTTTCTATGATTGATGTTTGAAATAGGGATTGCTTAAGGCAATTGAAGAGATCTTTTGATCCTCCCTTGTTCATCTCATGTGCCATGTATTAGAGGCATTTCATCTTGATTTTATTTGATCCTTGCATCATTTCCCGATTAAATTATTCAGTGATCCTTTGTGTGCATAGTTTCATCTGATATTTTTTATACTTGTTTCTTTCATCCATGCTTCTATTGTTTAATTGTTTAACATGTCTATAATTTTCATGTATTGTCTAATGCTCATTCATTTCATTCTTTGATTATTTGATTTGATCATATACCTGTCTATTTATCTTACTGATTAAACTATTGCCTACTTGTATGTTGTATGAGGCATTTATTTTTATTGTTTGATTGCCATGTACAACCCCCATTCATAACAAATGTATCCCTCTCCCATGAAGTGTATAATGTTTATTCTTTCATTCTTTATTCATCTGTTAATACAAGAAATAAAACAAACATCCGATAACCATTTCAAAACAAGATCAAAACCTCGATCCAACGTCGAGTAATCATTTTTCAAACTTAACAGAACCATCACGTATTCATCCATCCTTTTGTAAGTCGATTGCTTCATGCATCGCCATTTCTCTTGTAAGTCGATTGCTTCATGCATCGCCATCTACCTGTAAGTCGATTGCTTTGTGCATCGCCATCTACCCTTTACCCCACTCCTATCCTTGTTCCATCCGTCGATTCTTGTTCCGTTTAGGTAGCACCCATTAGGTAGAACCTTTTGTATGATAACATAGGTAGCATTCCCATATTCTTTTGTATGAAAACATAGGTAGCATTCCCATATTCTTTTGTATGATAACATAGGTAGAATTCCCTCATTCTTTGCATGCTAACATTAGGTAGATATCTCCACTTGTAAATCCTAACACTTAAGTACATATTGCATGACAACTCTAGGGCAGTGCTTCCCCATTCTTTTAGACCTTCCGTGCATCTCCGATCCTGTGGCATGTCACTCCGTTCTATTGCAAAGAGGTAACTGCCTAAGACTCGATTCAGCGAGCTGCAACACCTGCTGCTAGGACGTGAACACATTGCCCACTCTCCTTTGACACAACTGGTGTCCTCCTTTGTAAGTCCATGTTCAGATGGCAACCCCTAGTTAGCCGAACTACGGCAACTCTGATTCTCATGTTCAGATGAGATACGTAGGCACGAGATGCGATGTCTTGCCGAGTTTGACTAACAACTAACAACTAATCCTTGCTTTCTTTCGCCCTTGTTGCGATTCTTTTCTCTCGCCCTCGTTGCGATTGAGACCATTCCCTTTCTCTTGCCCCAGTTGCAATCGAGACCCTTGTTCCCGTAGTTAGATGAACTACGTTTTGCTTTGATTCTCATTCCAAATGAGATACGTAGGCATAAGACGCGATGTCTTAGCGAGCACACTTCTCTTTCACCCATAGGTAGCCGAGCTACGAAGACTCTGATTCTCATATTCAGATGAGATACGTATGCAGTGGATGCAACATCCATGCGAGTCATTTTCTTTTGACCCTTTCATTTAGTAAATAGTACATTAGATAAACACACACCCTTTAGACAAGAACAACAAGAGTGGATCCCGTAGAGTACTACGGATGCGTAGGGGTGCTAATACCTTCCCTTCGTATAATCGACTCCCGAACCCAAGATTTGGTTGCGAGACCTTGTCTTTTCCTTTCCTTTCTCTAGGTTTACTTCGAGCGTTTCCTTTCCCTCCTTCGGGATAAATAACGCACGGTGGCGACTGATAACACTGAAATTTACCGTATTTTCGACTCCGAATTCACATGCATTCTAGTTGTTTTATTATCATTTTGTTGTGTTATTGCTATGTTTTCCTTTGTTTTCAGGTTTTTACTTTAATCGGAGCCCCGATCGAGAAAAGGAGTGAAAAAGAGCCAAAAACCCTAAAATTCAGCATTTTGTACTTGTGGCCTACCCCATGGCTGGCGCCACAGACCCTGCCATGACGTGTCCAAGCTCAACTTCCCTCAACTCCCACGTTCCCCACTACCTCCACTAAGGCGCCTCACTTTGGCCTAGTGGCGGGCGCCACAAGAGGAAAATAGTTTCCATCCCATTTTCAAGTTGAAGGGCATCCAAGTCATTTCCATCTTTTTACTTGCTTATAAATAGAAACTCGAATTCACTTTTACAATCATCCAAACTTAGAGCAGACGAACATCCAAACTTAGAGTAGAGGCAAACTCAGAGCAACTTTGTTTCACTTAGGCATATATTAAGTATTTTAAAGTGGTAATCGCTTCGCATTGGAGTGTTACCACAATTGTGTAATCGAGTCTGTGATAGAGTCTGTAATCGAGTTTGGAGCACTCTGGAAGGAAGTTAATCCTGCCGCCATTTTCATTTCCGCATTGCAATTTACTCAACCCTCCGATTGGAGCAGGTTTTTATTACTTTCCTTTACTTTATTTATTTCCCGCACTCGCTTTACTTTATTTATTTCCCGCACTCGCTTTAAATTATTTATTTCCTCGCACTCGCTTTAAATTATTTATTTCCCGCACTCGCTTTACATTATTTATTTCCCGCACTCGCTTTACTTTATTTATTTCTCGCACTCGCTTTACTTTATTTATTTCCTGCACTCGCTTTACTTTTATTTATTTCCTCGCACTCGCTTTAAATTATTTATTTCCTCGCACTCGTACTACTTTTATTTACTTTCCGCACTTCCACTACTTTTATTTACTTTAATGCACTTTTACTTTACCATGTCTAACTAAATCTATAAGGTTAGAATGTAAGGATCGTAATTGAACCGATAATCCGTACAATTGTCCGTAGAAGCACTTAAGGGCTATTTTAACTTTCAACTTAAGTTTTCCCGCACTTCAATTCCGTTGGGTAAGATCGAAAGCCGTCCAACGTCTTTTTAAACTTAATTGCTTTTAACTATTTCAAAAACAGCGAAAGCGCTTTGTTTAGTTCATTAGGAGATTTTAACATTAAGAAGAAAAGAGATTTTAAAACTATTTTCGGACGTGTTTATAAGTTTAGAGTCTGGTTCGTAAGAACCTCTTTTGGTTAAGAAATCCAGGTTACAATACTTTTCAACTTAGTCAAGATACTATATTTCTTAAAAATAGGTTTACTACTCTAACGCAATGCGCGCCTTTTTATAAGTGACAATAAGAGGGTTTGATTAGGGAGTACAACTCGGTTCTGAATATGCGAAAGCGACAGTTCCTGTTAAATTAGTTCTTTTCAAAGTAGGAAACATTGCCCATAAGTAATTCTATTAGCAAGTACTTGGATTATTAATTGATTACGTGAATTACATTCGACTCTGTCTTTATTAATTAAATTTATTTCAATACCTTACTTTTCATTGCACACTCCAAAAACACCTATTTTGATTGCCTTTGATAAACACCATAACAATAGATAACGATAGATTGACACTTGGTCTTTGTGGATTCGACAATCTTTTATATTACTCTGACGCGTTCGTATACTTGCGAAAAGCACGCATCAAGTTTTTGGCGCCGTTGCTGGGGACCAATTTCGTCAAATTTCATTTTCCAGTTGTTATATCGTTTAGACTTAGGCTATTTCCCGCCGGTCAATGCGAAGAACTCGCAGCACCGGAAGTTTAAACTTAGTATACCCTCTAGCAGAACCTGATCGTTACGCTCGCGCACATTTATTCTTTCACAGAATTAAGAGAGCTATGGCCGAAGATCAAAACCAAAGACCTCTTAAGGATTTCTCTCAACCATCTAATGAAGAACCTAGTTCTAGTATAGTAAACCCAACCATCCCAGCTAATAATTTTGAACTTAAACCATCCCTGTTGCAACTAGTGCAACAAAGACAATTCGCAGGTCTCGCTACTGAGAACCCAAATCAACATTTAAAAATATTTCTTTAGTTAGCAGATACTTTTAAAACCAATGGAGCTTCTCCTGAGGCAATACGTTTAAGATTATTCCCTTTTTCCCTCAGAGATAAAGCCCTATCATGGTTAGATTCCCTTCCACCCAATTCCATTACGACTTGGGATAACCTTAGAAGAGTTTTTCTTGCTAGATATTTTCCCCCGAGTAAGACCACCGTTCTTCGAAACCATATAACTAGATTTACCCAAAACCAAGGAGAATCGCTGTTCGAAGCTTGGGAGAGATATAAAGAGTTGTTACGAGCATGCCCATATCATGGCTTAGAAAATTGGTTAATCATTCAAACCTTCTATAATGGACTTCATTACAACACAAAGATGACCATCAACGCTGCCGCAAGCGGTACTATGATGAACAAACCTTATCCTGAAGCTAGTGCCCTCATCGAAGATATGGCTCAAAACCATCAATCATGGGGAGTTGAATGAGCGACAGTTGAGAAGAAGGAAGCCCAAGGAGGAGTGCATGAACTAAGCTCTATAGACATGATGCAAGCTAAAATGGACGCATTAGCCCTTAAAGTCGAGCATATGTACATAAACCCGAATACTGTAGCCGCAGTTTCGTCGGATTGTGAGATATGTGGAACCAAAGGACACCAATCTGCAGAATGCAGTCTATTAAACGAAACCCACTCTGAGCAAGTGAACTACACCCAAGGGAAACCATATTCGAATACCTATAACCCTGGATGGAGGAATCACCCGAACTTCTCCTATAAAAACAATAACCCAATCCAAAATAATGCACCTCCGAGACCTAGTTATCAAGCCCCTAGATCAAATTAACCCATGCAACATGTGCCACCAAAGCCGAGCCTTGAGAAAATTATGGAAAATTTTATCACCGCTCAAACCCAACAAAACAAGGAGTTCATGAACCAAAACATTCATGTTAACGAATTGATTACTCAGTTAGGAACCAAGGTTGACCAAATAGTTACTCATACTAAGATGCTTGAAATCCAGATCTCTCAGGTAGCTTTAAACCAAGCCCCTCAGACTACACCTGGAGGACAATTTCCTGGACAACCTCAACAAAATCCGAGAGGACAAGCCAATGCCATTACCCTACGAAGCGGGAACGCTTATGATGAGCCACCAAACCCCAGATTGAGTGAACCTGAAACTTCTAAGGAATGTACCAAACCCACGGATGAAGTAAAGGAACCAAAGGAATCTGAAAACCAGGAAGGTCGAGAGAAAGGAGAAGAACCTAAAGATAAAACTTACGTACCACCCCGCCATATAAACCACCTATACCATATCCGCAAAGACTCAAACAAACCTAGATCAATAAACAGTATCAAAAATTTATTAAAGTTATAGAAAAACTTCATGCAGAAATCCCTTTCACAGAAGCCATCACCCAAATACCTTCTTATGCAAAGTTTCTCAAAGACATCCTTACCAACAAACGTAGACTTGACGATCCGAAGCCTTTGGAATGTAATGCTATTTCCGAGGACAAATTAGCAAAGAAAGATAAAGATCCTGGAAATTTCTCCATTCCTTGCCTTTTGGGTAATCATGTCATCGAAAAAGCTTTTCTAGACTTAGGAGCTAGTGTGAGCCTAATGCCTTTAGCAGTTTGTGAGAGGTTAAACTTAGGAGAATTACAACCCACTAAGATGTCACTTCAGTTAGCCGATAGATCTGTTAAGTATCCGATAGGCATTTTAGAAGATGTTCCTGTTAGGATAGGTCAGTTATTTATCCCTACTGATTTTATTGTGATGGACATCAAAGAGGACAATGATATACTAATCCTTCTAGGTAGACCATTCTTATCGACTGCAGGAGCCATAATAGATGTCAAGAAAGGAAAGTTGACATTTGAGGTAGGTGACGAGAAAATATAATTTATACTTTCGAAATTTCTTATGGCACCTGTGATGGGAGATTCATGTTATGCCTTAGATATCATTGATGAATGTGTTAGAGAATTAGAATAAAAAGAAATTATAAAAACAATCAAGTTACCATCAACTCTCATAAGGGAAGATGACGACTTTAAGAAACCCTACATCGATGATAACCTTTACGAATGTTTATCCCTTACCCCAGATCCTATGCCATGCCCTAAGAAACCAACCTTAGAACTTAAAGAACTGCCTAAGAACCTGAGATATGAGTTCCTCGATGAAAAGATGAATCGTCCAGTTATAGTTAGTGCTACCTTGAGCCAAGAGGAAACGAACCAACTTTTAGACGTTTTACGAAGATATCCCTCAGCTTTAGGATATAATATCTCTGACCTGAAAGGTATTAGCCCATCCGTATGCATGCATCGAATTTCGCTCGAAGAAGATTCAAAACCCTCTAGGGAACATCAGAGAAGGATAAACCCTATAATGAGTGATGTTGTTAAAAAGGAAGTTCTTAAGTTACTTGAGGCAGGTATCATCTACCAGATCTCGGATAGTAAGTGGGTAAGCCCTGTGCATGTAGTACCTAAAAAGGGAGGCATCACAGTCGTGCAAAACGATAAAGGCAAACATGTAGCAAAACGTTTAGAAGGAGGATGACAGATGTGTATAGACTATAGAAAATTAAATAAAGCAACTAGGAAGGATCATTTCCCTTTACCATTTATAGACCAAATGTTGGAGCGTCTAGCCAGACACTCTTACTTCTGCTATCTAGATGGATACTCTGGATTCTTCCAAATACCTATCCACCCCGAAGATCAAGAAAAAACTACCTTTACATGCCCTTATGGAACTTTTGCCTACAGACGAATGCCTTTCGGCCTCTGTAACGCCCCAACTACTTTCCAACGCTGCATGATGTCAATCTTCGCAGATTACCTAGATGGTATCATGGAAGTGTTTATGGACGATTTCTCGGTTTGTGGATTCGATTTCCACAATTGCCTTGCTAACCTTGAGAAAATCCTGGAGAGATGCGTGGAGGTGAACCTCGTGCTAAATTGGGAAAAGTGTCATTTCATGGTGACCGAAGGAATAGTTTTAGGACATATAGTTTCCGAAAAAGGCATAGAGGTAGATAAAGCTAAAATAGAAGTTATAGAAAACCTAAAACCCCCAAAAACCATCAGATAAGTCTGAAGCTTTCTTGGACATGCTGGATTCTACCGGCGTTTTATTAAGGACTTCTCCAAAATAACCAAACCTTTAACTGGACTTTTAATGAAAGATACTGAATTCATTTTCGATGAAAAATGTAATGACGCATTTAATCTTTTAAAGCAAGCATTAGTATCTGCACCCATTATGAAACCGCCCGATTGGTCGGAACCTTTTGAGATAATGTGCGATGCTAGTGATTACGCAGTTGGAGCCGTTCTAGGACAAAGGAAAGATAAAAAATTACATGCCATTTATTATGCCAGTAGAACCCTAGATGCTGCCCAACTTAACTACGCAACAACTGAAAAAGAATTACTCGCTGTAGTATTCGCTATAGACAAATTTAGATCTTATCTAGTAGGAGCAAAAATTATAGTTTACACTGATCATGCTGCCATTCGTTACCTATTAAGTAAAAAAGATGCCAAGCCCAGGTTACTCCGATGGATTCTATTACTACAAGAGTTCAATTTAGATATAAGAGATAAAAAAGGCACTGAAAATGTAGTAGGCGATCACCTTTCTAGGCTAGAACATCTAAAATCTGAACTAGTACCCATAAATGATGATTTCGCCTATGATAGACTGATAGCTAGAGTAGAAACCATTGAAGATAATAACCTAGATCCTTATGAGCACTCCCAAAATTCCTTAGCAATAAGTAACGTACCTTGGTATGCAGATTTCATTAATTACCTAGCTGCTGATGTAGTACCCCCTTGATCTTGACTACCACCGCAAGAAGAAATTCTTCCACGATGTAAGAAACTTCTATTGGGACGAACCGCTCCTTTTCAAAAGGGGTAAAGATGGAATTTTTTTCCGTTGCGTTCCAGAAGAAGAGGTAAATAATATTATCGAGCATTGTCATTCTGCACCTTATGGTGGACATGCGAGCACCTCTAAGACATACGCCAAGATTCTTCAAGCTGGCCTATTCTGGCCTACCATGTGGCGTGATGTCTATGCTTGCATTGTCAAATGTGATAGATGCCAACGCACTAGAAACATTTCAAAACGTGATGAAATGCCTCTAAGAAACATTCAGGAAGTAGAACTCTTTGACGTATGGGGTATAGATTTCATGGGACCTTTTCCACCATCCTTAGGAAACAGGTATATCTTAGTAGCCGTAGACTATGTGTCTAAGTGGATTGAAGCTATAGCTGCACCCACAAACGACACTAGGGTAGTAATCAAACTATTTAAAAACTATATATTCCCTAGATTTAGAACACCATGTTTAGTCATAAGCGATGGAGGATCACACTTTATATCGAGAATATTTGACAAACTTTTAAGAAAATATGGAGTTAGGCATAGAGTAGCAACACCATACCACCCATAGACTAGTGGCCAAGTAGAAGTATCTAATAGGGAGATAAAACAAATCCTAGAGAAAACTGTTTCTATTTCTAGGAGAGACTGGTCTCAGAAGCTTCAAGAAGCATTATGGGCCTACAGAACCGCTTTCAAATCCCCTATAGGAACTACTCCTTATCAATTAGTCTATGGAAAATCTTGTCACTTACCTTTTGAATTAGAGCATAAGGCCTATTGGGCCATTAAAACTTTGAATTTAGACTACCTAGCCGCTACAGAAAAGCGTACCCTAGACATTCATAAATTAGAAGAACTTAGGCAATCGGCCTATGAGAATGCAAAAATATATAAAGAGAGGACAAAAGCCTATCACGACAAAAGAATAGTAAAGAAAAACTTCAATATAGGTGATCCTGTTCTCCTTTTTAACTCTAGGTTACGACTCTTCCCTGGAAAGCTACGTTCAAGATGGACCGGTCCTTTCGAAGTATCCAAGAGTCTGAGATCCGGAGCCGTAGAAATCAAGAACGATACCTGTAGTCTATTCATCATAAATGGACAAATACTGAAGCTCTACGAAGGAGGAGACATTCCAGCATACTACTCGAGCCACACCCTGATTGATCCACCGATTCCTACTACTACAGGTGTATAAATTCTAATCGTCAAGCTAATGACGTTAAACAAGCGCTGCATGGGAGGCAACCCATGGTTTTTCTTTCATTTTACTTTTTCGCATTTATTTAATTTTATTTTCCTTTTATTTTATTTTATCATATTTTGCATTGAGACTAAGATTTGAATGGTTTGTATTTTCAGGATCACTTTCTTAACTTTTACAGGATGCAGGATTTCGATGACATGCACGTGGCCTATAGAGATAATGCTCAGAGGGAGCGCTGCATTGCTTTGTATCAGCGCCCTATGGCACCCACACGTTATCCTGATCAGCACTGTATGGAGGCACTGGGTATCGAGCCGAGTATCCGATTCCTTAGCCACCAGCTTCACTGGGACGAGTTTGCTGATGACTTGAGTAACACCTACAGGAACCTGACATTGGAGTTCCTGAGTTCATTTGACTATGACCCATATTCTGGACCAGATGGGAATGCTGCTTTCAGGCTTTTCGGAGTTGAGTACTCCTTCAGCCAGAAAGAGTTCGGCGACTTATTGGGTTTCCAGACCACTCCTGATGCTATCCCGGAGACACCTATGGGATATTTCCTGGGTAAGGAGGTTAAGAAGTTTTGGAGTGATATATTAGGTGGCGGAAGCCAGGATCCATCTATGCAGCTGTCTCATGTCATACATAACCCCGCCTTCAGATACTTTCAGATGATATTAGCACATTCCTTCCTGGGAAGGCCGGATGCAGAGACACTACTGAGTGAAGAGGAGATCTTCTTGTTATTTTGTGCATCCCAGTCTCGCCCAGTCGCATGTGGGAACTTCTTGTTATACAGTCTCAACGGTATCTCCAGATCTACCGAAGGAGTCATCCATGTTGGCGGAATCATCATGCAGATTGCTGTCGCTTTAGGTCTGTCTCGAAAGCTGTTACATCTTCGGACCTATTGTGGGTACACTACCATGGACATCGATTTCTGTTTGACCAGAGGATTGATAAGGAGAGCCTCTTTCCACCCATGTCAGTTCCGATTGCTAGTCGACAGCGAGGCTATTCACTATTTCACACTGCCGGATCCTATGATGACCAGTGTGCATGATCCAGCGAATTGGAGTTATGCTCTAGAGGGCCAGGGAGATACCGTTGAGGAACCGAGATCACCACCCATTCCTGAATACACGCCTACACCGCCATCTCCCAGAATCACTATTTTCTCTAATAATCTTTCATTACAGACACCCGACATCCGCACTCAGATTGCTGAGTGTCGTAGAGAGATTGCAACACTTAGACAGGAGGTGGCTGACCTCACTTTACAGATGGGAGTGTCCGATCTCACCCATGCTACTGAAGCCGACTGTCTATATCAGGAGATCGTAGAGCTCAAGCAGGAGGTAGCCATGCTCCGTGGATCCTCTCAGGAAGATGACATCCCCACTATATGATCTCACCATTTCATCTTATTTTATCTCTTTTTTATATTTCTCGTATTTACATAACTCATCTTATATTATCACATTTGGAATATTATATAAACTACATCTATACATTGATATTTCTACTTTTATCTATATATGTCTTATTTTTCGTTTTATTTGCATTTTTTATTTTTCAGTTATTTATTTATTTATTAGTCTAATATTTAATTTTTGTTTCATTTTTATTTTTGTTTTTACCTTTATAAAATTATGCAAGTCAATGATGCTAGGAAAATCACAAAACAAATGCTATCCGGATCCCTCAAAGCCAAAAGACAAGAAAGCCTCACAAATAGACGTATTAATTCGGTCGCGTTCATGCTTGCTCATATGACTTTAACTTTGAATAAAGCGGGACCGATTTCTTTTGGTGGATTGATTACATCTATTGCTCGGGCACTTAACCTGAACAATGAGATGGCTACCCTAGACCCCTTACCTCCTCGCACAATTAACGTAAAATTTCTGAGAGACATGATATTGTGCCGCTCGAGGAGAGAAGGAGGCTATATGCTTATGGTTCATGGTGTAGCCATCCCGTCTGTTGTTTTACCGTGCACTAGACGTACAGATGTACGAGATGAAAGGAATTGGACCTACGCTTTAGATGCTCCACCTGTTTTGGGTCCTCTTCCTCCTAACATTCCTGATGAGGCGGGACATGACACTGATGATGAATATGATCAGAGAGAGAGATCTCCCGTACCCCATGTGTCCCCCCATCATCCTTCACCACCACACACCGCACCATCTTCTTCTCCTACAAGTACCACTCCTGGCTTCTATATTACAGAGGAGATGTGGCGTGACCACCTGGCTAGAGAGTAAAGACGTGACGACCTACTCTCTACCATCCAACAACAAATGGCGGATAACATGAACTTCATGCAAGAGTTGCAGCGGAGGACAGATATGTCCTATGACACTGTTCTACAGCCTCTGCAAACGATCACAGATACACAAGCCCGTCAGCAACACCACCACCGTCAGCATATTGCTCTCATAGAAAACACTCAGGGTACCATTTTAGGTCACCTTCGAGAGGTGAGGACCGCTCAGGATGCCCTGCAGGCGAGGATGGATCAGAGAGACCGTCGTCGTACCCGATCCCGTCGTCCACCTCAGGATGGCGAGGGCACTAGTGGTCAGCAATAGGTTGTCAGGTAACTCTTCCCTTATCTTATTTCGAAACATTGGGGACAATGTTCGATTTAAGTGTGGGAGGAGACTCTATCGTCTTTTCTTTATTGCTTTTCTCTTTTTTCCTTTATCGCTTTTCTTTGCTGTTTTTAGATAGTTTATTTATTGTTATTTCCTTTTAGTTGTTTATTTTACTTTTCAGTATAATGCATGAGTTTGACGAGTGACCAAATATAGTATATTTTTAGACCAAATATAGTATATTTTTAGTACAATCCTACCTCCCCATACCTTTAGCCCCACCAAATTTTTTTTTTTGCAAAAGAAAATAGTGTTATTCCGAAAGCTTTCAGGTTTTAAAGACATGTTTTAAGTAAAGATGCGGTGACTTGGGAGAACTTTGCGAAACATCAGTATTATTTTAGCATCATAGACTTCGTAAATATAGGAACCATTCCCGAAACCCCATATACCATGGCCTTAATCATCATTTCCGTATAAGTCCTCAGTAGTTTATCTCAGCAGTCAGCTCCGGCCTACGCATCCTCTACGTAGGGGACCGATGCAAATAAGTGAATGATCGAGAAAAACAAGAAAATAAAAGTAAGCAAAAAGGCAACTCCGGTATAGGTGACCCTCACAAAGTCATTTAAACCAAAGAATTGTAAAAAATTGCTACAAAAAGAAAAAGAAAAACAAAACAAAAAAAAAGAAAGAAAAAAAGAAAAAACTTACCCACTATTAGTTGGTTCAGAGGTATCTGGCACTGAACTCGGTAGGGCAGATTACGATCCGATCCCCCACAACTACAGTTGGGTCCAATAAAAGCGTTTACACATGTTTATGTGCCAGAAACCCCATGCTCAGATCATAATCACTAACAGGCCACTCTACTACGAAGCATGTACAGATAACGGGCTTAATGTGATTGCGCCTGAATGAAAAGGACACAAAAAGAGATGAAGAGGCAGGCCTAGGTATTGTGGGATAATATGGGTTGGTTAATATAGGAATGAAGTTTATGTCCGTATTTGCGGATTAGTGTCATCATGATACCCTTAGTTCACTCAGTTACTACCTATCACTGCATCCCGACTTGAACTTGGAATTTTTACCTGAAGCACTCGTTTACACAAATTTTCTTTTATGAGCTTTTTAATGTTTTGCTTGAGGACAAGCAAAGGTTTAAGTGTGGGAGAGTTTGATAACACTGAAATTTACCGTATTTTCGACTCCGATTTCACATGCATTCTAGTTGTTTTATTATCATTTTATTGTGTTATTGCTATGTTTTCCTTTGTTTTCAGGTTTTTACTTTAATCGGAGCCCCGATCGAGAAAAGGAGCGAAAAAGAGCCAAAAACCCTAAAATTCAGCATTTTGTACTTGTGGCCTACCCCATGGCTGGCGCCACAGACCGCGCCATGACGTGTCCAAGCTCAACTTCCCTCAACTCCCACGTTCCCCACTACCTCCACTAAGGCGCCTCACTTTGGCCTTGTGGTGGGCGCCACAAGAGGAAAATAGTTTCCCTCCCATTTTCAAGTTGAAGGGCATCCAAGTCATTTCCATCTTTTTACTTGCTTATAAATAGAAACTCGAATTCACTTTTACAATCATCCAAACTTAGAGCAGACGAACATCCAAACTTAGAGCAGAGGCAAACTCAGAGCAACTTTGTTTCACTTAGGCATATATTAAGTATTTTAAAGTGGTAATCGCTTTGCATTGGAGTGTTACCACAATTGTGTAATCGAGTCTGTGATAGAGTCTGTAATTGAGTTTGGAGCACTCTGGAAGGAAGTTAATCCTCACGCCATTTTCATTTCCGCATTGCAATTTACTCAACCCTCCGATTGGAGCAGGTTTTTATTACTTGCCTTTACTTTATTTATTTCCCGCACTCGCTTTACTTTATTTATTTCCCGCACTCGCTTTAAATTATTTATTTCCTCGCACTCGCTTTAAATTATTTATTTCCCGCACTCGCTTTACATTATTTATTTCCCGCACTCGCTTTACTTTATTTATTTCTCGCACTCACTTTACTTTATTTATTTCCTGCACTCGCTTTACTTTTATTTATTTCCTTGCACTCGCTTTAAATTATTTATTTCCTCGCACTCGCTTTAAATTATTTATTTCCTCGCACTCGCACTACTTTTATTTACTTTCCGCACTTGCACTACTTTTATTTACTTTAATGCACTTTTACTTTACCATGTCTAACTAAATCTATAAGGTTAGAATGTAAGGATCATAATTGAACCGATAATCCGTACAATTGTCCGTAGAAGCACTTAAGGGCTATTTTAACTTTCAACTTAAGTTTTCCCGCACTTCAATCCCGTTGGGTAAAATCGAAAGTCGTCCAACGTCTTTTTAAACTTAATTGCTTTTAACTATTTCAAAAACTGCGAAAGCGCTTTGTTTAGTTCATGAGGAGATTTTAACATTAAGAAGAAAAGAGATTTTAGAACTATTTTCGGACGTGTTTATAAGTTTAGAGTCTGGTTCGTAAGAACCTCTTTTGGTTAAGAAATCCAGGTTACAATACTTTTCAACTTAGTCAAGATACTATATTTCTTAAAAATAGGTTTACTACTCTAACGCAATGCGCGCCTTTTTATAAGTGACAATAAGAGGGTTTGATTAGGGAGTACAACTCGGTTCTGAATACGCGAAAGCGACAGTTCCTGTTAAATTAGTTCTTTTCAAAGTAGGAAACATTGCCCATAAGTAATTCTATTAGCAAGTACTTGGATTATTAATTGATTACGTGAATTACATTCGACCCTGTCTTTATTAATTAAATTTATTTCAATACCTTACTTTTCATTGCACACTCCAAAAACACCTATTTTGATTGCCTTTGATAAACACCATAACAATAGATAACGATAGATTGACACTTGGTCTTTGTGGATTCGACAATCTTTTATATTACTCTGACGCGTTCGTATACTTGCGAAAAGCACGCATCAATGACTCTTCTGTCATTTCTTTTTCGCCGGTTGTCTTTTCGCATCTCTATTTTTTTAGGTTGCGACAATCTGAAATAGAAGTCCCCTCCTTATACTTCAAACTTATGAAGCTATTCAACAAGAACAATTTATTATTCCCTGATTTATAGGCATACAAGGACTCTATCTTCTCCCACAAAGTTTTTGCATGCGTCTCATTAGCAATATTGTTATAGACATTATCTTCTACATATTGTAGAATAAAACCACATACCTGTTGATGTTCAAACTTCCATTCTTCATTAGACACATAATTCAACTTTGCGGAACTAAAAACTGGTAAATGCAATTTCTTCATAAATAATAAGTATTTCATCTTGCCCTTCCATAAATGGTAATTAGAACCATTCAACAATACCATATTCATCTTTGTGTTTGACTCCATCATTCAAACAAGTAAAATAGCTCTTAACCAAGAGCTCTGATGCCACTCTGATGGAAAATTAAGACACAATAACAGACCCATACACATCTGATATAAAATTTCCTAGACAGTTTCTAGGAACCTTGAGGATCAATAACAAATATAAGACGTCAAATCGAACAAATAAAGGCACAAAAGAACACCAATATTTTTAACATGGAAACCTTTCAATATTGAGTAAAAACCAAGAGTTGTCAAGAACAAAGAAATAACTCCACTATCATCAGTTAAGGGTATAAAAAAGTCTTAAAGTGATTCATAAACTAGTGATAACAACCGCAAATCACAAAGCAAACTAGCTTACAAATAAGAATAAAAAAGCTAAATTTTTTCCCAAATCTACAGCTTCAGTGAAAAGCAGATAACTCTCACCTCAAACATTGTTTTAAAATTCTGAATGTCAAAAGTTAGATACATGTATTATGAACCAGTCGTCCAAATTTGAGCTTGATTCGTCGGTTAACGAATATGGGATCTTTGATTTAGTGAGAATGGTTGCAGAAAAATGGGAATGAGTTTCTCTTCTCTTTTCTCTCTTTTGAATCCTTATTTTCTCCCTATCTCTCTCAACCCTAAATTAACCCTATCTACTTAAATAAGTGAGACAAATGGGCTAATCATATTTGGATCTTTCTCCACATAGGAAGGGAGCTTAAACCCAACAAACATTACATTACAAACGAGTGGTTCAGGACGTTGCAACATCCTTAAAATATCTTCGGTTGATCTTGCAATCGTCGCACCCACCTTAATCGAACCATTTGTCGAGTAACAATAAAATGGAGTCCACATAACATTTAAATCCCCATTCGTCTTTAAAATCTACCTTTAATATTTCCCAACCAATTCTTCAGTGTAACATGTGCAGACCCAACTCTATTAGTTGTTGTATTGTCAAAGTGTCTAACCTGATCGGTCCAGTGTATCATCCCAAATTTTATCCAAGATGTTACTTAAAAAGTTTTACTTATTAAAATTTTGCAGCCGTTTTTTATATTTAAAAAATGGTATATTTATAAAGTAGAATATATAATAGTTTAAAAATTATAGTCTAAAAAAATATTTATTAAGTGTTAAAATAATTATAATAAAAGTAATAAAATTGTGTATCTCAACGATGTTTGACCCCGTAAGCGCTTCATATAACAGATTCAATCAACATCACGTTCAATCATGTCTTTCTTCTTGAATACCTAAAATGTTAATTGCAAATGGTCAATTTCCTTATCCACATTGAATCATACTCACCATAAGAAAATGTCATAAACCAATAACAAAACAACTCACAAATCAAAATATAATTATTAGTTTTTTTCTACTTAAGGATCACTTTTGCTTTATAGTATATGAAATGCAATGTGACTATAACCACTACATGAGACACTAATGATATGAGACACTAATGATTTAGATGATAAAACCCATTCCAATGGAAAAAACTACCACACAGGCTCCTGCGACAAAGGCCGAAAAGCATCAATGTGAAACTCATTCCAATTGGAAAAATTGCCACGCAAGCTCCTGCAACACAAAGGTCGAAAGCGTCAAATTTGCCACAAAGGCCCCATAACCATCAAACTTGCCACAAAGGTACGAAAAGCGTCAAACTTTCCACAAATGCATGACATAGTGACTCATCTATACATATCTTATATGATGCATGCATAAATAAACTTGCCACAAAGACATACCATGAGGACTCATATATTTGTTTTTATTTATTTGTATTTCCTTGGATCTAAACACATCCTCCGTATATGTATTATATTTTTTTTATTAGTATTATTCACACATATATGAACCTCATGACAATACAAATATACAACTAGTAATATATGTATAATAACGGTGTCAAACTTATATACATATAAGAAAATCAAGTATGGATAGAACATATAGTGTGAATAGAAAACCACATAACATAAATTGTGTGGTATTGAATTTTCTTGTTTTTACTTTATTATGATATAATGCCAACTAAGTAAGAGTACCCACTAGTAATAAAAGCAGAGACTATTTGGAAGCAAAACGATTTCACAAAACTAAACTATTTTTCTAAAAACCACTACTATGTCAACCAATAACCATATACAAATATGCTTAATGAAAACATAAAAATACTAATTAAATTAAAAAAATTAACAATATATTGATATTAACATATAGCAATATAAAAAGATTTCAACATGAAAAGAGTAAATATAATAATAAAATTAAAAGACAATTAACCATATAATATATAAATGTGAATAAAATGAGGAAATATCTTATTATTATTATTATTGGGAAAAATTTCCATCACTATTTCACAACAGCGTTCCAACGTAATATGAATGTATGGGAAAAAAGTCCTTATCTTAAGAGCTTTCTTTTAGGAACACTGTTCTTGATATTCTACGGGTGAGAATTTTAACAACGTAAAAATGCACAAAAAGTGGCAATGAAGATAAATTGATTGTTTTAGTTTGTATCTTTTAGAAAATGTAAAATACCCTTTTTGGTCCCTTGACTATACCTATGGATTCAGATTGGTCCCTTAATTTTTTTTCGTGTCACCTTGGTCCTTTAACTTTTAAATAGATGCATATGATTCCCTTCTGTATGTTTTTCTCAAACGTCTATATATTTAAGCTACGTGGCAGCTGAGTTTTCATCGTCCCTTCATTTTCATCGTCCCTTCATTTTCATCGTCCCTTCGTTTTCATAGTGTTTTCGTTTTCTTAGAAATATGAAGTCCAACCAATGTTCTTCATTTCTGAAGCAGAAGAACTCTGAAAGTTGTGAATCTAGTATATACACAAGCATGTGATGTGTACCAAAATGTCATTGTGAAGACAAAGTTGTGATTTGTAGGGAAACAACTGATAAGAACTTTTGAAAGAATTTTTGGGGTTGTCCAAATTTTAAGGTAAGCCCTAATTTTAGTTTGATTTATGTCCAAATGTGATAAAATCATTTTGATACATATATGAAAATTTCAAGGATCCCCTTGCAAAGAGGGTGTGGTTTTTTCAATTGGTTCCATGAGGATTTGGGAGATGAGAAAAGGTAATTTATGATGAATAGGTTGGAAAGCATAGCAAAGGAAATTGATGATGCAAAAAAGGAGTTTGAAAAAGTCAGGGTGACAAATGAAGAATTATGGAAAGTTGTGATGAAACTTCAAACTCAAGTGAACAAGAACCTAGAGTGGAAAAAACATGGAATATTATGTTTCTTGTAATCTTATGTGTGTTTCCTTTTAGGATATTTTAGGAGTATGTACCGATTTGTATGTATCAGTTTGTATGGATGAGTTGGTATGTATCCGTTAGAAATATCAGGTTGTATCACTCTATTGTTATGAATGAGTTGGTATGTAACACATTGTATCAGTTTAATATGAGTTGGTTTGTTTGGCATATTATTGTTTGTACCAGTCGATAAACATATCAATTTTACTTAACCAATTTACAATATCAGTTCATAAACCAGTCCATAAACACAATGTAACACATGTTATTTACTTAACCACTTTATAATAATAGAAATTCTGGTATCAGATATAAGATGTCGAAGATAATGTTACGACACTGATATCTGTCAACACACAATGGATAAATAAACAGAATGGTAAAGCAAATAACACAGGCAATTGTTAACCCAGTTCGGTGCAACTCACCTACGTCTGGGGGCTACCAAGCCAGGAAGGAAATTCACTAAAATAGAATTAGTTCAAAGACTATCCGTACACTTCAACAAGTTACAGTCTTTCTCACCTAATCTCTACCCGTGCAACTTCTACCTAAGCACTCTTAGATATGAGAACCCACTCACTTCCCTTACAATCACACACCAATGATTTTAAACAACAATCCCTTGTGAAAAGAAAATACTTTTCAATTACAAACTCTTGATTTTACTTCACAGTTTCAATCGAGAAGACACACTCTTGATCTTGCTTCACAACTTTGATCAAGAAGACACACACTTGATCTTGCTTCACAATTTTGATCAAGTAGACACACACTCTTGCTTAACAGCTTTAGAGTGACAAATTACAACCACAAATCAGTCCAATTCAATCATCAATGGATGACTTGAATGACCTACAAGTCTTACGACTAAACAGACACAAACCCTAGCTCTCTCTCTTTATTTCGCTCAGTCTTGGTTGTGTGTACAAACAGGTTTTCTAAGTCCCTTTTTATAGAAGCATCCAGCTGGGCTTGGACATCTTGAAAACCCTAAATCTATTTTCCAATCAAATCTTTTTATAACAGCTGTAAAGATCTCCTTGGAAAATAAGTAAATCTGGTTGTAATCCATGATTGAATGCGCCAGCTAGCCATATCTTCAATCATCCAAAGATTGCCATTAATTATGCAATCACAAAACACCATACATTCATACTGAATGTTCTGTGTACAGGATGTCATGACATCGGGTCTGACATCCTGGAAAAATCCTGCATAATCCAATAATTCCTTTTATAACTTCCAGCAGGTACAGCCATATCAGATGTCATGACATTGTGTATGTCATCTGAAACAATCCTGCATGAACATGTCTTCCATTTAAGCTCCAGCAGGTACAACCAATATCAGAAGCCTTGTCATTGTATGTGGCATTCTGAAACAATCCTGCTTGCACATGTTCTTGAACTCCAGCAGGTACATAGGATATCTTATGTTAAGACATCACACATGACATCTTGTGAACACTCTTTGTTTTACCAAAATTGTTGCCTACACTTAGAATCAACAAACTCCCCCTTTGGCAAATTTTGGCTAAAACATATATCTGTCTTTTTTTGTTCACAAGGCAAACTATCAGCAGTTAAACAACATAACAAAAGTTTAATCAACAGCAGAAGCAAAACAATTACTAGCTATGGCTACTAGTAATACACACATGCACAAGGGTACTTCTCCTCCCCCTAGATCTGTGCAACAAACAATAGAATTACTAGTTATGGATGCAACTAGTAAGACACACAAATGCACAATGCACAAGGGTACTTCTTCTCCCCCTAAAACTGTGCATTCATCAAATAACAGCTACTGTAACTCCAGCACCTGTACCAGCCAGAATGTCATACTGACAACTGCTTCAACATCAGCACCTGTGCACCTCTTTTAATAATAGACGTACTTCTGTTCAGCCACATCCAACTTCCATATCAAGCACTTCTCCCCCTTTTTAGTCAAAATTGACCAAAGGTGACCAATCAGACAAAATAAATGTCCATTAGCCTAGCAGAGAAAGTTAGAACATATGTTATAACATTAAGCATGTTAAAACAGAATATTCAGGAAGTACACAACATCATTATACACAGCTGAAAGCTGAGATAATGAACAAATTCAAGGAACTCTTTAAGAGCCCTATATATTACATAACATGCATCAAAAGGACTGCCACAAAATACAAAAACAGTAAAGACATCAACCTTCCAAACAGCATCAGCTTCCACCAAACTTTCCAGCACACCTCTCAGTCTTCAATTCAGCCAGGAACCATTAATCAGAAGTAGATGTATCACTTGTATCTTCTCTTTTAGTTGGTCAATCAAGCTTCATTTAGATGTAGACTCTCTTCTGGAAGATGTCATGACATCATTGACATGACTTCCCTTAAACAATTTGTAATGTATGGACAGAGGGGTTTTTCTCCTGCTTGGGATGTCACTTGTACTCAGAATCCCTGGTTGTTGGCTTAGGATAATGCCACAGATAAGGGAGGGGAAGGCAATGGGTAACTTTACAGCATTTGTAGAAGCATGTCTAATGGTTTGATCAAATATGAACTTGCCAAAATCATAGTTAACCCTTGTTCCAATTGCATGAATGATTCTTCCAAGATTGATGGAGATGGTAGAGGCATGATTAGTAGGAATCCAATTAGCTGAGCCAATCTTGTGCAATATGGCATATTTAACACTGAGTTTTCCAGCTGATAAGTGATTCCTGCTAGGCCATTCCTTAACTTGGCCAGCTGTGATAACCCTACAGACCTCATTGTCTATGGTCTCTAGGTCTACTCCTCCATCCGTTCTTCTTCCTAGGAACTTGTTGATGACACTTGGTGAGAATTTCACGCATTTTCCCCTTACAAACACCTTGCAAAAATACCTGTTGTTCTTTTCATGAATATCCTCAGGGATATTAACAATAAATTCTTTTACCAACCCCTCATAGCATTGGGGTAGAGTCACCACAGTCTTCATGAGTCCAACATTTTTGATCAGCTCAATTATCTCTTTTACCTCTATAGCTTCTTGTCCAAGCTCTCTTTCAATGGCTACTCTTCTCTGAATGACATATTTCTACTTTGCAGCTCCATCTTCCAAGTGAAAGGAGATTTTGTCAAGATGTACACCCGTAGCAGCAACAGTCTTGCTAGGAGATTTCTGAACAACCTGCCTTTTTGCAGGGGAGATGTCTGGGACATCGTCTTTAACATCCTCCTCAGAGTCAGAGCTGTCTCTTTCCTTCCTTTTCCCAACCTCAACCTTGCTCCAGGGTTTTGAGGGTCCTATACCTGCAGCCTTTTTCACTCTAGCAGCTCTCATTTTAGCCATACTTTTCCCTTTCTTAGTTCTCAGTTTCTCAGCTATGCTAGGTTTAACCAGATGAACCAAAGGATCATCCTCTCCTTCAGTGCTTTCTTCCTCTAGATCAATAATATTTTCTTGAGGCACATTTTGTTTCTTGCTAGGTAGGGTTTTACCTAGAGAGCAAAGCCCTTCAGCAGCCACCTCCTTTTCTGATCTAGATGAATCGTCATCTTTGTCAGCATGAGGTTCTCCT
This sequence comes from Lathyrus oleraceus, assembly GCF_024323335.1. NCBI lineage: Eukaryota > Viridiplantae > Streptophyta > Magnoliopsida > Fabales > Fabaceae > Lathyrus > Lathyrus oleraceus. The sequence goes on from NC_066580.1 coordinate 111,484,699, forward strand.
CAGGAGAGGGTTCCCTTTTGGACAGAGGGGTAGACACCCCTTCAACTTTATGTCCTTCACTCAGAATTCTCGTAACCAGTCTCCTTATAGCACGATCAGTATAATGCATGTCTTTAGGGAGAGAGGAGTTACCAGAGGTATTACCTTGTTTACCTCCAGCATTGGAGGAGGTACCTGTGGTGTCGCCCGGTATCATGCACAGAGGAGTGACGTCCATCACGTCTTCATCAACAAACTCCATGGATGGAGTCTTTGCATGTTGGGAGGATTTAGAACCAGATGATGATGGATGTTGAGACATGTTGTAGGACTTTTGAGGCAGGTTTCTTTGCCCTAGCTGAGCTTTTCTTAGAAGTTGAATGGAAATGGCAGTTGCTGAGTTTAGGTAGCGTGTGCTAAGGGAATAGATATTATTTTCAAAGCTTGGGAATGATTTATCATTAATGGGGCTCTTTCTTTTAAAAGGGCAGACATTATTTTTATTTCTTTTATTTTTTCTTTTTAATTGCCATAATTTCTCAAGAGTCCAAATCCCTAATTTCCCTCCCTCATATTCACTTTTACCCAAATTCCTTGCAAGCTTGTCTGTTAGTTCCAGTCCAAGCTTTAGACTTCTGAATTTGTCTTCCACAGATTTCCTAATGGAGTGATAATAGCTAGACCTGTACTTTGTCCATCTGTGTTAAATCTGATTTTTGGACCTGGCTTCAGCATTCAGGAAGTCATAATACAATGTCATGACATCGTGTGTGACATTGTATGTAATCAAGGATTTCATCCAACCAAGTTGAACCCAACTGCTTCTATCTTCTATACCTTTTACATGTGTAGATGCAGGTGTCTTTCCAATATCCTCCACATTGTTCTTGGCCTTTTTGCTTTGAGATGAACATAAATTAATAGTTCCATTATGCTTATGACTGGTCATATGTCCACTTATTTGATCTGTCTTCTCAGTTGTTTGGGTTATCATAACCTTTTCTCCTCTGAGCTTCTGGTGAGACATCTTTGTCTGACATTTCCCACATACTTGTTTGTCATTACTCTTGAGAGCATCTATACTCATCCAATGCTTTAAGGGATAATCAATTTGAGAGCTCCATATGTAGCAGTTGTCTTTGAACCTGATTCCTTTCATAATTACTTCACTATTTTTGTCAAAGATTAGACATTCAGTTTTGGTGAAGTTAACATTCAAACCTTGATCACATAATTGACTGATGCTTATTAGATTTGCAGTCAAACCCTTAACTAGTAGAACCTTGTCAAGTTTAGGAACTCCACAACACCCAAGCTTTCCTGTTCCCTTGATTTCACCTTTTGCTCCATCTCCAAAGGTTACATGGCCTATGATATGATGATGCAGATCAGTTATCAGGTCTTGGTTCCCAGTCATGTGTCTGGAACATCCACTATCAAAGTACCACTCTTCTTTGGCTGAGATTTTGAGGGGTATGTGAGCTATCAAACCTGTAGTAGTAGTCTTAGGAATCCATTGCTTCTTAATGATAGGCCTGTGCTGCTTGGGTTTGGATTGATAGTGATTCTGATGATTAGCAGGCTTGGGATAACCATATAGTTTATAGCAGAACGGTCTTAGATGACCAAATTTCCCATAGTGATGACATATCCATCTTTGTTGTTTCCCTTTCTGCTGTCTTTTTCTCTGGTGTTGTGACATATGATGTGACATCACAGATTTACCTTTATTATGGATGCACTTAGATTTGGTTTGAGATTTTGCACCAGTGTAGCTGCACTCAGGTTTTGAGTTATTATACCCAATACCAGATTTATCTCCTGCTATTTGTCCAGTTTGGAGAATCTTGTCTAAGGAGTCAGATCCATTGCTTAACATCCTTACATACTTGGTCATCTCTTCTAGTTTAGAATTTAGAAACATGACTTCAGTTTTCAACTTAGAGATAGTATTCACATGGTCTGCCTTTTCATCTTCCAGTTGTGCTATCTTCTGTCTTTCAGCTTGAGGATTTTCAACTAGCTTGGCATTTAAACCCACTGCTTCAGTTTGTAAATTTGAGATGATTTCCAAGTATTCTTCCTTCTCATTCTCCAGTTGAGTTATTTCCTTCTTATTGTGTTCAACCTGTTTGCACAGCTCTACACTTTTGATACACAACTTTTTGTAGGTAGATGCCAATTCTTCAAAGGTTACTTCATCATCACTTGAGTCTTAATCATATCCCCATCTTCCTATCAAGGCAATCACAAGATTTGCAGCCTCCTTTGTTTCACTTTCATCAGACCAAGTGGCAGCAAGACTCATCTTCTGTTTCTTGAGGTAGGTTCCACATTCAGTCCTGATGTGTCCATACCCATCACATTCATAGCACTGGACCTCTTTTCCTTCTTTGAGCTTCTCATCTGATCTTGCTTTTCTTCCTGCATTGTTGGATTTACTGATGTCTGATGAGATGTTCTTGACATTTGCCCCTGATCTTACATCCATCTTTTTCAACAGTTTATTGAACTGCCTTCCCAACATTGCTACTTCATTGACCAGATCTTCATCATCCTCCTGACTCTTATCCTCTTCTGTGTTTGACATAAAGGCCATGCTCTTTGTTTTCCTTTCAACACCATCATTTATCCCCAACTCAAAGGTTTGGAGGGAACCAATTAGCTCATCTACCCTCATGTTGGAAATGTCTTGAGATTCTTCTAGAGCAATCACCTTCTTTGCAAATCTCTTAGGAAGTGACCTGAGTATTTTCCTTACCAGTTTTTCATCTGTCATCTTTTCTCCCAGGGCTCCTGAAGCATTGGCAATTTCAAGGATACTCATGTGAAATTCATGAATATTTTCATCTTCTGTCATCCTTAAGTTCTCAAACTTGGAGGTGAGCAGCTGAAGTCTAGACATATTTACCCTAGAGGTCCCTTCATGAGTGGTCTTGAGAATGTCCCAAGCCTCTTTGGCTACTTCACAGTTGTTTATCAGCCTGAAAATATTCTTGTCCACTCCATTGAAGATGGCATTTAAGGCTTTAGAATTCCCAAGGGCTAGATCATCCTACTCCTTGGACCATTTTTCTTCAGGCTTTTTCTCAGCAGTGGCTTCTCCTTCTTTAGAAACTACAGGATGCACCCAGCCTGTCAAGACAGCTTTCCAAGCCTTGTTATTAAGGGATTTTAAAAAGGCTACCATTCTTGGTTTCCAATAGTCATAGTTAGAACCATCCAAAATTGGTGGCCTATGAACATATCCTCCATCCCTCTCCATTGTACCAGAAAGTATTTCCTCTAGATCTCACCCAGAGCCAGAGCAGGATGCCTGCTCTGATACCAATTGAAATTCTGGTATCAGATATAAGATGTCGAAGGTAATGTTACGACACTGATATCTGTCAACACACAATGGATAAATAAACAGAATGGTAAAGCAAATAACACAGACAATTGTTAACCCAGTTCGGTGCAACTCACCTACGTCTGGGGGCTACCAAGCCAGGAAGGAAATTCACTAAAATAGAATTAGTTCAAAGACTATCCGTACACTTCAACAAGTTACAGTCTTTCTCACCTAATCTCTACCCGTGCAACTTCTACCTAAGCACTCTTAGATATAAGAACCCACTCACTTCCCTTACAATCACACACCAATGATTTTAAACAACAATCCCTTGTGAAAAGAAAATATTTTTCAATTACAAACTCTTGATTTTACTTCACAGTTTCAATCGAGAAGACACACTCTTGATCTTGCTTCACAACTTTGATCAAGAAGACACACACTTGATCTTGCTTCACAGCTTTGATCAAGTAGACACACACTCTTGCTTAACAGCTTTAGAGTGACAAATTACAACCACAAATCAGTCCAATTCAATCATCAATGGATGACTTGAATGACCTACAAGTCTTACGACTAAACAGACATAAACCCTAGCATTCTCTCTCTATTTCGCTCAGTCTTGGTTGTGTGTACAAACAGGTTTTCTAAGTCCCTTTTTATAGAAGCATCCAGCTGGGCTTGGACATCTTGAAAACCCTAAATCTATTTTCCAATCAAATCTTTTTATAACAGCTGTAAAGATCTCCTTGGAAAATAAGTAAATCTGGTTGTAATCCATGATTGAATGCGCCAGCTAGCCATATCTTCAATCATCCAAAGATTGCCATTAATTATGCAATCACAAAACACCAGACATTCATACTGAATGTTCTGTGTACAAGATGTCATGACATCGGGTCTGACATCCTGGAAAAATCCTGCATAATCCAATAATTCCTTTATAACTTCCAACAGGTACAACCATATCAGATGTCATGACATTGTGTATGTCATCTGAAACAATCCTGCATGAACATGTCTTCCATTTAAGCTCCAGCAGGTACAACCAATATCAGAAGCCTTGTCATTGTATGTGGCATTCTGAAACAATCCTGCTTGCACATGTTCTTAAACTCCAGCAGGTACATAGGATATCTTATGTTAAGACATCACACATGACATCTTGTGAACACTCTTTGTTTTACCAAAATTGTTGCCAACACTTAGAATCAACAATAACAATTTACATAACATGAATTCCAAAATGATTTGCATAACACACTACAGAATTCCAAGACATAACAAAATTCCATAAAGGTTCCAAAATGAGATTGACATGTTACATAAACATGTTCAAGATACATTACATAATACCAAAGTTATTCAAAGTGGTTCATGATATAACCAAAGTGCTTCAAAGTACATGCTAAAACCATTAACTAGATAATGGCTAAATAACACTAGATGTTCTTCTTTGGTGTAATTCTCTTGGTTGAGTAGACCTTATGGTTGTTGGGCCAACTACATTCTTGGTTACAGTTAATCTTGTTGTTGGTCCTGGGAGTACAAATGGTCTTCTTACACCTAGATTTTATGTCTTTCCATTTCCTTAAGTTACTTGAGTTGCACTGCCTTGAGTAGTTGGCCTTTTCCCTTGAGTTGATTGAGTTTCCTTGCCCTGAGAATAACTTAGTTGGTTGAGTTACTGACATTTTCCCTTGAGTTGATTGAGTTGCCTGTAAGAACAATTTTAGTTCTACAATGTATCTCTAAGATTTTGATGATAACAAAGGATGAAACAAAAATGGTACCCTAACGTAATTCTTCTAAGTATGCAGGACTCTAATCAAAACAGTCAGATAGACTCTCATCAGATACAAAATCAAGTTCTAAGATACCAATTAGAAGATACGCAAGCAGAGGCTCTGACTCCGATCAACGCAAGCGCAAGATAAACGAAAGACATCAGACACTCTGAAGTTGAAGAATGACTCTAGAATCTGAAGACGTACGCTCTGATGAAATCAAGTAAAGAGAAACTCTGAAGATAGTCAGCAACAAGCATCTTCTGAAGTCGCAATCGCTTAATAAAGGCTATAACATTAGGATTCTCTGATTCAGAAAGCTTAACCTTGAAGAAATTCGCTTATGGAAAGAAGCTATTTTAGGAAGGATTTTATGGCGCTCCAAATATTGCTTTGGAAAGAACATAGAGATTAATGACATTAATCATCCATCATTGCCCAAGATCTGACATTAACATCACTCGACGGTCTGCTCAATACTCCTATATAAAGGATGGAGCACCACCCAAAGAAAACTGGAAACACACGAGAATACAATACTTCCACTATTCATTATTCATTCTCTCACGAGCTGCTGCTCTAACGTGGGAATATTTATTGCTCTTACCTTGTGTAATTTCTGCTTATTTTTAGAAGCACTATTCATTACTGTAATCATACTATATTGCTAAGAAATTTCCTCAAGTGACTTGTGAAGTCTGTAAGCTTGAGAGGGCTACGGGATCTCTATTCTCTTAGACGATTGGTTGTGTAATCTTTCAAGATTAGTGGATTAAGTCCTTTTTGAAGGCGAAATCACCTTGGCCGGGTGGACTGGAGTAGCTTTGAATTTCAAGCGAACCAATATAAAATTCTGTGTTGAATTCTTTTGTTTCTGCGTGTGTCTTATTTTGAAAAAGTTTTATTCTTTTACAACAATTCAAACCCCCCTTTCTTGTTTTTCTCTACCTTCAGTTGGTATCAGAGCTTCGGCTCTGTTATCGATTTTCTAATCAAATACTTAATAGTGTAGAGAGATCCAGCGTGAGAAAAACATTATGGCTAACACCAATGAAAGAGATAGTTACAATGCTAAACCTCTAATCTTTGATGGAGAAGAATTTGATTACTGGAAAGATAGAATTGAAAGTTTCTTTCTGGGCTATGATGTTGATCTATGGGACATAGTAACTATTGGCTACATACCTCTGTATCTGACGCTGGCGTTGCCATTGCCAAAAATAAGATGGCAGATGATCAGAAGTGCGACTTCAAAAACCATCACAAAGCCAATACAATACTGCTGAATGCCATTTCCTACAATGAATATGAAAAGATCACCAACAGGGAAACAACTAAAGAAATACTTGACTCCCTGAGGATGACTCACGAAGGAAATTCACAAGTCAAAGAGACAAAAGCTCTGGCTCTAATTCAGAAGTACGAAGCCTTCAAGATGGAGGACGATGAAGCGATAGAGGTAATGTTTTCTAGATTTCAAACTTTAATTGCAGGACTCAAGGTTCTGGACAAAGGCTACACAATTGCAGGTCATGTCAAAAAGATAGTCAGAAGCTTGCTAAAGAAGTGGAGACCCATGGTCACAACATTAAAATTGTCAAAGGATCTGAACAATATCAGCCTTGAAGAACTCGTTAGTTCACTCAGAAGTCACGAGATAGAACTTGAGGAAGATGAGCCTTAAAAGAAGATCAAATATGTAGCACGAAAGTCCAGATCTGAAAGACGCAAACCAGAAAGGAACAAAGCCTTCCAAGTTGAAGAGGAAGATAATGACGACTCTGAAAAGGAAGACTCTGACGATGAAGAAGAGTTATCCCTTTTGACCAGAAGAGTAAAAAAACTCTGGAGAAAAAGGAATAAAAACTTCAGAAGACCAAGACCCAAGGGAGATCTCTCAGAATCAACTTCCAGAGGTAAATCAAACAAAGAGGTAACATGCTATGAATGTAAGGAAACAGGTCATTACAGAAACGAATGCCCAAAGCTGAAGAAAGAAAGCTCCAGAAGAGAAAGTTTCAAGAAAAGCTCCTTCAAAACCAAGAAGGGACTGATGGCCACCTGGGAAGACAGTGGATCTGGTTCCTCTGAATCAGACTCTGAAGAACAGGCAAATGTTGCATTCATGGCTACCACCTCTGGAAACACATCAGATGGAGAATCTGATCCTGAAGAGGTATTTTCTGATCTTTCTCGCTCTGACCTTAAATCGTGCCTCTTTGAATCTTTGAACTCATATCAGAAACTTAAACAAAAATTTAAAGCATTAAAAAGGGTTCTTGAAGGAACCATCGAAGAATGTGATAAGCTTGAGATGACACTTTCAGAACTAAAAGATGAAAATCTAACTCTGACAAAAGAAAGAGACCCCATAAATAAAAAATGTTTAAAACTTGAAGAAGCTTTATCTTAAGCCCCACAAACTTCTAACACAATGATATATAAATATGAAAAATCTTTTCAAAAGTTTCTGAAAAATGGGATAGAAAGAAGCAGAATGGCATCCATGATTTATGGAGTCGGTCAGAATAATAAAAGAGGAATAGGGTATGATCCTAATGAAGATAAATCTTCCACAGATGACAAACCCAAATCTCCTTTTTCTTATCACTACACACATGCACAAGCACAACGTTTTGATAATGCTAGAAAACCCAAAGTTCTAAGAAACTCTGGGAAAACTAATCGCAAAGGACCCAAAAGATTCTGGGTACCAAAGGATAAGATTGTTTATGTTGCAGATATCTTATGCAGCAGAGTTAAGACACCAATTATGGTACCTGGACTCTGGATGCTCGCGACACATGACGAGAAGAAAGTATATGTTCCAAAGCCTGGGACTTAAAGATGCTGGCTTTGTAGGTTTCAGAGGAAATTAGAAAGGAAGAATTAGAGGCTCCGGAACTATTGGTAATGGAACTCTTCCCCCTGTATCTGATGTTCTCTACGTAGAAGGATTAATTCATAACTTGTTATCAATAAGCCAATTAAGAGATAATGGTTATGATGTAATCTTCAATTAAAAAACATGTAAAGCAATTAATCAGAATAATGGAACAGTTCTATTCACTAGCAAGGGGAAAAACAACATTTACAAAATAAATCTTTCAGATCTAAAAGATCAAAATGTAAAATGTTTGATGTCTGTTCACGAAGAGCAATGGGTATGGCATAGACGCTTGGGCCACATTAGCATGAGAAAACTTTCTCAGCTAAATAAACTCGAGTTAGTCAGAGGTCTACATAAGCTGAAGTTTTCTTTAGAAGCTCTGTGTGAGGCATGTCAGAAAGGAAAATTTTCTAAAACATCTTTTAAAAATAAAAATGTTGTTTCCACATCTAATCCTTTGGAACTTCTTCACATTAACCTTTTTGGGCATGTTAAGACAGCGTCAGTCAATGGAAAGAAGTATGGACTGGTCATTGTTGATGATTTTAGTCGCTGGACATAGGTAAAATTCCTAAAGCAAAAAAGTGAGTCTCACTCTGTATTCACTAGCTTTTGTTCTAAAGTGCAAAACGAATTTGACTCTAAAATTATCAGAGTCAGAAGTGATCATGGTGGCGAATTCGAAAATAAGTTCTTTGAAGAACTGTTTGATTCTAATGGAATATCCCATGATTTCTCCTGCCCTAGAACTCCACAGCGAAATGGAGTTGTAGAAAGGAAGAATAGGACACTCCAAGAAATGGTTAGAACCATGATCAATGAAACAAATGTGGCTAAGCAGTTTTGGGATGAAGCAGTAAATACATTGTGTTATATTTAGAATAGAATCTCTATAAGACCTATTCTGGAAAAGACTCCCTATGAATTGTGTAAGGGAAGAAAACCCAACATTTCTTATTTCCATCCTTTTGGATGCTCTTGTTTTATTCTCAATACTAAAGAACATCTGGACAAGTTTGATTCAAAAGCACAAAAAGATATTATGTTAGGATACTCAGAACGCTCTAAAGGCTACAAAGTATACAACACAGAAACCAAAATTGTGGAAGAATCAATACATGTTAGATTTGATGATAAGCTCGACCCTTAAAAGTCAAAGCTAGTTGAGAAACTTGCAGATTTGGAGATAACTCTTGCAGGCTCTGACGAAAAGACTAAAGCATCAGAAGAAACTGAGAAACAAAGTCCAGATGCAACTGAAGTTTCAACTATCCAGAAAAGATTAAGAAGTTTCCCTAACATCTCTGAAGATTTGATTCTGGGAAACAAGGATGAACCTGTCAGAACTAGGTCAACATTCAAAGTATCTGAAGAAACTCCTCTGGGATTAGAATCTTTGATCGAGCCCACTTCCTGTGATGAGGCACTTCAAGACAATGATTGGGTTCTGGCAATGAAAGAAGAACTTGATCAATTCTCAAAGAATGATGTCTGGGATCTTGTCCCAAAGCCTAAAGGAACTCATGTTATTGGAACAAGATGGGTATTCAGAAACAAACTGAACGAAAAAGGAGAAGTAGTCAGAAACAAAGCACGACTGGTGGCACAAGGTTACAGTCAACAATAAGGCATTGACTACAATGAAACCTTTTTGCTCCAGCTGCCAGGTTAGAATCTATTCGCTTACTTGTTTCGTTTGCTGTAAATCATTCCATCAAATTATATCAGATGGATGTCAAGAGCGCAATCCTTAATGGCTATATATCAGAAGAATTGTATGTCAATCAACCTCCAGGTTTTGAAAATTCTAAATGTCCATAACACGTTTTTAAACTAAAAAAATCATCGTATGGTCTAAAACAAGCTCCTAGAGCTTGAAAGACTAAGCAACTTTCTCCTGGAACATGACTTTATTAGAGGAAAGGTTGACTCTACACTCTTCTGTAAAAACATTAGAAATAATCTCATGATATGCCAAATATATGTTGATGATATTATTTTTGGTTCAGCTAACCCCTCTGTGTGTCAAGAATTCTCTGAGCTAATGCAGGCAGAATTTGAAATGAGCTTAATGTAAGAACTAAAGTTCTTTCTGGGAATTCAAATCAATCAAGCTAAAGAAGCTACCTATGTATATCAAAGTAAATACATAAAAGACATTCTGAAGAAATTCGAAATGGCAGAATGCAAACCTACTAAGACACCTATGCATCCAACCTGCATTCTGGAGAAAGAAGAGGCTAGTCAGAAGGTTTGTCAGAAGCTCTATCGTGGTATGATAGGCTCTCTTCTCTATCTGACGGCTACACACCCTGATATTCTTTTTAGTGTATGTCTTTGTGCCAGATTCCAATCAGATTCTAGGGAATCTCATTTAACAGCTATTAAAAGAATCCTAAGGTATCTGAAAGGAACCCCTAACCTTGGCCTAATGTATGAGAAAACATCAGAGTATAGGCTCTCTGGTTATTGCAATGCAGACTATGCAGGGGACAAAATGGAACGTAAAAGTACATCTGGGAACTGTCAGTTCTTGGGAAATAATCTCATATTGTGGGCCAGCAAAAGAGAGTCAACCATCGCCCTGTCTACTGCAGAAGCAGAATATATATCAGCTTCACTTTGCACTACTCAAATGCTCTGGATGAAAAATCAACTAGAAGACCTTCAGATCTTTGAGAGTAACGTTCCTATCTTCTATGATAATACTGCTGCCATATGCTTAAGTAAGAACCTTATCTTGCATTCCAGAGCTAAGTACATAGAAATAAAACATCATTTTATCAGAGACTATGTTCAGAAAGGGGTAATTTCCTTAAAATTTATTGATACAGACCATCAATGGGCTGATATTTTCTCTAAACCCCTCGCTGAAGACAAATTCTCTTTTATTCTGAAAAATTTAAAAATTGAAATTTACCCAGAATAAACCAAATATGCTTCTCTAAAATAGCAAAATAAGGCTCTGAAATAAACATCTGGTATCTGGATCTGAATCTGATACTTCTACCAATTAGGAGTTATTTGAATCAAAAATCCTCATGATCCAATCTTTTGGTATCCCTGAAGATCAGATAGATCAACACGTGGGGTATCATGCGCCTGACTTTGGATATTCTAGACAACTGTCTAGCAGAAATCAAGAGACAGACCCTTGAGATCTCCTCGAGCAGTGTGCTGATTTGGGGATTAGACCTCCATCATGGGCTATAATCATTTCTCCCCTAAGCGCGTAAACTTGGATAACGTGCATCATTAATTTCATAACTTCTCAACTGCCTCTAACGCTGTCGTTTTGCATGCATCTCTTTGTGTATTTATACTTTTCACTCATCACAATCTCACACTTTTACACTCACGCCCTAAACAACCCCCCCTCTCTCTCTCAGTTCATCATCTTCATCAGTTCTTCATCATCTTCAAGCAAAGCTCTTCATCCTTCAACAATTTCTTCATGGATGCTCAACAACAATCCATCTACAACTTTTCTCAGCAGATGGAATCAACTGATCAAACACCCATTTCTACTCAACATACAACTGCAACTACTGGTGTCGTTTCTACCCCAATCTATAGAGAACCATACATTCTAGACCGTGAACCTCACATTCATCTTGCCACGCCCTTTGAAAAGCTTGAGGTACTGTGCGGATCATTGGTAAATTTCGACAACATGAAGCAAAATGGCATAGACCTCACTGAGGAATTAAGAATGCAAGGGTGGGAAACCTACTTTCAGAGACTCTACGGTCCTGTGTACACCTATCTGGTAAAGGAGTTTTGGCGATTTGCAGACTTAGATGATCACTACATCGTCTCTCACGTTCTGGGAGTTAAAATAGTCATCACTGAGAAGTCAATAGCCTCCCTTCTGAACATGGAGAAGACGAGGGGAAGAAGAATCTACAACATCAATCCTAGGGGAAAATGCTTGTCCCAGGAAATAGCCCCCACCATCTTTCAACAGAACACTGAGGGCAAACACTCCAAGAACAAAGAACTTCATCAGAATCTCCATGTCTGGCTGAAGACCATCCTAGGCACCATCCATCACCGCCCTGCATCAAACTCTTTTGACTACACCAACACGGATCAGAAGTGCATCCTCTACTGTATTCACAAAGGACTGAAACTGAACCTGCCAGCACTGCTCTTCAAGTATCTCAGAGATTCTGTCAAGGATACCAGAAATAATATGAAGCCCAGAACCTACATTCCTTGGAGAAGACTCATCTCTGATGTTCTGATCGATAGTGGGTTGGTGGATCACCTGATCTATCATAATCTAATGGAGGATGTCACTGTGGACATTGGAAGACCTCTGAATGCTCAAAATCTGAAGAGTATGGGGGTGATTGAGCAAGTCAGAGCTAAACCAACTCTAGACACTTCCTAGGAAGCACTCAAGGATCAGAGGAAGATTCCCAACGGTCTCTACCTTTTCTACAAGATTGACCCTCCAGAAGTGGTGGCTCACTATCTGAAAGACCTTGCAAGCCAAGGGGTGGATATTTCTGAGTTATCTGTGGACTGGCTACCTAAGCGTCCACCCAATTTCATGAAGAGACAACGGGAGCCATCTGAGAAGTCCAAGAAGGAAAAGAAGGCAAAGTTGGGAGAAACTTCTGGGTTAAGACCTCGAGTCCCTCTTAATACACTGCAAACATTAATATCTTAATTATTTATAAGAACTAAAGTTATGCAGGATAACATCTAAGGTACAAAACCAACTACCACACAAGGAAGGTCTGGTAAGAACCTCTGATAAATCTGATGATTTAACTCAGGGGAAGTCCCCTATTCTTATCTAATTCTGAGATACTATTCACTGGTTCATCATCACTCTGACTTATTTTGTCATCATCAAAAAGGGGGAGATTGTAAGAACAATTTTAGTTCTACAATGTATCTCTAAGATTTTGATGATAACAAAGGATGAAACAAAAATGGTACCCTAACGTAATTCTTCTAAGTATACAGGACTCTAATCAAAACAGTCAGATAAACTCTTATCAGATACATAATCAAGTTCTAAGATACCAATTAGAAGATACGCAAGCAGAGGCTCTGACTCTGATCAACGCAAGCGCAAGATAAACGAAAGACATCAGACACTCTGAAGTGGAAGAATGACTCTAGAATCTGAAGACGTACGCTCTGATGAAATCAAGTAAAGAGAAACTCTGAAGATAGTCGCAATCGCTTAATAAAGGCTCTGACATTAGGATTCTCTGATTCAGAAAGCTTAACGTTGAAGAAATTCACTTATGGAAAGAAGCTATTTTAGGAAGGATTTTATGGCGCTCCAAATATTGCTTTGGAAAGAGCACAGAGATTAATGACATTAATCATCCATCATTGCCCAAGATCTGACATTAACATCACTCAACGGTCTGCTCAATACTCCTATATAAAGGATGGAGCGCCACCCAAAGAAAACCGGAAACACACGAGAATACAATACTTCCACTATTCATTATTCATTCTCTCAAGAGCTGTTGCTCTAACGAGGGAATATTTCTTGCTCTTACCTTGTGTAATTTCTGCTTATTTTTAGAAGCACTATTCATTACTGTAATCATACTATATTGCTAAGAAATTTCCTCAAGTGACTTGTGAAGTCTGTAAACTTGAGTAGGGCTAAGGGATCTCTATTCTCTTAGACGATTGGTTGTGTAATCTTTCAAGATTAGTGGATTAAGTCCTTTTTGAATGCGAAATCACCTTGGCCGGGTAGACTCGAGTAGCTTTGAATTTCAAGCGAACCAGTATAAAATTCTGTGTTGAATTCTTTTATTTCTGTGTGTGTCTTATTTCGAAAAAGTTTTATTTTTTTAAAACAATTCAAACCCCCCTTTTTTGTTTTTCTCTACCTCCATTGCCTTTCCTTGAGATGACTGAGTAGCATTCTTGTATCCTTGAGCTGCCTGAGATTGTTGGGTAGCATTCCTACTTCCTTGAGTGTCATTGCCTTGAGATTGCTGAGTAGCATTACCCTAAGATTACTGAGTTGTATTGCCTTGAGATTTCGAGTTGCATTGCCTTGAGATTTATGAGTAACATTGTCCTGAGTTTCCTACTGTGAAACTTGAGTTATTGGTGTAACCTTATATCGTACCTCGAAAAATGAGAACGACCTTGCAAAGCGCAATCACATGCTCACAATATGGAATTAACAGAGTCACCATCGATATTTATTTATTCCCATAGAGGGAAAGGGAAAATGTAGAATAAAACCCCTAAATACGGATAAGGATAAGGTCATCGTAACCAATATTAGGGTTCGGGAGTCGGTTATGCAAGGGGAAGGTATTAGCACCCCCACGTCTGTTGTACTCAACGGGAACCGTTTGGTTAGTTGTACATGTTAGTGTTTATTTATAATTTAGGCTTCTCGAGTTATTAAGAGGGTAAAGAAGAGGACACAAAGTTTATTTTTTATTAGTGGTCCTGACAAGATTTTACAATCCTGCTCCTACGTATCTCAAAAGAGAAGTCAAGGCAGACGTAGTTCTGGGTAAAAAAAAGGTTTGTTTGTTGGTCAATTTTAGTGAAAGCTATCTTATATTGATCGAAGAAAAACATTATTTTACCCAAAACATGTGAGGAGCAGACGTTTGCACCACATTGAATGGATTTACAAGTCACATTCGCGCCACTTATCTCAACTCAACAATTGTGGATGAAACATTATTTTGTATCATCTTAAGACAAAATATCTTTCGTTTTTGAAAAGGTTTTTTAGGTTGTACCAAAAGGAAAAAAAAGGTTTGAATGAGTTTGAAGTATTTTGGCGATGGCGAGATCTTGGATTAGCGAGATATCCATCTCGAATCCTAGTCTCAGAAGCTCGTGGTATTCACCCCGTTCCGTTTCCATCTTTATTAAAAAAAGTGTTTTGGGTATTTTTTAAGTATTTTGAAGTTTTATTGGGAAAATGCACTCGATGTTGATTGAGATTGTTGGAGGAGTTTTTCACTAGGGAGCATTGAACATTGTGGGACTTCCTTTTCTAGAGCAACCTCTTTGTGAGAGACACACCACATATTCACCCAAAACCTTAAGGTGATAGGTGGATGAATTCTCTTACTTATAAATGCTCAAGTCTCCATATTTCCAACCAATGTGGGACTATTATCCATACTACTCACACTTGATACATTCTCAACACTCTCCCTCAAGTGTGAGTCCACAATGCTCCTCCTCAAGTGAAAGATCTTATTACTTTCACAAACTCTTGTACCGCACAGAACGTTTCTTATTCACCCCACTGACACCATTGCCATTCTTCAACGAAATGTTTCTTATTCACCATACTGGCGCCGTTGACTTTCGATACAAGTAAGCTGATCCCTTTCTGAAACCAAATGCTCATGATACCATTTGTTAGGGGAGTTTTTCACTAGGGGGCATTGAACATTGTGAGGGACTTCTTTTTGGAGCAACACCTTTGTGAGAGACACACCACATATTCACCTAAAATCTTAAGGTGATAAGTGGGTGGGTTATCTCACTTATAAATGCTCAAGTCTTCACATTTCCAACCAATGTGGGACTATTATCCATACTACTCACACTTGATACATTCTCAATAGAGGTTTGTTTATGGTTATGAAAAAAAGGTTGAAGTGGTTTTAAGGTTTGAAAAATGATTTGGATGTGGATGGGTGATAAATTGAGATAGTGAGATTGATTTGAAATGAAAAGTTTCAAATGGGTTGGTTTTCTTTGAGATAATTTTGAAAATAACTTAACGTTGAATCTAGTTTTTGACGTGCCTTGCAAAATGATTTTGGGTAAGTGATTAGAAATAAATTGAAATCGATGGTTAAATATGAAGGCAAATGGTAACGCGGATGGTTCGAATTGGATCACAAAGGGGTGTGAATTCAAATGTAGCGATATGAACTTAAGCACAAGGCGTAAATCAAATGCCACAAGATCCGAATATTCATACAAGGATTCAACAATGACAAAAAAATATAAGATGCACACACAATATTTACATCACACCTCCACAATAAATGAATCGAAAAACTAGAGCAAAAAGAAAAGTGCACGGATTAAAATCATGATGCAAAGACGCGAATCAAAGTCGCGTACACGAAGACGTGCAAAGGCTACCACAAGAAATTTAATTCAATATAAACATAACGATGTTGGATCGTTGTTCTTGGCAAAAATCGAAACATGCAAATTGCTAACGCATAAGCTGTCATTGCAAGTCGAATCAAGAAATAATAATATAATAAATATCAAATTAAAACACAAAGTTGCAAATCGAAACGCGAATTGGTAAGCGCACAAAAAGCGGTTCGCCGCTATGCTAAACCATCAGACGCGTGTAAAATCGAAATACAACAATAAACAAATATAGAACCGCACATAAACCAATAAAAATCAACCATTAGCTTTCTACACTTAACGTGATCATTGCAATATGGATCAAAGTCGTGCAGATCTAAATTTATCAAAAAGAAACGCAAAGAAAAATAAATTTTAAATGTGCTAAAAAAAACAACAATGTTGCTAACGTGAAAAAATGTGATCATCGCAATCGGATCAAACCAACACAAATGTCATGCATTACGCACACCTATATGCAAACAGTGTATCAACACGGTTCGATCCGAACAATATAATCAAAGCCAGAATAAAACAATAATACTATATATATATATATATATATATATATATATATATATATATATATATATATATATATATATATATATATATATATATATATATATATATATATAGGGTTTAGGGTTTAGGATTTAGGGTTTAGGGTTTAGTGTATCAACACGGTTCGATCCGAACAATATAATCAAAGCCAGAATAAAACAATAATACTATATATATATATATATATATATATATATATATATATATATATATATATATATATATATATATATATATATATATATATATATATATGAAAGTGGAAAACGTTGAAGCTTCCTCACACCGTCGTACGGCGGGCGATATGAAGTTGGTAGTATAAAAACTAAAGAATAACAAATCCAATATCTTTCTTTAAAAAAAAATTGCACTCACCTTTATTTTTTTTTATGTAAGAACTTTTGAAAACAAATACGATCCTTTCTTTTGGTGCCGCTCCGGATATGTTTTTTTAAATTGTCCCTCCTCTACCTCAACAACATATGAGTGTATATATAAGAGATGATTTAGGGTTTTCTAATTTTCTAAATGTCAACAACGTCCTTAATGATTATTTAGAGTAAAAAATAAATAAAATTAAACACAATAAAATAATTAAAATTAAATTAAAATAAAATGATTTTTTTTATTTAACACTCTGAAAAAAATACAAAAATAAAAAGCCTCAAAATAAATAAAAGACGGACGTAAAAATGTCCGAAAAAATAAATTGACTGCACCAAAACGATCATCGTAAAATAAACTTCTCGAAAATATACAACGTTTGATTTAATTTTGAAATAAATTTTTACCGGTTAAAAGGCTCAAACTGATCAAAATGCGAAAAAAACAGTAGTAAAAAAATAAAACGGGCATGTCATATTAAACCACGTGAAACATAGATTAATATAATTGACGTCTGCAAGCTCGATTTTGAAATTTTTCGTCCATTGATTTTACGCACAGTTGAAATTCAGTTTGACCGGTCTGTTTGTAAATTCGAAAAAATATTATGACTGATAAAATTTGGACATTGTGAGAAATGAAATGCTTGTTACGATATGCATTTGATGTTAATGATTCGATGAATGCATTGATTCGGGGATTTAGGGTCAAAATTGGGGTATGACACCTTACAAGTTAATTTGTCGTGTCCTGCTTTATTGCACCTACTGCACTTGACTATGAAACCTATTCCTCTCATTTTTCTATCAATCCCATTAATCTCCCCTTGTTCAAGGTTACTCCCATTCTTTAGTATGCCATACATATTTCTATACTTAGGTGGCTGCACATCCGGATATGGTGTCTTAACCCAAATATTTGATCCATTCACAGGGTAAATCACATGCTTGTAAACTGCCATGTACCTAGATTTCCTATAATACTCATGGATATAATTATCAATCTTAAAGTTCATAATCTTCATAGATGACAATGCATGGACACATGGAAGTCCTGTGAGATCCCATCTTTTGTAAGAGCATATGTCATCTTTCAAATTTACAGTGAATGTTTCTGCTGAGTTTTTTACATGCCTTACTTCAAACATGTGTTCATCATACATCCTACAACATGTTTAATATACCAGTACTAACCTTAATAATCATTGTTATAAGTACTAATAATAACCAATGTTTCATACCTGACAAGCCATAAGTTAGTGAATGTGTTTGTTCTATTAATTTTCCTTCTAATGTTAGGAAAAATCTCATTATTAGAGACATTTTGAAACCTCATTCTATTGTTGGCCCATCTCTCTATAATGCAGGTTTTGATCTCTTCCAGCATAATGACTAATGGTTTAGCCCTCGAGTCAAGAATAACACTATTAAAAGACTCTGACATGTTGTTGAGAACAACATCACACTTGTTAATTGTCCTAAAATATGACCTACTCCAATATCTTGGTGGGGTCTTCATCATATGGAGATATACATCTTCATTGATCAGTCTCATTCCCCTCATATCTCTTTCCCAAGCTTGTGAGTATGTTGATTTTGCAACCTTCAATATAATTTTCTTCAACATATTTCCAGGATACCTCTTGTTGAAAGTGTTATACAAATGCCTCACACAAAATCTTTGTTCAACATTAGGCAAAAGATCATCCATTACAGGTATGAGACCCTACAAAACATCATACATAACAGAAAATTATCAAGTTTACATAACAAGAAATAATGTAATAATAAGAGAAAATAGTCAAATATATATACCTTTTGTTGGTGTGAAATGAATGTGTATGAGAGTCACTCATTTCTACCTCCTAGGTCATCAATTAGGAGCTTTAAAAACCATGTCCAACTATCCCTATTTTCACTCTCCGCAATTGCAAATGCTATAGGAAGCATCTGATCATTAGGATCTCTGCCCATGGCTTCCAGAATTTGTCCTTCACAAAGCCCGTTCAAAAAGCATCCATCCAGACCTATGAGATGTCTACATAATTTGAAGCTCTCCTTACATGCTGCATAACATATGTACAACCTTTTAAAAGAGGGTATTTAATCCTCAACATCTTCTTGAATAGGTTCAACATTTAGCTTAACTGTAGACCCAGGATTAGATTTTAACAGTTCATGACAATAGTCATAGATTCTAGTGTAATCCCTTAAGAAAGAATCATAAACCATGTCCCTAGTAGCAAGTCTTACTCTGATTTCTTTAGTCTTGTTTACCCCTACATTCCACTTCACAACTATAAATATTATATTTCATGATGAAGCTTTCATCTCAGTTATTGAAAAACCAAGGTCAAATGACCTAGAATGTGCTAAGTATTATTTTTTAAGAAACTTTATCTGTCACCTTGGTTATCTAGGAAAACTAACGTAAAATGTTGTTTAGTGTTTGAGATTCGATTCCCAACTCTTACAATTTTATGTTTTATTTACAACTAAAAATGCATCTTTATTTTTTATACATTTTAAGTCGGATGTTATCCCTCGGTTATTGAAGAAAACCGAGATAAAAACTCCAATTTTTTTTATTCCTTTGGAATTATAATGTTTTGTCTCATTCACTTTTTGCGCCCTAGCAAACGAAAAGAACCCATTTTTCTCCAGTGAACGAAGGAGTTTTCCAATACTCAGAACCATCACCCTTCTTCTCTAAGGAGGAAGTAAGCTTGAATTCTTATCTGTTGAGTCTCTCATCACATTTTCGGTATGTACAAATTCTCCATTACTGTTGTTATTGTTTATGTCGTTGATGTTATAGCCGCAGGTCGTTATTGTTGTTATTGTTGTTTTTGTTGTTTTTGTTGTTGTTGTTTCGTCATTGATGTTGTTGTCATATGTGGTTGTTGTTGTTATTATGGTTTTTGAGACTTATATTGTTTACTATAATGTTGTTATGATATTTGTTATTGTTCTGGTAGTTACTTTTGGTTGTGTACTATTTTTATTTTATTTTCAGAAGTTGTATGTGATTATGAACCGTAGTTGAATGAAAGCCAATAGATTAAGTAAAGAGTATGAGAATGGAGTGATTCAATTTCTTAATTTTGTGGAAAAAAACCTTCATAAGGAGAAGGGTATTTTTTGGTGTCCTTGTAAAATTTGCCGAAATATACGAAAACATCAAATGGATGAAATATTCAAACATTTAGGTTGTGATAGAATTATTCAAAATTATACGAAATGGATATGCCATGGTGAATTGACAAAGAAAGACCTTTGTCACCTACAATTGAAGATGATGATGAATTTATGAATGATACTCTATAAGACATGATTCATGATATTGGGGTAGATGCTTTCAAGAATGTTAATATGGTAGATACTTTGCAAAAAGACATGGAAGAGTCGTTGTATCCGGGATAATATTCATGACCAAAATAATATTCATCACAAAACTAATATTACACACCAATTTAGTATAATCACACGTCAATTAAAGGCACGCGTCATACAAGATTGTCCCACAATAATTTTCTTTTTACGAAGATTATTGCTCTGATACCAATTGTAACATCTCAAATTTTATCCAAAATATTACTTAAAATTTTGCTTATTAAAAATTTCTAGCTGTTTTTTTATATTTAAAAAATGAAATATTTATAATAGTTTGAAAATAATAGTAAAAAAAAAAATATTAAGTGTTAAAATAATGTATCTCAACGATTTATTTATTACATAAATTACTAAATTTGCAAAAACCCTGTTTAATCCAGGAAGCGCTTCAAGCAACACATTCAATCAACATCACGTTCAGTCATATCTTTCTTCTTGAATACCTAAAATGTTAATCGTAAATGGTCAATTTCCTTATCCACATTGAATCATACTCACCATAAGAAAATGTCATAAAACAATAACAAAACAATTCACCAATCAAAATATAATTTTTACTTTTTTCTTATTAAGGATGACTTTTGCTTTATAGTATATGAAATGCAATGTGACCATAACCACTACACGAGACACCAATGACATGAGACACTAATGATCCGGATGATAAAATTCATTCTAATGGAAAAATATGTCACACAGACTCCTGTCACAAAGATCGAAAAACGTCAATATAAAACACATTTCAATTGGAAAAACTGTCACACATACTCCTGCCACAAATACCGAAAGCGTCAAACTTGTCACAAAGGCTTCTTCCATAAAGCATCAAACTTGCCACAAAGGAAACATGTCATTAATTAGGGTGATGCTGAAAAACATACTTGTAGAATTGAAACGAAAAAAATCTGAAATATCAAGCAGGTATACAATGCGCGTTATCGAAACAACATGACCATAAGAGGTCCAAGATCCAAAATGCAACAAATTTTGAAGCTTTTGGATGATAACCACTATGTTTCTAGGTACAAAGTTTGTGAGAGTATCAAACTATTCAACACATTTTCCACTGTCTTCATAATTGATTCAACGTATAAGATCTATAAGCTTCTGCTTCTAGAAATTGTTGGTGTTACTTTTACGGAGAAGACTTTTTTAGTGGGATTTGCATTTTTGGAATCCGAAAAAGAGGTCAGTGTTATACGGATCATGGAAATGTGCACAAATTTTTTGAAGGGCCAAGAAAACATGCCGAATATAATTGTCACCGATCGAGACACCACAATGATGAATTCAGTTGCAAATGTGTTTCCTACATCCTACACATTACTTTGCCGATATCACATATCAAAAAATGTGAGAAGTCGGCTCAAACCCGTGGTAGGCACCAAACAAATCAAGGGTGAAGACGGAAAAAATAGTCAAATCTAGTGTGGTGTTGGAAAGTATAATGGATACATGAAATGATATATTAAATTCATCCACATAAGACTTGTATGCTGCATCTATAATGTATTTTAGGAGTGTTTGTGTCAGATATATTAAATTCATCATCGCTTGACACCGAAGGGAAAATACAGTTCACCAACTTTGAACTGAAGACATATGAAGATTTACAAGTCATATATGTGGAGTATATTTTACCGTTACGCATCAAATGGTCTGATTGAAGTGGATGCGAAGATTGAAAGATTCGCCGACAATATTATCAATATGTTGCAACATCATTAACTACCAATTTATTACGACATGTAATGTTAAATTTATGTTAACAACTATCTACGTAATGTTGAGTGTTTTAATTTGTTTTTGGTTTGAAGTATCTGAACTACTTTCGGATATGCATATTCGAAATATATCAAAAAAAAAATCCTGAGATGCAACACTGAATAAAAATTATGTATAATTTGAATGTCTCATTCGTTGGGATTCAATTTTGTGAGAAATAGATACGTCTGGAGATAAATTTTTAAAAATAAAAGACTTTTTTTTCATCAAAAATTTAAAAGAACATGTAAAGATGAAAAAAATGCCTTCAATGTCATATTAGTATAAATATATCAATGAGTCCGTAATTGGCTTAAAATGCATTTCAGGAAAATATCATTAATTTTTTTTGTAAGGTGACAAATATCAACAAATTAGATAGTTGAATTCTAATGAAGCAACCAAAATTACTATTCAAGTCAGGTACTACATTAAGAATGATATAAACACTTGAGAAGTCATGAAATTGTTACTATTGGTGCAAATAAGTGACGCACTAAGCATATAATAGACCCATTAATAGTAACTAGACTCCTAATTATATATAAAGTAGAGTATAAGACTGAAAATCAATTATCTCAAACCTTTGAGTGTGAAGTTGACTAGTTGTTTCTTACCACTTATGGATATTTGAGTGTATCTTATCAATTAAAAACATTTGAAAAAAAAAATAGATTCATTAAACTTTTATTGTGTCATTTATAACCTAAAAAATGCATAGAGGCAACCATGAATTGTTTACAATACCTATAAACAAATCCATTTTCAATTTTTCAAAATTTATATCTAAAAAAAAGTTTAAAGTTTATAGAAATATCAGGGATGATATTCTTATTAAAACAAACAACCATAGTTTCACCAATCCATTTTAGCATCTATTTATGATATGATGCCTTAAACAACATCTCATAGAAAATTAGTCATTGTGTAAGTAATATTCACAACCAGAATGTTGTCGAATACAACCTTGTATGCATATGGTAGGATAAGTTGAATGCCAGTGCCCTACAAAATGAAGACGCACAAGTGTATGGAATAAAAAAAACAACTTAACAAACATTGTTGACGTAGCTTAAACTCCTATTGCTGAATCAAATTGTGAGTTAGATTCTTTTTATTTTTAATTTCACGTTTTATTTATTTATTTATTTTTATTTTAAAATAAATGTTGAAAATCAAAAGAAATAATACCAAAATTTTGCACACAGACTCATCTTCTGAGATAGACATATGCCATATACCAAAATCTTTCACAATTAAATATTTGTATTACTCAAAGAACATTTGATTCTACTCCTAACCAACATGCAGACTAGACATCTGCTTTAAAGGTTGATTTTCTATTGAACATGCTTCTAAATGAGAAATTCTTTTAAATTATACAATCTAAAGCAAGTTTTTGGAAAGTCTTTTTGTGTGAATTTTTTTTATTTATGTAAATTATATTGCTTTTGATGTCAACATTTTTATTCTATTTTTTGACATACTGTCTTGCAGCAGCTTACCTTTTGTGAAACAGGAAGCACAACATATAAGTTGAGGTTCGTGCTAGAATGTCTTTTCTATATTAGACTCCACTGCCTTGTATGATAGTATTGCATGGGCAAACTTCTTATATCTTCTATTATTGCATGGGCAAATCCATTATCCATGTTAATTGTAAAGTGTCTAAGGGGTCATCATTCTTGCCCTCCATTAGATTTTCCATTCAAACTTATAACTTACCTGCATGATTATATGAAGGAAACAAAATGTATGTCATATAAGTGTACGGAAAATTGACGTTAGAGATTAAAAAATAAATATAAATAAATATATATATATATATATATATATATATATATATATATATATATATATATATATATATATATATATATATATATATATATATATATATATATATATATATATATATATACGAAACAAAAAACACGTCAATTTACATGAATGAATTAATTATTTAAATAAAAACAATTAAAACAATTAAAACAAAATTATAAAATAAATGGATTTGAAAAAATAACATATTATTGTGTTAACGATTTCAACATTATTTAAAATGTATTGTTGGGTTTAGTGTTAGAATCTTTTGGTCACAATTGTATTGTAATATTAAATGTCTTAGGACCATTATGTAATTAGTCAAAGTTGTAGTAATCTAACTAATAATAAGTTTGTGGCAAAAAGCATAAATATCATGAAAAGTAAGATTACTGTGTAGATACCATAAGTCAATATTAAATTTGATGAGGAGGAAAATTAGAATATTGAATATCAAGAAATAATCCTAAGGTTATTTATAGGGGTTATGGTCTACAATTGGAAGATCACATATCCGATAACCTTCAACTATTTACAATGACAAACTCAGGTACGCTTCCGCTTTCATTCTCATAATTGTATTCAGATATGGGTATAAGGTCTTGGGTCATTAGGAGGAGCATCCACATTGGGCTAAGAGCAACACACAAGTGAGAAAGACACCACATATCCACCTAAAACCTTAAGGTGATAGGTCTGTGGGTTCTCCCACTTATAAATATTCAAGTCTCCACATTTATAACCAATGTGGGACTTCAACCCACACTTGACTTATTATTCTTAACACTCCCCCTCACGTGTGAGTCCATAATTCTCCTACTCAAGTGGAAACTCTTTTGTACACATACACTTGCATCGCCGTTGACACCTCTTTTCTGGGCATTTTGATACACCTCTTCTTGGGCATTTTGATTTCAACGAGACACCTCTTCCTGGGCATTTCAATACAAGTAAGTCGGTCCCTTTATTCGAACCAAAGACTCATAATACCATTTATTGAGTCATGAGGAGGAGCATCAATATTGGGCTAAGAGCAACACACAAGTGAGAGAGATACCACATATCCATCTAAAATCTTAAGGTGATAGGTATGTGTGTTCTCCTACTTATAAATGCTTAAGTCTCCACATTTATAACCAATGTGAGACTCCAACCCACATTTGACTTATTATTCTTAACATAAGAGATATGAGTCGATCGCACATCTGACTCATATGGTTTTATTTAGAGTTATGTTCTTGATTTTTATATTGATAGAAATCATAAGGTTATGAATAAATCTTATTGACATAACAAATCAACAAATGGTATCAGAGCCACCCATGCGTACTCAATTTAAGTTTTGGGAATTTTTTAAATCAGGGTTCCAAAATTGGGATTTTTTTCTTCCAATTTATGTAATGTTTTTTTATGCTGTGAATTGTAATTCTTGATCGAAAGCATGTAAAATCAGGAACTATTGTTGGAATTTTTTCTTAAAAAATTGATTAATTGCACTTCTATAATGAAATTTGAGGTGTGCAACACTACTGAAGATATTTTTCTTTTCTCCAAATTAAGATCTCAATGCATCAGACATATATGTATAATTTGCGTAATGAGATTAAGGAGAGGGAACCAACGTTTTTTTTAGTTATGATTTTTCTTAACGCATTTAGCTTCTCTTTGTGAGGGTCCTCTCTCCTTTCTTGTTTATCAAGCAAATATCTCACTCATGTAGGGATTCTCATGGGCGGTTAATTTCCATAACCAATCCATAACCATAAATAATCTATATGTTATAACCGGTTATTAAAATCAATTGTCATAACCGGTTTTATTTTTGTAAAATGGTTATAAACCAATTATAAACTAGTTATTAACCGGTTATATCCATAACCAAATTTGTAATTAGTTTTGATTTAATTTTTTTTAAATTATTTTTTGCAAGATTTTTTTTTTAATTTAAGAAAAAATATTTCTTTTCAAAAATAAAATATCATTTAAGAGCAAACGGGATTCTAACAGTAACGTGGAGAGGTATAAGTCCATGTAAGACAATAAAGTTTGGGAACTTGTCCCATTACAAGAAGGTGTGAAAACCATTGGTTGCAAATAGATTTTTAAGACCAAACGAGATTCTAACGGTAATATGGAGAGGTATAAGGCTCGTCTTGTGGCTAAGGGCTATATCCAAAAGGAAGGGATTAACTTTAAAGAGACTTTCTCTCCGGTTTCATGGAAAGACTTTTTTAGGACAACCATGACTCTTGTGGCACATTATGATTTAGAATTATACCAAATGGATGTCAAGACAACATTTCTCAATGGTAACGTTAATTAAACGATCTATATGGTGCAACCATAAAACTTTGTGTCAGGAGACTCGAAGAATATGATTTGCAAATTGACAAAATCCATTTATGGACTAAAGCAGTCGTCTCGTTAGTGTTATTGTAACACCCTAACCCAAAAACTTATATAACAAGCATTGCACGCTGATTAAAGTGTTACCAACTTCAAAACATCTCAACTTTATTCAAATAACAACGGAAAATCAAATCAAAATACTCGACAAAATCATGTTTGTTCTCAAGTTTCAAAATAACGTCAGAAAAACTCCTCCAAACATTAACTTGAATTCAAAAATAAAAAAAAAGCATCTCAGCCCCGATGTTACATGATTAGAGCATAGCCACTGATGACAGTCTGTCAGTGTATGAATTCGGTCAAAAAAACGGATCAAAACAAGTTAAAGGGGAGAAAAAATGAAAAACAAAGACCAAAGAATGAGGAAAAAATAGATAAGTGTGAAGAAATAGGGACTTGGTGAAAAATTAGGTGAAAAAGAGAGCAAAAACGTGCAACTACTGGAATAATTACGCGTAACATCGCGTAGTATCTCACGCGCGATAAAGATGTATCAGCTGCAATGCGCGCGTGATGCAAAATTTTACGCGCGCCATGAACCCTTTTTTGGGTTTTTCTGACTCGTTCTGGTCTATTCTGAAGGCTTTTTAAAGGGTATTTTGTCACTTTTTTAAGGGTTACAAATTTGGCACAACAAGTACGAGTTTTACAACATCGTAAGGGATTATTTAGAGCATTTGAAGCCATTGGAGGTCAGTCCTTCAAGGGATCTCATATGAAATTATTCTTAATTGTTTTCGGTATGGTGTTTTGAATTATGAGTAGCTAAACCTCTCTAAGTTAGATTGTAATTAATGAACTTGTTTCAATATTGTTGGGACATATGTTTGATTTAATGTTGCATGAGTATTTGACTTATAATTTTATTCAATTGCTTCTTGTTCATAACGCTTTTTATGTGAGATACTCTTTTAATATGATTTTGGGCACATAGGAAATGCTTACCATTAGTCTATGTGTTGGACCTAGGGTAATTGTTGTGCTTACGTTGGTTGAATATGGATAGGATACCCTGAGTAGTGACCAGTGAATTAACGCTATGTTGCATTTCGTAATCCTGCTTACGCTGGTGGACTAGGGATATGAAACTCTGAGTAGTGATTAGTGGGCTATATTGCATGTGATGAGTTATAGCGGTTTTGTTAATTCGTCGTGGGATTATTGTGTCAATATCATTCATATAATGCATCGAACATCAACAGTAGAGAAATAGGGGATTATATACACAATCTGACCTCTTTCATAATTTTGTCTGAACACTTTATTTTATTTTCGCATTTGAACTTGAACCCCCTCCCCCCGTTTACTATTTCCTACGCATTGCACAATTTTATCTTGTTAGATAACAGTCCATGTGGATTCCATCTTTTTATTATTGCGACATTATCGGTACACTTGCCGGAATATAGATTTATCACCATCCAAACCAAAAACAGAGATGTTATCATAATAATGATACACTACAAGAATTTTGTTGACATTATAACATGTTCAAACATATTTCATGCCGGAATAGATAACATGCTTATACACCAAGAACATATTTCAAATATGAAAGTAAAATAACATGAAGTCACTATAAGCGTATGAATTGAAATACATCAATTGAAATTTTTAGAAGTGAACGTTCATGAATTAGTTCATACATCAAACATATCAAGCATTTAGAACATAGATAACATGCAAAAGTAAAAGCTTACTTTCAAATAGGGGAAATGGAAGAATATTACTTTTCTTATGAATTGATGAAGGATGCACTCAAATGTGATTGAACTTCTAAGGAAAGTTAGAGAAAAATTATATAAAGTGCATGCAACAAATCATATTTTGGCAAGATTGAGACATCAAGTATGCCAAATTCCCTTCGAATGTTGGAAAATGATTCAGTTGCAAGAGGTTTTGTAAAGATATTTGCAAGTTGATTTTTGCTATCAACATGCTAAAATACGACATCTCCTTTTTCAACATGGTCACGTATGAAGTGGTAACGTATCTCAATATGCTTAGTGAAAGAGTTCAATGCCAGATTTTTTGTTAGATTAATATCATTAATGTTGTCGCACATAATAGGAATATGTTGTAGTTTAATATTAAAATCAAGTAGTTGTTGTTTGAGCCACAAAATTTGAGCACAACAACTACTGGTTGCTATGTATTCTGCCTCGGCAATTGACAAAGCAACGAAAACTTATTTCTTGCTATGCCAACTTACCAAGGAGTTTGAAAACATGTGGCAAGTTCCAGTAGTACTCTTCCTATCTGATTTGCAAAACCGACAAAGTCGTAATCGGTATAACCAACCAAATTATAATCGCTTCCCTTGGAATACCAAAGCCCATACTTAGATGTACCATGAAGGTATCTAAGAATGCACTTTATGGCTTTTAAATGCAATTCCTTAGGAGTCGATTGATAATAAGCGCTCATACACACACTAAACCTAATGCCCGACCTAGATGCAATAAGATATAGAAGAGAACCAATCATACCTCTATACTTTTTGACATCAACATCCTTACCATTTTCATTCCTTTCCAAGTTTCCATTTATGGGCATTGGAGTATCAATTGATTTTACCTCTTTCATATCAAATCTCTTTAGTAATTTGTTGCAATATTTTATTTGACAGACGAATTTCCCTTAGTTGAGTTGCTTAATTTGAAGACCAAGGAAGTAATTCAACTCCCCCATGAGACTCATCTCAAACTCACCCTGCATAAGTTTAGGAAACTCCTTGACAAGTTGCATGTTAGTGGAACCAAAAATGATATCATCGACATAAACTTGGACTAGAAGAGTATGATTTCCTTAACACTTAATGAAAAGTGTAGTATCTACCTCCCCCTAGAGTATCCTTGATCGATTAAAAACTTACTAAGTCGCTCATACCAAGCCCTAAGTGCTTGTTTGAGACCATACAAAACTCGTTTTAGGTTGTAAACATGATTAGGATACACATGATTTTCAAAACTGGGAGGTTGATCGACATACACTTCCTCATTAATGTATCCATTAAGGAACAAACTTTTCATGTTCATTTGAAATAACTTGAAATCTTTGGAGCAAGCATAAGCTAGTAGAAGGCGTATAGCCTCGAGGCGAGCAAACAGAGCATAATTGTACTCATAGTTAATTCCCGCATCTTGGTTATAACCTTGAGCCACTAGCCAGGATTTGTTCCTAGTTATCACTCCGTTTTTGTCGAGTTTGTTTCTAAAAACCCATTTGGTGCCAATAACTTGATGATTTTTAGGATGAGGGACAAGGTCCCAAACATCATTTCTTTTAAATTGGTTTAGTTCATCTTGCATGGCCATAAGCCAATGCTCATCAAGTAATGCATCTTTAGCGTTTTTAGGTTCAACTTGTGAAACAAACTCAAAGTGATAACAAAAACTACTTATCTTGGAGCGTGTTGTCATGCCTTTGGTGATGTCTCCAAGTATGTTGTTGATAGGATGATCTTTGGAGGTTCTCCAAGCCAAAGGTAGATTGTCCATTGCAACTAGAATTTCAACCTTCTCCTTTTCACAATCATTATCTTCTTCTTTCTCATGTTCCACCGCTTTAGACTGATCAATTCCTTTTTTGGATTCTTTAAGAATGTCTTATGAAGATACACCTACATCATGAAAAGAAACACCTTTCTCGACATTTTTCGAATAAGATTCATTAAAGGTGATGTGTACCGACTCTTCAACAATAAATAATATTTTGTTATAAACCCTATAGGCTTTGCTAGATTGAGAGTATCCAAGGAAGATACCTTCATCGAATTTCACATCAAACTTGCCAAGATTATACTTTCCATTATTTAAAACAAAAAATTTGCATCCGAAAACATGGAGATGTGATAAATTAGGTTTTCTACCCTTAAGTAGTTTATAGGGAGTTTTGTCTAAAATATGAGGTATTAGTATCCTATTCAATACATAACATATCGTGCTAATGGCATCGGCCAAGAAATACTTAGGTAGATTACCTTCATTGAGCATAGTTCTAGCCAACTCCTCTAAAACACGATTTTTGCGCTCTACAACACTGTTTTGTTGTGGAGTTCTTGGAGCGGAGAAATTATGCTTAATGCCATGTTTATCACAATACTTATCAAAGAGGTTTTTTTAAATTCTCCTCCATGATCTCTTCGGATAGCAACAATTTTCAAATTCATCTTATTTTGGGATAACCTAGCAAATTGTTTGAAAGCTGAAAGTCTCATCTTTACTATACAAAAACATGACCCAATAGAATCTTGAGTAATCGTCTACTATCACAAAACCATAATAGTTACCACCTATTCTTTTGGTCCTTGAGGGACCAAAGATATCCATATGAAAAAGCTCAAGAGGTCTCGAAGTTGAAACAATGTTTTTTTATTTAAATGAGACTCTTGTTTGCTTACCTATTTGGCATGCATTGCATATATGGTCTTTTAAAAACTTTATTTTTGGTAGACCGATTACTAAATCTTTTGAAGTCATTTTTTTTAGTAAATTAAAATTGACATGAACTAGGTGTCTATGCCATAACCAAGAGTCTTCACTCATGATCACTACATACTTAGTTCCTACCAAGGATACATCATCTAAATTTAGCATATAAGTGTTATCAACCCTTAAGCCTTCAAACATACAATCCTTCTTTTCATTATGTTCAAACAAGAAACAAGTATTTGTAAAAGTAACTTTAAAGCCCTTGTCACATAGTTGAATAATGCTAAGGAGGTTATGTTTAAGACCATCAGCTAACATAACATCAGAGATAGTAGTAAATGAGGGATTACCTACACTACCATTTCCAAGTATTGCTCCCTTTTTGTTGTCTTCATAAGTGACGAACCCCTTCTTTTTTGGCACAAAGTCAATGAATAGAGATATGTCATCTGTCATATTTCTTGAGCATCCATTATCGAGAAACCACATTTTCTCTGTAGAGTCAAGACATTCAACCTATACAATCAAATAAGAGAAATAGGTACCCAATTTTCATTGGGTCCTTGAGAGTGAGTGAAATCAAGGTTGCATTTAGGAAACCATTGAAAATCACCTTTAGGAACAAAAAGTTTCCTAAACTTGTATTTTTCTATAGTATGACCTTTCTTGCAACAATAGTGACAAGATAAGTTGTGATGAGATGTACGTTTGCAATTTGAGTACTTTTGAACATATTTATGCTTTTTTATATGAATGGTTGAAAGACCGTCCAAACTTTGATGGATCAATAGAAAATGCAATCTTTGGTTGTCATGCTTTGTCCAATTTTACTTGAAGAGTATTTACCTCTTTTTTTCAATTGTGATAAGATTCACAACCAAACAATAAAGGTTTTCATCCATATTCTTGTCCTTTTGAATATCTATCATAGATTTCTTAAGAGCTTCCATCTTCTTTTCGGATTCTAAAACTTTAGCTTCTAAGTGTGAAAAGATTATTTCTTGTGAATCTAACTTTTTAAAAGCGTCTAAGGCTTCTCTAGGTAGATTTTCTAAAGCTTTTGTAATTGAGAATAATATGATTTACTAATAGAGTCAAGCTTAGAAAGACTTATATTTTTCTTCTTCTTTTTGTTTTCCATGAGGAAAATTTGGGCCAATTCGACACTTGAACTTGAGCTTTCATCACTTGAAGAATCACTTGCACTCTCCCAAGAAACATATGTTCTTCTAGACTTGCTAGATTTCTTGTGATGACCTTTCTCTTTGTCTTTCTTGATCATATGACACTCTGGTCTATAATGATCAACTTCTCCATAATTGTAGCATGAAATTCTAAATTTACCTTTCTTATTCTCATCTTCCTTTTAGAAGTTAGAGAGCATTCTAAATTTGATTATATTTTTGCCGGAGTGCTTGACTCCATTTTTCCTTATATACCTTTGGTGCCTTTTGACAAACAACCCAATATTTTCATCATCGAAATTCTTATCATCTCTTGTTTCACAATCACTTTGATTATTGTGTGAGGACTTTGAGCTTTAAGTATTTAGAGCAATAGACTTCTTCTCTACCTCATTGTCTTTACCTTTCCCCTTCATTACCTTTTTCTCATGCACTTTTTCATGTTTTTCCAAGCAAGTGAATTCTTGCTCATGTTCTTCGAGTTTTCCAAATAAAGTTGTGAGATCAAGTGTTTTAAGATCATTTTCTTCTTTGATTGCGGAGACCTTGGGTTGTCATTCCTTATTAAGACACATTAAAACTTTATTAGTAGCAATATCATTGGAAATAGGCTTACCTAAAGCATTCAATCGATTTATAAGATGTGCGGACCTCTTTTGCATGTCGGCAATGGCTTCACCATGCTTCATGAGAAATAGTTCAAACTCTTGATCAAAGGTATTGATCCTAGCTTGTTTGAATTCATTAGTCCCCTCATGGGAAACTTCTAATGCGTCCCACATAGCTTTGGCAGTTTCACAATGGGAAGCTTCTAATGCGTCCCACATAGCTTTGGCAGTTTCACAATGGAAAACTCGATTATTCATCAACACCGAGTGCAAAAATGAGAATATTTTGTGCCTTCCAATCATTAACCATAATTTCTTGTCATTATCATTCCATTAATCTTTCGGTTTTGATACGATGACGTCTTCACCATTGGTCATTATAATTTGATTAGGACCATTGATGATGACGTTCCATGCACTCTTATTAACCGAGTTGATATGGTTACGCATACAAGCTTTCCAATAACCATAGTTGATCTATATTGTACGTCCATTTAGGCTCGGTAGTCATTTCCTAATAAGCAAATATTAAAGAACATAATTAACCAGAGTTTGTGATACCACTTGTTAGACTATAGGTTTCAATCTAAAGGGGTGAATAAATTACAAGTTAAGAACTTTAACAAAAATTGTTTTGAAAAATTTATGGTGAGCGAAAGTAACTCGGATCAAATCGTCTAACCAAACCTATATCGAAAATCTCGAATATGCGTAATTGCAATCAACGTATGATAATGAACACAAATTAGATCAACAAACTATCAGCCATAAAAAATTGAATGCAATGCTAGAAGTAGAGACTATTCCCAATGATAAATCACACAAAAATACTATTGAGACAAATTATCAAACACCTTGTGTGCAATCGATTTTGTATAGAAATTTGTACAATTTTGTTGATCTTCAAATCCAATCACAATCTAAAGGATTGTGATCAACTCAACAAAACCTGTTTCAAAAGGTTATCATATTTTTTTCCAAATATAATGATCGCACAATCAGTGAATTCAACAACTTGCAATTGAAAAATAAAAGAGATGGATGGGGAGAGAGAGAGAGGGAGTACACAAGTATTTGTTTAGGCAGTTCCCAATCGATCTCGCTATGGTTACGTCCGTCCTCAATTCAAACTCTAATTGGGATAATGAAATTAACCTTACTTTGCAAAAGTATGTATACAAGAGAAATGTAGAAATACAACCCTACAAAACCTAAGTTTAATGTTGATTCTAACCCTTTATCTTCCCTTGATATGAGCTTAATCAAGTAACCCAACAATGCCAATTTGATCCACCATCCCACGCTACTTCTTTGCAAGAAACTCCCTTTCTTCGAAGCCTTCACTCAATCAGATCCAAATTACGAATTGTTGTAACCCAAGCTTTACCAATATGATCCACCATTCAACACTACTCCTTTGCAAGAACCATCCGTTCTTCAAAGCCTTCACTCGATCGGATCCAAATTTCGTAATCTTGTCAAAAACCTTCAAACCCCAAATTGATCTTGAAGGAAAACCCCACATTGGTTTTCTTATTTGAAACCCTCAAAAATCTCAACCCAATTTACAACTCAACAACCTAAGTAAGACATTATCAACCCTAATTATAGATGGCACCCAAAAATAGAATGATTATGTGTAGTTTGTTTGTGTGTATGCATAGAATGAGGTTGAAGATGATGAGAACTCTTTGAAATTCCAGTTTCGTGTAGGTTTACTCTAGAACCTTACTAGAAATAATACATGTATGAAGTATTTATATGCATGCATGTTTGGAGGCAAAAGGAATGCAAAACATTTGAAAAAGTTATGAATTTTTGGAAAAATATGTTGCATGAGTCGACCTATGTAAGTCATGTGTAGACCTGTTCGATGCATGTGTCGACCTGTATAGGTCATGAGTCGACCTGTATAGTTCATGAGTCGAGACATGCAGTCGGCACATCAAACAGAGGTTACATGCTTTAAAAATGGGTTAGATGAGTCAACCTAAAAATCGGATGTGTCGACACATTGGAATTTTTTTTATGTGTCGACCTAAAGCATGTATTTGTCGACGTATAGATTGTTTTTCCCATACAAGCTTGTTTTTGATGCATGCAACCTTTTCCAACTCATTTCAAAATGTTTTTATGCTTATTAATGCTAAGATGAACATTGAGACTCATAGGATGTCGTCCAATATACATAAACGCTAAAGTATCCTAGTTTTGACATCATACAAAGTACATCTAACAAAAAGTTACACTCATACTAGTTGTTAAGGAAATGGTACAAAGTGGACAAATTTCCATATAACACTCGAGGACAAACTCCATGATAGAAGACACTCTTACAAAAAGTCTTCCACCCAAGGTCTTTCATGAGCACACTGCTCGCATTGGCGTTTTACCGTTAGATGAGTCTTTGGTTTAGTGGGAGTTAGTCAATTATGAATTTTATGTTCTGTGTTTGGTATTATGTATGCATACCATGATTTTGGATATTTTCCAATTAATAAAGTTTGATACTCAGCAGTTTATATTTTGTACAATAAAGCAATTGAATGATCTCAATAAAATAAAGTAGGACCAATTGAAAATCGACATATACATATCAACTTCATGTGACTTTCATTCTGCATATTTCATGATGGATCTATGTCATTTAGTTGTGTCATTATTGGTGATCATTGAAGAGTTTAGTTATGATTGATATGAAGAAAATCACCTTGATTATGTACATTAGCATGACTAATGAACAAGATAATTTGGATATGCTTAAGGAATATAATGGCGAATTTTGAGCTCATAAAGTCTAACACATATGTATAATTACATATGTGACTAGTGGGAGATTGTTAGAATTTTTGGGTCACGATTGTAATATTATATGTGTTGGGGCCATTATGTAATTAGTCAAAGTTGTAGTGATCTAATTAATAATAAGTTTGTGACTAAAAGTATAAATATCATGAAAGATAAGATTATTGTGTAGTAGGAGTAGGAAAATGGGTCGTGGCCCGCCTGGTCGGCCTGCATACCCGCCAAAATATTACGGGTTGGGTTGAGATTTTGTGCCCGCCTACCCGTTCAGTCCGCCCCTCCTTAAATCTGCCCCGCCTTAAGCCCACAAAAAAAAGGACGGATTGACCTGCTTGCCCGTCAGTCGAGTTATCAAGCACTCAAAATATTTATTTTTGTTGTTTGAAGCTTAATACTTGAACTATAGTTTTGACATTCTTGTTGATGATTCTATTTTAAGTGAAATTTCTTGATGGTTTTAAACTTTTAGTTGTCATTTTAGTTAATTATAGTAATTTCAATTCTTAATAGTTTTATTTTATACATTTATTTGTGTATATATGTAATATTTTTTAAAGTAAAATTTGTTAAAAAGATGCTTTATAAAAAGCTATACTAAAAAAAATGAAAAATCTAATTAAAATGTAAAAATAAGTTTATTAATCTATTAAAAAAATAAAAAATAAAAATAAATAAAAAAATTGGCAAGCAAACCCGCCGCCTGCCAACCGTCACCTTGGCGGGGCAGACTAGATTTTTAAGTCCAATTTTACTTGGCGGACTTGCCCGCCCTGCCTCTTTTGTTGCGGGCTTAATGCGGGGCGGGCGGGGTTGGACGGAAGATCCGTTTTTCCACCTCTACTGTGTAGATACCATAAGTCAATATCTAATTTAATGAGATGTTAAATTAGAATATTGAATACTAAGAAATAAATATCACATATCGATATCCTTCAACTATTTTCAATGTAAAACTCATATACGCTTCCGCTTTCATTCTTATAATTGTATTCGAGTATGAATATAAAGGATATAAGTCGATCGCACATCTAACTCATAATATTTTGTTTAAAGTTCTATTCAAAAATTTTATATCGATAAAAGTCTTAAAATTATGAATATATCTCACTGAGATAACAATCAAGATTTGGAAGAAATATTTTAGCAAAACACGAAACATTGAATAATTGTTTTTGTGTTTATCAACAAAATATCTTTAAAATAGTCAAGTAAGCAACGATCAATGAAATAAATCAAACAAATGAGGTAACCCAAACGAATGAGATATCAATGTTGAAAGTGTTGAAAAAGAAAACCGAAAGTTGAAGTATTATGATTATAGATAGAAGAAACTATAGTTACTGGTGAAGAACAAACGAGAGACCTTGAAGAATAAATGGAAATTGAGGAAACCGCAATGTTGAAAACGCTTCTAAAGGGCCACTTTCCAATTTAAAGGCATTCATCGAGCACCCTACCCTTGAAATACCACTCCCACATTTTAAATGAATTTGAATATTATATCTCTTTAGTCTTTAGTTTTTTAAAAAATAATTTTTTTCTTTATGTTTTAATTTTGAGATTAATTAATATGCATTTTCAGTGTAAAAAGTTTTACACTATCGATGTATCACCATCACCCACTTGTATTACCTTATAGATTTTAAAAATAAAAGTTAAGCTTGTTCCAATATCCAACGGTTATAATTTGCTGACGCTGTAAAATTCTTTTACACTGTCAGTGTATATCAATTAAATTTTTTAATTTTATTCTCTTAATTACATGAAAAATATAGTAAAAACACATTTTTTAAAAGAGATTAATTACTATACAGTGTAAAAAAATCTACGCTGTCGATTCACCACCATCACCCATTTGCATTACTTTATAGGTTTTTAAAATAAAAGTCAAATGTGTTCCAATATCCAACGTTTATAATTAACTGACTGTGTAAAATCATTTTACACTATCAGTGTATTCTAATTAAATCCTTTTTAAAATTATTATATATATTTAATACGAACTTCTATATATTTATGTTCTATATGTGAAATATGCAAAAATATAGCATTCATATATTTTTACTAAATCAAATATATTAAATATGCACAAATATTTATTCGTAGTTAAATGTAAATTAAAAAAAAATCGTGTTTATTTTTATAAAACTGTTTGCATATTTAAACGAAATATGTGAAAATATGAGTTTTTTTTTTTGTTCTAATAAGCAAGAAATTTGTATATAAATGAATACAAAGGAAGGGTACTCAACTCATATACCAAGAAAATAACACGATGAAAATGTGTTACAAAGAATTAACAAGAAAGCAAGCTAACAAATCATCAAATCAATTCTGCCTACAACACCTCAACAGTCCATTAATCCTAGCCACAAGCCATTCTCGAGATAGGTTTTTAGCCAAATTAACCACCTCAAGATCTCCTTTGTGATCTCCCTTAAAAAGAGTGGCATTCTCAACTGATTAAATAGACTAGTAGACAGCCGTAAGCCAAAAAAGGAGATGAAAAACCTTACTAACCTTCAATTTAATCAAAAGAAGATACCCCTACAAATGATGAATTATTGATACAGACGTCAATGGTATAGTTACCCCGATCAAACTCAATAAATGAGACCAAACAGAAGCTGCTACCGGGCACAAAAATAATAAGCGTATGCGATTTTCTTCTGGTCCTAAACACATAGGACAAACAAGATCATGTTGTCCACTTATAATTCCTCTATTCACTAATCAATCTCGTGATTGCAGCATGTTGAGTATTAACTTCCAAGTGAACACTTTGATATTGCTAGGAAGCAGAGATTTCCAAAGCAACTTCAGAATCTATGGTCTAAAGAGCTTAATCTTGTTGTTATTTTTCTAATAGAAAAGTTTCCCGCATCTGGCCACAAAATAAATGAGTCTGCCAATTCATGATTAGGCTTTATATTTAGTGTAATCAGGAAATAATCAAACATATTTATTGTAAATAATTTACATACATAGAATAGAAAATTAGTCATTATGAGTTGTAATTAGTTGTGATTAGTCATTATGAGTTGTAATTACCAACATTATTATATATAGCATCAAATGCAATGAGAAAGGCATCAAGTCAGAATTTCTAACATGGTATCAGAAGGTTCGATCTAACCTGTGAATCCTTGTTCTCTTGGCTGAAATAGCGACACCCCACTGGGTCGCTCTTGAAATCTTGTTTCTTGTTTGAAATTCTCGAAATCACGTTTCTGAATTGAAAATTTTCAATTGCCGTTTCGTGATTTCTTCATTGTTGTTGCTTCGTGATCTTGATTCCGTGTTTATCGCAAGTTGTTTCGGTGATCGCTAATCATTTGGTGCTGCTAGCATATTGTGATTTGCGATTCGGTTTCGTATTCTCGACAATTCTGCTTGGTGATCGTTGTTCTTGGTGATTCTGTTCGGTGACCGTGATTTCATTGTTGGATTGTTGATATTTCTCGATCGTGGGTGTTTCTTCACCGTTCGTTAGCTACTGTGTGGGGTTTCTAGGTTTGCTTACCATTTTTTTTAATTAAAAAAAAGGGAAGCCAACTTATTTGTTGCACGTGCATATTTGGATTTGGATTTATCTTGTTATTTAACAATACAAGGGGTTATAATATAATGACCATGGAAAATGAAAAGAATTTTTGTGTCCGTTTTACCGGAAAAAATTATTCTTCATGAGAATTTCAATTCAAGATGTATGTTAAAGGAAAGGGATTATGGAG
Source organism: Lathyrus oleraceus (assembly GCF_024323335.1). Taxonomy (NCBI): domain Eukaryota; kingdom Viridiplantae; phylum Streptophyta; class Magnoliopsida; order Fabales; family Fabaceae; genus Lathyrus; species Lathyrus oleraceus. The sequence continues at coordinate 111,523,914 of NC_066580.1, forward strand.
TCATCTAGATGATGTTTCTAAGACACCGACGGAGAAAACTGCTTTAGATGCGTGGGAAACTAAAGATGCTCAAATCATCACTTGGATTCTCAAGAGTATTGATCCTCAGATGATCAATAGTTTACGCTCTTTTTCAACTGCTCAAGAAATATGGAATTATTTGAAGCGCATTTACAACCAAGACAATTCGGCAAAACATTTTCAGTTGGAGTTAGAAATAGCCAACTATAAACAAGGTGCTTTGTCTATTCAAGAATACTATTCTGGTTTCTTAAATCTCTGGACAGAACACTCTTCTATTATACATGTTAATGTTCCCAAGACCTCTCTCGTGGCTGTTCAAGAGGTTTACGACACCAGTGGGCGAGATCAATTTCTCATGAAATTACGTCCAGAATTTGAGGTTGTCAAAGGTGCCTTGGTGAATAGGAATCCTGTTCCTTCTTTAGATACATGTGTTGGAGAACTTCTAAGGGAGGAACAACGTCTTATTACTCAAGGAGCCATGTCTCATGAAGCTACCATTTTCGAGCCCGTGACGGTTGAATATGCTGCTCAAAGTAAAGGTAAAAGTCGTGATATGAGACAGGTTCAGTGTTTCTCTTGCAAACAATTTGGTCATATTGCTCGTAGCTACAATAAGAAGTTTTGTAATTACTACAAGCAACATGGTCATATTATCTCTAAGTGTCCCACACGTCCTCCACGACCAACACAAGTTCAATACAGGCATTCCATGCAACTACAAATCATGTGGTTGGTCCATCCACTAATGGAGAATCAAACAATAGTGCTATACAACCTGAATTGATTCAACAAATGATACTTTCCGCTCTTTCGGCATTGGGAATTCAGGGTAAGTCTTCTAATGTTTCTAGCCCATGATTTCTTGATTCGGGTGCATCCAATCACATGACAGGTTTTTCAGAGCATTTGCACAATTTACATTCTTATCATGGTAATCAGAAAATTCAAATAGATGATGGTAATACTTTATCTATTACTGATATTGGCGACATAAACTCTGATTTTTGGGACATGCTTGTATCACCTGGACTTGCGTCTAATTTATTATCTGTTGGTCAATTGGTAGATAAAAATTATGATGTTAACTTTTCTGGTGATGGTTGTCTTGTGCAGGAGAAGGTGTCGGGGAAGGTGATCGCGAAGGGGCCTAAAGTTGGAAGATTGTTTCCACTCTAGATAAAAATTATGATGTTAACTTTTCTGGTGCGGACAATTGTCATTTTGGCAACCGGTGCAAATGTCTCATCATAATCAATTCCATATTCCTGCTTGTTTCCTAACACAACCAAACGAGCCTTGTAACGATTGAGGGACCCATCAGAATTCAATTTCACAGAATACACCCATTTACAACCTATAGGTTTTACATCAGGAAGGCAAGAGACAATATCCCATGTGAAATTCTCTTGAAGAGCTTGAAGCTCTTCATTCATTGCTTTTATCCATCGCACATCCTTAACAGCCTGTGAGTAACAAGTAGGAATAGATATGCTAGAGAGTATGGCAGTCAGAGAAGTATGTGAGGAATCATACTTGTCTGGTGAATATCTATCTGGTGCGCGAGATATTCGATCAGAATGCCGTGGTTCAACCGGTATAGGATCAGGTGGCAGTTCAGCATTGGGAAGAGGTGTGGGAACCTGCTGCCTGTGTTGTCTAACATATACATGACCTGGTTTATAACGTTCGATAGATTGAGGCATAATAGAAAACTTAGGAAAAGTAACAGTATCATTAATGGCAGGAGAAACACATGGAAATATAAACTGATTATCAAAAAATGTCACATTTCTAGAAATGCGAAAATGATGGTTAGTGACATCATAACACACAAATCCCTTATGAGAGTGACTATATCCTATAAATGCACATTGAACAGATTGTGATCCAAGCTTATGCCTTTCAAAAGGAGGTAAGTGAATAAAACACACACACCCAAAAGTATGTAAAACACTATAATCAGGATGAATTTTAAAAAGATGAAAGAAAGGAGAATCTAGTTCAATAACCGTAGAAGGAAGACGATTGATCAAGAAGACATCTGTGGAAAGAGCCTCTATCCAAAATCGGGATGGTACAGAAGCTTGGAGAACCAATGTGCGTGTTACATCAAGCAAATGACGATTCTTACGTTCTGCCATACCATTTTGTTGAGGGGGTATTGGGACAAGATCGTTGCGACAAGATGCCTTTTTGTTGAAGGTATTCCTGAAACTTATGAGACATGTACTCACCACCAGAGTCAGAGCAAAAATTTTTAACACTTGCTTGAAATTGAGTTTCAACATATGTCAAAAATTTCTTAAACATAGAAAACACTTCAGATTTAGACCGAAGGAAATATATCCAAACAAAACGACTATAATCATCAATAAATGTGACAAAATATTTATAGTGAGAATGAGAAACTACAGGAGACATGCCCCATACATCACTATGAATCATTTCAAAACAAGTGGAAGCACGATAAGCACCAGACGGAAAAGGAAGTGTTTTACTCTTAGCCAAATTGCAAACAGAACATGAAATAGAGGCATTAGAAACATTTTTATTTCCCAACAAACCATTTTTAAATAAATGGGACAAAACAACAGAGTTTGGATGACCTAATTTTCTCTGCCAATCCTCATAAGAGTTCAAAACATTATTACAAGCAAGAGATATATGATTAGAAATAAACTTGAGTGGAAACAATCTTCCCACTTTAGGCCCCTTCACGATCACCTTCCCCGACACCTTCTCCTGCACAAGGCAACCATCACTAGAAAAGTTAACATCATGATTTTTATCTACCAATTGACCAACAAATAATAAATTAGACGCAAGTCCAGGTGATACAAGCACGTCCCGAAAATCAGAGTTTATGTCGCCAATATCAGTGATAGATAAAGTATTACCATCAGCTATTTGAATTTTCTGATTACGATGATAAGAATGTAAATTGTGCAAATGCTCTGAAGAACCTGTCATGTGATTGGATGCACCCGAATCAAGAAACCATGGGCTAGAAACATTAGAAGACTTACCCTGAATTCCCAATGCCGAAAGAGCGGAAAGTGCCATTTGTTGAATCAATTCAGGTTGTATGGCACTATTGTTTGATTCCCCATTAGTGGATGGACCAACCGCATGATTTTTAGTTGCATGGAATGCCTGTATTGAATGTTGTGTTGGTCGTGGAGGATGTGTGGGACACTCAGAGATAATATGACCATGTTGCTTGCAGTAATTACAAAACTTCTTATTGCAGCTACGAGCAATATGACCAAATTGTTTGCAAGAGAAACACTAAACCTGTCTCATATCACGACTTTTACCTTTACTTTGAGCAACATATGCAACCGTCACGGGCTCGAAAATGGTAGCTTCATGAGACATGGCTCCTTGAGTAATAAGACGTTGTTCCTCTCTTAGAAGTTCTCCAACACATGTATCTACAGAAGGAACAAGATTCCTATTCAGCAAGGCACCTCTGACAACCTCAAATTCTAGACGTAATTTCATGAGAAATTGATCTCGCCTACTAGTGTTGTAAACCTCTTGAACAACCACGAGAGAGATCTTGGGAACATTAGCATGTATAATAGAAGAGTGTTCTGTCCAGAGATTTAAGAAACCAGAGTAGTATTCTTGAATAGACAAAGCACCTTGTTTATAGTTGGCTATTTCTAACTCCAACTGAAAATGTTTTGCCGAATTGTCTTGGTTGTAAATGCGCTTCAAATAATTCCACATTTCTTGAGCAGTTGAAAAAGAGCGTAAATTATTGATCATCTGAGGATCAATACTCTTGAGAATCCAAGTGATGATTTGAGCATCTTTAGTTTCCCACGCATCTAAAGCAGTTTTCTCCGTCGGTGCCTTAGAAACATCATCTAGATGACTCCATAATCCCTTTCCTTTAACATACACCTTGAATTGAAATTCCCATGCAAAATGTTTTTTTGCCGGTAAAACGAACACAAAAATTCTTTTCATTTTCCATGGCCATTATATTATAACCCCTTGTATTGTTAAATAACAAGATAAATCCAAATCCAGTATGCACGTGCAACAAATAAGTTGGCTTCCCCCTTTTTTTTTAATTAAAAAAAATGGTAAGCAAACCTATAAACCCCACAAAGTAGCTAACGAACGGTGAAGAAACACCCACGATCGAGAAATATCAACAATCCAACAATGAAATCACGGTCACCGAACAAAATCACCAAGAACAACGATCACCAAGCAGAATCATCGAGAATACGAAACCGAATCGCAAATCACAATATGCTAGCAGCACCAAATGATTAGCGATCACCAAAACAACTTGCGATAAACACGGAATCAAGATCACGAAGCAACAACAATGAAGAAATCACGAAACGGCAATTGAAAAATTTCAATTGAGAAACGTGATTTCGAGAATTTCAAACAAGAAACAAGATTTCAAGAGCGACCCAGTGGGGTGTCTCTATTTCAGCCAAGAGAACAAGGATTCACAGGTTAGATCGAACCTTGTGATACCATGTTAGAAATTCTGGCTTCATGCCTTTCTCATTGTATTTGATACTATATATAATAGTGTCGGCAATTACAACTCATAATGACTAATCACAACTAATTACAGCTCATAATGACTAATTTTCTATTCTATGAATGTAAATCGTTACAATAAATGCAAATCTTGAATACCAATTAAAGCAACAACAGATAAACTATCATGATCATAAGCAAGGTTCCAACTCCACTTGACCTTTAACTACTTACCCTTATCATCAACTGAAAATCTGTTGACCAGAAGAGAATTAAGCTGCGAAGGAAATTGTAGACACAGAGGAACAACACCAATCCATTTATGGTTCCAGAAATCAATAGAAGCATCATTCCCCAATTTTCATGACACTCTATTATTGTTTTCACTCCAAGAACCAAGCACAAGTCTTAAATCTCTCCACCAAAGTGACGGTTCTTGTCATTTACCGACCAAGAAGGATCCAAGATTAACCCTTTTGAGTCTCCATATTTAAATGCAAGCAGCAATCTCCAAGTTGACTCTTTGTTGAAAAGGATACGCCATGCTCATTTACTCAAAAATGCTCAATTGAACACTTCAACATCTCTAATACCCAAACCTCCATCTGATTTTGGTTTGCAAACAATGGCCCGCAAAACCTAATTTATCCTTCTTCGATTTTCTTCTCCACTCCAAAGAAAGGATAGATGAATGTTTATGATTTCCTGCAAAAACAAGTTTTGGTGCCCTGTATAAAGATAATAAGAATAGAGGAATATAACATAATACAAAATCTATGAGAGTGACTCGGCCTGACATTGAAAAATGCTTCCCTTTCCACTCTGCAAGCCTTATCCAAAGCTTTGCCAACACTGAGTCCCACGATGATCGTCTATGAGGATTGATTCTGGTAGGAATCCCATGTAAAATGAATGGAAAAGAACTTATCGGGCAAGACAAGAAATTCGATGCAGCCTCAATAAATTCGTGTTTCACATTAAATTCCATGATTTTACTTTTGTGGAAGTTCACACCAAGACTAGATGAAAATTCAAAGCCATGCAAGACCGATTTAATGGGCCAAATGTTGGACTAAGAAGCATTCCCCGAGAAGATAATATCGTCCACAGATTAGAGAATATCAAAATCCAAATTTGGTGCTAGATGAAAAGGACGGAAAGTAAAGGAAACACGAGCATCTGACAACAACCCAGATAACCCTTCAGCAGCTAAGATGAATAAAAGTGGTGATAACGGATCACCTTGAAGAAATCCTCTCCTGGCCTAAAAATCAGTTGTAGGACTTCCATTTATCGGTATGGAAAAAAAGTTGTTAAGAGCACAAGCTTGAATCCACTTGATCTAGTTAGAGCCAAATTTAAAATTCTCCTTAATACATACAAAAAGTAATTCCACGAGACCGAATGAAAAGCCTTTTCAAAATCAACTTTGAAAAGAAAAAGATATTTCTTATTTCTTTTCGCATAATCTACAACTTCATTGACTACCAAGGCTCCTTCCAGTAAGTTCTTATTTTGAATGAATGTTGTTTGTTTAGAAGAAACGAGCTTGCCAATAACCTGTTTTAACATGCTAGTTAACAATTTTGAGATGATTCTATAGACACGTCCAATAAAAAAAAATGGGACGAAAGTCATTCAGATTTTGAGGATTTTGGGACTTACGAATCAAGGAAATGAATGTCGTTATGAAGGCCTTAGGAAGGTGACCTGTCCAAAAAAAATCATTAACACAATCCCCTAAATCAAATTTTATAATCTCCCAAGAAGCTTTATTAAATGTCATATTGAAGTCATCCGGACCAGAACTTTTATCACATGCAGAAGGCCAAATTACCTCCTTAATATCTTCCACCTAAAATGAGAGTTCCAAATTAGCACTTTCAGGTGGAGAAAGTTTATTGAATGCCACTCCAACCAATTTTGTTCTCCTTGCAACTTGTTATTTAAATCTATCCTTTGAGTGATTAAGAGCTAACAACTTGATTCCATCAACCTCTTCCACTAAGGAGTCACCCAATTGTAAGATTGAGATTCCATTACGCATCGATCTAATTTTCATGAATGAGTGGAAAAACTTGGAATTTTGATCACCTTCTTTAATCCATAGACATTTGGATTTCTATCTTAGCATGGATTCTCGATAATTCATTTTCTGCCAAACTAAGCTTTGGGCTAATGCCACGAGAAGCACGATCATCTAATGCCACAAGATTATCCCATGAATTGAGCTTTTTTACTATGACATTAACTTCTAAATCCAACTTTCCAAAAACCTCAATGTTCCACACTTTAAATCTAGCTTTAAGAATGTTGAACATTTCCTTGAAAATAAACAACTTTTGAATAACAAAATTCTTCCAAGTGTCATCGATCACCTCTAAGAACTCAAGATGTTAAATCCAATCCCCAAAGAACTTAAAGGGCTTAGGGCCCGAGTTCACCCCATTTGACTTTATCAAAATCAGACAATGATAAAATTTTTCCCTATTTCCTATCATTTTCCCTTTCAATTTCCACCTATCTATTAAGCCTTCTAAATATATGAACCTATCCAGCCTTCTCATTGATAAACCATCTGTATTAAACCATGTAAATTTATTGCCCACAACGGATAAATCAATTAACTCCATGACATTAATGGATTCACAGAAATTGTTCAATTCCATTGAATTTGATTGAGCCTTACATCCTCTTATTTCACTCGAACTCTTAATTGCATTAAAATCTCCTCTCCCACACCATTCACCATTAGGAAATGGATATTTGATTCTGATTAACTCTGCCCACAATTCATTTTTCTTGAGAAGATAACATGATGAGTTCACATTAACAACATAAATCAATAAATCTTTCCATGCAAGTTGAATACCAAAAAAACCTTCACCTTGAAAACTAAACAAAGGAACAAAAAGTTTTGGATTCCAAAAAATTAACAAACCACCTAACATTCCAGAAGCTTTCTTCGATGTCCACGAGACATCCAAGTTACCCCAGATCGATTTCACAAAAGATTCCTCTCATGATTGCAATTTGGTCTCTTGAAGTATGCAAAGATCAATTTTTTTCAGAAAAAAATATCTCCCTTACGGATATGTGTTTTGCTAAGTTTCTAGTTCCTATGATATTATATGAAATAATCTTCATCTAACACTAGATGTGTTGACTTCCTTCAATTAGATCCTCTCTCTATCTATCTTCTCCAACCTTCTAATTTCTGCTATGTATGCCTTATCATCGTCTTCTCCTTTAATCCTTTATTGAAAACCCTTTTCCATATTTTACTAGCTACTACTTCATGTTCATTATCCAAGAATATTAGGTTTCCTTGAAACACATCCTGGTCAGAATTGATTCGCAACAAAGTGCCGATCCACTAGAGAATTTTTCCATCAAACTAGATGGAAAATAATTGGAAGGAACTTGAACAACTGATAAGACAACCATAAAAGTATTGGGTTTAGGAGGCAATAAGGAAGAAAAATATGAAGGCTTCACAAAGATGGCTAATTTGGAATAAGACGCAAAAAAGGTTTCAGGTAACTTTTGACGATCCTTCAATTCTCCAATTAGTATGAAATTACATTTGGGCTTCAAATAAAATGGAGAACTCTCTGGCCTATTAGGTTGAAGGCTTGAAGTACCTATAAGGCCTACATGGTGTTAAATGAAGGAATCCATCTGCAAGGGATGTTGACTTGGAACAATCTCCCAGACTACTGACTCTAAATCTCTTCCTAGTCCTTTATGCTGCACTTTTTTGAATAGATAAACTTCACGTGTCTCCATATGACTGTACTTTTCCTTTACGACCTTTTCAGCTAAAACCTGACAAGTTTGTATCCTAGGATCCATTACACTATTTTGGATTACCACCGAAGCCTACTTTTCCTACTGAGGGTCTAAAACTTTCTCTAATTTCCATCTTCTGCCTGGGGAACCAAAACTATCTTTGACTTTCTTTGAACCTTCCTCATCATCTGACTTTTTTCCCAAACTGCCCCATTGTTAAAATTAATATCCCATTATACCCCACTTTGAAAAAAAAAATCCCAATCTGCCCCATTTTTCTTATTGGGCTCATCCATTCATTGGGCGAGTGTGTGAAGCCCAATATTCGCGGGGTAGGCTGGGCCATTCATTGGCCGAGCTAGTGAAGGAAGCACATTTTTTTTTTTTTTTAAAACTTTATTAAATAGTTTTCTAATTATTATTAAATAGTTTTCTAATTAATTCTATATTTAATTAATATAATTGATTTTTTTTAAAATAATAATAATATTTTTATAAAAATATTTAAAATAAAATGTTAATAATAATAATAGTTTTTTAATATTGTTTTTTAAAATATTAATAATAAAAATGATTATTTTTTATAATATTAATAATAGAAATAATTGATTTCTTATATATTAATAATAAAAATGATATGTTTCCGTCCAAAATTTCAATAATTTTTTGGGAATGATATATTTCCCTCCAAAATTTCAATGACCGAGCAATTACTTTGTGTTTGTACTGTCTCGGCCAATGATTGGCCGAGTATTCAAGTATTAATTTTCTATAAATAGCAGAACTTGTAGAAATGTAACTCAGATAACAAAATCCTTTCTTTTGGTCAGAAGATCTGTTAGGGGTCTTGTATTTATGGACACGGTGAAAAAATGAGTGTTTGCCTTGATCCGCAATGGAATTTCAGAACACTGATTTCAGCCATCCACACTGGCTTCCGGCAGTTGCGCGGGCGTCGTATGAAGGTGAGGAAAGTAGAGTATCATTGTCCATACATAATGTTGACTGATGCAAGCCCCGATGGTACGTACATGTATTACCTGGATCATATAGAAAATGATGAAGATGTTCAGTGTATGTTTTCGGCACATAGTGGTGAAGTTAATAGAGGAGTTGAAGGTCCACTTGTGTTGGTTGTTGTTGTTGATTAGTTTTTTAATTACCACTTGTGTTGGTTGTTGTTGTTGTTTAGTTAATATGGTCGTACTTTGTAACCAGAAGCCTTTGATTATCAAATGTATTTCATAATTGTTTGTTCCCAAAAGACATTAGAAATACACAATGGTTTATATATATTACGTGCATAGTAGTTAATAATTAAAAAAAACATAATCATCTGGACGGATATTTAAAATAACAACATAATCAACAATATCAATAACAAACCAACCTACGCTCACCCATACAATACACTCCAATTCCCTCAAACAAACTACTATTATAACCAACAATATCAACAACAAACCAACCTACGCTCACCCATACAATACACTCCAATTCCTCAACCCAACTTTGAATACTCAAACCCTCATTCTCAACCCCAAACATCTAACACCACATTTGCACATCCCACTCCCACATACAACCCTGATGATGTCTATTATCCTCCTATCCAACACACCCAACCCAACACCTACACACAAGTCACACATTCACTACCCAACTTTGACCTCACTAATGACCATCTAATGAATATGCCTTCTTTTCGCATTCAAGAACTCGACGGTATGGATATGCCTCCAAACACATCACAACAACATCAAAGTCAACAACAACATCAACAACAAGACGCCCATGATGAATTGTCTTCCGACTCATCTCCGTCTCCCGCAAGACAAAGACAAGAAGACTTGGGTAAGGGAAAACGCAAAAAAGTTGGCACAAGATGTGGAACAGACGGTCATTATAAATAAAATGTATTCCTTCCATTATATCAATAAAATGTATTTCTTCCATTGTAATTCTTAAAAAAATAAATTATTTCTATTATTAATATTATAAAAAATAATCATTTTTATTATTAATATTAAAAAAAACAATATTAGAAAACTAATATTATTATAAAAAACTATTATTATTAACATTTTATTTTAAATATTTTTATAAAAATATTATTATTATTTTTAAAAAAATCAGTTATATTAATTAAATATAGAAATAATTAGAAAACTATTTAATAATAATTAGAAAACTATTTAATAAAGTTTTTAAAATAAAAAAAAATAAAAAAATATGCTTCCTTCACTAGCTCGGCCAATGAATGGCCGAGCCTACCCAGCGAATATTGGGCTTCACACACTCGCCCAATGAATGGACGAGCCCAATAAGAAAAAGGGGGCAGATTGAGAATTTTTTTTCAAAGTGGGGTATAATGGGATATTAATTTCAACAATGGGGCAGTTTGGGAAAAAAGTCTCATCATCTTCCTTCGATTTATTGAGTTCCACATATGAGTCAAAACTTGAAGAATCGTCTAATTCAACAAACTCTGGCATTTGAATATGCAATGGCCCTTGTGGATCCTCAACTAGCTTCATGTTACACATGATTCCATTATTTCCACAACAAATTCTTTAGATAAACTTTTAAGATGATTGGTTCTGACTAAAATTCGAGCAACATCCATTTTTGTTCTTCCCCTAGTGTTATCATATGTGCAGAAGTATTCACCAAAATGAGAAAGCAATGCTTCGAAGAAGTTTGGATTCCATGCTTGGCAAGGTTTACTGTAGCATCTTATTCAGGTCACTCTAGCATCATTTACATATTTTGGTTTCCATGGATGGACTTCACTAAACTATTGAGTTAACCAATTTTTCCCATCTACCATTAACGTATGCAACTCCCCTTCAACCCTATCTTTAAGCAGACAAATATTTGTGCCCAATGGTGTCACCTGAATAGCGAAGTATCCCTCAGTATTAAATATCTCTTGCAAGTTATAGGACATAATTGACTTTTCGACAAAACCAATGTAAGCTTTCCTAAACCTAACAAGATCACTTTCATCTATTTGGTACACTAGTTTTCGTCTCATCTCTTCCGATGGTAGATGGAACCATTGGAACGGGTGCCACTTTCACTGCGTCCATACAAAAAAATTATTTCGTCTTTCTGTAGTATGTTTGCTTAAAGGAAGCTTGTTTAACCTCCTTCTTTCACCATCCTAAATCATGTTAGTTCTACGAACGTGAACGTGCCTCCTTTGAAACCTTGGAAGATTAGCAAAAAGCTTTCTACTGCCAATAAATATATTGTCCTATTTAACCGCCAAATATATTGTCCTATTTAACCACAATGGCTTTTTCTTAGCCGTATGATAGATAACTAAAAGGAAAACAACACAACTAGCCTATGTCGAACTAATAACTAAAATCCTAAACTATTCCGGCTATAAATTTGGAGAAACAGAATCAGACTATGTACATACAAAGATAGGTTAAACGGTCATAAGCAAAATGGGATATTCAAGAAGGGGACTTTGTCCCTCATCAACCGAGAAGAGCAAGAGAGCAAAGAAATCCTCCTTCATGTAACATCATCAATGAAACCCGTGATGAGCAAAGGAATATGAATACAAAGATCAAGTTCATTGAGAAAATGGCGAGAAATAACCTTATCTCTCCAATAGTTTCCAGCAAAGAGGATGATGTTGAGATGAATTAAATGTTTCTTAGATGTTTTTCTTTTTTATGCAATCTTCTTCCTTGTACGTTCAATTCAGAAATTTCCCTCATGTATTTTAATTTCTTAAGCAATAATATGAGTAATGTTTTTCCCTTCTTTACCTGTCTAATTTGCCTATGTTTCCATTAAAAAACCAGACAAAACCACATTGATTGCCTTTGATATTACACTTCAAAGGAATGATAATCTCATTTATATCCTCGTAATGCTGAAACTCCTTGTACATTTCTCTTTTTCCAAAGTCATCTGAAAATGAGGTAAATATACGTCTACCATCGTCTTCTATGAAGGTCGATTGTCTTCCTACATCGTCACAGCGCATTTTGGCTAGAGTTTAATATTGATTTCATACGATACTTGTTTCCATCCATCCTTGTCTTCATGATTTCTGAATTTTATACAAGAATTCATGCTCGCTGAACATCAAAGTTGGTTAGGGAGAGGAAAGAGTTTCTCTCTCATCCCATTCTTTTTTATACTTGACACATAAATGGTGTTTTTCGGTCTTCTAAGAACAATGAAGCTTACTTTACAAACGCACGAGTTGAAAATTGGTAATGGACAAAGGGCCACTTTTAGGCCGGTACGTACATCTTATCTCCGAGTTTCTTGAAGAAAGGGGCAATAGAAAAGTCCACTCAATTGTAATTTGAAAAAGAAAACGTCAATTTCACATTTAGCTCAGCCAGTGACAATTCTAAGAATTTCCACCCGTGCATGCAAAGTCATATAAATTATTTATATATACACAATAAAATAATGTCATTATTAAGAAAACTAACAAATACAATTCTTTTATTAAACATCCCAACCCAAGTAGATAATATATTGGCGAGCTTAGAAAGTAGAGACACCTAAGAATTCTTTAAGAAATTTGAGAGCACAAACTTCATAAACTAATTAACATAATCTAATGATTTGTGAATATTTTCATAAAAAATATCTTTAAACAAAAAAAATGAAGATTTCAAAAAATTATAATATTATTTCTAAAAGAACGGTAGCAAGAGTATTTTATAACCAAAAAGTTGATGGACAACTTCATGAATTAAAATATCACTAGCTATATTTTTTTCGTCTTTATAATTTCCTTACCTACTTTAATAGTATGTGCTTTCACTTTCAAAAATTGTTGAACATTATGCACACAAAAAGAAATCATATTTTCCTATATATAGGAATCTTTGAGAGTGAAGAATATTTTTTGCAATTATAAGAATCAATTTTCATTCCTAGGCGTTTCTTTTCAGCAAGCGTCTTCTACTCGTCTCCTTCCTAAAAGTACTTCATCGGAGCAATCATAGTTGTTAGTCCAAAGCTTCTGCCTTTCTTCCTTACTCAGCTTTCCCAATCCTCCAAAACTAGGTATCATTCTCAACTCAAGATTTTACCTTCAACACTTCTCATTTTCTGGTCAAGATGAGTGATATCCCTATTCGTCTAGATAGTGATTTTCAAAACAGTGTTTCTTCCGCTGCAGAAATGGGGATAGCTCATGATTCACGTTCCCCTTCTATTACTCACGATTACATGGACCATAAAGTCGTATCTTTGATCGTTGATTCTGATTCACAAAGGGTATTTGGGAACTCCCTTGATGAGAGAGCTTATTCGTTGGATTCTTTCGAGGCTCTTATGTTAGATGGCGATGTTGTAGAGGATCATACTAAGGTCCCCATGCCCCTCCTATTCAGACCGATGTTGAAATACAAGCTCCTAAGAGGATGAGATAGCATACTGATGATTTCGTCCAAGTTTATCGGAGAACCCATAATTGTGAACCTAGTGATGCTGAAATTAGGACTCACTTGAAGTGCTAGAGTATGTCAGACATAGTTTCTTGGATCAAGCCGGACAATCATTTTAAAATTGATGAACTACCTTAGAGGGTTGTGACGTTAGTGGAGTCGAGCGACGCAATCAAGTATGGGTAGGCGACTGCATAAGTGGTGGGGACCTCGTCCATTATGAATACCAAACGACTATAAATGTAGCTGATATCACGATCGTTGACCCTCTGGATTAGTCGGTCCTTCCATTGGGTTCGAAAAAAGGATATGCAATTTTTTTGATGATTAATTTATCCCATTTTATGAGTGTCTATTTTCCAAGATAGGACAACGATTACCCTTCTCCGAATTTGAGGCGGTTGTCTTGAAGCACTTGAAGGTTTCCCCTTCCCAGCTTCATCTAGAGACTTTCTCTTATTTGAGGGTATTTCATCTTTGTGTTTAATGCAAGTCTTGGAAGCCTTCCCTCGGATTGTTCCTCAGCCTATTCTATCTCACACGGACCTCCCAAGACAACACTCATGATCAAGGGTCAATTACCTTTCACCCAAACGATCATTGGTTCAGCCTTTTCAATAATGACTAGGGAGATTTCCTTAGGAATTTCGTGCTAGTGAAACCCCTCACTCTGACGTCCCATCTTTGGCCTCACTTACACCATCCTGTCAATTTTTACCGCCTCAAACTAGGCTCTATTTCCCTTAAAGATGCGACGATAAAGGAGAACTTGCGTTCCTGGTTTCAAGGGCTTGACTATGAAGAAAGGTTTGGCCTCGATGAAGTGCCTTCCTCCGAGCAGGGAAGAAGCAAATTAACATTTATATGATTGTGAATGTAGTTGGTCGCACATAGAGGGGAGAAATCTTTGGTGAGGACGGAGTCAGATAACGTTTTTTCACATGTGCATTTGTATCTTGCAGATAACACGAAAAAGTTTGAGTTGGTCTACAAATTCTCTAACACCCAAGGCATCAAGAATAGTCCAGTAGACCGGACTATGAAACCCCATCATACAACCTTTGTTCCTACCCCAGCTGTATGGATTATTGCAGCTGCCCCTAGGGTTGACTAGCTCAAGATTGTCGTGGCTATCTTATTTGTGAAAGATATGCCAAAGTCCCCCGTTTTAGAAAATAGCGCCTGGGAGGAAGACCAACATTCCCTTCTGGAAGAGGGTTCTCCTAAAATAACCCATCTGTCTAAAGGCGTCGCTTCAGGGGCGATGATTCCCTGCCTCTGATTTCCCATTATTCTTCCCTCCCGAATTCCTTGCATTATCGGGGAAGGTGTTACTACTGTCTCAACCAAGGATTTGTCCTTCATCCAAAGCCTTTCTAAGACGGAGAAGATGAAGCTCCTTTATGAGATCACCTTCCACATGTTCTAGGTAACTTTTTTTTCTCTCTAGCCACTCTCGACATATGGGATGTTTTGGATAGATGCAATCCTTCCCATGAAAGGGACACTCGAAAGGGTAAATATGAAGAAAAGGAGCGCAAATGCTCGTTGTCCAAAAAGAGTTAGTCGGCTTGTTGAAAAATGCTAAGTATGATAAATGTTTACAAGAGGAGGAAAATATTCATAAATCTCATTCAACCCTGGCTACCCAGGTTAATGAGCTTGAGTCCTCCCTTGCAGTAGAGAGAAAGAGGCGCCAAGAGGCTTATGATGTTGCTGCTAAGATGAACAACAGTGCAGAGGAAGATTGAAAAACTCTACAGTGGGAAGCTGAGGCTCGCATTGAGGCTCTAAAGGAGCTTGGAATCGAAATGGTCTATCTGTTGAAGAAGTTCCATGTTTCCCTTTGACGAGTTATGCAGGGCGTGTATGTTTGCAGCCAAGTTGTGGAACAAGAGAAATGATTTTGTCTTGAAGTCGTTATTCTTGTTGAATGGTTAGGCCCCTTCAAGTATGCTATAAAATGGGATTCTGGGGGTGATCATGGTGCTTCATTCACGGGTGTTGAAGCTTAAATTTTCTTCTTTTTTTGCTTTTCTATGTAATACTTGCCAGAATTTTGTGCCTCGACTAGAAAAATATACTTATATAAACATTTTTTACCTTAGTAAATTATAACTTATTTTGATTTGTGTATTGGTCATGTGTTTAGCTCTTCTTTCCAGTTGCCTTAAAATCATGATTAATTGAGAATTGTTATTACGTTGGGGATCGTGTGTTTAGCTATTCTTTTATCACACACAAAAAAAGTAGCATTTCTCCACTTCACTTATCTTTTATCAAACTTTTGTTCAAGCAAAGATTAGAGGGAGAATGACAAAACACAAAATACCCAAAATTGTTGATGGTATGCTTTCAAATAAAAATTTACTGATGATGTAAGACATTGTTTCGAATACTCAAACACCAAAGAGATAAGGAGTTAGTCCCTAGTCAACCACTTGAGCATATAATTTGGTGTTTCTTTCGAAACTAAAAACCCTTATGCTTAACTAGAGGCAGAGTAGTTTTGCTCAATTAATTTGACTATGCATTCAAATTGCAAGCGAAAACATCCCATCTGAGGATCAACCACGTGATCTTCTTCGCACACGTCATGAAGTGTCGAAGAAATCATGAAAGATCCAAAAGTTATGTCGGTTGTTCCTAAATAACCAATAACATGGTGTCGCATCTCGAAAAATATGATTCCTCGCGATGGTCGCGGAAAAATTGTTTGAACAGAGTCACCACCGAACTTTATTTATTCTAATGAATGAATAGGAAAATATCGATAAAACCTTTAAAAGATAGAATAATAGTCGTCGTAACCATATTTGGGTTCGGGAGTCGATTACGCAAGGGGAAGGTATTATCATCCCTCACGTCCGTTGTACTAAACGGGGACCTTTTAGTCTAATTTTCAATTTGAATGTTAGCTAATGTTATTTGTTTTCTTCGAGTGAATAAGGAATTGAAAAGAGAAGTGAAAGGGAACCTCAAAACGGGAAAATGAAGGTTTTTCTATTAGTGTGCTCGTTAAGATCTCGCAATCTCGTGCCTACGTATCCTTATGGTGCAATAAGAAAATCAGAGCATTCATAGTTCGGGGAACTACAGTTTGTTGGTGTCTTTTAATGAACAACTGTTTAGATCATGTTCTAAAGGCTAAACCTTGACTTATCTACTCTTGGCGGAGGCTTAAGCACTAGTTTGTTATGCACGTTAGAAAGGATTGAACAATATTCTTTCTGAAAAGAGTTTTGACCACACGGGGTGACAAGTTCGATTAATATATTAGACGTTTAGTTTGATTGGTTTCGATCACACGGGGCGAGAAAAAGATAGATTTGATGTATTGAGAGATTTTGTTGAATGATGATTACTCAGATAGTCGAGTAAGGCAACTCATATCCAAATAGTCGAGGAGATGAAGTGAAGGCTTTAGACCATCTCCCTTTTCATCCTTAATTATAAAAGGGTTTGATAATAGTTAAGGTGTTTTGAATGGACGACGAATGCTCGAATAGTCGAGTAAGGGAACTCGTATCTAAGTACTCGGGAAAGGGAATAGAAGGCTCTAGACCACTTTCGTTTTCATATAAGTTATTATGAAAATAGGTTTTTGTATGGTTGATGTATTTTAGATAAACGATGAATACTCGAACAATCGAGTAAGCTAACTCGTATCAAAGTATTTGAGGAGAGGAATCGAAGGCTCTATACCATCTCCCTTTTTGTTTAGGTTATTATGGAAAATAGGTTTGATTTAATCGGGTTTAGAAGTTTTTAGAGAAATGACAATTGTTTGACTAATCGAGTAAGGGAACTCATATTCAAACAATCTTGGAGAGGAGTTGAAGGCTCAAAACCATCCCCCTTTTTCATTTCTAAATGATGTTTAATTATAATTAGAATGTTTTAATTTTTTAAATAAAATAATTGACATTGAATCGAGGTTTGAATTTGCGTTTATGGATGAATTGGATTATATTTGGTGTGTCAATCATTTAATCGATTAATTAAAATCGAATAGGTCTCATTGTAAGAAGGCCCAAGAGTAAGCTATGTGAGGTTGATGGTGATGCTAAAAGCAATCGACTTATAAAGGTGATGAAATGGGGGTTGATATTGAATCGAGAACATTTGATTTTTAATGGTCTAACATGGTTTTGAGTCGATGAGATATGGGCCTAGTTTGAAAATGATTGTGAAATTGTGATAATGGAAGAAATCAATCAATATTTAATTATAAAAATTGATTGATTAAATTTCGATTAAATTGATTAATTAAGATTAATTATCAAAATTATTTAATTGAATCAAATAATCAAGTGAATTAAAGATAATTAATAATAATTAACTAATTAAACAAAATTTAATTAATTAATTATAATTAAAAGAGAAAGAAGTAAGTGACGATGTCGATTTAACAATCATTGAAGCGCAGTTGATGGCAGATCGGACGGTGAGCGTGGAGGTTTAACTGGGTTTTTATTGAGGAAAAAGAATGGAGGGAGATCAAAGATGTTGACCGGAACTCGGAGATGGAGGTTGTGGTTGGCGGAAGGGTAGCTTTCAGAGTGGTTTGAGATTTCGCCTTTGGTGGGTCGAAGGTTTTACGGTGGAGGAAAGGTTGAAAGAGGGTGGAAAGAAGCGCAGATTACGGTGGAGGGTGATGTGTGTTGGAGGTTGGAGAGGAAAAGGCATGGCTATGTGAACGAGAGAGATTTGAGAGAAAGTATTTTGGCCTTGTATGTGGGTTATTGTTGTAAGAAGAACAGGGTCTCCTTTTAATGTTTTGCAACTTCTTTTAGCCAACCCAGAAAAGTCCCCTTTTATTCAAGTTTTTTCTTTTTAATTGAGAGAGAGTGTATTGATATGAGGTTTTCTTTGATTTTTTCTTATCGTTAGTGTGTATCCCCCCCTTTCACCAATGAGAGAGAAGTATCATTAAAAATGGTTGGTAAATATTGGTTATTTTCTATCACGTGAATAGGGAGTCTCCCTCTATCCACTTTGTTGCTTTTTTGTCCTATTCACCTGGGAAAAAAATAATGTGAGTGAATCATGTGGGGGATGGATAACGTGCAGAGGGAATTTGGTCCATTTTTGTTTGGGGTCCGCGTGTGGATAAAGGAAAAGAAGATGCATTTTTCAATTTAAAAAGTTGGAAAGTCAATTAAAGAGGATGCGTGGCCGGTCACTAATGAGGAAAAATTGAATCCAATGCCTAGATGCATGTGTGACTCAACCTTAATAGAGGAGCAAAAAGATATTTTGATTTTCTATTTTTCTTTACCAATTTTAATTCAATTAATTTTTATTTTTTGATTGGATGAATGGAATAAGTGTGGATGGTTAATATATGCCATTGATTAATTTGAATCGACGATTCAGATTAAATCAAAGAAGCACGCATAATTTAAAATACCTATAATGCTCCTTCTAGATGATTTAATTGATTTAAAACAATTTAAATCAATTAAATCAAATAAAATTCACATCTTTCTAAATATACATGATAAAATTAAAATGCAAGCATGAAAAATTCTATTTTATTTTTTTTGATTAATTGGACAAAAGAATAAAAATAAAATGATTGAATATGAATAAAAGTCGAGCTTAAATATGCTCGAAAAAATAAACTGAATGCACTAAAAGTTGAGATTAAACTACGTGAACCATAGATTAATAATACTAACGTCTACAAGCTTGATTTCGAAACTTTTTACCCACTGATTTTACATGTATTTGAGAATTTATTTTGATTGGTATTTTATGTATTATTCATGATGAAATGCATGTTATGTTATGCAGATGATACAAAGGGAAATAAAGTCGGATATATGGAAAATTTAAAAATTCTCTGACAAAATTGGGGTATGACACATGGTTGTCACAAGCCTTTTCGAACAAAAAGAACAAGTTCTTTGAAAGTTACTCCAAAAAAGAAGAAAAAAAAGTCCGCTAAGTCAAACACCAGAAAAGGCTACTTAGGCACAAAAAAAACAGGGCATATCGGTGGACCGAAAGCTTCAAAAAAACGGTCCAGACAAAAATTAGGGATTAAAAAAGAAAAAATAATAAATCAAAAGAGGACGTTCAAATCCTCAACAAATACAATGAAAAACAAGATTATCTGACCACCATATAAAGAGTCAAAGGGTCACCGACACTCTTGACAAAAACAAGATAAGTTGACTGTCGTTTCAAGGAAATCTTATTAGATCTTGAATCTTCATCTTTACCCTTACACCTTCAAACTTTCTTGGAAGTTGAATGTGTATGTCGAATCAACTGAAAGTAGGACTGAATATCATCAAGGAGAAGAGATGGGTTAAAATTATATTTTGAGCCTTATATCCTTTTGTTTCAGAAACCGTGAATCATACCATATTACAACCCTCAAAAGACCTAATTAAAGAAGAGATTATTCTGAAACCATACTACAACAAGATTGTGTTAAACTGACTCCTAGAGATTTGCTAATCACCTATATCAGTATCATATTCTCACAATATCTTTCGTAATTTCAATAGCTAAATCAACTTTGTGTTTGGACTAATGGTCCATTCGTTACACACTACCACATCATTTCAATAAAGATTATTTCAAAACCTGCATAAACATCGCATTAAATTTACCATTTTGAATGAACAATTTTAACTGCAAATAAGTACTTGAAATCAGAGGAATTCCAACAACGAGCAATAAGAGAAGAACTTGATCATTCTTCGGTGATGACAAGATTCAATGACCACCTCATAACCCTATGGATCAGAGGCAAGTCACTTAGAGACTCTGTTGAGAAGGGAAAGATCACTAAAATAATGGGTCAATCTGAAATAAATCTCCAGGCATTAGTTGATCAAGGGAAATCATTTCAAAACTCATTCAATTTTGGAAAATCACTCAAGTCTTGGATCGGAGAAAGCCACCTCGATAGCATAGTAAAATCAACCACTCCAAAAGTCGGTTAGTCAAGGACAAATATTTCCAACCGCTGATTTTACATGTATTTGAGAAATGATTCAACTGGTTTGTCTGTATGTTGAAGAATTTATTCTGGATGCTATTTTAGGTATTATTCATGATGAAATACATGATATTCTATGAAGATGATGCAAAGTGAAATAAAGTCGGATATATGGAAATTTTAAAAATACCTTAAACTAGAAGGTATGAATAACAATGATTTTCATACATTCGTGGTGGATGATAATTAAATACAAAAAGACCTGAATTTTGTCCTTCGAGATGCAAGGATGAAATGCTGAAAGCAAATGCAATGAGAAATACAGTGATATAGGTTATCATAAGGTAAACGAAACAATCAAGACTCTCTGAGAATCGTCAGAATAATATCTTGGATGACCTAATCGAGATATTCCAACAATGGAATGATGCCTCAACTGTATCTAAGATTTTATGAGAATTAGCAGAGCAGTGTCTTGAAATGAACACACAAGATTCTCTAAGAATCTTCGAAGCAGTATCTTACATTATATAATCGAGATATTCCAGTAATGGAATGATACTTCAATCGTATCTAAGACTCTTCGAGGATACTAGAGAAGTATCTCAAGAACAAATGAGATTCTTTATATTAATGAAGCAGTATCTCAAATAGATAAATGAGATTATATGAATCAGTAAAGTAGCATCTTATATGATATAACCAAGATATTCCAACAAGGGGAATGATACCTCAATCGTATCTAAGACTCTTCGAAGATACTAGAGAAGTATCTCGAAAAATAAATTAGATTCATCAAATTAATGAAGCAGTATCTCGAACAACAGAAAAATGAGATTCCTTCGTCTCTGCCCCATCCTCACTAACACACAAAGCAGCAATATCGACAATGTTGCCGTAATGATTTGAATCGAGTTTCCTTCGTATTATGTTATTTGCTACTTTGATATATGTATTTCGATAATCGATTTCGGTTCGATTGCGCTGCATATGTGTTGGTTTTTTTGTATTTGAGTACTGTAATATTTTGTATTGATGTAAATATTTAATGTGTGTTGTTTGTTATTCTGTTGCGTTTAAATTAGATTGAATCTGCAAATTTGCCATGATACGTATGTCGTTATTTTTCCGGATTTTTGTTTGACATAATGATGTAATTTGTTGATGCATATGTTTGCTGTTTGGTTGCGTTTGGCATTATGTTTTGCACGACTCGTTGTGTAATGTTACAACTCGCACGTTAACTTTCATGTCACCGTGTTAATTTTTGCTTCGTTATGTTAACTTTCATTTCGTTACATTAACTCTATCTACATGTTACATTTCCTATGTTTATTCTTGATTCGATTTTGATATGTGTGTGTTGGCCGTAATTTGTGTATTGCGTGTTTGTCACTGTTATCTGGTGTGTGACATGATTCCTCACACGATTTATTATGTTGTAGTAAGCTATTGCGTACAAGAGCTCTTTTTAATTTGTTACGTTAATGTTCGTGTGGTTGTGTTACCTTTCGTTATGTTGTGTTTCATTTAGTTGTGTTACCTTTTTGTTGCGTTATGTTTCATTTCATTACGTTACTTCTCATTGTGTTGCCTTTCGTTATGCTACACTACTTTTCATTGTGTTATCTCTATTTATGCATTAACTTTCGTGACGTTAGGATTTGTGACCTTGCTTTAGAATTTACATCTTCACGTGAGAACTTGCGACATCACATTATAATTTGTGGTCTTGTATTACAAGTCGCGCATTAACTTTCGTGATGTTAGAATTTGCTCCCTTGCATTAGAACTCGCGTCTTCGTGTGAGAACTTGGGACCTCGCGATAGAATTCATGGCCTTTCTTTACAATTCGCGTTTTAGCTTTCGTGACATTAGAATTTGTGCCCTCGCGTTAGAATTCACATCCTCGTGATAGAACTCGCGACCTCACATTAGAATTCGTGGCCTTGCATCACAATTCACGCGTTAACTTTTGTCACCTCAGAATTTGCATCCCCGCGTCAAAAATTGCGTGACCGTGTGAGAACTTGCGACCTCGCATTAGAATTTGTAACCATGCATTAAAATTCGCGCGTTAACTTTCCTGACGTTAGAATTTGCGCCCTTACATTAGAATCCACGTCCTCGCGTGAGAACCCGCGACCTTGCATTACAACTCGCGAGCTTGCGTTAAAAATCACGACCTTGCATTATAATTCGCATCTTTCCATTTTTACCCTTGCATGTTAACTCTTTTCGATTATTTTGAATGACTTTTCTTCAAACCTATTTTCGCAGCTCGGTTAAATCTTTTTCTTAATAAAATTAGAAGAACGGAACATTGGAGTTTTACACTCCATGAAAACCTTGAATAATTAGCCCTGAGACATACGTCTCAGTCTTACAGAGAATTCTTCTTCCATTATAAAACACTTAATCATACTCGGAAGAAAAGGAACATTGAAGTATACATGTAAGACCCCAATTTTGACCCTAAGATCCCTCATGCTACCTCATCATATGCATTAGCATTGGGATCATACCTTAGAATCCTCCTTACCCCTCTTTCATTGGGTTTGTTTTGGGAGAGATCACCAAGCACTATGTGATTGTATCATACTTGTTATTTTATCATTCACTAACCAAAATACCAAAAAATATGTCTTTGCATTTCTCTAACTCTTTTGTAGGTATAGCATGATCACCTTTGATTCATCAAGTTCACATATAGGGTTTAAGACCCTCATTGCTAAGAGCTCAACCAAGGAATGATCCAAAATGTCTCTAAGCATCATATATGAGTCCCCATGATCTCTACATGTTATTTTGATCAATATTTCTTCAAGAGTTTGGAATTGGTTTGCATTGGAAACCCTAGTTGATCTAGGTATCTTGAGTAACTTCTTCAACAAGCTTCTTCACAAATTGATCAAATACTTCAAGGGACACTTAAACTTTAATCCTATTATGCATATATGATCTCCCATGAGTCCAAAAAGTCAAGAGAATTTCAAGTTATCAAGTTGGTTGATGGTAGTTGGCCAGATGAATTCATTTGATCAAAACTGGGTCTCCCTAGACCCTATCTCCTACAATTTTCATTATATGAAAATGATTTCAAGATAAAAGTTACTCTAAATGACATTCCAAACAACTTTCATGTTTAGGTCTAGAACTAATTTTTCTTGGAAAGTCATTTTTTATGTTGAAACATTATAGGTCATTTGTCTAAACCCTAATTTGAAAGTCAACTTCCCAAGGCCATAACTTGCTCAATTTTTATGATATGAAAGATTTACAAGTTTCACAATCAAATTCAAGGTGTACAATTCAACTTTGATGTTTGTAGGAAGAGCTAATTCAACTTTTATGAGCATGTTATATGAGGATACATTATAGGTCATTTTGGACCAATACCATTGAACAAGTGATTTTCCTCAACTTCAAAAATGCATAACTCACTCATCCCAAATCCAAATGATGTCAAATTGGTGACCATTTTTAAAGTATTTGAAAGGGATACAACTTTTATGCAGACACTTTTTTCATTTGGATCTCACATAAAAAGTTAGCAAATGTGGAATAATTGAACATATGACTTGACACTTAGAAAATATTTTGACATGTTGAAATTTCCAAACTTCCACCTCAAAATTCACCATGATACAAGTTCCAAATGGAAAAGTGTTAAACATAAAAGTTATTCCTCTTGATCTAACCTTTCCAAATAGTCCAAATTCATGCATTTTGGACAAAGTTTGAGGGGTCTGTGCATAGCTTGAACAGGGTTGTATCAGTTGGCAAAAATCATGCTTCAAACATTCAAATATCTTTGCCTTGCAATGCAATCTTCATTCGGAACTCATTTCAGTTGATCTTGGACCTATTTGAGTTTCTCCATGGGCCTGCACATGCCCATGCAAGCGTGTACCTCACATTGCCAATTTTGGAAGTATTTTCAAGTGTGCAAATAACACTTACCATTTTCTATAAATAGAGGTCCATTGCCTCAGTTTCAAGGACCTTGCGCGCCAGCTTTGTCTATAACCATTGAAACCTTCTCAATTCAAAGGAAAACCTGATAAATTTCAATTGAAATTTGAGTTTGAATCTCACTGTTTGGAGATTCAAAAACTCCAGGATCCAAAGCTTTGCATCATTCTTAATCCAATTCTTCAAGTTCCACAAGCAAGATCAAACACGAATTAAAGCAAGAGAGATCCATCTCTGCACAACATTGAAGGTATTTTTCCAGATTTTTCTTCTCTTCAATTCTCTCTCAATTCTCTTGGATCCTTGGTTGTCTGAAGTCCTACCAATGTAGGCAAGAAGATTGAGTTGCTTTGAGGTCAAATCGAAGCAACTCAGTTCATACACCTCAAAATTCAACTTCATGTATCTCTTAATATACTTGGAGTTAGGTTAAATTGAGATGATATTCGTGATCTACGTCATTTTTTCTTTAAGATCATGTCCTCCTTTTTCATTTATGTTATGGTGATGAAAAAACCAGTCCGGCCAGGGTCATTGGAGAAGATGACCGGCCTTTGGCTCCGGCGATGAGCTGGAAGTGTTCTGAGCCATTGGATGGATTCAAAATGTTTTAATCAGTGACATTGCTTGTGATGACCAAGTGTGTAGCGCGCACCATGGAACGCGTATTTCTCACCACTTGATCTGCCACCTCAAATAATGAGGGAGATCAAGTGGTCCACGTTTTTTTTGTTATCTAATTTTTATTTTTATTTCTCCTATTTTCATTAATTCCTATTAATTTTAATATTGATCCAAAAAATATGAGAGTTTCACCAAAAAAATTTCAATGAAATCCTCTTTTATTTTCTAAATTAAAATTATTTTTGGATCATTATTAAATATTTTTCATGATTTAGTTGATTTTGTGATTATTTTTAATTGTTTAAAAATACTTTTAAGTTCCAAAAAATTCTGAAAATTTTTCTCCAAGGTCCTTTGACCTTGTTTGACCTATGATAAATCTCATGGTCATTTCTTTGGTGTTTTGATAGGGTTTTGGGAAATTGATCAACCATATTTAATTTAATGCATTATTTTTATGATATTAAATTGATTAAATTCCAAATTAATTGTGTAGAGCCATTTTAATTGACTTTGTGAGTTTGACTTGTGTTGTTGGGTCTTGGTCAAGGTTGATTTGACTTTGCTAGGTTAAGATCATTGGGTTTAGGGGATAGGTGGAGTGTACATTCCATCTCCCAAAATGAATGAAAGATCTTAACTTGGTAAAAGTCCTCTTTTGTCCAATTTGTGTTTGATCCATATCCCCCTCTCTCTTCATCTCATTCCTATTCTTTATGCATTCATGTCATGGACCTATAATATATCTATATCCTAAGGCTAGTTGATTGCAAAATCAACATAAGTATGGATGAGATTAGGCCCCCCACTTTGCATATTCTTTTTGTGTGTGGTATGTTTCATGAGCATAGTTCATTATACTATGTCTCTAACATGCATTAACACCAAAATTTTATTGCCCGGCCTCAAATAGTTGTGACTTCTACATAAGTCCAATTACGATTGCTTAACATAGCGCTAAATTTTGAAACAAAGGCATAGCATTCTAGTTAGTGAGATTATAAGTCTCCCCTCTTTCATGGTATTATGTGGAAACTTGACCTTTTTTCCTTCCTTTGGAAGATGTCTTGGTTCAAGGATCCATGCTTGTGATAAGTGGGTTGAGTGTTCTTCAAAGAATGACTTAAAACAAAAGCAAAGCAAAAGCAATACGAACTTCTAACTCATTAACAACTAACATTTAATTTCAAGTCATTTACTTTTAATGTATTTTAATTTTAAAGCTTTATTCATTTGCCATTATTCATACCATTCAAGTTGTTTATGTTAATGTCATTTTCACTTTGTCCACTTGGACCATATTTTGTGACATATTGTGATTGTGTATATTGTGTTTGTTTGTGTGGTGTTTAACCATTAATGTACATAATAAGAACAAAAATCCTAAAAAATACCTTGTGTGGACTGTTGGTTTGATCTGAGACAATTGGACTTAGAATTTAGGCAACACTCCCTTTGCAAAGGACATGGCCAATGTCAACTTTCAGGAAACCAAATGCTTGTGGATTGAAACTTCATCTAATACATCATTGAAGATCCATTTAAGTTCATCTGCAACATGATCATTGTGAAGCTGTTATTTTGAACCTGTGACTTATGCCATCCTTTGAAGTCATCTGCTACATGGGCAAAACTTGAAGAAGATCATGGAGTTGTTAAGCTTGTATGTGGATATCTTTATTTGATGCCTTGCTCTTCAACTTGATGTTTGTATATTTATTGTTGTGTGATTCTAAAGTCCAAGGGAAATTTGGGTTTCTATATGACATTCTTGTCTATTGGATTGCATCCCATTGGTCAGATCTTTTCAACTCTTAACTTTTAAATGTATGCTTAGGATTAGTCTCTCCATCTCCTCCCCATTTCTTTAATTTCAAAATCTCTCCCTCCTTTTAAAAATCTTCTTTGCTTGTGCTTGTTTTTTTTCTAAAACTTAGACCATTTTGGTAAATTAGAAACTTTGGCCTTATGCCATTGCATTTCCAAACTTCTTTTCTTAAATCAAACATTGTAAATGAACTTAACCATACTTGACTTAAAGTTTCAAAAGCCAAAAAGAACTAACACTCATTCAAACCATTTTTAGGCCCTTGTGCCTTTCAAACTTAAATTTTTGTTAAAAGCAATGCATCCACTTTGAAATTGTTACCACAAACTACGAGGTTTTGATCCCTTATTTTTATGTTGGTATGTAGGCACAAGTCTGAAGGTCTTGTCAAGCACAAAAATATAATTAATGAATTCATTTCTCATACCTCCATTCTATTTATTGCAAACATCATTTTATACAAAAACACATATGCACACAAAAAAATGGCTCCCTAGGAGTACCTAGGACACTTTGGGTGCTAACACCTTCCCTCTGTGTAACCAACCCCCTTACCTGTAATCTCTGGCATTTTATTAGTTTTTATTTGAAAACTTCTTATCTTTTGGGTTTTGTTCATACTTTTTCCCTTTTCCCTTGGAAATAATAAAAGCGCGGTGGCGACTCTTGTTATGTTGACGTCTAGCCTATCCATAGCTTGATGGTCATGAATTTACCGCTACAAAAATTAAGTGGCGACTCTACTGGGGAGTAGTCTCCAGTGGGTTTAGCCTACTTTTTTGTGTGTATATAATTGTATATTGGATGTATGTATATTTGTTTGTATGATATAATCTGCTTGTTGTGCTTGGTGATCTCTGAGTGGTGAGATAAGTTCTAACCCGAACTTGAGTATAATTAAGATAGGAGGATGGTATAGTCATGTTAGACTTGTGTGGAGTAGTCCTTAACAAGTTGGCTTGAGACCCATCTACTAAGTGGAGACCCTTTTGGATTTAGGAATGTCACACAAGTATTTATGGTTAGGCATTACTATCTCTGATTTGGGGTCCGAGAAGCTGAGGACCGTAGAACATTTAATCCCTCTTATCCTATTTAGGACATAGTGCGAAGACTGTTCAAGTGTAGACTTGATAATAATTGTTATGTGACACTACACTCAGACGAGTTTCTCTTGAGAATATTATGGGTTGATGAGTCAGTCATCCTAACCTGTAATATCCAATAGATGGAATTAAGACTCTGGGAACTTTTTAGAACATGATCTACAGGTTTTTATCCTTAGTTCACTCCTTTGGGATGGTTCTTACCCAAACTCCATGCTCGTGACTTACAACAAACCCTTGATTCTTGGTTGATCCAATCAAGTCTTGTCAATATCAATGGAACTTGGGTGTCGATGAGGTGTAAACCATAATCCACCAAAATGGATGATTGATATTGACAATGACTGGATTCATCCCTTAACCTTTGTTTGTTTTCCTTGTGTGTGATCCCTTATTTGTAATTGTTGCATTCATGCACATCATAACATTCATCACACGAAAATTTCAGGGAACTGAGGTGTTATTTGCAAATATTTTCAGACCATGGATTGTGGACGAAGGAACACTAAGAAGTACAGTCTCAGATGTCCCGACTTGAAAGAGTTAAGGAAGCTAACATCTTTTGTATTAGATCCCTTGGACTTCAAACAACGTCATGGGAAGCTTCTGTCCATCTTGTCTGCTGATGTAGTTGAAGGACTACTGAGTGTGTTGGTTTAGTTCTATGACCCTCTCTACCATTGCTTCACTTTTCCAGATTATCAGCTTGTGCCTATGTTGGAGGAGTATGCCCATCTCTTGGGAATACCTGTTTCTAGTAGAGTGCCTTTTAGTGGATTGGAGGAGATTCCCCGATCTAGTATTATTGCTGAAGCTTTTCACTTGAAGAAGTCTGAGATAGAGGCTCATTGGGTGAAGAAAGGAGGGTTATTTGGGTTGCCATCTGTTTTCCTCATCAAGGAAGCTACTAATTTTGCTCAAGCTAGTAGTATGGACGCTTTTTAAGCTATCTTTGTGTTGCTCATCTATGGATTAGCTTTGTTCCCTAACATTGACGGTTTTGTTGATGTTAACGCCATTAGACTTTTCTTGATTGGGAATCATGTGCCTACTTTGTTGGGTGATATGTATTTCTCTTTGCATTTAAGGAATTCTAAGGGTGGTGGAACGATTGTCTGTTGCACTCCTCTTCTGTACAAGTGGTTTATTTCACACTTGCCTCAGACGCCTGCTTTTGTGGAGAACAAACAATGTCTAAGGTGGTCTCAGAGACTTATGTCTCTCATTAATGATGATATAGTTTGGTATGATCCTTATTTAAGCAGTTTGGAGATTATTGATAGTTGTGGTGAATTCTCTAATGTACCTCTCATTGGTACACAAGGAGGAATAAACTACAACCCTGCTTTGCCTCGTCGTCAACTTGGGTTCCCCTTGAGAGACAAACCTAATAACATGTTGTTAGAAGGACTTTTCTATCAAGAGGGTAAAGATCCCTAACATTTGAAGTAGAAGATTGTGCATGCTTGGCATAATGTGCATAAGAAAGGAAGATCCGAGCTTGGTCCACGCAATTATGTAGCTTTGGAAGCTTACACTCTTTGGGTGAAGAAGAGAGCTATGGAGTTAAAGATGCATTATCCTTGTGAAAGACCTATGTCTATGGTCGTGGTTAAGCCATTAACTCTCCCTAACCAAGATGTAGAGGAGTTGGAAGACGCGCTCATCAAGATGAAGCAAGAGAAGGATATGTGGGAAGAGCGTTTCCATGGTTCGAGCAAGAAGCATGAAGAGTTGCAGTTGGAGTCTAAGGACAAAGATGCACTGATTGAGATACTTGAAGACCGAGTGACGAAGGGACAGAGAGAGCCAAATGTTTCATCTTCTAGCATTCCTCAGCCTTCCGTTGCTTGGAAGAAGATTGTTGACCATCTTGTCCTCGAGAAGACTCAGATGAAGGCTTCTTTTGAGACCGAGATCCGTCGCATTCGAAGGAAGTACGCGCCTTCAGCCAGATCTTCTGAAATTGTTGTTAGGGATCCTTAGGATGACTAGTCTCCTTTTCTCTTGTATCTTTTTATTTTGGTTTCTGAAATTGTACTCAGTATAATCCTTCCAATTTTTATAAATAAAAAGAAATTTTTTGGTCATATCAAATTGTAAAAATATATTATATTTGCAAATGATTTAGTAAGTTCCTTGAAAAAAATAAAAATAATCAAGCATTGCATTTCATGCATCATTTGCATAAGCAGGTTTTTGCCAGGTGTCTGATTGGTGTTTCTTCTATGTTGAAGCCAAGCTGACTCACCGGTACAATACCAGAGCTAATCATCTAAGAATTATGGAGCATCTAGAGCAAGAGAACAGAGAGCTGAAGGACGAGATCGCCCTCCTGTCTGCCATGATGGAGTTAGTTCTTGTTGCTCAAACTCAAGCTTCTCCAACACCTGTAACATCTCCCGCGATGACTGTTACTTCAGAAGTGGTTACCTCTACCGTGCCTGCTTCTACCACCCATTTTGCGCCAAATATGCCTGCCGGATTCCCGTGGGGAGTGCCGTCCAACTTTGTGCCAGAAGGCTTTGCACCTACATTTGCTTCTATGCCGGCATCTAGCCCGATCATGTTTGTGCCACCTCCAGTTGTGCACACTTTGCCTCGCGTAGAGGATACCATCTATCATTCTGAGCCATCTGAGGGTCCGGATATTTATGAGAAGATGAACAAAATGAAAGATCAATTTCTTGAGCTGCGCAAGGAATTGAAGACGCTGAGAGGTAAAGATTTGTTTGGGAAGAGTGCTGCCGAGTTATGTTTGGTGCCCAATGTTAAAATCCTGGTGAAGTTCAAAGTGCATGACTTTGAAAAATATAAGGGGAACTCTTGTCCGCTCAATCATCTTGTGATGTATGCCCGCAAGATGTCAACTCAGACAGATAACGACCAATTGCTTATTCACTACTTCTAGGATAGCCTGACTGGTGCTGCACTTCGTTGGTATATGGGGTTGGATAGTGCAAGCATCCGCACTTTCAATGACTTGGGAGAGGCTTTTGTGAAGAAATACAAATATAATGTGGACATGGCGCCAGATAGAGACCAGTTGAAGTCTATGTCTCAGAAGGACAAAGAGACATTTAAAGAGTACGCGCAAAGATGAAGGGAGTTGGCTGCCCAGATCACTCCTCCTTTGGAGGAGAAAGAGATGACAAAGATCTTCTTGAAAACCCTGAGTTCATTTTATTATGAACGAATGATCGCTGGTGCCCCCAGTGATTTTACCGAAATGGTAAATATGGGGATGAGACTTGACGAAGGAGTTCGTGAAGGACGTTTGTCAAGAGATGATGCGTCAACAAGTAAGAGATATGTCAGAGAGACAAATGCAATTTCCAGTGGGAGGCAGAGAAGGCCTCAGATCAGAAGGAATCCATCACCACGTCAACATCATCATCATCAAGTGTTATCAGTAATTCCGGTATTTTCTAATCAACAAGCAATACCAATTCAACAACAACATCAACAACAACAACCGCAACAAAGAACGAACACCTACAACAACAACAATACCAACAACAATCAGCATCAGCAGAATTTTGAGAGGAAGAAGGTCTCTTTTGACCCGATTCCTATGTCGTATCCAGAGTTGTATCCCTCGCTAGTTCTCAAGAACTTAATTCAACCGAGGAACCCACCGCAGATCCCAGAACCACTTCCCTGGTGGTATAAACCTGAGCTTCATTGTGATTTTCATCAAGGAGCACCCGGACATGATATTGAAAACTGTTATCCATTGAAGTATGAGGTTCAAAAGCTTATGAAGAGTGGTATGGTGTCCTTTGAGGACCGCCTGCCTAATGTGAAAGCAAACCCTTTGCCCGCTCATGGGAACTCTTCAGTGAATATGGTGGATGGTTGTCCTGGAGAATTCAAGGTTTTTGATGTCCGGTTTATCCGAAGATCCTTGGTGCAGATGCACAAGGATATCTGTTTGGTAAGTTATTGCGAACATAATCATGATGGTTGTGTTATTTGTAGTATGAACCCAGGAGAGTGTGATGTGGTGAAAAGGGACATCCAACGTCTGATGGATGAAGGCATGATTCAAATTGTTCAATCCCATCATGTAGATGACGACGTCAATGTCATAGTGCCCGTTTTCAAGCAACTAGAGCGGTTGGTAATTCAGTATGATAGCAGCAACAATAAGAATGTCAGTCAAAGATCAGTATCATCGTTGGTAATACGGTTAGCGGGCCCAGTCCCGTATTCATCTGATAAAGTTGTACCGTACTAGTACAATGCTACAATGATAAAGAATGGTCAAGAGGTCCCGTTACCTACGACTAGTTCGGTAGTGAGCATTGTTGATGTAACGAAGGTGACTCGCAGTGGTCGAGTGTTTGGGTCGGTGGTCCCAGAGGAAACGATTGTTGGTAAGAAGGCGGAGGTGCCTAATGTAGATCCAGTTGGTTGTTCAAAGGATAAGTCTGGTGAATCCAGCAACTTGAAAGCCAATGATAATGATGAGGTACTCCGATTGATAAAAAAGAGTGAATTTAATGTGGTTGAGCAGCTGCTTCAGACTCCCTCGAAAATTTCAGTGTTGTCTCTGCTTTTGAATTCTGAAGCGCACAGAGAAGCACTACAGAGAGTTCTTGAACAAGCATATGTAGAGCAAGATGTTACTGTGGATCAATTTAATCATATCGTGGCTAACATCACTTCATGCAATAATTTGAGCTTCTGTGACGAAGAACTCCCTGAGGAGGGAAGAAATCATAACCTGGCTTTGCATATTTCAATGAACTGTAAGGAAGATGCTTTGTCAAATGTGCTTGTTGACACCGGTTCGTCACTCAATGTGCTTCCAAAGTCAACTTTGTCAAAGCTTTCTTACCAAGGAGCTCCCATGAGGTATAGTGGGGTAATTGTCAAAGCCTTTGATGGCTCGTGCAAAACGATTATTGGTGAAGTGGACCTTCCAGTCAAGATAGGTCCGAGTGATTTTAGATTACTTTTCAAGTAATGGATATCCACCCAGTCTACAACTGTTTATTGGGAAAATCATGGATTCATGAGGCAGTGGCTGTTACCTCCACTCTGCATCAGAAATTGAAATTTGTCAAGAATGGAAAGCTTGTGATTGTTGGAAGAGAGAAAGCACTGTTGGTTAGCCATCTATCATCTTTCTCATATGTTGAAGCTGAGGATGAGGTTGGAACTCCATTCCAAGACTTATCTATTGCTGCTGAGAAGAGAGTTGGGGCACCTATGTCCTTGTTGAAAGATGTTCAGAAAATTGTTGAAGAAGGTACTGTTGATCAATGGGGGCGCATGGTAGAGGTCTCCGACAGCCAAGGCAGAACTGGTGTGGGGTTCCAGAAAGGCTCATCCACTGTTAGATCTGAAGATATGCAACTTAGCTTCCATAGCGGAGGGTTCGTTCATGGAAATGAACAACACTTAGTTGCTGTGCTAGAGGATGACGAAGAGGAAGACTGCACCAACTTTGTAACGCATGGAAGGACATGAAACAATTGGACTGCCGTTGATATTCCTGTTATTTTGCATCGATCTAAGTAATTGCTTTTATATTTTAAAATCCTTCTCCTATGCCTAAGGGAGAAGTGAACATTGTTTGGGCATTTTAAATTGATCATCAATAAAATTAATTCTATTCATCCACATCTTTGATGTTTGTTTTTAGTTTTTGCCTTATTCTGAAAATGGTAATCACAAAAAACATAAATAAACAATATAATTGTCCATCTGCATATTATTTGGTCACAAATTCACTTCTCTAAAATCAAAATATCAAATCATCATGTAGGTTGGTTCCTAACCCCATTGAATACAATGATCCTTCTCCTTCTCCAAATTTTGAATTCCCTGTGTTTGAGGCCAAGGAAGAAAGTGATGTGAAAGTGAGTCAGGAATTGTATCGTCTTCTTGAGCAAGATGAAAAGATTATTCACCCATTGGAAGAGCAGATTGAGCTAGTCAACTTGGGTTCCGAAGATGATGTGAAGGAAGTCAAGATTGGGTCTCGATTGTGTCCAGATGTTAAGAAAGGGTTGATTGATCTTCTTAGAGAATATTCAGATGTGTTTGCTTGGTCCTATCAAGACATGCCTGGGATGGATTCGGAGATTGTGGAGCATAGACTACCGTTAAATCCAGAATGCCCGTCACTCAAGCAGAAGTTGAGAAGAACGCATCCTGATATGGCTGTGAAAATCAAAGAGGAAGTTCAGAAGCAGATTGATGTCGGCTTTCTTGTGACAACTAAATATTCGCAATGGGTGGCCAATATTGTGCATGTGCCGAAGAAAGATGGAAAAGTCCGCATGTGTGTCGACTATCGAGATTTGAATAAAGTTAGTCTGAAAGATGATTTCCCTCTGCCACACATTGATATATTGGTAGACAATACTGCTAAATTCAAAGTCTTTTTGTTTATGGATGGATTTTCTGGATATAATCAGATCAAGATGGCACCCAAAGATATGGGGAAGACCATATTCATTACACTCTGGGGAACATTCTGTTATAGAGTGATGCCTTTCTGTCTAAAGAATGCTGGTGCAACTTACCAGAGAGCAATGACTACTCTTTTTCATGATATGATGCATAAAGAGATTGAATTTTATGTCGATTACATGATTGCTAAATGAATTGATGAAGAGGAACATGTTGAGCATTTGTTGAAGCTATTCCAGCGTTTGAGGAAGTATAAACTCCGCTTGAATCCCAATAAGTACACTTTTGGTGTTCGTTCTGGTAAGTTGTTGGGCTTTATTATCAGCAGAAGGGTATTGAAGTTGATCCTGCCAAGGTCAAAGCAATACAAGAGATGCCTGCGCCCAAAACTGAGAAGCAAGTCAGAGGTTTTCTCGACCGCTTGAATTATATTTCCAGATTCATTTCCCACATGACACCCACATGTGCGCCTATATTCAAGCTTCTTCGGAAAGATCAGTCTTGTGATTGGACCGAAGATTGCCAGAAAGCATTTGATAGTATCAAGGAATATTTGCTTGAACCTCCGATTTTGTCTCCACCTGTTGAGGGAAGACCGTTGATCATGTATTTGATTATGCTAGAAGATAGTATGGGTTATGTTCTTGGTCAGCAAGATGAAACTGGAAAGAAAGAATTTGCAATTTATTACCTCAGTAAGAAGTTCACCGACTATGAGACTCGGTATTCAACGCTTGAGAAAACTTGTTGCGCATTGGCTTGGGTTGCTAAGCGTCTGCGCCAATACATGTTGAATCATACCACTTGGTTGATATCCAAAATGGATCCGATCAAGTATATATTTGAGAAGCCTGCTTGAACTGGGAGGATTGCCCGTTGGCAGATGTTGTTATCAGAGTATGATATCGAATACCGATCTCAAAAAGCGATCAAAGGTAGTATCTTGGCTGACCATTTGGCTCACCAACCGATTGAAGATTACCAGTCAGTGCAGTATGACTTTCCTGATGAAGAGATTTTGTACTTGAAAATGAAAGATTGTGATGAACCATTGCTTGAAGAAGGGCCAGAACCTGGTTCCCGTTGGGGCATGGTATTTGATGGAGCTGTTAATCAATATGGAAATGGCATTGGGGCAGTGATTATTACTCCTCAAGGCACACATTTACCATTTACAGCTAGATTGACTCTCAAGTGTACAAACAATATGGCAGAATATGAAGCTTGCATTATGGGGCTTAAAGAGGCCATGAATCTCAGAATCAAGTGTTTGGACGTCTTCAGTGATTCGGCTTTGGTTGTAAATCAAAACAAAGGTGAATGGGAGACAAATAAACCCGATTTAATACCATATAGAGACTATGCAAGGAGGATTTCAACTTTCTTTACAAAGGTTGAATTTCATCATATCCCTCGAGATGAAAACCGGATGGCAGATGCTCTTGCAACGTTGGCATCAATGATTGTAGTGAAATATTGGAATGAAGTTCCCAATTTATCTGTGATGCGTCTTGATAGGTCAGATCATGTGTTTGTTGTTGAAGAGATCAAAGCCGAGAAGCCGTGGTATTATGACATCAAATGTTTCCTTCAAAGTCAGATTTACCCGTCTGGGGCATCTTTGAACGATAAGAAGACTTTGAGAAGATTAGCTGGCAATTTCTACTTGAATGGTGATATACTGTACAAGAGAAACTTCGACATGGTTTTGCTCAGATGCGTGGATAGACATGAAGCAAACCTGTTGATGACTGAAGTGCACGAAGGTTCCTTTGGTACTCATTCCAATGGACATGCAATGGAAAAGAAGATGTTGCGAGCAGGTTACTATTGGCTGACAATGGAATCTGATTGTTGCAAATTTGTGAAGAAATGCCACAAGTGTCAAATTTATGCTGATAAGATTCATGTTCCTTCGACACTTTTAAATGTTATCTCTTCCCCATAGCCCTTCTCCATGTGGCGAATTGATATGATTGGGATGATTGAACCCAAAGCTTCGAATGGACATCGTTTCATTTTGGTGGCAATTGACTACTTCACAAAATGGGTTGAAGCGACATCGTATGCAAATGCAACCAAGAAAGTTGTTGTAAGGTTTATCAAGAATCAGATCATATGTCGTTATGGTGTGCCAAGAAAGATCATCACTGACAATGGATCGAAGTTGAATAACAATATGGTGGAAGCTCTTTGCAAAGACTTCAAAATTGCACATCATAATTCTTCTCCCTACAGACCCAAGATGAATGGGGATGTTAAAGCTGCGAATAAGAACATCAAGAAGATTATCCAGAAGATGGTTGTCACATATAAGGATTGGCATGAGATGCTCCCATTTGCTTTGCATGGGTATCGTACATCCGTCCACACTTCAACAGGGGCAACCCCTTTCTCTCTTGTATATGGTGTGGAAGCAGTGCTCCCCGTAGAGGTTGAGATTCCTTCATTACGTGTGCTCATGGAAGCCAAGTTGACTGAAAATGAATGGTGTCAGACCAGGTTTGACCAGTTGAATTTGATTGAAGAGAAGAGGTTAACTGCCATGTGTCATGGTCAGTTATATCAGCAGAGAATGAAGAAAGCTTTTGATAAGAAGGTCAAACCTCGAGTGTTCAGAGAAGGTGATCTTGTGCTCAAGAAGATTTTAATGTTCAAGCTAGATTCCAAAGGGAAATGGACTCCTAATTATGAAGGCCCATATGTTGTCAAGAGAGCCTTTTCAGGCGGTGCTTTGATTCTTACAACTATGGATGGTGAAGAGTTCACTCGTCTTGTAAACGTAGATGCAGTCAAGAAATACTTCGCCTAAAAATAAAAAAACAACTCGCTAAGTTGAAAACCCAAAAGGGCGGCTTAGGCAAAAATGAGTGTCTCGGTGGATTGAAAACCCGAAAGGGCGATCCAGGTAAAAAATTAGAGACATAAAACAGAGAAAAAAAAATCCCGATAAGTTGAGTACCCCATCTTGGGGCAACTTATGCAAAAGTTAGGGATTATGGCAAGTAACTGCATTCTGCTGATCTTTAGGTTTTGAAAACTTGGTTGAGCACAAGGGTTGACATTAGTTCATCTCCAGCAGCGGTCAAGAGCATAGTGGATGTCAAGAGTTGGTAAAAGGATTAAAGATCATTTTTATTCAATGTAACCCTTTTCCATGTAAATTACCATTTTCAACTTTGTAAAATCTATGGAGTCTTGTCATTTACAGACTACCATTCTATTAAATAAAGTTGAGTTTTTATCCAATTGATTCTACTCTTATTTACTTCAGCCAATAGTTTTAAATTTTATTATGATCATTTTGAAATTAAATTTTTTAAATCAAAATCAAGTTTTCTTTAATATATAAAAGCAAGAATTTTTTCCAAAGCAAGTAAAAGGAATATCAACAGCATTTCAATGGATAGCAAGTCCTTAAGTGTGAAGTATCAGAGGTTCCCCAGCTGATTTGGTTGATCCGGATACCCTGTAGCGTGTTGTTTTCCCCGACAGAAATTTTGCCGTCCCCAGCGGAGTTTCTGCCTTCTCTAGCGAAGTTCGTATCTCCTCGGCAGGTTTGATCTTCAGAGATGGTTGATCCTCCCTAGTAGATCGTTTTGGTGTCTCCACTATTCACCACTCAATTTGCTCTGTCAGAGTTTCCTCCTGGTTTTTGAGCAGCTTTTGTTAATTATTTGTCTGTAGGGTTGTCTCCCATTTTATGGTGTTGACCTAAAATTCCCCATTGATTGGATGTTCTATCCTCAGCAGATCTCCTCTGTCCTCAGCTAGGGTTGAGCCCTTGGGATGTTGATCTCTCTGTTCTCCGGTAAATTGTCTCCATATTTTGTGGGTTGACCGAGTATTGTACCGGTGG
The DNA here is from genome assembly GCF_024323335.1 of Lathyrus oleraceus. Lineage (NCBI taxonomy): Eukaryota > Viridiplantae > Streptophyta > Magnoliopsida > Fabales > Fabaceae > Lathyrus > Lathyrus oleraceus. The sequence goes on from NC_066580.1 coordinate 111,562,460, forward strand.
TTCAATTTCTTTGCAACACCTCTGTATCCTTTGAGATCGTTTTGTCAGCATAATCATCATATATACATATACATATACATATACATATACATTCATATACTTTCATAATTTGCATATCCTACATCTTCATATTTGATTTGTTTGAGATTCTCATTCTCTGTTATGGCGGTACTTCATCGCCATATCAAATCTGGTGTTTGTCCTCCTTCAATTGTAGAGTGTCAGCCTCTTAAGCAGAAAGACTTTAACCTTTCTCTGTTTCCCCACTGAGTTTGTTTCCTCGTGGATGACTATTATTTCAATTTCCTCTCCAGTAAATTTTCTGGATGGAATTACTCCCCTTGAGTTATGTCCTCAATGGGTTGAGTTTTGATTGATTGTTTCTTTCTAGCTCTTACCTAGATAGATATTTTGGTCCCCTAAGAGTCTATTACCCAGTAACTGATAATATTCTTCTTAGTTTGCAGTGTGTTACTTCTTGCCCAATACCCGATAAAAGTACCCTTTTTCTCCTCAGTGGAGTCCCTAGGAAATATATCCTTGATATGTTCATCTAAACCGGTGACGGATGTCTTTCCTTCCCCCGCAAGAGTCTATCCTTGATATGTTCACTTTGACCCGTGACAGATATTCTCACTTTGGTATTCTACCCAGTAAAAAGGTAGTTGTAATCCCTATTTTGTTCCTCAGAGAGTTAATCCTTGATATGTTCATCTTAGCCGATGACAGATTTTCTTATCCTTGTGGTCTTCTACCCAGTAACCGGTAGTTGTAAATCCTACTTTTTCCCTGTGCGGAGTCTATCCTTGATATGTTCACTTTAACCAGTGACGGGTTTTCTCTTCTTTGGTATTCTATCCAGTAACTGATAGATGTTATCCCTATTTTTGCTCCCCTTTTTAGAGTCTATCCTTGATATGTTCATCTTAATCGGTGACGGATTTTCTATTTGATTGGTCTTTTACCCAGTAACCGGTAGTTGTAAATCCTACTTTGTCCCCTCGCAGAGATAATCCTTGATATGTTCATCCTAACCGATGACGGATTCTCTCTCTGACGGTTTTCTATCCAGTTTTCGATAGATGTAATTCCTACCCTTTTGTTCAGTTGGTATATTCTTGACATGTTCATCCTAAACGATGACGGGTATCCTCCTTGACATTTTCGAGGCAAGTCTATCCTTGATATGTTCATCTTAACCGATGATGGATTTTCTTCCCTGTCGAGTTTATCCTTGATATGTTCATCCTAACCGATGACAAATACTCTCACCCTTGGTCTTCTGCCCAGTAACTGGTAGTTGTAAACCCTATTTTTTCGCATTTGTCCCCAACAAGGTTATTCTTACCCAGTAACCGGTAATGAATACTCCCTCCTGGCGATCCTCAACGAGTCATCCTTGATATGTTCATCATAACCGATGACGGATGTCCTCTATGTCAGACTTTTATTATCTCCTTACCCAATAACAGGTAGTAGATAATAAATTTCTGCTCCTCCTGTGTTGAAGTTTATTTCTCCCCAGTTGAGTTGAGTGCGCATTTCCTTAGTGAAATCACTTTTCCCTGCATGATTCGAGTACCTCAGTTTTATCCTGACTTATTCATATCCTCTGCAGATGTTTGTTGTTTCCCCGGCTGAGTTTTTTCCATATTTGTGTGGAATCCCTCTAGTCCCCCAGTAGTTTTAAGTCGTAGCTTGGCCTACGCATAGCTCCTTTTCATCCCCCAGAGTCTCTGTCTCCCCAACATTCCTCACGAAATGCATTGTGCTCCTGCGGATTTTCGGTTTCTCTGATTCCTTTTTCCTTTGTGGCAATATTTCCCCATAAAGCATTAACTTTTACATTCATATCATATGCATCATGAGGTCTCTTAGGGACCGAAATTTGTTTCTCTATGTTGTTATTTAAGCCCATTCTACTGAGTCGAGCCGAAGATTTTAACCTTCACCTCCTCAGTTAGAATGTCCTTAAATAGGGGCAGCTGTAAGACCCTAATTTTGACCCTAAGATCCCTCATGCAATTCCATCATAAGCATTAGCATTGGGATCATGTCTTGGCATCCTCCTTCCCTCTTTTTTATTGGGTTTGTTTTGGGGGAGATTACCAAGCATTTTTTGATTATATCATACTGGTATTTTATCATTTCACTAACCAAAATACCAAAAATATGTCTTTGTATTTTTCTAACTCTTTTGTAGGAAGGGCATGATCTCATTGATTCATCAAGTTCACATCTAGGGTTTAAGACCCTCATGAACAAAGAGCACAACCAAGAATTGACCCGATAATGGTTATTAGCATCACATATGATTCCCAATGTTCTCTACATGTTATATTGATCAAGTTTTCTTCAAGAGTTTGAGGGTGATTTGCCTTGGAAACCCTAGTTTGACTAGGTATCTTGAGTAACTTCTCCAACAAGCTATCTCATCCATTGATTAAATTTCTCAAGGGACACTTCAAAATTCATCATCTTATGCATATATGATCTACCATGAGCCAAGAAAGTCAAGAAAATTGAAAGTTAGCAAGTTGGTTGATGGTGGTTGGCCAGATGGATTCATCTGATCAAAACTGGGTCTCCCTAGACCCTATCTCCTACAATTTTCACCATATGCAAATGATTCCAAGAGAAAACTTACTCTAAATGAGATTCCAAACAAATTTTATCTTGAGACCTAGAGCTAGTTTTTCTTGGAAAATCATTTTCTATGTTGAAGCATTATAGGTCATTTTGTCTAAACCCTAACTTGAAAGTCAACTTCCCAAGGCCATAACTTGCTCATTTTTTATGAGATGAAACATTTCCAAGTTGAACAATAAATTTAAATGTGTCTACTTAAACTTTTATGTTTGGAGTGGGAGCCAATTCAACTTTTTTGAGCATGTGATATGAGGTTACATTATAGGTCACTTTTGACCTATACCATTGATCAAGTGATTTTCCCAAACTGCAAAAATGCATAACTCTATCATTTAAAATCCAAATGACATGAAATTTGTGACTATTTTGAAGGTATTTTAGAGAGATACAACTTTGATGAAGACACATTTCTCATTTGAAGCCCATACAAAAAGTTAAGCAAGGTGGAATATTGAGACATATGGCTTGACACTTAGAAAAAATTTGATATGTCAAAAATTTCCAAACTTCCACCTCAAATTTCTCCAAGTTCCAAACTCCAAATGGAAAAGTGTTGAACATGAAAGTTGTTCCTCTTGATCTCACCTTTCCAAAGAGCTCAAATTCATTCATTTTGGATAAGAAATGCATAGGCTGCGCATGACATAAACAGGGTGACATCACTTGGCAAGGATCAAGCTTCAAACATCAATGCACAATTGCCTTGCAATCCAAGCTTAATTCAGAGCATCTGATATTCATTTGTGGACCTCAAGCAATCATTTCATGGGCCTATGCGCGCCCATGCACACTTGCATCACCATTTGCCAAAATTCGAAAGTAATTGGAAGTGTGCAATTATCATTTGCTGCAGCTATAAATAGAGCTTCAATTGCTCAGAAATGGAGAGACATTCGCGCCAGCTTTGATCCCCCATCTCAAACCCTCACTTTGCAAAGGATAAGCCTGAAAAATTCTCTTGAATTTGAGCTTGATTTCCACTGTTTTGAAATTCAATTCTCCAGGAATCCATAGCCTCTTAACCATTCAATCCTTCTCCTACAAGCAAGTGGAGTGAGATCAAGCACGAGCAAGATCAAGATCAATTGAACCCATACCTTCATTGAAGGTATTTTCCATAAATTTTAAACTCTTCGATTCTCTCAAATTCTTGCTCAATTCTATTGATTCTTTGGTTGTATGAAGTCCTACCAATGTATGCAAGGAGATTTAGTTGCTTTGAGGCCAAATTGAAGCAACTCAGATCATGTACCTCAAATTTCAACTCCATGTATCTCTCAATATACTTGGAATTAGAGTGAATTGAGGTCAGATTCGAGCTCAGTGCCATTTTTTCTTTAAGATCATGTCCTTGTTTTTCATTTTGGTGATGGTTCATGGTGGACCAGTCCGGTGAGGTGCACCGAAGAAGATGACCGAAGCTCTGGCTCCGGCGATGAGTTGGCAAGGCTCTGAACCACATGATCCATTCCTTTTGTTTTAATCTTGAACGTTGGTTTTAATTACCACCGGTGTAGCGCTGTTGACTCAAGACCATGTGGAACCCGCGCTCGGGACCATCTGATTTGCCACCTCAATTAATGAGGGAGATCAGATGGTCCACGTATTTTTGATTTTCTGAATTTTCATTTTATTTGCATTATTTTCAATAATTCATATTAAATTCAATATTGATCCAAAAAATATGGGACTTTCACCAAAAAAATTCAAATATTTTTCTCTTTCACATTCTGAATTAAAATTATTTTTTGGATCATTATTAATATTTTTCATGAATTAATTGATTTTGAATTTGTTTTTAATTGTTTAAAAATATTTTTAAATGTCCAAAAATTATGATATTTTTTCTCCAAGGTCCTTTGACCTTGTTTGACCTATGATAAATCTCATGGCCATTTCTTTGGTGTTTTGATGAGATTGTAGGAATTGGACAAACCATATTTGATTTAAATGCACTATTTTATTATTTTTAATTGAATAAATGCCAATTATTTTTTGTAGACCAATTATGATGACTTTGTTTATGTCTACCTCTTGTTGTTGGGCCTTGGTCAAGGTTGGTTTGACTTTGTCAAATTAATATCATTGGATTTAGGGGATTGATGGAATGTACATTCCATCTCCCAAAATAAATGAATGATATTAATTTGGTAAAAGTCCTCGTTTGACCAATTTGTGATTTTATTCATCCCCTTTCCACTTCATCTTATTCCCCTTCTTCATACATTCACTCCAGTTGGCCTATGAGATCTCAAAGTCCTAATGCTAGTTGATTGAAAAATCAACATGAGTATGGATGAGATTAGGCCACACCTTTTTGCATATTCTTTTTGTGTGTGGTATGTTTCATGAGCATATTCCATTATACTATGTCTCTAACATGCATTAACACCAAAATTCTATTGCCCGGCCTCAAATAGTTGTGACTTCTATATAAGTCCAATTATGATTGCTTAACATAGCGCTAAATTTGTGACATAAAAGGCATAAGCATTCTAGTTAGTGAGGTTGTAAGTCTCCCCTCTTTCATGGTATTGTGTGGAAACTTGGCCTTCTTTCCTTCCTTTGGAATATGTTTTGGTTCAAGGATCCATGCTTGTGATAAGTGGGTTGAGTGTTCTCCAAAGAATGTCTTGAAAAGCAAAAGCAAAACAAAACTAACTTCTAACCTACTAACTACTAACTTTTAATTCCAAGCTTTTACTTTGATGCAATTTAATTTTAGCTCTTTATTTCATTTGCCATTGTTCATATCATTCTAATTGTTTATGTTAATGTAATTTTAATTTTGTCCATTTGAACCATATTGTGTGATATATTTTTTATGTGTATACTTTGCTTGTTTGTATGGTCTTTGACCATTAATGTACATAATAATAACAAAAACCCTAAAAACTTTTGAGTGGACTGTTGGTTTGATCTTGGACAAATGGACTTAGAATCTAGGCAACCTTCATAAGCTAATGGACTTGGCCAATGCCAACTTGTTGAAGAACCAAGTGCTTGCAATTTGAAATTCATCTGATACATCTTTGAAGACCTCTCTAAGATTCATATGCAACATGATCATTGTGAAGCTGTTATTTTAAACCTATGACTTGGGGAATTCATCTGTTGCATGGGATATTCTGAAGAAGATCATGGAATGAATAAGCTTGGATGAGGCCATCTTTATTTGATGCCTTGCTCTTCAAGATGATATAATTGTGCATTTGTGTGTTGCTTGATTCTAAAAGTCCAAGGGAATTCTGGGTTTCAATTGACATTTTTTGTCTATTGGATTGCTATCCAATTGGTTAGATCTTTTCAACTTTAAACTTTTAATTTTGTTCATATGGTAGTCTCTTCATCTTCTCCCCATCTCTTTAATTTCAAAATCTCTCCCTCCATTTTTCAAAATCTTCTTTGTGTGAACTACTTTTGTTCTAAACTTTGACCACTTTTGGCAAAAAGATAGAAACTTTAGCCTTATGCCATTGCATTTTCAAAATTCTTTTCTTAAATCAAACACGTGAATAAACTTAACTATACTTGACCTAAACTTTCAAAAGGACAAAAAAGAACTAACTCATTCAAACCATTTTTAGGCTTTTGTGCCTTTCAAACTTAAATTTTGTTAAAATCAATGCATCCATTTTGAAATTTGTATCACGAACTATGAGATTTTGATCCCTCATTTTTATGTTGGTACGTAGGCACAAGTCCGAAGGTATTGTCAAACACAAAAATATAATTAATGAATTCTTTTCTCATCCCCCCATTCTATTTGTTTGTAAACATCACTTTGTACAAAATACATATGCACACAAAAAGGGCTCCCTAGGAGTACCTAGGACACTTTGGGTGCTAACACCTTCCCTCTGTGTAACCAACCCCCTTACCTGTGATCTCTGACTTTTATTAGTTTTTATTTGAAAACTTCTTACTATTTGGGCTTTGTTCGTACTTTTTTCCCTTTTCCCTTGGAAACAATAAAAGCGCGGTGGCGACTCTTGTTAATTGATCTCTAGCTTATCAATAGCTTGATGATCATGAATTTCCCACTACACTCATATTATAGCTGAAGCTCTTCACTTGAAGAAGTCCAAGATAGAGGCTCATTGGATGAAGAAAGGAGGATTGTTTGGGTTGACTTCTGAGTTCCTCATCAAGGAAGCTACTGCCTTTGCTCAAGCCGGTAGTATGGATGCTTTTGAAGCTATCTTCATGTTGCTCATCTATGGTCTAGCCTTGTTCCCTAACATTGACAGTTTTGTTGATGTTAACACCATTAGAATCTTCTTGATTGGGAATCCCGTGCCTACTCTGTTAGGAGATATGTACTTCTCTTTGCATCTAAGGAATTATAAAGCTGGTGGAGCGATCATCTGTTGCATTCCTCTTGTATACAAGTGGTTTATTTCGCACTTGCCTTAGACACCTGCTTTTATGGAGAACAAATAATGTCTACGGTGGTCTCAGAGACTTATGTCTCTCACTAATGATGATATAGTTTGGTATGATCCTTCTTTGAGCGGTTTGGAGATCATTGATTGTTGTGGTGAATTCTCTAATGTGCCTCTCATTGGTACACAATGAGGAATTAACTATAACCCTGCTTTGGCTCATCGTCAACTTGGGTTCCCCTTGAGAGACAAACCTAATAACACTTTGTTAGAAGGTCTTTTCTATCAATAGGGTAAAGATCCCCAACACTTGAAGCAGAATATTGTGTATGCTTGGCATAATGTGCATAGGAAAGGAAGATCCGAGCTTGGTCAGCGCAATTGTGTAGCTTTGGAAGCTTACACTCGTTGGGTGAAGAAGAGAGCTTTGGAGTTCAAGATGCCTTATCCTTGTGAGAGACCTATGTCTATGGTTGTGGTTGAGCCATTAACTCTCCCTAACCAATATGTAGAGGAGTTGGAAGACGCGCTCGCCAAGATGAAACAAGATAAGGATATGTGGGAAGAGCGTTTCCATGTTTTGAGTAGAAAGCATGATGAGTTGCAGCTTGAGTTTAAGGACAAAGATGCACTTATTGAGCTACTTGAAGACCGAGTGACAAAGAGACATAGAGAGCCAGAGGTTTCATCTTCCTCTAGTATGCCTCAACCTTTCGTTGCTTGGAAAAAGATTATTGATCAGCTTGTCCTCGAGAAGACTCAGATGAAGGCTTCCTTTGAGACCGAGATCCGACGCATTCGAAGGAAGTACGCGCCTGCAGCTAGATCTTCTAATATCGTTGTTAGGGATCCTTAGGATGACTAGTCTCCTTTTATCTTGTATTTTTCATTTGGTTTCTGAAATTGTACTCAGTGTAATTCTTCCAATTATATAAATAAAATAGATTTTTATGGTCATATCAAATTGTTGCAATTGTTTTTAAATATATATATATATATATATATATATATATATATATATATATATATATATATATATATATATATATATATATATATATATATATATATATATATATATATATGTTTGCAAAATAATACAGTAAGTTTATTGAAAACAAAAATAAACAAGCATTGCATTTCATGCATCATCTGCATAGTAGGTTTCTCTTTCGCCAAATGTCTCATTGGTGTTTCTTCTGTGCTTCAGCCAAGCTGACTCATCGATACAGTACCCACGCCAATCATGTGAAGATTATAGAGCATCTTAAACAAGAGAACAAAGATCTGAAGGAAGAAATTTCCCGTCTGACTGCCATGATGGAGTCAGTCCTAGATGCTTAGAGCCAGTCTTCTCTAACGCATGCAACTCCTCCTCCTCAGAGGACTGTCATTTCAGAGGTGGCTACCTCTACCATTCCTGCAATAGCTACTCATTTTGCACCCAACATGCATGTCGGATTCCCGTGGGGAATGTCGCCGAACTTTATGCCTGAAGGCTTTGCGCCTACCTTTGCTTCCATGCCGACATCTAGCCCGGTCATGTTTGTGCCACCACCCATCGTGTATACCCTGCATCGTGTAGAAGACACCATTTATCATTCAGATCCGTCTGAGGGCCCTGATGTGTATGAGAAAATGGATGAGATGAAGGACCAATTCCTTAAGCTGCGAAAGGAGTTGAAAACTTTGAGGGGTAAGGACTTGTTTGGAAAGAGTGCTGCAGACCTGTGTTTGGTTCCGAATGTGAAGATACCAGTGAAATTAAAGGTGTCTGACTTTGAAAAGTACAAAGGGAATACCTGTCCACTCAGTCATTTGGTGATGTATGCCCGAAAGTTATCTACTCAACCAATGATGATCAACTTTTGATCCATTATTTTCAACACAGCTTGACCGGTGGCGCTCTAAGGTGGTACATGGGATTGGATAGTGCAAGCATCCACACGTTCAATGATTTGGGCGAGGCATTTGTGAAGCAGTATAAATATAATGTTGATATGGCTCCAAATAGGGACCAGTTGAGGTCGTTGTCTCAGAAAGATAAGGAGACATTCAAGGAGTATGCTCAGCGATGGAGAGAGCTTGCTGCTTAGATTACCCCTCCTTTAGAGGAAAAGGAGATGACCAAGATTTTTCTTAAGACCCTGAGCTCATTTTACTATGAGAGGATGATTGCCAGTGCCCCCAGTGATTTTACCAAGATGGTAAACATGGGGATGCGGCTCGAAGAAGGTGTCCGAGAAGGACGGTTGTCTAGAGAGGAGGTGTCGTCCAACAAGAGGTATGGTAATAATTTTGGTAAGAAGAAGGAAAGTGAAGCCAATGCAGTGATCGTTGGGAGGCAGAAAAGGCCTCATGTCAGAAGAAATCAACCACCCCGTCAACATCATCATCAAGTCTCATCAGTCATTCCAGTATTTTCAGCAAACCAGTCAACGCCAATTCAACAACAACAACCACTGCAACGAACAAACACCTACAACAACAATACCAATAATCATCAACAACAAAATTTTGAGAGGAAGAAGGTCTCTTTTGACCCAATTCCGATGACATATGTAGAATTATATCCCTCTTTGATTCTCAAGAACCTACTACAACCAAGAAATCCTCCGCAAATTCCCGAACCACTTCCATGGTGGTACAAACCAGAACTCCACTGTGCTTTTCATCAAGGAGCCCCTGGCCCCGATATAGAGAACTGCTACCCTCTCAAGTATGAAGTCCAAAAGCTGGTAAAGAATGGAATGGTGTCCTTTGAGGACCGAGCGCCGAACGTCAAAGCTAATCCATTGCCTGCCCATGGGAATTCATCTGTTGATATGGCGGACGGTTGTCCAGGGGAGTTCAAGGTATTTGATGTGCGTTTCATAAGAAGGTCCTTGGTGACGATGCACAAGGATATTTGCTTGGTAAGTGATTGTGAGCATGACCATGATGGTTGTGCTATTTGCAGTGTTAATCCCCGAGGATGTATGGTTGTGAAGAGAGACATCCAGCGGTTGATGGATGAATGTTTGATTCAGATTGTTCAATCCCGTCATATAGATGACGATGTCAATGTAATAGTACCGGTTTTCAAGAATCCTGAGAGAGTGGCTATTCAGTATGACAACGACAATAGTAACAACGTCAGCAAAATATTGGTATCGTTGTTGGTTATACGGTTGGCGGGTCTCGTCCCGTATGCATCCGATAAAGCTGTTCCATATCAGTACAATGCTACTATGTTGGAAGATGGTCAAGAGGTCTCGTTACCTACAATCATTTCTGTTGTAATCATTGCTGATGTTACTAAGGTGACCCGCAATGGTCGTGTGTTTGGGCCGGTGTTCCCAAAGAATATAGAAGATTTTTCTGTCAATAAGAAGGTGGATGTGCCTGTTGCAGAATCAGTTAGTGCTCCAAGGTGTCAGTCTGGTGAATCCAGCAGCTTGAAGCCTAACGACAATGATAAAGTTCTCAGGATGATCAAGAAAAGTGAGTTCAATATGGTGGAGCAGTTGCTTCAAACCCCCTCGAAGCTTTCAGTACTGTCTTTGTTAATGAATTCAGAAGCGCACAGAGAAGCACTGCAAAAAGTTCTTGAGCAAGCTTATGTGGAACATGATGTTACTGTGGATCAATTCGATCATATTGTGGCTAACATCACTTCCTGCAACAACCTCAACTTTTGTGACGAAGAACTCCCTAAAGAGGGTAGGAATCATAACTTGGCTTTGCATATCTCCATGAACTGTAAAGATGATGCTCTGTCGAATGTATTGGTCGACACTGGTTCCTCATTGAATATACTCCCAAAGTCAACATTGTCGAAGCTGTAATACCAAGGAGCGCATATGAGATATAGCGGCGTAATCATCAAAGCTTTTGATGGTTCACGCAAAATTGTGATTGGGGAAGTGGATCTTCCAGTGAAGATAGGTCCGAGTGACTTCCTAATTACTTTTCAAGTAATGGATATCTACCCGACCTATAGTTGTTTATTGGGAAGGCCATGGATTCATGAGGCAGGAGCCGTTACTTCAACGTTGCATCAGAAGCTGACATTTGTCAAGAATGGGAAGCTAGTTATTATTGGCAAGGAGAAGGCGTTGTTAGTCAGCCACCTGTCATCTTTCTCTTATGTTGAAGTTGAGGATGAGGTTGGAACTCCGTTCCAAGCCTTATCTATTGCTGTTGAAAAGAGAGTAGGGGCACCCATGTCCTTATTTAAAGATGCAAGGAAGATTGTTGAAGATGGTCAGTCTGATCAGTGGGGGCGAATGGTAGAGGTCTCCGATAACAAGAGTAGAGCCAGTCTGGATTTCCAACAAGGTTCATCAGCAGTCAGATTTGAAGATGTACAACTCAGCTTCCGTAGTGGAGGGTTCATTCATGGTAATAAACAACACTTAGATGTCGTGCTAGAGGATGATAAAGAGGAAGACTGCACCAATTTTGTGATGCATGGAAAGGCTTGCAACAATTGGACTGCTGTTGATATTCCTGTTATTATGCACCAATCTAAGTAATTGCTTTTATTTGTTTCTGAAAATCTTTCTCCTATGCCTAAGGAAGGAGTGAACATTGTAACACCTTTCTAAAATACCCCAAATATTTAATTAAAATAACAACATATATAAATCAGAGAAATTATGCATCCAAGGGTGTCACACAACATTTCACACTATTCATCAAAGTAGCCTGTCATGCTCATTTATTTATCAAATAAAACAGTTGCATAATACGCAGCGGATAGAAATCAAATTATCATTCAAAACATGTAACATATTACATGTAAAATGGTTCACAACCAATCAATAAAATATTCAAAACATCCCATCCCGATGTTACATCTATCAGAGCATGACCCACTAAGGAGACTACACTAGACTCCAAGTATTAGCTTCTACTCAACTCATTGCTCGTTACCTGAAAAATAGTTGTAAGGGTGAGTTCCTCAATCGATATAATAAGCATTATAGAATATAATGTCATGTTAAGTAATTTAACACATTAATCACCCTAATCGTATTCGTACATTCAGTAACGGCACACCAACTCAAACATCATATTCAACACCAATACAACTCATATTCATACTCAATGGCAACACCACACACGTATAATATTGGAATACATCCATTCATATTGTACGCCATACATAATTCATGCAATGAGACTCCACACATGCGGTACCGACTATTCTTGAACATATAGTTCAAGCTCACCGATCAATCCAGATACGGCTACTAAGCTCACTAGTCCCACTCATTTGAGACCTAGTGACTCACTCACTAATTCCTCACCATGAGAATTAGCTACAGCCCCAAAGGCTATGCTATGCACACTAATCATCTAGCATGCAAACATCAACAACAAATCCACAATGATTCACTCACTAATTCCTCACCATGGGAATTAGCTACAGCCCCATAGGCTATGCTATGCACGCTAATCATCTAGCAATGCAACATCAACAACAATTCACAAGGGACAGATGCTCACACTCTAAGCCATACAACAGTCCATTCACAAATACATGCATAATATATATATATATTCACAGCATTATGCATATCATCATACATCATCAACACATGTATCAACACATCATATCATGTCAAATAATTAAACACAGTATTAGCACACTCTACTAATACCTATACTGCTCAAAACAGCGGGAAATAATCCCTACCATATCACACACTGATATAGGCAACCACCAATTAGGCACACAACATTTAAATTAACAATTTTTCCACTCTGCAACAGCGTTAACCGGTTAACGCCCTGGGTTAACCGGTTAACGCAGGCAAAACACGCTTACTGCCCAAAGCTTAACAGTGTTAACCGGTTAACGCCCTGGGTTAACCGGTTAACGCAGGCAAAACAGCACTAATTCTCAATTCGTAACAGTGTTAACCGGTTAACACCCTGGGTTAACCGGTTAACGCAGACAAAACAGCAGTTCCTGCGCTAACACAAAGCAGAATGCAGAATTCTCCGCATTTTCCGCCGTTAGAGGACTTCCGGACCTCCGATTCCAATTCCGTAAAAAGCTCTACGTCCAGTAGATTACGACACACACCATTATCGATTCAATTACAGTTTTTAACACAGTTTATCCAACATCATTTTCAGCATTCACAATCCCAATTAGGGTCAATTCAAGGTTTATCACTACCCATTACATGCTAACCCATAATACCCATTAAACGACGATAAACCCCCCTTACCTGAGTTAATCCGGAAATCTCTAAGCTCCAAGCTCTTCTCTTATCCAATCTTCTTCCTCTTGCTCTGCCTCTTTGCCCTTTCTCCTCTTTCTCAATCGCTTCTCTGTTTCACGTGAAAACCTTTTCTTTACCAAATGGGCTCTTTTTCTTTATTTCACACTTATATATTTTCCAATTTATTTTATTATCCCAATAAAATAATAATTCAATAATTCCAAAATAATAATAATAATAATCCAATTATCTAATTAAATTAATAAATATATTATTAACTTAATTTAAATAATTACCATATTATTATCGGGGTGTTACAACTCTCCCCCACTAAAAGAGTTTTCGTCCTCGAAAACATACCTCAAGCAAACAACTCTGGGTAAGACTCCTTCATCTTACTCTCCAGTTCCCAAGTCACATTGCCACCTGCTGGTCCTCCCCAAGCTACCTTCACCAAGGCAATCTCTTTACCCCGCAACTGCTTCAACTCTCGATCCTCAATCCTCATAGGTGATGTTTCAACAGTCAGGTTATCTCTCACCTGTACATCATCTATTTGGACTACATGCGACGGATCATGAATGTACCTCCTCAGCTGAGACACATGAAAAACCTCATGCAAATTCGCAAGCGACGGCGGTAAAGCGACACGATAGGCTACCTCCCCTATCCTCTCCAAAATCTGATAAGGACCAATAAATCGAGGTGTCAACTTCTTCGACTTCAAAGCTCGACCAACACCAGTTATCGGAGTAACACGAAGAAACACATGATCTCCCTCTTGGAACTCAAGTGACTTCCTCCTCTTATCATGATAACTCTTCTGACGACTCTGAGCAATTCTCATCTTCTCCTGAATCATCTTAATCTTTTCTGTAGTCTGTTGAACAATCTCCGGTCCAACCACAACACTCTCACCGGACTCATACCAACATAACGGTGTCCGACATCTCCTACCATACAAAGCTTCAAACGGTGCCATACCAATGCTCGAATGAAAACTATTGTTGTAGGTAAACTCAATCAAAGGTAAATAACAATCCCAAGCACCTCCCTTTTCCAAAACACAAGCTCTCAAAAGATCCTCAAATGACTGAATCGTCCTCTCAGTCTGACCATCAGTCTGCGGATGATATGCAGAACTCAATCTCAGCTTAGTTCCCAAAGCCCTCTGCAAACCTTCCCAGAACTTCGATGTAAATCTAGGATCTCTGTCCGAAACAATACTCGACGGAATACCATGCAAACTTACAACCTTCTCAATATACAACTCAGCTAATCTCTCTAACGGATAATCCATTCTGATCGGAATGAAATGAGCCGATTTTGTCAACCTGTCAACAATCACCCAAATGGCTTCGAAATTCTTACTTGTCCTCGGTAAACCAGAAACAAAATCCATACTGATACTATCCCACTTCCACTCTGGAATAGCCAACGGTTGCATTAGCCCAGACGGCTTCTGATGCTCAATCTTTGACTTCTGACAAGTCAAACAGGAATAAACAAAACTCGCAATTTCTTTCTTCATTCCCGGCCACCAAAATAACTTTTTCAAATCATGATACATCTTCGTAGCTCCAGGATGAATACTCAGGCCACTACGATGTCCTTCTTCTAGAATACTCGTCTTAAGTTCGGTAACATCCGGAATACACACCCGATTACCAAATTTCAAAATGCCATTCTCATCAACTCTGAATTCACCACCTTGACCTTGATTCACTAGAGTCAACTTATCAACCAAAAGCACATCGGATTTCTGACCCTCTCTGATCTCATCCAGAATACCACTCGTTAACTTCAACATTCCCAATTTAACACTATTGTGAGTACTCTCACACACCAAACTCAAGTCTCTAAACTGCTCAATTAAATCCAATTCCTTAACCATTAACATAGACATATGCAATGATTTCCGACTCAATGCATCAGCCACTACGTTTGCTTTACCCGGATGGTAATTCAAACCAAAGTCATAATCCTTCAGAAACTCTAACCATCTCCTCTGTCTCATATTCAGTTCTTTCTGATCAAACAAATACTTTAAACTTTTATGGTCACTGAAAACCTCAAATCTTGACCCGTACAAGTAATGCCTCCATAACTTCAGAACAAATACCACAGCTGCCAACTCTAAATCGTGTGTCGGATAGTTCTTCTCATGAACTCTCAGTTGTCTCGAAGCATAAGCTATAACCTGCTTATTCTGCATCAACACACCACCCAAACCCAACAATGAAGCATCACAGTAAACCTCAAATGGTTCCGACGGACTCGGTAATATCAGAATAGGAGCAGTAGTCAACCTTCTCTTTAACTCTTGGAAACCTTCTTCATATTTTGAGTCCCAAACAAATGCTTGCCCCTTTCTAGTCAACATCGTCAACGGTAACGCCAACTTAGAAAATCCCTCAATAAATTTCCTATAGTAACCAGCCAATCCCAGGAAACTGCGAATCTCAGCAACAGACTTCGGAGCTTCCCACTTAGACACCGCTTCTATCTTAGAAGGATCAACAGCAACACCACCTTTTGAAATCACATGACCAAGAAAACTAACCTCTTCTAACCAAAATTCACATTTAGAGAGTTTAGCAAATAACTTCTTTTCTCGTAGAACTTCTAAAACCACTCTCAAATGCTCAGCATGCTCTTCTTCAGATTTCGAATACACCAAAATGTCATCAATAAACACCACAACAAACTGGTCTAGGTACGGATGGAAAATCCTATTCATATACTCCATGAATACTCCAGGCGCATTAGTCACACCAAAAGGCATTACAGAATACTCATAATGTCCATACCTTGTTCTGAAAGCGGTCTTCTGAATATCCTCAGTTTTTACACGTATCTGATGATACCCAGATCTCAAATCTATCTTGCTGAACACACTCGCACCAACCAACTGGTCCATCAGATCATCAATCCTCGGTAAAGGATACCGATTCTTGATCGTCACTTTATTTAGTTGCCTGTAGTCCACACACAACCTCATATTACCTTCTTTCTTCTTAACCAATAACACTGGTGCACCCCACAGTGACACGCTCGGACGAATAAATTTCTTATCCAACAGATCTTCCAACTGACTCTTCAATTCAGTTAACTCAACAGCAGACATACGGTACGGAGCCATCGATATCGGTCTAGTACCAGGTACCAAATCAATCGAGAACTCAACTTCACGCTCTGGCGGCAGTTCATTCACTTCTTCAGGAAACACATCAGGAAAATCACACACCACGGCTAGATCACAAATTACCAGTTTATCTTTAGCCTCCAAAGTCGCTAACAACATAAACAACTCTGCCCCATCTGCCACTTCCTCATTCACCTGCCTCGCTGATAGAAACAAACTCTTTCCCTCCTCAATCTCAGGAAGGACCACCGTCTTATCAAAACAGTTGATAGAAACTCGGTTAAACACCAACCGGTTCATACCCAAGATAACATCAATCTGCACTAGTGGAAGACACACTAGGTCCATCCCAAAGTCTCTACCAAAGATACTCAAAGGACAATTTAAACAAACTGAAGTAGTAGTCACTGAACCCTTCGCAGGAGTATCAATCACCATACTTCCAGGCATCTCAGATATCTCTAACTTAAGTTTCACAGCACAATCCAAAGATATAAAGGAATGAGTAGCACCGGTGTCAATAATAGCTACAAGAGGAAAGCCATTAATATAACACGTACCTCGGATCAAACGATCATCTGCAGAAGTCTCAGAACCCGATAAGGCAAAGACCTTGCCTCCTGACTGATTCTCTTTCTTCGGCTTAGGACACTGTGGACTGATATGACCCAACTCTCCACAGTTGAAACAAGTTACAGTCTTCAACCGACACTCTGCAGCCAAATGACCACCTTTTCCATACTTGAAACACTTCATCTCAGCACTGGTACACTCATGGACACGATGTCCAGCCCGACCACATCTATAACACTTAGCAGGGGCACTAGAGTCTCCCCCACTAGGCCTCTTCATCCCACTCTGTCTCTGAAAACCTTTGCCAGCTGCATACGGTTTTCCACGATCATTCTGATTCTTGCCTTTCCTATCAACTCTCTGTTGATAGCTCTCTGCTCTGGCTTTGGAATCCTGTTCAAAAATCCTGCAACAGTCAACCAAGTCAGAAAACACTCTGATCCGCTGATATCCAATAGCCTGTTTGATCTCAGGACGCAGCCCGTTCTCAAACTTCACACATTTCGAAAATTCTCCAGCAGCCTCATTATAGGGAGTATAATACTTTGACAGCTCTGTGAACTTAGCAGCATACTCCGTAACAGACCTGTTACCCTGTTTCAATTCCAAGAACTCTATCTCTTTCTTTCCTCTGACATCCTCTGGAAAGTACTTCCTCAGGAATCTCTCTCTGAACACAGCCCAAGTTATCTCAGCATTCCCAGCAGATTCCAACTCGGTGCGGGTAGCAACCCACCAATCATCTGCTTCCTCTGACAGCATATGCGTACCGAACCTGACCTTCTGGTTATCGGCACACTCAGTCACTCGGAAGATCCTCTCGATCTCCTTCAACCACTTCTGAGCACCATCTGGATCGTATGCTCCCTTGAACATTGGAGGATTGTTCTTCTGGAACTCACTCAGTTGACGAGCAGCTCCCATTCCCACAACATTCGGATTTCCTCCAAGTACTCCAGCTAGCATACCCAGAGCCTCAGCAATCGCAGCATCATCTCTACCTCTTCCAGCCATCTCTATTCTGAAAACCCAAACAAACTAAAACAATGAGTACTGATAGGGTTACACAACACCTATACCGTACAGGGGAAACAGAATAATTACGACTCGACTCGACCGACTATGCTCTGATACCACTAATGTAACACCTTTCTAAAATACCCCAAATATTTAATTAAAATAACAACATATATAAATCAGAGAAATTATGCATCCAAGGGTGTCACACAACATTTCACACTATTCATCAAAGTAGCCTGTCATGCTCATTTATTTATCAAATAAAACAGTTGCATAATACGCAACGGATAGAAATCAAATTATCATTCAAAACATGTAACATATTACATGTAAAATGGTTCACAACCAATCAATAAAATATTCAAAACATCCCATCCCGATGTTACATCTATCAGAGCATGACCCACTAAGGAGACTACACTAGACTCCAAGTATTAGCTTCTACTCAACTCATTGCTCGTTACCTGAAAAATAGTTGTAAGGGTGAGTTCCTCAATCGATATAATAAGCATTATAGAATATAATGTCATGTTAAGTAATTTAACACATTAATCACCCTAATCGTATTCGTACATTCAGTAACGGCACACCAACTCAAACATCATATTCAACACCAATACAACTCATATTCATACTCAATGGCAACACCACACACGTATAATATTGGAATACATCCATTCATATTGTACGCCATACATAATTCATGCAATGAGACTCCACACATGCGGTACCGACTATTCTTGAACATATAGTTCAAGCTCACCGATCAATCCAGATACGGCTACTAAGCTCACTAGTCCCACTCATTTGAGACCTAGTGACTCACTCACTAATTCCTCACCATGGGAATTAGCTACAGCCCCAAAGGCTATGCTATGCACACTAATCATCTAGCATGCAAACATCAACAACAAATCTACAATGATTCACTCACTAATTCCTCACCATGGGAATTAGCTACAGCCCCATAGGCTATGCTATGCACGCTAATCATCTAGCAATGCAACATCAACAACAATTCACAAGGGACAGATGCTCACACTCTAAGCCATACAACAGTCCATTCACAAATACATGCATAATATATATATATATTCACAGCATTATGCATATCATCATACATCATCAACACATGTATCAACACATCATATCATGTCAAATAATTAAACACAGTATTAGCACACTCTACTAATACCTATACTGCTTAAAACAGCGGGAAATAATCCCTACCATATCACACACTAATATAGGCAACCACCAATTAGGCACACAACATTTAAATTAACAATTTTTCCACTCTGCAACAGCGTTAACCGGTTAACGCCCTGGGTTAACCGGTTAACGCAGGCAAAACACGCTTACTGCCCAAAGCTTAACAGTGTTAACCGGTTAACGCCCTGGGTTAACCGGTTAACGCAGGCAAAACAACACTAATTCTCAATTCGTAACAGTGTTAACCGGTTAACACCCTGGGTTAACCGGTTAACGCAGACAAAACAGCAGTTCCTGCGCTAACACAAAGCAGAATGCAGAATTCTCCGCATTTTCCGCCGTTAGAGGACTTCCGGACCTCCGATTCCAATTCCGTAAAAAGCTCTACGTCCAGTAGATTACGACACACACCATTATCGATTCAATTACAGTTTTTAACACAGTTTATCCAACATCATTTTCAGCATTCACAATCCCAATTAGGGTCAATTCAAGGTTTATCACTACCCATTACATGCTAACCCATAATACCCATTAAACGACGATAAACCCCCCTTACCTGAGTTAATCCGGAAATCTCTAAGCTCCAAGCTCTTCTCTTCTCCAATCTTCTTCCTCTTGCTCTGCCTCTTTGCCCTTTCTCCTCTTTCTCAATCGCTTCTCTGTTTCACGTGAAAACCTTTTCTTTACCAAATGGGCTCTTTTTCTTTATTTCACACTTATATATTTTCCAATTTATTTTATTATCCCAATAAAATAATAATTCAATAATTCCAAAATAATAATAATAATAATCCAATTATCTAATTAAATTAATAAATATATTATTAACTTAATTTAAATAATTACCATATTATTATCGGGGTGTTACAAACATTGTTGGACATTTTCAATTTGATCATTAATAAAATATAATTCTATTCATCCACATCTATGATGTTGTGTTTTTACTTTTTGCTTTATTCTGAAAATGGTAATCACAAAAAACATAAATAAATAATATAAGTGTCCATCTGCATAATATTTGGTCACAAATTCACTTCTCTAAAATCAAAATATCAAATCATTATACAGGTTGGTTTCTAACCCTATTGAATACAATGATCCTTATCCTTCTCCAAATTTTGAATTCCCTGTGTTTGAGGCTGAGGAGGAAAGTGATGAAGAAGTAAGTGATGAACTGTCTCATTTTCTTGAGCATGAAGGAAAATCCATTCAGCCGTTCGAAGAGCAGATCAAGCTAGTCAACTTGGGTTCCAAGGATGACGTGAAGGAGGTCAAGATTGGATCTTGAATGTGTCCTGAGGTTAAGAAGGGGTTGATTGATCTTCTCCGAGAGTATTCAGATGTGTTTGCTTGGTCCTATTAGGACATGCCTGGGTTGGATTATGATATTGTGGAGCATAGATTACCGTTGAAGCCAAAATGCCCGCCAGTCAAGCAGAAGTTGAGGAGAACTCATCCTGATATGGCAGTGAAGATTAAGGAAGAAGTGCAGAAGCAAATTGATGTTGGTTTCCTTGTTACTGCTGAGTATCCGTAATGGGTGGCCAATATTGTGCATGTGCCGAAGAAAGATGGAAAAGTCTGCATGCGTGTCTATTATAGAGATTTGAATAAAGCCAATCCAAAAGATGATTTCCCTCTACCACATATTGATATGTTGGTAGACAATACAACTAAGTTCAAAGTCTTTTTGTTTATGGACAGATTTTCCGGATATAATCAGATTAAGATGGCACCCGAAGATATGGAGAAGACCATATTCATTACACTGCAGGGAACATTCTGTTATAGAGTGATGCCTTTCGGTTTGAAGAATGCTGGTGCAACTTACCAGAGAGCGATGACTACTCTTTTTCATGATACGATTCATAAAGATATTGAGGTCTATGTTGATGATATGATTGCTAAATATATTGATAAAGAGGAACATGTTGAGCATTTGTTGAAGCTATTCCAGCGTTTGAGGAAGAATAAACTCCGCTTGAATCTCAATAAGTGTACTTTTGGTGTCCGTTCTTGTAAGTTGTTGGGCTTTATTGTCAGCGAGAAGGGTATTGAAGTTGATCCTACCAAGGTCAAAGCAATACAAGATATGCATGCACACAAAATTGAGAAGCAAGTCAGAGGTTTTTTCGGTCGCTTGTATTATATCTCAAGATTCATTTCACACATGACTGCCACATGTGCGCCTATATTCAAGCTTCTTCGGAAAGATCAGTCTTGTGATTGGACTAAAGATTACCAGGAAGCTTTTGATAGTATCAAAGAGTATCTGCTTAAGCCTCCGATTCTGTCTCCGCCTGTGGAAGGAAGACCATTGATTATGTATTTGACTGTGCTTGAAGAGAGCATGGGTTGTGTTCTAGGTCAGTAAGATGAGACTGGAAAGAAAGAATTTGCATTATATTACCTCATTAAGAAGTTCACCGACTATGAGACTCGGTATTCTATGCTTGAGAAAACTTGTTGCGCATTGGCTTGGGCTGCTAAGCGTCTACGTCAATATATGTTGAATCATACTACTTGGTTGATATCCAAAATGGATCCAATCAAGAACATATTTGAGAAGCCTGCTTTAACTGGGAGGATTGCCCGTTGGCAGATGTTGTTATCAGAGTATGATATTGAATACCAATCTCAGAAAGAAATTAAAGGTAGTGTCTTGGCTGACCATTTGGCTCACCAACCGGTTGAAGATTACCAGTCAGTGCAATATGATTTTCCTAATGAAGAGATCTTGTACTTGAAAATGAAAGATTGTGATGAACCATTGCTTGAAGAAGGGCCAGAACCTGGTTCTCATTGGGGCATGGTATTTGATGGAGCAGTCAATCAGTATGGTAATGACATTAGGGTAATAATCATTACTCCTCAAGGCACGCATTTTCCATTTACAACTAGATTGTCTTTCAAGTGTACAAACAATATGGCTGAGTATGAAGCTTGCATTATGGGGCTTGAAGAGGCCATTGATCTCAGAATCAAGTATCTGGACGTCTTTGGAGATTTAGCTTTGGTGGTGAATCAAATCAAAGTTGAATGGGAGACGAATCATCTCAGTTAGATACCATATAAAAATTATGCGAGGAGGATTTCAACTTTCTTTACAAAGGTTGAATTCCATCATATCCCTCGAGATGAAAACCGGATGGCAGATGCTCTTGCAACATTGGCATCAATGATTGTAGTGAAATATTGGAATGAGGTTCCCAATTTGACTATGATGCATCTTGATAGGCCAGCTCATGTGTTTGCTGTTGAAGAAGTCAAGGATAAGAAGCCGTGGTATTACGACATCAAATGTTTCCTTCAAAGTCAGATTTACCCGCCTTAGGTATCTTTGAAAGATAAGAAGACTTTGAGGAGATTAGCTGGCAACTTCTACCTGAATGGTGAGGTGCTTTATAAGAGAAACTTCGATATGGTTTTGCTCAGATGCGTGGATAGACACGAAGCGAACTTGTTAATGACTGAAGTCCATGAAGGTTCCTTTGGTACTCATTCCAATGGACATATAATGATAAAGAAGATGTTGCGAGTAGGTTACTATTGGATGATAATGGAATCTGATTGTTGCAAGCTTGTGAAGAAATGCCACAAGTGTCAAATATATGCTGATAAGATTCATGTTCCTCCGACACTGTTGAACGTCATTTCCTCTCCATGGCCTTTCTTCATGTGGGGAATTGATATGATTGGCATGATCGAGCCCAAAGCTTCGAATGAGCATCGTTTCATTTTGGTGGCTATTGACTATTTCACAAAAGTGAAGTGGCGTCGTATGAAAATGTAACCAAGCAAGTTATTGTGAGGTTTATAAAGAATCAGATTATATGTCGTTATGGTGTGCCAAGTAAGATCATTACTAATAATGGATCGAACTTGAATAATAACATGGTGGAAGCTCTTTGCAAAGACTTCAAGATTGCACATCATAATTCTTCTCCTTACTGACCCAAGATGAATGAGGCTGTTGAAGCTGCAAACAAGAACATCAAGAAGATTATTCAGAAGATGGTTGTAACGTATAAGGATTGGCATGAGATGCTCCCATTCGATTTGCACGTATATCGTACATCCATCCGCACTTCAACAAGGGCAACCCCTTTCTCTCTTATTTATGGCATGGAAGTTGTGCTCCCAGTAGAGGTGGAGATCCCTTCATTGCGTGTGCTCATGGAAGCCAGGTTGACTGAGACTAAATGGTGTCAAACTAGGTTTGATCAGTTGAATTTAATTGAAGAGAAGAGGTTGACTTCCATGTGTCATGGTCAGATATATCAGCAGAGAATGAAGAAAGCTTTTGATAAGAAGGTCAGACCTCGTGTATTCAGAGAAGGTGACCTTGTGCTCAAGAAAATCCTATCTTTCAAACCAGATTCTAGGGGAAAATGGACTCCTAACTATGAAGGCCCATATGTTATTAAGAGAGCCTTTTCGGGCGGTGCTTTGATCCTTACAACTAGGGATGGTGAAGAGCTCACTCGTCCTGTGAACGCAAATGCAGTCGAGAAATACTTCGCCTAAAAAAAGAAAAGAACAGCTTGCTAAGTTGAAAACCCGAAAGGGCGGCTTAGGAAAAAATGAGCGTCTCAGTGGATTGAAAACCTGAAAGGGAGATCCAGGCAAAAGTTAGAGACATAAAACAGAAATAATTATCCCGATAAATTGAGTACCCCGCCTTGGGGAAATTTATGCAAAAATTAGGGATTATGGCAAGTAACTTCATCCTGCTAATCTTCAGACTTGAAGACGTTCTTGAGCACAACGGTCGGTCTTGATTCATCGTCCCCAGTAGCAGCCAAGAGCACAGTGGATATCAAGAGTTCGTAGAAGGATTAGAGATCATTGTATTTAATGTAACCCTTTTCCAAGTAAATTACCATTTTCAACTTTGTAAATATCTATGGAGTCTTGTCATTTACAGACTACCATTCCATTAAATAAAGTTGAGCTTTTATCCAAATTGTTTCCACTCTTATTTATTTTCAACCAAAGAGTTTTAATATTTATTATGATCATTTTGAAAATTAATTTTTTTAATCAGAATCATGTTTTCTTAAAAATATAAAAGCATTAATTTTAAGTAATCAATTTCATTAAAAAGGGGTATCAGCAACGGTTCAAAAACAGTAAGCCCTAAGTATGGAGCATTATTGGTTCTCCCCAAGCAGTAGGCGTGATTTCTCTTTAATCCCCGACAGCATTGGTCAGCACTCGGTGTTTGTTGATTTCTCTAGACGGTTATTGCTCCGTCATCCCCAGCTGAGTTGGTTGATTATTCCCCATCCAAATTTATATTTGGTCTCCAGCAGAGTTAGAACATTTCGTGGTTCCAGAAGGACTTTGGTTTCCTCACTAGTCTCCATCAGATTCGTTCCCAGTCAGAGTTTCCTCCTGGTTTCTGAGCAGTTATTTGAGGTTATCCCCTGTGTGGTTGTCTCCTGTTTGATATGGTGTTGACCTAAAATTCCCCGCAGAGTTGATAACACTTTTCCTCGGCAGATCTCCTCCTTCCCCAGATAGGGTTGAGCCTTCGGGATGTTGATCTCTCTTTTCTCCAAGCGGTTGTTTCCCTCTTTTGTGGATTGGTCAAGAATTGTATCATTGATTCAAATCTGCGACATTTTGTATCCTTTGTGATTGTTTTGTCAGCATAATCATCATATATACATATACATATACATATGCACTCATATAATTTCATTATTGTGCTTTGAAACTCAACCATATAATTCTTATTCTCTGTTATGGTGGTACTCTATCCCCATATAAGTTTGGTGTTTGTCCCCCTTCAATTGTATAGTGTCAGCCCCTTAAGCAAAAAAACTTTAACCTTTCTCCTTTCCCCACTGAGTTATTTCCTCGTGGATAATGATCGTTTCAGCTTCCTCCCCAATTGATTATATGGATGGAACCACTCCCCTTGAGTTATATCCTCATTATGTAGAGTCTTGATTGACCGTTTCTTTCTAGATCTTACCTAGATAGATATTTTTGGTCTCTTGAGAGTTTATTACCCAGTAACTGGTAGTATTCTCTTTAGTGGGCAGTTTGTTACTTCTTGCCTAGTACCCTGGAAAAAGTAACCTTGTTCCTCTCCAGCGGATTCGTTTTCACGTTTCCTCAGGAGGTATATCCTTGATATGTTCATCCAAACCGATGACGGATATTTTTCCCTCGCTTTGAGTTTATCCTTGATATATTCATCCTAACCGGTGACAGATATTCTCATCTTTGGTATTCTACCTAGTAAAAAGGTAGTTGTAATCCCTATTTTATTCCCCAGAGAGTTAATCCTTGATATGTTCATCTTAACCGATGACGGATTTCCTTCTCCTTGCGGTCTTCTGCCCAGTAACCGGTTGTTGTAAATCCTGCTTTTTCTCCCCTCGGAGTCTATCCTTGATATGTTCATCCCAACCGATGACAAATATTCTCTCTGATGGTATTCTATTCAGCATTCGATAGATGTAATTCCTACTTCTTGTTCAAGTGGTTTATCCTTGATATGTTCATCCTAAACGGTGACGGATACCCTCTTGGACATCCCCAGGTAAGAGTATCCTTGATATGTTCATCCTAACCGATGACATATTTTCTTTCCTTTGAGTTTATCCTTGATAGGTTCACTTTAACCAGTGACAAATATTCTCTCCTTGTGGTCTTCTGCCCAGTAGCCGGTAGTTGTAAATCATATTTTCAGTTTCTCCCCAACAAGGCTATTCTAACCCAGTGACCGATAATGAATACACCTCCTGGCGACCCTTAGTGAGTCATCCTTGATATGTTTACTCTAACCAATAACAGATGTCCTCTCTGTCAGATTTCTATTATCATCGTACCCAGTAATCGATAGTGGATAATAGATTTATGCTCTTCCTGTGTTGAAGTTTATTTCTTCCCCAGATGAGTTGAGTGCGTATTTCCTTGGTGAAATCGCTCTTCCTGTATGATTCAAGTATTTCAGTTTTATTCTGATCTACCCATTTCCCCTGCAGGTTTTCCCTTTGTTTCCGGGCTGAGTCTTTCCATTTTCATGGAATTCCTCTAGTCTCACAGTTGTTTTAAGTCGTAGACTGGCCTACGCACACCCTTTTTCCTCCCAGAGTCTCTGTCTCCCCAGTGATTTTTCCTTAGGAAAATGCAATACACTCCTATGGACTTTCAGTCTCTCCAGATTTCTTTTCCTTTATGGCCACATTTCCCCACAAAGATTTATTTTAACATTCATATCATATGAATCATGAGGTCTTTTAGGGGCCAAAATTTGTTTTTATATGTTGTTATTTAAGCCTATTCTACTGAGTCGATACGAAGATTTTAACCTTCTCCTCCTCAGTTAGAATGTCCTTAAATAGGGGCAGCTGTAAGACCCCAATTTTGACCCTAAGATCCCTCATGCTACCTCATTATATGCATTAGCATTGAGATCATACCTTGGCATTCTCCTTACCCCTCTTTCATTGGGTTTGTTTTGGGAGAGATCACCAAGCACTATGTGATTGTATCGTACTTGTTATTTTATCCTTCACAAACCAAAATACCAAAAAACATGTCTTTGCATTTGTCTAACTCTTTTGTAGGTAGAGCATGATCACCTTTGATTCATCAAGTTCACATCTAGGGTTTAAGACCCCCATTGCTAAAAGCTCAGCCAAGGAATTATCCATAATGGCTTAAAGCATCATATATGAGTCCCCATGATCTCTACATGTTACTTTGATCAAGATTTCTTCAAGAGTTTGGAATTGGTTTGCATTGGAAACCCTAGTTCATATGGGTATCTTGAGTAACTTCTTCAACAAGCTTCTTCACCAATTGATCAAATACTTCAAGGGACACTTCAAATTTCATCCTTTTATGCATATATTATCTCCCATGAGTCCAAAGAGTCAAGATAATTGCAAGTTATCAAGTTGGTCGATGGTAGTTGGCCAGATGAATTCATCTAATCAAAACTTGGTCTCCCTAGACCCTATCTCCTACAATTTTCATCATATGAAAATTATTCCAAGAGAAAAGTTACTCTAAATTATATTCCAAACAACTTTCATGTTGAGGTCTAGAGCTAATTTTTCTTTTAAAGTCATTTTTATGTTAAAACATTATAGGTCATTTTGTCTAAACCCTAATTTGAAAGTCAACTTCCCAAGGCCATAACTTGCTCAATTTTTATGAGATTAAATATTTCCAAGTTCCAAAATCAAATTCAAGGTGTCTACTTCAACTTTGATGTTTGGAGGAAGAGATAATTCAACTTTTATGAGCATGTGATATGAGGATACATTATAGGTCATTTTGGACCAATACCATTGAACAAGTGATTTTCCTCAACTTCAAAAATGCATAACTCACTCATCCCATATCCAAATGATGTCAAATTGGTGATAATTTTTAAGGTCTTTGAAAGGGAAACAACTTTGATGAAGACACGCTTTTCATTTGGAGCTCACATAAAAAGTTAGCCAAGGTGGAATAATTGAACATATGGCTTGACACTTAGAAAATATTTTGACATGTTGAAATTTCCAAACTTCCACCTCAAAATTTACCATGATACAAGTTCCAAATGGAAAATTGTTCAACATAAAAGTTGTTCCTTTTGATCTAACCTTTCCAAAGAGTCCAAATTCATGCATTTTGGACAAAGTTTGAGGGGTATGTGTATAACTTGAACAGGGCTGTATCAATTGGCAAGAATCATGCTTCAAACATTCAAATATATTTGCCTTGTAATGCAATCTTCATTCAGATCTCATTTCAGTTGATCTTGGACCTATTTGAGTTGCTTCATGGGCCTGCAAATGGCCATGCAATTGTTTACCTCACATTGCTAATTTTGGAAGTATTTTCAAGTGTGGAAATAACACTTACCATTTTCTATAAATAGAGGTCCATTGCCGCAGTTTCAAGGACCTTGCGCGCCAGCTTTGCCTCTAACCATTGAAACCCTCTCAATTCGATGGAAAACCTGATAAATTTCAATTGAAATTTGAGTTTGAATCTCACTGTTTGGAGATTCAAAAACTCCGGGATCCAAAGCTTTGCATCATTCTTAATTCACTTCTTCAAGTTCCACCAGCAAGATCAAGCACGAATTGAAGCAAGAGAGATCCATTTCTGCACAACATTGAAGGTATTTTTCCAGATTTTTCTTCTCTTTGATTCTCTCTCAATTCTCATCAATTCTCTTGGATCCTTGGTTGCCTGAAGTCCTACCAAAGTAGGCAAGAAGATTGAGTTGCTTTAAGGTCAAATCGAAGCAACTCAGTTCATACACCTCAAAATTCAACCTCATGTATCTCTTAATATACTTGGAGTTAGGTTAAATTGAGGTGATATTCGTGATCTACGCAATTTTTTCTTTAAGATCATGTCCTCCTTTTTCATTTATGTTATGGTGATGAAAGAACCAGTCCGACCAGGGTCATCGGAGAAGATGACCGGCCTTTAGCTCCGACGATGAGTTGGAAGTATTTTGAGCCATTAGATGGATTCAAAATGTTTTAATTAAGGATGTTGCTTGTGATGACCAAGTGTGTAGCGCGCTAACTAGCGTGCACCATGGAACGCGCGTTTCTCACCACTTGATTTGTCACCTCAATTAATGAGGGAGATCAAGTGGTCCACGTTTTTTTTATTATCTTATTTTTATTTTTATTTCTCCTATTAATTTTAATATTGATCCAAAAAATATGAGAGTTTCACCAATTTTTTTAAAAATAAAATCCTCTTTTATTTTCTGAATAAAAAATATTATTTGGATCATTATTAAATATTTTTCATGATTTAATTGATTTAATTGATTTTGTGATTATTTTTAATTATTTAAAAAAACTTTTAAGTTCCCAAAATTTCTAAAAAAAAATTCTCCAAGGTCATTTGACCTTGTTTGACTTATGATAAATATCATGGCCATTTCTTTGGTGTTTTGATGAGATTTTAGGAAATTGACCAACCATATTTAATTTAATGCATTATTTTTATTATATTCAATTGATTAAATGCCAAATTAATTGTGTAGAGCCATTTTAATTAACTTTGTGAGTTTGACTTGTGTTGTTGAGCCTTGGTCAAGGTTGATTTGACTTTGCTAGGTTAAGATCATTGGGTTTAGGGGATAGATGGAATGTACATTCCATCCCAAAATGAATGAATGATCTTAACTTGGTAAAAGTCCTCCTTTGTCCAATTTGTGTTTGATCCATTTCCCCCTCCCTATTCATCTCATTCTCATTCTTTATGCATTCATGTCATGGGCCTATAATGTCTCTATATCCTAAGGCTAGTTGATTGCAAAATCAACATAAGTATGGATGAGATTAGGCCCCCCACTTTTCATATTCTTTTTGTGTGTGGTATGTTTCATGAGCATAGTTCATTATACTATGTCTCTAACATGCATTAACACCAAAATTCTATTGCTCGACCTCAAATAGTTGTGACTACTACATAAGTCCAATTACGATTGCTTAACATAACGCTAAATTTTGACACAAAGGCATATCATTATAGTTAGTGAGATTATAAGTCTCCCCTCTTTCATGGTATTGTGTGGAAACTTGGACTCTTTTTCTTTCCTTTGGAAGATGTCTTGGTTCAAGGATCCATGCTTGTGATAAGTGGGTTGAGTGTTCTTCAAAGAATGACTTAATTCATTTGCCACTACTCATACCATTCAAGTTGTTTATGTTAATGTCATTTTCACTTTGTCCACTTTGACCATATTTTGTGACATATTATGATTGTGTATATTGTGTTTGTTTGTGTTGTCTTTGACCATTAATGTACATAATAAGAACAAAAACCCTAAAAAATATCTTGTGTGGACTGTTGGTTTGATCTGAGACAATTCGACTTAGAATTTAGGCAACACTCCCTTTGCAAAGGACTTGGTCAATGCTAACTTTCAGGAAACCAAATGCTTATGGATTAAAACTTCATCTGATACATCATTGAAGATCCATTTAAGTTCATCTGCAACATGGTCATTATGAAGCTGTTATTTTGAACCTGTGACTTATGCCATCCTTTGAAGTCATCTGCTACATGGGCAAAACTTGAAGAAGATCATGAAGTTGTTAAGCTTGTATGTGGCTATCTTTATTTGATGCCTTGCTCTTCAACTTGATGTTTGTATATTGATTGTTGTGTGATTCTAAAGTCCAAGGGAAATTTGGGTTTCTATATGACATTCTTGTCTATTGGATTGCAGCCTATTGGTTAGATCTTTTCAACTGTTAACTTTTAAATGTATGCTTAGGATTAGTTTCTCCATCTCCTCCCCATTTCTTTAATTTCAAAATCTCTCCCTCGTTTTAAAAATCTTCTTTGCTTGTGCTTGTTTTTTTTTCTAAAACTTAGACCATTTTGGTAAATTAGAAACTTTGGCCTTATGCCATTGCATTTCCAAACTTCTTTTCTTAAATCAAACTTTGTAAATGAACTTAACCATACTTGACTTAAAGTTTCAAAAGCCAAAAAGAACTAACACTCATTCAAACCATTTTTAGGCCCTTGTGCCTTTCAAACTTAAATTTTTGTTAAAAGCAATGCATCCACTTTGAAACTGTTACCACGAACTACGAGGTTTTGATCCCTTATTTTTATGTTGGTATGTAGGCACAAGTCTGAAGGTCTTGTCAAACACAAAAATATAATTAATGAATTCATTTCTCATCCCTCCATTCTATTTATTACAAACATCATTTTGTACAAAAACACATATGCACACAAAAAAGGGCTCCCTATGAGTACCTAAGACACTTTGGCTGCTAACACCTTCCCTCTGTGTAACTAACCCCCTTACCTATAATCTCTGACATTTTATTAGTTTTGATTTGAAAACTTCTTATCTTTTGGGTTTTGTTCATACTTTTTCCCTTTTCCCTTGGAAATAATAAAAGTGCGGTGGCGACTCTTGTTATGTTGACGTCTAGCTTATCCATAGCTTGATGGTCATGAATTTACCGCTACGATACACTCCATGGAAACCTTGAACAATCGGCCCCGAGGCATACGTCTTGGTCCTACCGAACGTTCATCTTCCGCAACTTAATCTCATAAACACTTTGGATGAAAAAGGAACATTGAAATACACACTCCATGAAAACCTCGAATAATCCTCTTTAAAAAAATTCAACATATCAAACCAATCTTTTTCTTGTCCCTGCGTGATCGAAAACCTTTTTCATAAACGAACATTGTTTAGTTCATTCTACTACGATACAAACAAACACTTAAGCCTCCCCCGCGAGCATACAAGCAATATTTAACCGCTAGAAATCGACCAAACATTTGTTCACTAAAATCAATTATCCAACACTCATTTTCTACCAAGAACTACATATCTTTGAGTTCCCCATCGTACCTGCGGATATGTAGGAGCGAGATTCAACATCTCATCAAACACTATAACAAAAAAACCACAAATATCTTTTGTCTTGCCCATAACTAGGTCGCTTTGAATTCCCCGTAGCACCTGATGATACGTTGGAGCAAGACCGCAATCTTGTCAATCACCCTAATAAATACCTTTTTGTGACACATTTTCTTTTCCTTTTGAAGATTTAATCATTCGAAGAAAGCAAATGACATATGTTAACATTCAATCGCAAATCTAACTAAAAGGTTCCCATTGAGTACAACAGATGTGATGGGTGCTAATACCTTCCCCTTGCATAATCGAATCCCGAACCTGGATTTTGTCATGACAACCATTTTATTTTTCTTTTAAGGGTTTTATCGATATTTTCCCTTTCCTTATTTGGAATAAATAAAGTTCGATTGAGGCTCTGTTTAATCATATGCGAGCGTGCGATGCGCTGTTAGGTCGTATTTTTCACGATGTGACACCTTCTTAAGTAACACATAGGGATTTAAAAATGTTATTAGCGGTAGATTTATCAATGATCTTGATGTACTCATAATGAGGTAGAGCATCAACCAAGATGCCTCTAACTCTATGACGTTTTCTATAGGTCTTTTCCTAAGCATGTGTGAGTGTTTTTATGTCAATTACCATTCCCACTCAATTAACTGGAATATCAATGTCATCTTCCAAAATATCCCATAACTCATCATCAAGATATATGATATGAGTATACATATTTCTCTTCCACCATTCAAACTCAGTAGAGTCTCCACTGAAAGTTGGAGGTCTAGCTGTATAATTATTCTTTTCTGAAGTGCTATAATCATGATTAATAGCAGCATGTGGATTAGGAGTGCCACTATTAGATTCAGAAACTCCATACATAATTCAATATATGTATTAGGAGTACCACTGAAAGTTAGAGGTCTAGCTGTTGAATTGTGTTGACTTTTTCTTTCTTTTTAAACTCTTAGTCAGATACTAAACACAAAGTATATACATTGAATAAATCAGAGGTAAGAGGTAGGCGGAAGATAAGTAAAGCAAGAACGAAGAGAGACACACAAAGTTATCATGGTTTCTTTCACAACTCGAGAGTAATCCAGTCCCCTTATACTTACAAGAATTTTTCATGATAATCACACAAGATTACAATCTGCTCAAGTATACAAGCAAGACACTTCCAATGCTCAAATACAAAGTAAGAGACTTATATGCTCAAGCACACAAGCAAGAGACTTCCAATGCTCAAGCACAAAAGCAAGATCCTTCTATGCTCAAGCACACATGCAATAGACTTCAAATGCTCAAGCACACAAGCAAGAGACTTTTATCCTCAAGCACACAAGCAAGATGCGTCCAATGCTCAAGCACACATGTAAGAGACTTCTATGCTCAAGCACACAAGCAAGAGACTTCAAATGCTCAAGCACAAAAGTAAGATGCTTATATGCTCAAACACATAAGCAAGAGACTTCAAATGCTGAAACACTAAGTAAGAGACTTCTAACAATCTACCTAATAGACAAAAGATTGTTGGGGGGTAATACACTTGATATACAATCAAAGGTGTAGACAAAATACAACTCAAGAAGAACTCTTTAAGACTTAGGTATTTATAGAATATACAAAGGTAAGAAATCCTAAGTTAAACTTATGTTTGTGTTTTGACAAAGTAACTGCTCTTTGAATGTCAATGGCTCGTTGGTTGTTTTTCTTCAAGTTTTCAGCTTCTTAAATAGAGAAGGAAAAGAGTCGTTGAAGATCCAACACAAGAGAGTCCGTGAGAACATTTGAATAAAGACATTAAGATGTTTCTCCAAATGGTTAATGTCGTTGAAAGAATGTTTGAAATCCCTTTGCTACAAAATTAATTATCAGTTGCATCCTAGCTAACTCTAGGAGAAAATAAAGCTTAGGTCTTCACGTGACAAAGATGGCTCAGAGGTTGACAATGACCTATCAGAGTCACCTTGGTTCTTGCGCTTAGACAAACTGGGGTTCTCATCTTCAAAAATATACTTCTTCAAAGTCCGGTCTTCAGAGGCTAGCTTCTTCACACTCTGACCTTCAGACGTTTACCTCTTCAGAAGTTGGCTTCTTGAGAGTCTAGTCTTCAGCTTTTAATTCATCATATTCTGGTCTTTAAGCTTTTCTTTAGATGTTCATAGTCAGAACCAATACTTGGATTATTCATGAAATTTTAGTTTATGGTCTTACACACTTGAACAAATATTAGTATACCCAATTGTTCTTTAAATACTTTGTTATCATCAAAACCTAAGACATATGGGACAAACTAATTTTGTTCCAACATGGTAAGCATTGATTAGTCCAACTCAACTTACTAAATAGGTCTTCACCAAATTGTAAAATGGCATAACAAGCAATTAATTATGTGATTGACAACTTTTGCCACAAGAACGACAGTAAACCACACTCTGATGAATGAACAAATAGGGAGAACTGTTCACCTATTAGAGGGTAAATAAAATTTTTATTTAAGGATGGAAGGTAGTTGGAAGGAAGAATATAATTTACCAAGCTTTGGATAAATCTGAGACTACACTTGCATAAAAGCTTTAGATAATCTGAGACTACACTTGCATAAAAGGGATACCATAGAGAATGCCATGAAGGCAAGTATCGTAAACATCAAGCTAGTTCAGCTCAATGACAAGAAGATGGCGATGTCAAAAGCCAGTATAAATATTATTTAAGAGAGGCGAATCAAAAATCAAGTAAGAGAAAAGATACTAAAGTTTAGTGGTAGTTGAGTTATATTAAAGCAATGTAAAGTAAAATGCTTAAGGCAGGTCTAAGAACCACACACGAGACTTAAACTATGTTGTTTTGATTGATAGACTAGAGTAGAACAAATCAAACTAAAATATGATGGAATAGAGTAGAGCGTAGCGGAATGGATCATGAATTGTTTGTGTATCTTTTATAATTTGATGGCACGGAACCATACAAATTAGTTCACTCCATTGCAAATTAAATAAAATGAAAATTGAAGGACTTAATAGAATATGATGGAATCGATTTTAACATGATCCATTCCGCACAATTCATTATAAATACAACCAATAAAATCAGTCTAATTCCATTTCATCACATTCTACCAATCCAAACATATTCTTAACAAAACAATGTTAAAAATATGTTACGATCAATTAGCAATAATTAACTTTAATATTATATAAATTATAAAAATTATATTACATACAAAATTACACTTGTAGATTTGGAGTATTACATGTCGAAAGGGTAAAGCCCTAGATAAAGTTACAATATCTACGATACATAAATCACACAAATAAATTAATAAGTATACAATAATCTAGTGTAACGTTGATAGAAAAACAAAAGCCAGGAGCTTTAACACCAAACATGTTTCCGTTTCCTACGCGACTGGTTCAAATAAGCACACGTGAAATTTGCACGTGCAACAGTAAGTAAGACTTTAAACTCAATAGTGCAAGTGCAACGACCACAAAACAAGACCATGCAAACAAATCTACCCCAAATCAGCACACCACCGACCATCTGACTTAGTCCCATTCACCTCCCACGCCGTTCAAACTTTCAACCCTCTTAGAGTCTTACTACAACAACTACTACTACTACTCCCCCCTAATTAACTAATTAATTAATCATACTCGCTTTCCTTTCATTTCAAACTTAAACCTCCATGCTGCTTCAGCCCCTACCGAGTTTTTCTCTCTTTCTGACTATTTCAACGTTCAACGTTCAACCACACGCTATAACAAAAACAAAAACAAAAAATAACACTTCAACCCTTTTATATATCTTATTCATTTTTCTTCTTGTTTGAAATATTCTCAATAAACTATTCCTATCTTAGTCTTACTTTGCTCCCTTTGACCCCGTGTCTCAAACAACTTTCTATATTCTCCTATATATATAAACTCGTTTTCCTTCATCATACTCACAACAAATCCTCCTTCAACACCAACAACAACAAACAACAACAACATAGTCAAAAACGAAAACATGGTTTTATCATGGACAAAAGGTAGTAGAGTTTTCCGTCGTGCAAGAAAAGGCAAAGAGTTATTATCAAACTCATGCAACGATTTACAAGTGGAGATAGCGATTCCGACTCATTTTCGTTGCCCGGTAACACTAGATTTAATGAAAGATCCTGTTACACTTTCAACCGGCATAACCTACGACAGGGAGAGCATCGAGAAATGGATTGAATCTGGTAACAAAACGTGTCCGGTTACGAAAACCGAGTTAACATCCTTCGACATCATTCCAAATCACTCACTTCGTAGAATGATTCAAGATTGGTGCGTTCAACACCGTTCCTATGGAGTTGAGAGAATCCCAACTCCACGTATTCCGGTAAGTCCGTACGAGGTTAAAGACGCGTGTACGAGGATCTTGTCGGCGGCGCAAATGGGAGACGAGAACAAGGCTATTGAATTGGTGAAGAAGATAAAGGCTTGGGGAAAAGAGAGTGAGAGGAACAAGAAATGTATAGTTTCAAATGGTGCATCTATTGTTCTTTCGAATGTTTTTGATTCTTTCTCACGTGGTTCCATTGAGAAGAATTTTGTTGTTTTGGAGGAGATTTTGGAGGTGCTGACGTGGATGCGTCCTATTCCGGAAGAGGGTAGATTTCTCTATTTGGGATCTTCAAATTCTTTGAGTTGTTTGGTTTGGTTCTTAAATGCTAAACAACAAGTTTCAACTAGACAAAATGCTTCTTTGTTGCTTAAGGAAATTCATGTTGAGTCATTGGTGAAAGTTGAAGGAATATTTGAATCTTTGGTGAACATGGTTAAGGTTAATGTTGGTGATGTTTCTACAAAAGCATGTTTGTCAACAATTTTTCACTTGGTTTACTCATCAAAGAGTAAAAAAGTGATTATAGAGAGGTTTGTTGAATTGGGATTAGTTTCAATTTTATTGGAGATTCTAGTTGATGCTGAAAAAGGGACATGTGAGAAAGCTTTAGGCGTGTTGAATTGTCTCTGTGATAGTGAAAATGGGGTGCAAATAGCAAAGTCAAATGCTTTGACTTTGCCTCTTGTTATTAAGAAGCTTTTGAGGGTTTCTGAATTGAGTTCAAGTTTTGTTGTTTCTATTGTTTACAAGATTTGTGATAAGGCTGAGGAAGGTGTTTTGATTGAGGCAATTCAAGTTGGGATGTTTCAGAAACTACTTGTTTTGTTGCAAGTGGGTTGTGCTGATAGTACAAAGGAAAAAGCTACTGAATTGTTGAAGTTATTGAATGGTTATAAGAGCAAAGCTGAGTGTGTTGATTCATCATTGGATCTCATGCATCTAAAGAAGCCTTTCTAATTTGATTTATCCATGAGGATGAGATTTGAATTGATTTCCATTTTTTTTTCTCTTTTGTATATAGATATTGTTGTCTTAAACAGAATATAGTACTCTTGTACAAAGTTACACATTCACATATACAAGGACACAAATTGTATCTCTAACATTCAATTGAACTTATGAAATTCAAATTTTTTATGGAAGTTTTGATTTGAGACATACATATTTAAATGCTAAATGTTTTGCTTTTGTACTATTTATGTTTATCCTTCCCTATAAACAACAAAGACTGATTTTGTCTGTCTTTATACACATCTCTTTCATAGTTTCATACATTAACCACTGTTACTTTTATTAAAAATACAACCATGTATTTCCTTTACATTAAAAGACCTTCATATAAAAATTCCTTACATGTATCATAGACCCAATTCTAAGATGGCGCAACTCCGACATATCATAACTGTTGCATACATACTTTACTCTCGGATTGAAGGCTCTTATTAGCAAATAACAAACTCATAACTAACTTGAATTTGAAGAAAGAAAATGGTGAAAGTGTTTCTCTTGAATTTATAAAGCATCAATGTGCTATATATAAAGGGTATTGAAGGATCACCATAACCATTATATTGTACCCTATATAGCAGTTACTTACATACAAAGCAACTAAATTTGTAACTAACTTTTAAATTAACTACAACAGAATTAACTAAATAACTTTCTCATTTGGTAAGAGCCTCTCACAAGTTGATATTTCATAGATGTCGATTAAGTTCAACTTGAACATAAGGAATGAGAAGGTCTTTACCAACAATGATTTGGTGAAGAAGTATGCAATCTTGTTAGAAGAAGATAGAAGAATCTACTTCGTTACTCAAATTTAAAATTTCTTTCTAATAAGATGACAATCTATTTTTAGGTGTTTAGTCCTTTCATGGAAGACGAGATTAACTGCTATGTGTAAAACATTTTGGTTTTAACAATACAAAACTGGAGGTTATAATCAATTAACTTCCTGATCATGCAACATGTATATGATCCATTGAAATTTGCAGATCACAGTAGCTAAAGTTTTGTACTCATCTTTCACCACTATAAATAATATATTTTATGACGAAATTTTCACCTCACCCACTAAAGAACTAAGGGGTAAATCATAGACGCGTCACATTTTAATTCATTTTATAAAAAAACATAGATTCTTTCGGTTTAGCTAGAAACCGAAGAGTAAATTATTTAGAGAACACACATTTGAATCCTATCAACTACATTTTAGCATATTTAAAATTTTAAATTATTTTATTTATCACATATTGCCTCGATTTTGTTGAAAACCGAGGAATAAAGTATTTAGAGCACATGTCTTCAAATCTTAACAACTATATTTTATCACATCTTATTTTTTTAAAAAAATTGTTTTATGAATTATTACCTCAGTTTCGCTTAAAAACGAGGGATAAAGTATTTAGAGGACACGTCCTCCAACAACTACATTTTATCAC
Organism: Lathyrus oleraceus; assembly: GCF_024323335.1. Classification (NCBI taxonomy): domain Eukaryota; kingdom Viridiplantae; phylum Streptophyta; class Magnoliopsida; order Fabales; family Fabaceae; genus Lathyrus; species Lathyrus oleraceus. The sequence continues at coordinate 111,600,868 of NC_066580.1, forward strand.
TTTTTAATTTTTTAAAACTTTTTTATGACATATTACCTTTGTTTTGCTGAAAACTGAGGGGTAAAGTAGCGTTTTTTTTTACTTATGACCAATTTGATGAAAAAATTAAGTAACAAATCTTTGTCGTTCATTTATAAAGTAACAATGGTCAAGACATTGTCAAATCATCAATTCACATGAAGCATTACTGATCCGCGTGAAACTCTCACTAGTCAATCAAAACGTGAATGCCTCAATTATCCATCTTGTACGCAAATTGCTGAAATTTAAACTTAAAATATTGAAAATAATGATAATGAAAACAAGAGTAGGAAAATATTTCATTGTTAGTTTCTTAACGTAACCTTTTCTCTAGTAATTCTTATTAAACATGTTTAATGTTAGTTAGGAAAACACGAAAGTAACTTATTGTTAGTTGCAGTTGTATCAAGTAAAATGTTTAATATTGTTGTTATTGTTGAAATTTAGTATTTAACGACTCTATTAATTTTGTTTATCTGTTGTTGTTGTTGTTGTTGAGATTTAACATTTAAAGATTCCATGGATTTTGTTATTGTTGTTTTTGTTATTGAGATTTAATGTTTAAGGATTCTATTGATTTTATTTTTGTTGTTGGTGGTGGTGTTGTTGATGATGATGACGCAAAAGATTTAGAATTTATCAACAAATTTGATGCTTTGCAGATTAAAATGAAAAATAAAATAGGTTAAAAATAAAATTTTCTAAACAAGACTTTATCCCTTGGTTATTGTTAAAAACCGAGGTAAAAAGTAGCGCAACTTTGAAAATCCAAAAAATGCAGTTGTTAGGAATCGAACCCCTGACTAGTTTCACTTTTCCCCTCGATTATTAAAAAATCGAGGGGTAAAGTGGCAGTTTTTCATGTTTCTCTTCGTTACCTCGTCTATGTAACCGATGTTATATCCCCTTCGCGGCCGAGGTGAAATGGGATTATTTATAGTAGTGCTTAGAAGATGATCTAGACACTGTACTTTGTTTCTTAATTTCCCGTGAGATGAGGGATGAACCATTGAAGAAACAAGAACCTGAAAACTGATCTTGTGGTATCAACACAACTAGCCTAATCAACATCTAAAATATCCTAGTTAGTGAACTAATGAATCTAGGGGAAATAACAAGCCTCGACCAATATGTGAGTGCATTTATCTTCTAGTAGTATGTTTTGATTGATGTCAAAACTATGCCACTTAGTATTTGAGTGATTTGTGTACACTGGATGGTATCCTCTTAATTAAGTGTGCATTTTCATGACTATGAATGCATAATCATCCTAGAGTTATTCTTATCTGTTTTGAGTCATTTCTTAAGTCAAAAACAAGGTTTTTGTCAAAATGAACTTTACATGTCGACTCATGAAAGCCACAGGTCAACTCATACTGCACAATTAATGTGGGAATTTTTTTTACACAACATGCGTTGACTCATGGCTGTTATAGATCGACGCATGTAGACAAAAAAATTTAAAAAACTCTCTTGACAGTATGAGTCGACTCATCCATGCTATAGTTCGACGCATAAAAGTAATTTTTCTTCTATGACTCGACGCATGGCTTCAGAGGTCGATGCATAAGTCTTGGTTTCAGAAATCACCACTCTCTGGCCTTCCTGCATCGACGCATGAAAGTCTATAGGTCGACTCATAGCTTCTTTTTGCTGAAAAAAGTTTGTTATTCTTTACACAAATTTTTGTTATATTCCCTCTTTCTTACACGCATATAAATACATTCATGTATCTCATTTCACGATATTGAAACTTGAAACAGACAAAGATTACTCTTCATCTTCATTATTCTTCTTAGCATACGTTCAACATTTACACATAAACATTCTTGTTGAGTGATCTAGATTGAGAGTGATAACGTCCAAGTTATGGTTTAAAAATCTTAATTGGGTTGAGAATTTTTTAGGGTTTCATTAATAAAACCAATTGGAATTTTCCCTCTAAGATCATGATAGATTTAAGGGGTTTTGACAAGAGTTTCAAGATTGAATTCAGTCGAGTGAAAGCCTTGAAGAACGGTGGTGTCTATCAAGAGAGTAGCGGTAACTGGAGGATCAATCAGAGTTCTTGGGTTACTTGATTTTACTTAAGATCAAAGGGAGATATGAAGATAGAATCAACATCAAATACTGAGTTTGAGGGTTTGCATAGTTATTTCTTCTCTTGTATAACATTTTGCAAAAGGTTATAGAAACTATCTCAATTCCTATTTGGATTTGGGAACAGACGTACCCATAGAGAGGTCGATTGGGAAATGCCTAAATAAATCTTCTCTCTCTCTCTCTCTCTCTCTCTCTCTCTCTCTCTCTCCATTTGGAACTGTTTTGAATTAAGTGTGCAATATTTAATTATAGAAAATTTATAAGTGTTAAACTGTTTTTCAAACTGTTTTTGTGAAGAGAATTGCAATTGGATTCCACCATTATCAACACATAGAGAAATTTTGGTGATCATTGCAAACCAAGTGTTTGACAAAATGCTCAAGTCAAATTTGTCAACTTGTTTAATTGAAAATAGCTTAACAAAGTTTTATAAAGTTCAAACGTATTTTTAGAAAATCATATTGATTCTAATTCTCATATTGGCGTTGTATTAAACGTATCACATTACAGTTTAGACGCATATTCGTTTCTTTCGATAACGAGTTCGGATAGATAAGTTTTTGATCCGAAATCGCTTTTGCAAAACCATAGAAAATATTTTTAAACTCTAAAATTATATCTGGGGATCTATTCGCCCCCTCTAGATCATTTGCCCTCGTCTAACACAATACAATGCTTGAGATACCTTAAAACTCTACAGGCAACATTATTATGCACAACTGAATTTTTGGATTAAAATTGACTCAATTATTGAGTGACGTGTGTTATATCTAGTTAGGTGGTGCTGAGGTATATGAGTACACTAATGAGTCTTCTATATGATGGTATATATTTAGATGGATCAGTGTTGTCATTCCACAACTTAATATATGGGTCAAATGAAGTGGTGATAGGTTTTGAACCAAGTAATCCCGAGTATAATAAAATATCAATGCAAAATTTTATTTGACATAAATATATGTCTTGTTTAGAGTGTGTTACCTCTAATCATAAGAACCTTTGATACAAACAGATTTAGAGATTTTACATGTTGATCTCAATAAGCAAACAAAACTTTTCTAAAGTTAAGTTCTTGAACCAAACCGAGATTTTAAGACTGGTTAACCTTAAGAACCAAACTTTATTCTTCAAGATTATTGCATTCTTAAAAGTATCAACAATGGCACGACACCAATATAACTTATTCCTCATAAGTATATTTCACTCACAATACACTAAGGCAACTTTGGTGAAAAGAAAATATTTATATATATATATATATATATATATATATATATATATATATATATATATATATATATATATATATATATATATATATATATATATAATATATATATATAGATAGAGAGAGAGAGAGAGAGAGAGAGAGAGAGAGAGAGAAAAGATATAAAATTATAAGAACTATATAACACCCGAATTTCGATGTGTGATGAAGTGGAGAGGTCCCTCCTTTATATAGGATAAGAATTGGCTCAAAAGAGAAACGATCCATGGGCCATTTAACTCATCTAATCAATTAGGTCCTAAGCCTAATCGATTATGTACCACGAATAATCAATTATTTATGCTCATTTGGGAAAGTTTGTATATAAAGTTATTACCAATCATTAAGACATTGTCATAATCAATTATGTAAATGATTTTGCTTCATATAGTCAATTAGATTTTGGATCAAATCGATTAGTTAGTTAAAAAACTTCTTTTAATGAAGCGGACAATTTTATAATCAACTGACTAAGACTAAAAAAAATACTTTTAGGTGTTTTATTAGGTAAAAAAAGATTTGAAAATATATTTTAAGTGAGTGTGAGTGGGTGAGTTGTCTTAGTATCTTAGGAAATATTCTCTTACTTTCAGACGACTCTGGACACTCAGGCACACACGACCAGGTGAGCTTTCATACTTCCTCTCTTTCACAACTCCGAGGCTTTCAAGTTTCTTTTTCAGATTCACCAATCATATAAGAACTTCAATAGAACCTTGAGTCTTTCACTTAATGACACTTAAGGCATCTTCAAGCTAATCACCATCATCAAATAGTTGGAAAGTTATTACCACTAAATTCAAAAATCATTGGTGTTGTCATCATCAAAACATTATGAGGGTTGTCGGCAAGATCATCATCTTCATACCTACAAGCACATAAATCAACATCACTAGGAGGAAGTAGTGGAACAAATGGTTGAACATTATCAGTATTGAGAATGGTATGATCTATGATAGGAGTTAGAGGCATAGATGTTGGGTGAGAATATAGAAACAACAATGTCTAGAAGGGGAGTTGAATAGATCGAAAATCCTTTTAGAGAATTTGAAAAACTTTTAGGTCCCATAAAACTAAATCATAGATTTTAAGAAATGTGAAAGCAAAACATAAAATGAGAGCTTAGAAGCATCTCAATGAATCAATTCCATATGAAATGATACATGAGGTTACCATGAGATTGATTGCTTCTAGTGCAAATCACTTACATGACAACCAAAGTCGCAAATGAAGAATTTAAAAGCACATTACTTAGATGTTCTTAACAATGAATAATTGACTTCATGATGATTCCTTAAGATTGATACACCACATACCTAATCTTATACATTAAATCACTATAAGCATTGTCTAATCTATATTGTATATAATCAATGCAATCTTCCAAATATGCAAGAACAAATATGGATGAATGAATGCTTGTAAAGTAAAAAGATATGGAAAGGAAAAGATACACAGAGGTATATAATGCTTTGGAATTCGTCCTCATTTTCCCTACATTCACTCTTCAATGGATGATGTCATCGGAACATAATCATGATATTTTAATATGATGATAAAATGATTACAACATTTTGATTACAAAGAACTATCACACGATAATTCTCTCTGATGAAGCAGGGTGGCATGTTATATCTTGATTTGTTTCCTTTTTTAAACTGATTTCATATGTTTTTGGAATTTGGCATGTTTAGATGTGATATTTTCTGATGTAATGACTATTGATCAGTGAGATATTGATCTCAGTTTAGACTTTTCTATAAAACTCAGAGTTAGTCTTTAATTTAGGGATATAAGTTTTATTTTCTAAAGTTTCTACGTATTTTGTATTCTCTCTGTACTCAAGTCTCCATTGAAGCACTGGATCAAACCTTGATCAATTAGGTTTTCCTATTCGTTTTCAATTCAATTGCTTATCTATTTCAATTGTTTGTTATAAATTCGATTATGAATATCACTTTGATTGTGTTTTCCCCCACCATGAGTGAGTAGTCCATTACGGAGTAGGGGTCATTGGGGCTTATCTCATGACTATTTGTATGATATGTCATAAGTTGATTATGAGAGTCTTTTGTCTATATTTATTTTAATACACGAGTTCATGCATTCCAGTCCTTGTACGAAATTAAAGTGTTTTCAGGTACCGATCATAATCTGAAAGGATATGTGTAGATGTTTGATTGGCTGCATTTTATGGTAAAACACTAGCTATACTCTGATGTCTTGACTGATGTCATGACATGCTTTGTAGATGTTTGATTGGCTGCATTTTGTGTTAGAACATCTAACTGTACTCTGATGTCTTGATTGATGTCATGACATACTTGAGTAGTATGCTGCAGGTTTAACTAATATAGGATTTACTGAATGTCAAACTAAATGTTGTGACATTCGTCCCTGTCAGCAGATACTGAGGTATAGAATAGTTGGTTGTCTGCTATAACTCAGTATTTATTTCAGTCTGTTTATCAATGGACTAACAGACCTGGCATAAGGCCTACTGTCTGAATGTCAAACTGGATGTTATGACATTCATCAGTGACAGCATATACTGAATAATAGGCAGGTCGGTTTTTCTGCTTCAGCTCAGTATTTATTTCAGTCTGTTCTTCAGGAGGATAACAGACCTGGCATGAGGCTCATTGTCAAAATGTCAAACTGGATGTTTTGACATTTATTACTGTAGGCTGATATTGAAGTATAGACTGGTTGGTCTTTTACAGTACATCATTTAGCACAGTCTGTTTTCAGGAAAATAACAGACTTAGCATATGGTATATGTTTTGGACGTCAAACTGAATGTTGTGACATTCATTCCTGACAGCATATGCTAAAGTGTAGGATGGTTAGTTTTTCTGTTTCAGTATTTTTCTCAGGCTATTCTTCAGGAATCCAACAACTGAGCTAAAATCCAGGAAACTAACAACTGAGCTACAATTAATGAACCTAACAAATAGCCTATTTGTTAGCACCCTAATATGTGGAAATTAGGTTAACTTGCTTAACCTTAATTTTAGGAAATACAAGTACAAGGCCCAAGTGCTGCAATATAAAAGGATGGCAATCCTTCTTTCAGAACTTGAGGATTTTTAAGCGTGAAGCTTTCAATGTACCATTGTTCTTCACTGCTGTATTTTATGTGTGTCTTGTATTAGGTGTATCTTGTGAGCCAAGCAATTATCACTTAGATGATTGCATTGGACTAGGGTGTTCATTGAGTTGTAAGTGTTGTGTCACTCTAAGCTTTTAAGCGTGAGTGTTGTGTATCTTGATTAAAGCTGTTAAGCACAATCAAGAGTTGTTTGAAGTATAACTTCACCATTAACTTTAATCTAATTAAAGGTTGTAATCACTACGGTGATTGAGGGGGAGTGAGAAGGAACTCTGGTCTTAGTTTAAGATTGAAATTGCATTGGGTAGGTATTAAGTGATAGGATTAAACAGTTGGTTTAAGGTCTGAATTAATACTGCTAATAGTGGATTTCCTCCCTGGCTTGGTAGCCCCCAGACGTAGATGTGTGTGACACCGAACTGGGTAAACAATTCCTTGTGTTATTTACTGCACTTACATTTATCTGCTGTTTACATTCCTGTCTGCGCAGAATCGGATGTCATAACATCCTGTGTGACATCGATAATCTGTTAACTAGAATTTCAATTGGCATCAGAGCAGGCACCCGACCTGTTAATTTCTGGGTGAGATCTAGGGACGTTACTTTCTAGTACCATGGACAAGGATGTAGGATACTCAAATAGACCACCCATGCTGGATGGTTCTAACTATGATGATTGGAAACCCCGTATGATAGCCTTCTTGAGGTCTCTAGATAGCAAGGTCTGGAGAGCTGTCAACAAAGGATGGGAACATCCAACGAAGACAGGTAAAGATGGAATCATTATGCAAATTCCTGAAGAAGAGTGGGACAAGGAGCAAGAGGCATTAGCCCTTGGAAACTCTAAGGCCTTGAATGCACTGTTCAATGGAATAAATAAGAACATCTTCAGACTGGTGCATCACTGTGAGCTGGCTAAAGAAGTTTGGGATATCCTCAAGATAACTCATGAAGGTACCTCCAAGGTGAGGATGTCGAAACTTCAGATGCTGACCACCAAGTTTGAAAATTTGAGGATGAAAGAGGATGAGACTATTCATGACTTCCACATGAATATTCTTGAAATTGCCAACACTTCTGGTGGCTTAGGAGAGAAAATGGCTGAAGAAAAACTTGTAAGAAAGATTCTCAGATCATTGCCAAAGAGATTTTCCATGAAGGTCACGGCTATAGAAGAGGCTCAAGATATCTGCAATATGAAGGTTGATGAGCTTATTGGTTCTCTCCAAACCTTTGAAATGGGCTTAGGTGAGGATGTTGAAAAGAAGAACAAAAGCATAGCTTTTGTATCAAATACTGAAGAGGATTCAGAAGAAGGAAATATTGGAGGTAATGAAAGCATTTCAGAAGCTATAGCCATGCTTGGAAGACAGTTCAACAAGTTCATAAAGAAGGTTGATCAAAAGGGCAGACCTAATGTCAAGAACTCTTCATCTGACATCAGTAGAAGATCAAAATATGAAGAAAAGGTCACCCAAGGCAAGGGAATCCAGTGCCATGGATGTGAAGGTTTTGGTCACATTAGAGCTGAATGCCCTACCTTCCTCAAGATGCAAAAGAAAGGGCTATCTGTCACCTGGTCTGAAGGAGATTCTGAGAGTGAATCTGAAGGAGAATCTGCTAAACATGTCACTGCACTAACTAGTGTTTGTGCCTCTGATGATGACTCAAGTGGAGATGAACTTACCCTTAATGAACTTGCTGCTTCATATAAAGAGCTATGTGTCAAAAGTGCAGAAGTGTGTATCCAAGGAGAAAAGCAGAAGAAACTCATCAAGGAGTTGGAAGCTGAGAAACAGAAGCATCTGACAGTCATAGATGGTCTAAATGGTGAGATATCATTGCTGACATCTAAGCTAGATCAAATGACAAAGTCCATCAGAATGCTGAATAAAGGAACAGATACGTTGGAAGAGATTCTAAAGGTGGAACAGAAGTCAGGAACCATGGCTGGTTTAGGCTTTGTTAAGAAATCCTCAGCTGAACTCAAACGCTCAAAGGCTGAAGTTCAGAAACTCAAGTAGAAGTCACAACCGATGTCTCAACATCAGGGAACCAGGATGAGTAACCATCAGAAGAAGAAATTTCAGAGATGGAGATGTCACTACTGTGGTAGATTTAGTCACATAAAACCCTTCTGCTACAGGTTGCATGGTTATCCTAACCAGACCCCTCAAGTCAGACCTAAGCAGAAGGCATCTAAGCATAATGCCCCCATTAAGAAACAACAATGGGTTGCTAATCAGACACCTCAAGTCAGACCTAAGCAGCAGGCATCCAAGCATAATGCCCCCATTAAGAAACAACAATGGGTTGCTAGACTAGCTCACACATCTCTAAGAGCTTCTACCAGACAAGACTGGTATTTCGATAGTGGCTGCTCAAGACATATGACTGGGATGAGTAACTTATTGGTGGATATACAACCTCATACTACCAGGCATGTGACATTTGGTGATGGAGCTAAAGGAGAAATCAAAGGTGTTGGTAAGCTGGACTGTCTTGGGGCTCCAAAACTGAGTAATGTGTTGTTAGTAAAAGGACTAACTGCTAATCTTATTAGCATAAGCCAGCTATGTGATCAAGGTTTCTATGTTCAGTTCACTAAGGAATTATGTGTTGTGATGAATGGATGCAATCAGGAAGTTATGAGAGGAGCCAGATCCAAAGATAACTGTTATCTGTAGGAATCTAAAGTCTCAAACAACTCTTCAACGTGCCCCCTAACCAAGGAAGAGCAGGAAGTGAAGTTGTGGCATGGAAGACTTGGACAACTTCATTTAAGAGGAATGAAAAAGATCATATCCAAGGAAGCAGTTAGAGGAATCCCAAATCTGCTTATGGATGAGAGAAAAGGCTGTGGAACATGTCAGGTGGGCAAGCTAACCAAGATGTCATATCCCAAGATGGGACATCCAAAATCTTCCAAACTTCTGGAACTGGTGCCCATGCACTTAATGGCACCTATGCAGATTGAGAGTCAGGAGTTGTCTTCACCTATCAGTCCTCATCAAACTGGTGTAGTTGCAAGGGAGAAACAAAATTGTGTTTCATTATCCACTGCAGAAGCTAAGTACCTAGCATCTGATATCAGGTGTTCCCCACTGATATGGATGAACCAAATGCAGACTGAGTACAATGTCACTCAGAATGTCATGACATTGGATGTTACTCAGATTGACAAATTAAGGGGCAAAGTGGGAATGTGTCCTTCTGAGAAATTATAGCAACTAATGATGTTAGTTATTTACTGTTTAATAAGTCAACTTATTAAACATTTGATAGTGCACTCTGATTGGTCAACAAATAATAGACATTGCTCGTGCAACAAGCGTTTCCTCTTCCATCGTTTCAACTTTCAGTCCTGCAAGCTTCCTCTCAAAGAAAATTTTCATTTCTCCTCTGAGATATTCATCATGTCGCACCAATCCGACTCATCTTCCTACACGACCATGTCTGATTCCTCCAGCTCTGAATCTTGCAACCCTAACAGGGAAGATCCTGTGGCTGACGCTGCAAATACTTCTCATGCAAGAAGACCTAAAGAAACGGTCTCCGGCTTCTCCTCAGCAATCGCACTTGATGAACAAACCAGGGAAGGCTCCAGGTATGTGCACAATGCCATTGCAACTATGGTGACTGGGATACTATCTGGTAATCATAAGGTTCCTGGGGTCTCCGTTCCCTTAAACACTATTATACCTGATAATGTTTCATGTCAAGAAAACGCGGTCGCCTTAAGAAAGAATGTATCTGACGATGTTGAGCAAACTGATGCTCATGAGGGGTCAAATATTGACAAACCCTTAGACAATGTGGGTGGGGAGGAAGTCCGTGTCACTCATGATGTCAGTGACAACCCTAATTGTGCAGCTGAAACCGTAGACCTAGAGGAGTTTTCTGATAATGAATTGTTGACCTCAGTTGTCCCTAGCATCGCCAAAAGGGTTAGGACTAGGAGAGAAAAGAAGACAATGGTGCAGAGGTCCCAAGAAGGAAGATTGATGTGGCAACTTCTCCCAACCCAAAGGTGACAGAGAGTTCCCTCAAGAGGAAAGGGCATGGTCCAACAAAATCTTGGAGCAAAGAGGTGCCCAAGAAAATGAAGACCAAGTCTGTTGTTGTGGAGTCTGATTCAGATGTCCCATGTGATGTCACAACATCTCTGTCAAAGAAGAAGCCAACCACTAGCAAGCTGGCAGCTAGTGTCCCTGAGGTACCTATTGACAACGTATCATTCCATTTTGCTTCTAGTGTGAACAGGTGGAAGTATGTCTATCACAAGAGGTTGGCCTTGGAGAGGGAACTGGCTCAGAATATCCTGGAGTGTAAGGAGATTGTAGACCTTATTCAAGAGGCAGGGTTAATGAAAACTGTGACTCAGCTCTCAAAGTGCTATGAGACTTTAGTAAAGGAGTTTATTGTCAATGTGTCTGAAGAATGTGCTGATGGAAAGTCTAGGGAATTCAGAAAAGTATATGTGTGAGGCAAGTGTGTGAACTTCTCTCCCTCAGTAATCAACATGTATTTGGGAAGACCTGATGTAGCTCAACCTGAGCTTGAGGTGACTGACAACAGAATCTATTAAGTCATCACTGCAAATCAAGTCAGGAAGTGGCCTCTGAAAGGTAAGTTGGTGGCCAGCAAACTCAATGTCAAGTATGTTATGCTACACAAAATTGGAGCTGCCAACTGGGTGCCCACAAATCACAAATCTACTGTGGCTGTGATGCTTGGAAAGTTCATATATGTTGTTGGAACCAAAGCAAAGTTTGACTATGGAACCTACATTTTTGATCAAACCATGAAACATGCTGGAAGCTTCAGTGTGAAGGGGCCTATAGCCTTTCCTTCCCTCATATGTGGCATTGTGTTGAATCAATTTTCAAACATATTGACAGAGAATGATTTTGTGAAAAGAAGAGAGAGTCCTTTGGCCTTCAATCATAAACTATTCCTAGGTAAGCATGTCCCTGACATTGCCATGACTACAGGAGAGACATCAAGTGTTTGCAATCAACCAGGTAAAGCTGTTGTCATTGCAATACTCAGAGAAACGTGCAAGGAGCTAGAGGCAAGGAAACTCACTTTGGAAAATTTGATTATCAAATTGGAGATGACTGAAGGTGGTGTGCTTGGTGAAGCTGCTGATGCTGCAGAAGGAGCTGCAAGGCAAAATGCAGAGGGTGAAGAGGATGCCAGTCCTGATGATGGCACTGATGATGAGGCTGACTCTGAGTCAGATGATTAAATCATTTCCTGTGTTTCTGCCAATTCTGTTTAATTTTATTTGTTTTGTTTTGGTCTGTAATCAAAGCAACATTTTTGACAAAAAGGGGGAGTAACACCTGTACCCCAGGACAACAGATTATTTGCTATGTGCTTAAACAGATATTGAAGATCCTCTAATCCAGAGGTTGTGCTGCAGTGTGATGAGTGTATGTGTGCTGCTATTTGAAGTTTTTATTTAACTTCTGTGTGTGTGCTGCTGATGAGTGTATGTGTGTTGCTGTTAGAAGTTTTTATTTAACTTCTATGTGTGTTGAGTGTGTTGCTGCTCTGAGGGTATTAGCTAGATAAATTTCCCTCCTAGATGTGTGTTTTCCGCTGCTGTGAACTCTGTTGTGATGCCAAGTTGTTTTAGCCAAAAATTTGCCAAAGGGGGAGTTTGTAGATGTTTGATTGGCTGCATTTTGTGGTAAAACACTAGCTATACTCTGATGTCTTGACTGATGTCATGACATGCTTTGTAGATGTTTGATTGGCTGAATTTTGTGTTAGAACATCTAACTGTACTCTGATGTCTTGACTGATGTCATGACATACTTGAGTAGTATGCTGCAGGTTTAGCTAATACAGGATTTACTGAATGTCAAACTAAATGTTGTGACATTCGTCCCTGTCAGCAGATACTGAGGTATAGAATAGTTGGTTGTCTGCTATAACTCAGTATTTATTTCAGTCTGTTTATCAAGGGACTAACAGACCTGGCATAAGGCCTACTGTCTGAATGTCAAACTGGATGTTATGACATTCATCAGTGACAGCATATACTGAATAATAGGTAGGTTGGTTTTTCTGCTTCAGCTCAGTATTTATTTCAGTCTGTTCTTCAGGAGGATAACAGACCTGGCATAAGGCTCATTGTCAAAATGTCAAACTGGATGTTTTGACATTTATTACTGTAGGCTGATACTGAAGTATAGTCTGGTTGGTCTTTTACAGTACAGCATTTAGCACAGTCTGTTTTCAGGAAAATAACAGACTTAGCATATGGTATATGTTCTGGACGTCAAACTGAATGTTGTGACATTCATTCCTGACAGCATATGCTAAAGTGTAGGATGGTTAGTTTTTCTGTTTCAGGATTTTTCTCAGGCTATTCTTCAGGAATCCAACAGCTGAGCTAAAATCCAGGAAACTAACAACTGAGCTACAATTAATGAACCTAACAAATAGCCTATTTGTTAGCACCCTAATATGTGGAAATTAGGTTAACTTGCTTAACCTTAATTTTAGGAAATACAAGTACAAGGCCCAAGTGCTGCAATATAAAAGGATGGCAATCCTTCTTTCAGAACTCGGGGATTTTTAAGCGTGAAGCATTCATTGTACCATTGTTCTTCACTGCTGTATTTTATGTGTGTCTTGTATTAGGTGTATCTTGTGAGCCAAGCAATTATCACTTAGATGATTGCATTGGACTAGGGTGTTCATTGAGTTGTAAGTGTTGTGTCACTCTAAGCTTTTAAGCGTGAGTGTTGTGTATCTTGATTAAAGCTGTTAAGCACAATCAAGAGTTGTTTGAAGTATAACTTCACCATTAACTTTAATCTAATTAAAGGTTGTAATCACTGCGGTGATTGAGGGGGAGTGAGTAGGAACTCTGGTCTTAGTTTAAGATTGAAATTGCATTGGGTAGGTATTAAGTGATAGGATTAAACAGTTGGTTTAAGGTCTGAATTAATACTGCTAATAGTGGATTTCCTCCCTGGCTTGGTAGCCCCCAGACGTAGGTGTGTGTGACACCGAACTGGGTAAACAATTCCTTGTGTTATTTACTGCACTTACATTTATCTGCTGTTTACATTCCTGTCTGCGCAGAATCGGATGTCATAACATCCTGTGTGACATCGATAATCTGTTAACTAGAATTTCAATATGTATCGGTACCAGGGTGTATGATTTTAAATAAATGAGTTCAATACTGCGAAATCGTCGTGATGAGTTTGAGAAAAGTTCCAATTTTTATAGTTGAGCAAAAGTAATTCGGTCGAGCGAGAGAAAACGAATTATTCATCATCGATAGGGCAACAGGTTGGTAAAAACAGGTGTTGTTCATATTTATCTATATTCTATAAATTTTGTCAAAACTCTCGTAATAGAAGTGACTCGGATCGTACGGATCTGTCAAAGTGAGAACCATGACCTTAAGTCATGTTTGTCTCCATTGTGATTTAGTAACTTTCAATTAAGATATTTTCTATAAGTGCTTTTTATTTAAGTTATTTTTGAAAATTCTTGATATTTGATATGTCTAGATATACATCGATAAAACATATTTCGGTACTCAATCCATTGGTCCTTTTGGTTTGATAATTTTTTACTACTTTGCATAGACGTGTACTTGCGGCGTGTCAACTATGAGTCAAGGATATTACAACCTTCAACAAAGCATTGTTATATAAGTGGAAATGGAGGATACTTAGTGATTATAAATATACTTGGGTTGGCATTATATAACATATGTACGAAGACCTTAAGATAAGATGTTATTTAATGAATAACCAAGAAGAAGCAAGAATGAATCATTGTAGTGGAAGGATCTCCAATCGAGAGGAAGGAGTGTACCATTAGAGGACCGGTAGTTCTCAAATTATATAACATGTATGTTGGGTGCAAGATATGGAGCGACATCCTGGAAAGATAAATATCTAGGCCCATAACCATTATATAACAATTTGTCTGCCAAACCAGATTTGAGTGTGGAGGAAATGAGCTTATGGAGTGAGGGATCTTGGACTTGGGACCTTCGTATTGATGGAACAGGTGTTGAAGGGAATATTGTTGAGATGTGTGAAGAATTTAAGGTGCTTCTTATAGAAATCATGCCAAGAAGAAATGTGGAGGATGAGTATGGTTGGACACCTAGTGTTAATGGGATATTTACATTTAAAACATGTTATCAATGGCTCATGTGCATGGAGGAAGATTATGATTTGGAAGACATTTCAAAGGAAGCTGTGAAGAGAATTTTGATGATTAAAGTCCCATTGAAGATCAAGATCTTTGACTAGAGATTATTCCTAAATAGGCTACCAACATGTGATCAACTGTCAAGAAGAGGAATTTTATAGTATGGGAATGATATTTTATTTTAGAAAGGAAGATACTTTAATCTATTTGTTGTTTCAATGTCCTTTCGCTGTCAAAATATGGAAAATGGTGTTTGGATGGCTTAATATTAGTGATATGAATGAGGTGAATAGTAAACATTTCATATACTACTCATTGGCACTGGAAGGAAAAGTTTTTAAACATAAAGAAAACATGGTTTGACTGGCGACTTGTGGTGTTATGGCTCAAAAGAAACAATCTACTATCAACCCTTAAAAAATTTATTGCATGCTTTTACATACTTTCCTTTCCACTTTTTTAAACTTACACTAACAATTGGAAATTATCGTAATCAACAAATGTCCAATATTAATCTCAACCAACCCTTTATTCCATGCCAAATGTCAATCATTCTTTGGCTAACTAATACAAAGGTTTCCCCCATTCCCACCAAAACCAAATCACACGCCTAGAACGTCTCTCACATATTTTCCATTCTACAACTTTATCATATTCATTTCTTTTCGTGTCCTTACTTCTCTCTGATAGCAGCGCCTCTTTGCACGGTGTCCTTACTTCTCTCCGACATCAACTCCTCTTCCCACGGTGTCTCTTGAAAACTTCTCTGTCGCTCAAACACAACAACTGAGAAAGGTTTGCACAACTAATTTGATAATGTATTTTTCTGAGATGATGAAATCTCTGGAATACCAGGTGCTAAAATGTAGTCGATTTTGTGATGTTTTTATCGACAACTTTGATTGTGACATAAGGTTCACTACCATTGTTGTTTATTTCTTAGTTTCGTATTGCTTTCTATTTTTCACGCTTTTTATTTTACAATGAAGATTCAGTAGTGTTGAACAATGAAGTTTTCCTAATGAAATCTTTTTCTATTAAGATGTTTTTTGTGTTTACTACCATTATTGTTTAGTATGAAGATTCAGCAGTGTTTGAACAATGAAGATGTTATTTATAAAGATATGGATTTGTGTTATCTGAAGCAAGTTATTTGTAGAGATATGGATATGTGTTATCTGAAGCAAGTTATTTGTAGAGATATGGATTTGTGTTTCTCTTCGTAGGTGATGAAATCTTTTTCCTGCAAGTCTTTTTACTTTGCTCTGTCATTGGTTTTACATGTAACTGGTGTGTTTTTCATGTAGCATGTTACTTTAGTCTATCATTTTTTTTAGTTGTATCAGTGGTTTTACTTTGCTCCTCATATTATTCATGTTTTTCATGTTGTATGTCATATATCTCTCAATTGTTTTGTCTAACTTATCTTCATATGTTTAGTTCTTTACATTTTTCCAGATTTATAAGCAACCATGTCAAGACCACCTATTATCATCAAGGGTTTGGTGAAAGGAAATCATGTGCGAAAAATGCTAATTAGAGTTGCTAACCTTTGGGTTGTGAAAGAGAAAAATGGATTGCATCATCTCGAAATGGTCATACAAGATGCGAAGGTAATAGTTTTCCACACTATTTGTATATATCTTTCGTTCATGCTGTTAAATAAACAACCACATTGTAGGGTGATCAAATTCATGTGACAACTCGAAATCGAGAGTTTAAAGATTGCATTGAACAACTTATCGAGAATGAAACCTATTGTCTTTATAATGGAGATCATATGGTTAATGAAGGCAATTTCAAGGTATGCCTCAACAAGTTGAAACTTGTATTCAATGGAGGAACCACTATTTCAAAAATGGAAATAACAGCAATTCTGCCACACCAGTTCAAATTTAAGCCAAATGTCGATTTTCTTAGTGGAAATTTTAACATGGATCTCTTAGATGGTGACCTTTATTTTATGTTACATATCGTATGTTTTAAATTCTTTGACACTAGATGCATTTTCAGAAAACTTCAATTCAACGTTAGATGTTGTAGGTGTTCTACAAGATGTTGTCAAAACACAAACGGACGGTGGTGGTAAGAAACCTTGTGTCAATATAACTCTATGTGATGAAGCTGGAAATGTTATTGAGGTTGCATTATGGGAAGATTACGGTAAACAATTCATGAACAATAACAACTCTAACAATTCTCCTGGTCCAACACTCCTTATTTTAACACATGCATGGTTTAAGGAAAATTAAGGCTAGCCATCTATTTCTAAACATAGCTCTGATGCTTCCATTGTATTTGGTTATAATATGTAACTAAAATTCTCTATATGAGGTGCAACTTCTGGATTTCCTAGCCTATAAAATGAATGGAATGGATTGAGACTTCATATTAACTTAGACCATCCCCAAGTTCACGCTTTTAAATCCAAGTACGAAAATTTTTGTTGAAACTTTTCATTATAGCCATACTTGACTACTATTCAGTATACTTCCATATCCTTCATGTAATTTTCATTTACATATTGGCATAGGTTATCATTAACCTAATCAATAATTTCACCGTCTCATTCTCTCACCCAAACATCATATTCATTTGTACAATCTGGCAACAAGAACTGGACAAAATCGAATGAGATCAAGAGCATCCGTCAAATCAGTGAAATCAAAAAGGGTTGTCGTTGTTTTTGGCATTCAAAGTTGATAGTCGTATTCATATAATTACTAACTGTTGTACCCCAAAATTTTCCTCCCCATTTTTTTCATATCTCTACTTGGCTAGGGTTCAGTTGCATACATTAATAACTCATGCATAAGCATCATTCATTCCCTCAAGGGATTACCAGGGATTCCAAATTATTGGCTTGTGGAGCTAGGGTTTGCTTGTATGTTAACTTGAAAGGTGTGGCTTGGACTTGCACCAACGCTCAGGGGCCTTCAGAACCCTAATTTCTTGATGTTGGAGGTATGGGTTCAATAGAGGAATATTCAGGAAAACCTCAAGGCTTTCTAACCCTAATGCTTGAAGATTTGGGCATGAAGCTTTGATTTTGTTTGTGAATCATCTTGATTTATTCAAAGATCCTGGCATGCCTCAGGTAAACCCAATCAAGAAAGATTTGGTTTAAAGGTATCTTACAACTTGATTCTTCATCTGGATGATCTTCAAACCTTAGTTCCACCCAATTCATCATCCATTGTGTGCTTGGTCATTGCCCATCATAACTCCTTGTATTTGGTTCATTCATGTTGATTTTGGTTTGGTTCTATCCATGTGTGCTTAAGGCCATTGGTCCTAGACCAAGTCTTTGGTCCTATGAACTTCCAAGTGCCTAACCTTTGATTTGTTTGGTCCATTCATGTTGAGTCCATCCAAGTACATTTCATGACATTTCCCAATGCTTAGTGTTTGGTTTATGTATCTTTGGTTCATGTTTATCATTGTCTATGCAAGTCAAGGTGATTCATGTTATTGGTTTATTCAAGGCGTTCATGTGCATCCTAAGCCATATTCATGGTTCATTTCAATCATATCCATTCAAGATTAAATCACCTTCATTCAAGACCATTTCCCAACCATTTCCAATCCATTTCATTCAAAAAAAACTTCAAATTCCATTACAAAGCAATAAGATGTCCATTACATGAAAAATGACAAATTTTGGCAACTTTGACCAAGTGTTGACTTTGGTCAACAATTGACTTTTTGGTCAACTTTGACCAAAGTCAACTCACAACCCCTAAACCTAATCATACTTATTTCATCCTAATCTCCCATTTCAATGCCATGATCAATGTGTCCATGAAAAAAACCATCCTTTGCATCAAGATTTGGTCATTTAACATTGCCTTGAAACCATGACCATATCATCACCCTGCTGCCATATCAATCCAAATGCCTTGATAAACCTATAATTGTCCCTGCAATAGACTTTGGTTCAGAGCTTCATTAAACACAAAACATGAATGGAAACCACAACAATTTTGCACCAAAACCTGTTAGATACCATTGCCCTATTTTGAGCCAACCAAGAACCATAGTGCAACCTGCAGCAAACCCTGCAGTGACCAAGTCATGAGCCTTCTACAGAACCAGAAGAAAGTCATCTAAGAATGCCATAGCAGGGATTCACTTCAGATCATACATCAGACTTGCCATGATAGTTCAACAACAATATGTCAAATCCTGCAATGCAAAATATCGAGCAAGCAACCACCTTGCACAACAACATGACCTGCTACAACACCAAAGGCCAAAAGACCACCACAAGCAACAACCCAATGCAACAAAGCACAAATCCAAATCATAAAATGTAAAATCAGGGTATGGAATCAAAATGGCAATACAAATCATGACATGAACCCATGAGTATGATGCAGTATGGAAGCATGATGCAACATATGAGCCAATGGACTATGGCCATGAACACACCAAGTCAGAAATGTAAGCCATTCACCTGCTGCAGAATGAGTGATGACCACTTCCACATCAACATTGATCAATGCATTGCTTCATGCCATTCCATATCAGAACCTACAAATGGCAACACCAGTCTAAGAAAAATCAGTTCAATTCAGGGCATTGTTCAAGCTGCTTATCACCACCAACATTGAACCTGATGGATTAAAGCAATACAACCATAAAGATCATGGACTCAATATGCAAATCAGGAAATAAACCCTACAAAGCCAGTGCACATGACCAGGTCCACCCCAAAATAATTCACCTATCATACACCACATCAATCCAACAATAACATGCATAAGAGCTTGATTCTGTTTAGCCTAACATCAATCACATTTCATTCTAATAACATACATTCATGGTATGCAATGTCATACAACAATATTACATGCCTGCATCAAGTCTCAACTGCTGCAGTATACCATGAAAACATCACAGCAGGAGCAAATCAAAGCAGTCATGTAGTTCATCATGATTCATCTTGCATCCAACACCAGGTTCAAACTGTTGTAGAAAACCTACAAAATAGCAATAATCAGCAGCAGGGAAATGGTTGACATGAGTTCAGTTCATCATCATTCACAGTATGGTAGCAACAATCAAATTCATCATGGATAGCATCTTGCATCAGACCTAACCACATCAACAAAAAATCATACAAACAATAGCAACACATTATGTATTGTGAACCTGCAACAAGACCTCATACCACACCAAACCACAACAGCCCTGCACAAACACCATCCTGCAGTAACACTGCAGACCAAGGCAAGGGAATGACCAACACCTGCAGCATCCATGTTCATCATCAACCAAGCACACACGTTGGCCAAACATCATCATTGCACTAGCTAAACAAAAGCCCATAGATTCATCAAGTTAACAAAACTGGGAATAAACCACACAAATCATTGTAATATCCAAACCTGCAGGAATAGAGTAAGTGAAGACACACATACACCAATGACCATGCATATTAGATTGTGGCATAGTGACTAGAGTTGGAACATCACCTAAGAACAACACTACATTATAAAGTGGCCAATGAAGCAAATAGGTCATTGTCTAAACCAGTCTAGCAGTAACTCAAATCCCTAACAACTGGCAATAGATTGAAGCCTGTTCAGCAGGTCAAGAATCAAACTTCAAGGCCAATTTCATTTAAGGAATAACCTATTGCAGCCAGTTATTCAAAGAAAAACCAATTAACCAACTTAAGAATTGCACTAACCTCTGACTTAGTGAGCTAACTAACTGAACTCACTGAGTCCATTCTAACTGTTTCCCGAGCTAACTCCAAACCTAAATCATAACTAACCCCTAACCTACACCAATCCAAGCCTAAACCCTATAAATTAACACCACCTCCCTTATTTCTGAACCCTTGGCAATCATTGCACTCTCATCATTTGCGAATCCTTTCCCTCACTACATGCACTCTCCCAAAATAGTTGAAGCTCACAATTAGAGATTCAAACCTATTGTGCTTAAACTCCTTCAAGGTCTCACTCAATCCAGAAGAAGAAGAAAAAGAAGAAGAAGAAGAAGAAGAAGAAGAAGTATCACGAGAAGAAGAGGAAGTGATAGGTGAACTAGAGGCAAGGACATATAAGCACTTACCTGACTCCGGAGAAATCTCCGATCATGGTGACTTCTTGATCCTTTATTTTTCCATTTCTCGTGCATATACGGTAGAATGTGAGGAGTGAAACCAAAGCCCCAACCCCAGGGGCTTTGAATCAACACTTCCAGGGTTTAATTTGAAATTGAATGGTTAGGGTTTACAGCATATACTGTTTCGGTTAGAATTCTGGGAGAAGTTTTGTACAAAATTGAGGTTGGATTTAGAAAGAGCACGGTGAGAAGGTTATTGTGATAGCTCAATTTTGGCTTTTGGTGGCCACCGCCGTCGGGAGCGACGACCGGCGCGGTGGCCCATGGAGGAGCTTTGTTTCATGCAAGTGAGCGCTGACCAGTGAAGGGCGCGCATTATTGAGGGATTCAAAAGCATGGACTTCATGTTTCAGTCAGTGTGGTGGTAGTTGGGCTTTGCCTCATTCTAGCCCAATGAAAATCCAATACTTACTCTCCGTTTTCCGTTTCTAAGTTGTGGAGCTCGAAGTCTCAAGTCAAGATCTTCAATCAAGGCATCCTCAGCCACATCAAGCAGCGGATTATACAAGACAAATCAAAGGTCAACACTTGGTAAACACGATTCAAATTGTATGAAATGAGCCTTAAGTAATAGGGAATTATGAGACGGAGTCACTCCTATCCTCGTCTATAGCGACTTTGTGTATGGGGCGTAGGCCCCAAATATTCAAAGTGTTCTCCCTTATTCATAGACTTTAGTGTAATGAGAATCGATTAAATTACCAAGTCTTCTTCACACGAAATCAACATCAACACAAGGATCGACTAGGAAGATTCTTTACCAATAACTTGACAGTTAAGAGAAGTACCACGCGCTACGATCCTTAAGTAATAGGGAATTACGAGACGGAGTCCCTCCTATCCTCGTCTAGAGAGACTTTGCGTATGGGGCATAGGCCCCAAATATTCAAAGCGTTCGCCCTTATTCATAGACTTTAGTGTGATTCCTATCAATCGTCTGTCAAGCCTCCTATTATTCATCCTCCATTCTATTCATCTCTACTCAATCATTCAATCATATTCTTTTGCCTCAAATCACCTTGTTTTCAACCGTAGTAGGCGGAACTACGATTGCTCTGATTTCCTTATTGCACTATAAGGATACATAGGCAGGAGAACCCAGCTTCTTCGTGAGCTACCCTACTTATTAATCACTTAATTCTTCATGCATTCAATCTATACCATCCTTTTGAGATCAATTATACTTCTCCTTGGACTCCTTATTTATCCTCTTAGGATGATCTAGTGACAATCCACCTCATCAATCGAGAGTTGTTTGGCTCGTACCCAAACATTTAATTCACTCATTTCGGCTAAGATGCCACTTTTCTCTTCGATTTGGAGTCTATCCCTTTCTTGGATCCAAGATACTATTCTTATTTGATCTCGAACTATTTGTTCCCCATCCGATGATATAATGTTCCTTGTACACCATAATACTTTCTCTTGGGCCCCGCTTTTACCCCTTTGAGACATTGTAGCACCAGTTCATCTTATGAATCAAGAGTTGTTTGGATCGTACCCAGACATTCAATTCATTCCTTCGGTTGAGAGTCTTGTTTACTCTTTGATTCCAAGTCCCATCCATTTGTGGGTTCCCTCGATACCATTCTGTTGGTACAAGTTATACTTTTCATCATTGTATGTCTATCTCTCTATTCTCGTGGTTCCGAACTACGATTGCTCTGACTTTCTCATTGCACGACGAGAATACGTAGGCACGAGGATGTGAATCCTTGGCGAGCATACTCTTAATTATTCCTTCATCCCCCTTAGGGCACCATCCATATCTTTCATTATTCATTACCTACCTTCGATCATAAATCGTTCACCCAGTGACATACTATTTCTTTGACATCAAAATACACTTTTTGTGGAATTCCATATACATCCTTTTAGGACGCCTAATGTAAAGTCCCCATTTCTATCTAGAGTTGTTTGGCTCGTTACTCAGACATCCCTATGGTGAAAATTCAATTTCTCCTATGGATTCCAATACACTTTCACCTTTCGGTTTCAAACAATACTTCTTCAGTCACTTGTCACCAGATATTCATTTATGTGACTTAGGTCACTTCATTCCGTTCATCCCATGATGCATTCATAATCTACCTTCATTCACTCCACGTGATATATCTATTCTTTGAGCCAAATACACTATACCTTTGTGTTCCATCTTGTATCTCCTTGTGAACCAAGAGTTGTTTGGCTCGTATCCCAAACACCTAATTTCTCTCTTTTTCGATTGTTCCAATACATTGATATTATTTTGTAGGCCCTCACTTATTGGTTCGTACTAGTTTTACTCTTGGGCTCATCTTTTCCCCCTTGTTGGAGCCCAAAAAACTATTCTTTGGTTCAGACCATACCTTTGATCACACTTCTTTTCATCTCCTATCACTAGTTCTTTGAACTACGGAGCTTTGAATTCCTCATTGCATTATGAGGATACGTAGGCATGAGGGCCCTAATCCTCACTGAACACTTTATTTATTTATTTCCTTTTCCCATTCTTTTGCGAGTAATCTTAGATATCACATTTGTTCGAGCGAGAACAATCAAAACGGTTCCCATGGAGTACCATGGATGTTTGGGGTGCTAATACATTCCCCTTGCATAATCGACTTCCTTACCCATCATATCTTTTTCCCCCGGGTTTTATCGATGTTTTCCCTTTCCTTATGGAATAAATAAAGTTCGATGGTGACTCTGTTGTATGTTCGAGCGTGCCATACGTTCGGGTATATTTCCGCTAGCTTCACTAACAAATTATGATCTCAAAATAGGAATGTTTTGTCACAACCATTGGCACGTGATCGCGACTTTATGAGTCTATTGGGGTATTAACTGCAAGTGCACAGTCTAATCGCGTAGTAATAAAAGATATCGATCCCACAGGGACTTATGAATCGATATACCGTTTTCTAGGGTTACTTCGTAAAGCTAAGGCGGATTATACTTTGTTGATTAGGGGGAAAAGTAAAACTAAAATAAGATCTAGATTAAATATCAAATATAGCGGTTATCGGTATGTAGTTCATCGTAATTAGGGAATCAAATCTTCATTGGTTTCGTAGTTTTAAAATAAATCTTTTCGGTAGACACTATTGATTTAAAAGCCTTTTCTCAAACTCTCGCTCTGTTGAATAGACTATGACTTTATATTAACGTGCGCTGTCACTAATTAGTTAAGTCCAAAATCACTTTTTGAAAACAATAGAATCTATAGAAACTCTTTTTAAGAAAACACTAACCATTTAAACACCCTTGTCTCAAACTCTCGCTCTGTTGACTTAGATTATATAATTAAACTTAGATGCTTAACTCTCGTCCTCACATTTAACCTTTAAAAATACTTTTTGAAAATGATTAGAATTTAATTAACTCTAAAAATTGCTTTCGCCCTGATTTAAAATTAATGTCCAATTTACACTGTCCAGTTAAAAGCTCAAACTTTCGTTCTATTGGTTTTAACTTCTTTATGTCTTTTACTCTCGTACAAAAACTTTGGTGTTAATTCTATAAATTGAGACCATAAAAAGAGTGATTGTATTTTCAAATAAATCTAAACCAACTTAGTTTTGATTCCTTCATTCCGCTTACTTTACATACCGATATCTAAGTTTATTTAGCCAGACATGCTAAACAAGCCTAAACAATAATTATGCTTACATACAGCCATATCAGACAGACAGTATAAATAAATAACAGTGCAGAGCATATATAAATTAAAACAATAAATTAAAGAACCTGTAAAATTAATAGAAATCTTGATTGTTCTCTAACTTTGATGTTTGAACACTCCACCACAAGCCGGTTGGATTTGTTTTTCACAATCTTCGATCAGACAGTAAAATAAAGGCGAAGGAATAAAATACTATGATCTAACGTAAGGTTAGATCCAGTAAAAATTACACAATAGTTTCCGGTGTAGAAACTATTGTGAGAAAATTAATTGAATGCTTCAAAATTGACTAGAAAAGAAAAGAAATAAAAATTGCTAGGAAAGTAAAGTGCTGAAAGAATTAAAAAGGCAGTAAAATAAATGCAGTGCCGAAAACTGGAAAATTGAGAGAGCCCGTGAGAGCTGCAGGGTTGGATCTATTTATATTACTCCAATTTGTAACCGTTTCCCACAAATTCCTTCAGTAAGTAACCTTCACGCTTCAACGAGTCAAACGGAAGAATAGGCTCAACGTGCCTCTGTTGCGCGTCAAAAGCCAAAAATATAGGAGTGGAGTGTGACGTTCGTCACACCATGTGTTACACTCGTAACACAAGGTAGCAGGGCGTGACGCTCGTCACACCATGTGTGGCGCTCGTCACAGCTTCAGCGCTTAGGCAATTTTGGGCTGGGCTTTAGTGGAATTTCTTCTCATCCTCTTTTTGCACCCCCTTTTCTTCCTTTTTCACTTATGCTTCAAATAAGTTATCTGAGATAAATAGAAGGGAAAATACCAAGTAATATCGAATAATATGAAATAAATTGAAACAAATAATAATATAATTTAATTAAATCGAGTCCAAAAATGTGATATTATTTCATGTTATCAAACTCCCCCATACTTAGATCTTTGCTTGTCCTCAAGCAATATACAGTATAGAAATCAGTTTAAAGTATTAGCCAGATGAAATTTCCAA
Source organism: Lathyrus oleraceus (assembly GCF_024323335.1). Classification (NCBI taxonomy): domain Eukaryota; kingdom Viridiplantae; phylum Streptophyta; class Magnoliopsida; order Fabales; family Fabaceae; genus Lathyrus; species Lathyrus oleraceus. Next base: position 111,626,326 of record NC_066580.1, read on the forward strand.
ACACACATCAAGTCGTAATAGGTTGCAAGTAAATCTTGTTTAGAAATAGCCTGAGCTTAATCTTAACATCAACAACTACCGTTACAACCTCAGATAACCCCACCTTATGCAAACCAGTTCGAGTCACGCTATTATAGCTATCCTAGTTCCTTTACTCTTATTTCACCCGTTTTCATTCTAGTGAAATCACATTAAGCCCTTTATCTTTTCGCGCACATAGTGGAGTAACCGGTTAGTGATTCTGATCCCCTTTTTAGCTTGAAGTTCTGGTACATAAGTTGGATAACTTCGTTATTTAGTCCATTGCAAATTGCGGGGGATCGGACCGTAGTCCGCCCTACCAAGTTCAGCACCAGAAACCGCTGAACCAACTCACAATGGATCGTTCATACAATGTTTTTGCAGGGTTCGCAACCTTTGGATTAAATGATCGAGTAAGGATCACCTAACTTAATTAGTGCATTTCCTGATTTCTTTTATATTCTTTTGGGAATCATTCACTTATATTCATCGGCTCTCCACGTAGTTTGCTATTAAGATGGTGTCGGCTTCTCGTATAAACTACTCGGGGTTACTATAAACCTAAAAGTTCAAGGGATTGGTACAATAGGGACTTTTCTGATCTAACATGTTGAGGTTTTTAGAGCGTTGGGGCGGTAATAATTTTTGTCTTAATTTTACTCAAGTTTGATAAAATAGGCAACCTTTATACTTTTTGAGTGTGTTGAATTTTTGTTATGGCTCAAGAAAATTGAGGGGAATAGATAATAAGAATTTTTCACACTAGGGACTTAACTTTAAAATAAATATATATTATAAATATATATTTTTTTAAATTAAAGCAATAAATGAAAGGGAAATAATAATGAAAAGGGAAATACATACTTGAAAAAAAAGAAATGTTGAAAGAGGAGTAATCATAACTGAAAAGAAATGTTGAAAGAGGAGTAATCATAATTGAAACAAAGTTTTTCCCCCCCATACTTAAATGAAACATTGTCCCCAATGTTTTTAGAGAAAAGCGAAAAGAAAGGAAATAAAAAGATAAATATGCTTAATTTTGCCGACGTCCTCTTGTTCTTGGCCCCGGTGATCGTTGACGAACCTCTAAGTCATCAAACCTACTGAGCAAATCGGTGAACCGCTGGTCGGTTATTGCATTCCTCGCTTCCTATTGTTGTTGTTGCATCTGACGCATCAGTTGCATCACTTCGGTATTCTGTGCATGCATGGCATCAATAGCATCCATGATGTCATCATTAGTTGCTGGCCTTCTTCTTCGACGACGTCGGGAGGATGGACCAGTTGCATTATCAGAAGGGTTAAGCGGGGCTGACTGTTGTTCAAGACATTGATCACCTTGCTCCATTTCTTCAAACTCGTTCGGGGCCGGGTTTGCTTGTGTAGGCTCGGTAGCTTCGGGAGCATTAAGGTCGTAGATGAATCGGTCGGGGTTGGTGACATCTGTGAGGGCAATGTTGGGTAAAACAACGCTTGGGACTTCTTGGTTATTCACCATAAGATAATACCTTCCGCCTATCCTGTTTTTGATTAAGCGGCTAGAGCGACAATAGCTTATATCCATAAATAGGGGTGGGAGAGCTTGTAAATTTTGAAGTCGGTCCCCTAGATTCAAACCGAGTGCTATGGAGGTTATTAATCCTCCAATCACGAAAGGTTGGCGCCCTCTAGCACATAGGGTGCGGATATGGTGAAATAAGAAAGAAGCGGCGTTTACCTTTGTATCCATTGCAAAGACGCAGTGGAGGAAGAATAATTCCTTGGCATTGACTTTGCTGTTGTTGGGTCGGCCGAAAATGGTGTTTTGCAGAATGCGGATAAAATACCGGATGGTTGGGTTGTGTATGTGGGAAGCAAGTAGTACATCCCAATTATCGGTTTCCACACCGGATATTTTTCTAAAGAGGTCGAAGGCGTTTATGGGCCAATGTGAGTTCGGGGGGATTCTTGGGTGGACTTGGTCTCCTACAGGGAATTGTAGCATGGCACTTAATTGATCCTGGGATAGTGAGTACTCGGTGTTGAACATGCGGAAAGTTGCGGTACCGGTTAAGTATTCGTCTTCACCGGTAGGAGTGTTGTATGAATAAGAACTTAAAAATTCTAAGGTGAGTGACGGGTAGGTAGGTTGATTGTGTGTGCAAAGAAAGGTTAAATCAGCAAGGCGGAGCATCCATTGTATACCTTGAAGTAATCCTAATTCTTGTAAACAATTTAAATCAGGATACCTGGTAGATACGACACCTCGCTGTTGGAAACGCTCGAACTGCTCCCTTTGATAATTATCATCTTCGGATCGGAAGATAATATTTTCGAATTGTTGGTTGCCCGCCATACTGATAAGTGGGTTGAAAGAATTAAAAGGAATGAAAAAATGGATTTTTTTTGTTTATAGAATGGTTTGTGGTGTATGAAGAAAGGTATGGTAGGTATTTATAGGAAAAGTTTTGGAAGTTGGAAGGGGAGTGGGTGAGAGAAAAATAAATGTGGGTGAATGTGAGTAAATGGGTGAATGAATGGGGAAGGTAAAAAGTGGGGTGGTGTAACGGTCGTGTCCCCAACGGTTACTAACGTTCACCTATTCTGAAGCTGTCACGCTCGTGACAGAAGGTGTTACGGGCGTCACAGGCACTTGGTGTGATGACCGTGATGGCGTGTGTGACGCTCGTCACACAGTCAGCTTGCAACGGTCACAGCTTGCGTGGGTGCTTCATAATTTGTTTTTATTATTATTAATATATTTAATTTTTAATTTTCTTTGTTATGTATTTTGTTTATATTTATTGTTTTATTGTTTTATTTTATTTGCTATTGTAATGCTTTTAAATTGTCTTGCATGCTATTCTATTACCATAATATATGTATTTCTTTAACACGCATTGTCATTAGTAGCATATAATGGATATCATTACTTGTAATTATAGAAATTGCATAGATCAAAATAAAATAAACCAATAATGCCAATAGCTTCAATAAATATAAAGTAATATTTAAAATAAAAGAAAACATGGAAAAACAAATACTAAAATTAAAAATATAATGTCAAACAAAACTATAAATCCTAAGACTAAAACTAATTAACTCTAATTCTTCTAGCCATTTGTAGGATCTTTTGTTGGAGGGGCAAAGGAATCGACACGGCGGTTCAGCTCGAGGAAGTGATTTGTCATAGTAGTCATGTATTGCACAATTTCATGTCCCATCATATTTAACTCTTCTCTCATGGCCGCTTGTTCTGACATCAGAGCTTGAATAGCAGTGTTATAATCAGTTCCAGGCAATTGATGTTTAGGATCAGGTATTGCAGATTCTGCGGACGGGATAGGACGAGGTGGAGAGGCAACATCATGGTAACCAGATGGTGTCTGTGGGTCAGACTCAACATAAGAAACCTGGTCGTCACAAATCTCATAGTCTTGGATGGATTCAGTAGATCTAACAGGGGAAGGTATTCCATTCAGGTTGTAGAGCCAGTTATTTCGGTTATGAACACTCGTCATCGGGCTAGGCAAGGTGAATAGGCAAAGAACTTGGTTGTTAATTATTAACTCAAATTCTTCAGGTCCAAGATTTCTGATAAACAGAGTGTTGAAGAGGAAAGGTATACTCATGGGCTCAATGCCACAGAAAGGACTCAAGTCAAGCATGGGTTGGCGTAATCCGATAGCATTACCAATCATGGTTATCAATCCCCCTATTTGAATTGGTGCTCGGTCATCTTGAATAAGGCGGTCAAAATTTGCCAACATATAAGTGGCACCATTCACTGGACGGTTCTGGGAAGCACAAAATATTATGAAGAGCTCATCACGAGATACTGTGGTATTGTTTGATTTCTTCCCTAAAAGAGTGTGTGCCAGGATTTTGTGGAAATAACGAAATGCTGGGTTATGAATGTTTCCAGAAAGAAACTCATGTTCCTCAGGGTCGTCATTACCCGTCAAACTTCCCCAAAAATGTTCAAGCTCTCTATATTCAAAAAGGTCTTCTTGGCTCATGGTGAATGTATCAAAAGAGGTAGGGAACCCTAAAAGGTTAGTAAAGTCTTGAGTATTAAATTGATACTCCATATTGAACATCCTGAACTGGATGAAACCTCTGCTTATTCCTTTTCCATGGCTTGGTAGATAGATCAGGGAGCTAAGGAATTCTAGAGTTAGCCTCCGGTAAGTGACAAATTGTCTTCGAATAGGAGTGGTTTCCCATCCTATTTGACTCAGCAGATACATGACACTCTCTCTTAGTCCAAGGGCAGTCATTGCCCAATCATCAGCATAGAAACTAGGTAGCATCTCTCTCTCTGCTAGTTCTTCAAACTTTTGTTTCTGAGCTTTCCCTCTGAATTTGATACCCATACGATCAATTTGTCCCATCAGGTTAGTGTTAACTAAAGAAAAGAAAAACAAGAGTTTTAGTTAGGATTTGGCCAAATGCCGAAAGAAAAGAAGAAATATTTAATTAAAATAAAGAATACGAAGAATGAGAACTAAATAAAATTTTAAAAGAATAATCAAAGAAGAAATAGAAATAAAAATTTGTGGGTTGCCTCCCACGAAGCGCTTTGTTTAATGTCGCAAGCTCGACATAAAAACTATTAAATATAATCTATAAATTCTGGAGGCATTACGTCTAAGTGCAGGACTTGCGAATCTTCATTGTTCTCGGCATGATGATAATGTTTTAGACGCTGCCCGTTTACGATAAATGGTTCAATAGATTTTCCTTTAATTTCCACAGCTCCACTGGGAAAGACATTGGTGATTTGGAAAGGGCCTGACCATCTAGAGCGTAGTTTTCCTGGGAATAACTTCAGTCTAGAGTTGAACAGAAGGACTACATCGCCTTGTTTGAAGGTTTTTCTTGATATACGTTTATCATGCCATTTTTTCGTTCTTTCTTTGTAGATTCTGGCATTTTCGTAGGCGTCTTGTCGAAGTTCCTCTAATTCGTTTATGTCAAGGATTCGCTTTTCACCAGCGGCCTTATAGTTTAAATTTAGATTTTTAATAGCCCAATAGGCCTTATGTTCTAATTCTACCGGGAGGTGGCAAGATTTTCCATAAATAAGCTTAAATGGGGTTGTCCCTATGGGAGTTTTGTAAGCGGTTCGATAAGCCCATAAAGCTTCGGGTAATTTTGCTGACCAGTCTTTTCTTAATGTAGCGACTGTCTTTTCCAATATTTGTTTAATTTCTCTATTGGACACTTCCACTTATCCACTAGTTTGAGGATGGTAAGGTGTTGCTACTCTATGCTTTACACCATACTTAAACAATAATTTTTCGAATATTCTAGATATGAAATGTGATCCTCCGTCACTGACGACTATTCTTGGGACACCAAATCTTGGGAAAATTATATTCTTAAAGAGTCTAGTTACTACTCGTGTGTCGTTTGTTGGAGAAGCTATAGCTTCAATCCACTTTGATACGTAGTCAACCGCTACGAGTATGTACTTGTTACCGAAAGAAGGTGGAAAAGGTCCCATGAAATCTATTCCCCACACGTCGAAAATCTCTACTTCCAAAATGCCCTTTTGTGGCATCTCGTCACGTCTAGATATGTTTCCCGTGCGTTGACACCTATCGCATTTCTTGACAGCATTATGTACATCTTTCCATATGTTTGGCCAATAAAGACCGGCTTGTAGGATTTTAGAGCAGGTCTTGGATGTACTTGCGTGTCCACCATAGGGAGCGGAATGACAATGTTGGATTATACTTTCTACTTCTTCTTCAGGTATACAGCGACGGAAAATACCATCGGGGCCTCTTTTGAAAAGTAAAGGGTCGTCCCAATAATAATGTTTTATGTCATGGAAGAATCGTTTCTTTTGTTGGTAAGATAAATTAGGTGGAACTATTCCGGCAGCTAAATAATTGACGAAATCAGCGTACCATGGTGTAACACATATAGCTAAGGTGGTCTCTACCTGTTTATCAGCTCTATTTTCTTCCAAAGTAGCTATAAGTTTATCGTACGAGAAGTCATCGTTGATCGATGTTCTTTTCGGTTCCAGATTTTCTAGTCTAGAAAGGTGATCTGCTACTACGTTTTCAGTTCCTTTCTTATCTTTGATTTCCAAGTCAAATTCTTGTAGCAACAAAATCCACCTTAGGAGTCTAGGTTTAGCGTCCTTTTTTGTTAAGAGGTATCTAATGGCGGCGTGATCAGTGTAAACGATTATTTTAGCTCAGACCAAGTAGGAACGAAATTTATCTAGCGCAAATACTACTGCTAAAAGTTCTTTCTCGGTCGTGGCGTAATTCATTTGTGCTTCATCTAGGGTTCTACTCGCATAATATATGACGTGAAGTTTTTTATCTTTTCGTTGTCCTAAAACAGCGCCTACGGCGTAGTCACTTGCGTCACACATTATTTCGAATGGTTCATTCCAATCCGGAGTCTGCATTATGGGTGCGGAGATCAATGCTTGTTTAAGTGTTTGAAACGCTTCTAAGCATTTACTGTCGAATATGAATTCAGCATCTTTCATTAGTAGTCTGGTTAAAGGTTTAGTTATTTTAGAGAAATCTTTAATGAATCGTCGGTAGAAACCGGCATGTCCTAAGAAGCTTCGTACTTCCCTCACAGTTTTCGGAGGTTGAAGGTTTTCGATTACTTCTATTTTGGCTTTGTCTACTTCGATTCCTCTATTTGATATAATGTGTCCCAAAACAATTCCTTCTTGTACCATAAAGTGACATTTTTCCCAATTAAGTACTAGGTTTACTTTTACACATCGCTCTAGAACTCTTTCTAGGTTTTCCAGACATTCTTCGAAACTTTGTCCGCATACGGAAAAGTCATCCATAAAGACTTCCATGATGTTTTCGAGAAAATCGGCGAATATTGCCATCATGCACCTTTGGAAGGTTGCAGGAGCATTGCACAAGCCAAACGGCATTCGTCGATAAGCGAAGGTACCAAAAGGACATGTGAACGTTGTTTTTTCTTGGTCATCAGGATGAATTGGTATTTGAAAGAAGCCTGAGTAACCGTCTAGATAGCAGAAATGAGAATGCTTTGCTAATCGTTCTAACATCTGGTCTATGAATGGTAAAGGAAAGTGATCTTTTCGGGTTGCTTTGTTTAGCTTTCTATAATCAATGCACATTCTCCATCCCGATTCGATTCGTTTGGTTATAGTTTCTCCTTTTTCATTTTTGATAACTGTTATACCTCCTTTCTTTGGTACTACGTGTACAGGACTAACCCATTTGCTATCAGATATAGGATATATGATACCTGCCTCTAATAACTTCGTTACTTCCTTCTTCACTACCTCACTCAGGATCGGGTTTAGTCTCCTCTGATGTTCCCTAGAAGTTTTACAGTCCTCTTCTAGCATGATGCGATGCATACAAATAGAAGGACTTATCCCTTTAAGATCGGTGATGTTGTATCCTAGTGCGGTTGGATATTTTCTTAAGATATGTAGGAGCTTTTCGATTTCGAGTTTTCCTAGGTCTGCATTAACTATCACTGGTTGTTCAAGTTCTGAGTCTAGGAATTCATATCTCAGATTTTTGGGAAGTGTTTTCAGGTCGAGGGTTGGTTTCTTAAGGCATTGCGTAGGATCTGGTGTTATTGCTAAACAATGGTTCAGTCTGTCTTCTACACGATAGTCAGATGATTTGTCATTTTCTAATTCTGTTTCTTTTATGCATTCATCGATGATATCCATGAAGTAACATGTGTCATCTATTGCAGGTGCTTTCAAAAATTTGGAAAGAATGAACTCAATTTTCTCTTCTCCTACTTCGAAAGTGAGTCGTCCTCGTTTTACGTCTATGATAGCACTGGCGGTTGCTAAGAAAGGTCTTCCCAATATAATGGGTGTAACTTCATCTTCTCTTATGTCCATAATTATAAAATCGGTTGGGATGTAGAATTGACCTATGCGCACGGGAACGTTTTCGAGAATTCCTACGGGATATCTAACGGAACGATCTGCTAATTGCACAGACATTTTAGTTGGTCTTAATTCTCCCATTTCAAGTCTCTTGCATATGGACAAGGGCATAACACTGATACCGGCTCCTAAATCGCATAAAGCTTTGTCTATGACAAATTTTCCTATGTGACAGGGTATAGAGAAACTACCAGGATCTTTAAGTTTAGGAGGCATATTCTGGATTATCGCGCTGCACTCAGCAGTGAGTGTAACGGTTTCGTTATCTTCAAGTTTCCTTTTATTAGATAGAATTTCTTTTAAGAATTTAGCGTAGGAAGGCATCTGTGTAATAACTTCTGTAAAAGGAATGGTGACGTTTAATTGTTTCAGTAGGTCAACAAATTTTTTAAATTGGCCCGCGTCTTTAGTTTTAATTAGCCTCTGAGGATAAGGGATAGGTGGTTTGTAAGGCGGTGGAGGTACATAAGGTTCTTTCTTCTCTACGGTTTCCTTATTACTCTCTTCCTTTTCCTTAGGTTTACTTTCTTCCTCAGTTGGCTTTTTAGAGTTTTGGTTTTCAATTCTTGGATCAGATGGTCTTTCTACCTCTGTTCCACTTCTTAATATAATTGCATGAGCGTGGCTTTTTGGATTAGGTTGGGGCTGTCCAGGAAATGTACCAGTTGGGGCAGCGGTAGGCGCTTGTTGTTGAGCTACTTGTGAGATTTGTGTTTCCAGCATTTTGTTATGGGTAGCCAGGGAATCTACTTTACTTGCTAGTTGTTTAATCTGTTCGTTAGTGTGTACATTCTGGTTTAAGAAATCTTTATTGGTTTGCTGTTGAGAAGCTATGAAGTTCTCCATCATGATTTCCAAGTTGGATTTCCTAGGAACGTTATTGTTAGATGTAGATGGGATCGGCTTTTGATATCCAGGTGGTATAGCTGGGGCTTGATTTGGAGCTTGTCATGGTGCGTATAAGGCATTGTTGCTCTTATATGAAAAATTAGGATGGTTCTTCCAGTTTGAGTTATAGGTATGCGAGTAAGGATTTCCTTGTGCATAGTTCACCTGCTCTGCTTGGATTCCTGTTAGGAGTTGACAATCTGTAGGAGTGTGACCTTGGATTCCACAGACTTCGCAATTTTGAGTCACGACAACCACGGTGGCTGGAGGTGATACATTTAAACTTTCAATTTTCTGGGCAAGAGCATCCACTTTTGCATTAACATGATCAAGGCTACTTATCTCGTACATGCCAGTTTTCGTTTGAGGTTTTTCTACCATTGTTCGGTCGCTTCCCCACTGATAATGGTTTTGGGCCATGCTCTCAATAAGTTGATAAGCATCAGCGTAAGGTTTGTCCATAAGCGCACCACCTTCGGCGGCGTCTATGGTTAGTCTCGTGTTGTACAAGAGACCATTATAGAAGGTATGAATTACTAACCAATCCTCTAAACCATGGTGTGGACAAAGTCTCATCATGTCTTTGTATTTTTCCCATGCTTCGAAGAGAGACTCGTTATCTTTTTGTTTAAATCCATTTATCTGGGCTCTTAGCATAGCTGTTTTGCTTAGAGGAAAATATCGGGCAAGAAAGACTTTCTTCAACTCATTCCATGTGGTGACTGAGTTGGAAGGAAGAGACTGAAGCCATCTTCTAGCTTTATCTCTTAACGAGAAAGGAAAAAGACGAAGTCGAATTGCCTCTGAAGTGACACCATTAGCTTTAACAGTATCAGCGTATTGGACAAATAGGGATAAATGAAGGTTTGGATCCTCGGTAGGATTTCCAGAGAATTGATTCTGTTGTACTGCTTGTAACAGCGAAGGTTTAAGTTCGAAGTTGTTTGCTTCGATTGCGGGTGGAGCAATACTCGAATGCGGCTCATCTTGTGATGGAGCGGCGTAATCTCGAAGAGCACGAGCTGGTTCTACCATCTCGGGTATCGGCGAAGGAAGAAGATTTTTAAGATCAACAATTTCGATTGGAGGAAGATTGTTTGCAGTACGATACTCTCGAATTCGTCGTAAGACTCGGAGATATCGTTCAACGTCGTTGATTCGTAAGTAATACGGTTCAACTTGTGAGCGAGTGTGTGGCATACAAATCAACGAAAGACAAAAGGAAAAATAAAAATTGCCTTAGTCTCTACAGCGTAATGGAAGAGTTACGATATCGACTAATTAAAAGTCCCCGGCAACGGCGCCAAAAACTTGATCGCGACTTTATGAGTCTATTGGGGTATTAACTGTAAGTGCACAGTCTAATCGCGTAGTAATAAAAGATATCGATCCCACAAGGACTTATGAATCGATATACCGTTTTCTAGGGTTACTTCGTAAAGCTAAGGCGGATTATACTTTGTTGATTAGGGGGAAAAGTAAAACTAAAATAAGATCTAGATTAAATATCAAATATAGCGGATATCGGTATGTAGTTCGTCATAATTAGGGAATCAAATCTTCGTTGGTTTCGTAGTTTTAAAATAAATCTTTTCGATAGACACTATTGATTTAAAAGCCTTTTCTCAAACTCTCGCTCTGTTGAATAGACTATGACTTTATATTAACGTGCGCTGTCACTAATTAGTTAAGTCCAAAATCACTTTTTGAAAACAATAGAATCTATAGAAACTCTTTTTAAGAAAACACTAACCATTTAAACACCCTTGTCTCAAACTCTCGCTCTGTTGACTTAGATTATATAATTAAACTTAGATGCTTAACTCTCGTCCTCACATTTAACCTTTAAAAATACTTTTTGAAAATGATTAGAATTTAATTAACTCTAAAAATTGCTTTCGTCCTGATTTAAAATTAATGTCCAATTTACACTGTCCAGTTAAAAGCTCAAACTTTCGTTCTATTGGTTTTAACTTCTTTATGTCTTTTACTCTCGTACAAAAACTTTGGTGTTAATTCTGTAAATTGAGACCATAAAAAGAGTGATTGTATTTTTAAATAAATCTAAACCAACTAAGTTTTGATTCCTTCATTCCGCTTACTTTACATACCGATATCTAAGTTTATTTAGCCAGACATGCTAAACAAGCCTAAACAATAATTATGCTTACATACAGCCATATCAGACAGACAGTATAAATAAATAACAGTGCAGAGCATATATAAATTAAAACAATAAATTAAAGAACCTGTAAAATTAATAGAAATCTTGATTGTTCTCTAACTTCGATGTTTGAACACTCCACCACAAGCCGGTTGGATTTGTTCTTCACAATCTTCGATCAGACAGTAAAATAAAGGCGAAGGAATAAAATACTATGATCTAACGTAAGGTTAGATCCAGTAAAAATTACACAATAGTTTCCGGTGTAGAAACTATTGTGAGAAAATTAATTGAATGCTTCAAAATTGACTAGAAAAGAAAAGAAATAAAAATTGCTAGGAAAGTAAAGTGCTGAAAGAATTAAAAAGGCAGTAAAATAAATGCAGTGCCGAAAACTGGAAAATTGAGAGAGCCCGTGAGAGCTGCAGGGTTGGATCTATTTATATTACTCCAATTTGTAACCGTTTCCCACAAATTCCTTCAGTAAGTAACCTTCACGCTTCAACGAGTCAAACGGAAGAATAGGCTCAACGTGCCTCTGTTGCGCGTCAAAAGCCAAAAATATAGGAGTGGAGTGTGACGTTCGTCAAACCATTTGTTACGCTCGTAACACAAGGTAGCAGGGCGTGACGCTCGTCACACCATGCGTGGCGCTCGTCACAGCTTCAGCGCTTAGGCAATTTTGGGCTGGGCTTTAGTGGAATTTCTTCTCATCCTCTTTTTGCACCCCCTTTTCTTCCTTTTTCACTTATGCTTCAAATAAGTTACCTGAGATAAATAGAAGGGAAAATACCAAGTAATATCGAATAATATGAAATAAATCGAAACAAATAATAATATAATTTAATTAAATCGAGTCCAAAAATGTGATATTATTTGATGTTATCAGCACGACCAAACGATTTAAAGCCTTCAAGTTTGGATGGTATTTTGAGGCGTGCCTGGCTTGGAAGACATCAAACAAGTCCCATGGAACCAAATTCAAATGTGTTTGCGGAGTTAAAGATGTTGAACCCGTTACAAATTAATATTTCAAATTCATTTTCCAAATTACAATACTTACTGATCAACCTGTTTTTCTTACATATACCACTATCTATTCATGTATTAGACACAAAATAGAAATCAAAGTCGAGTTTGATAATCATATGGGATGCTTTGTGTTTTGGGATAAAGATTGTATCACATACATTAATATGATTTCTAGGGAATTGAGACAACTCATGAAGGAGGTAATTAAATGTGCAATACCTACTCATTATTTGCAAGTTTTCATCTTAATTCAACGACATTTCACTTAGTATTTTGATTGTTGAGTTGGCCTGGAAAGGATAACCCAAAAATATATCTGATACGTCTAGAAAAACTTCTGAGCCAAGAGCTAGCATTTAGAATCACTTATCAATCTTTGTATGGACAATTATCAATTGTGACAATCCTTAATGAGCATGGTGTTTACAAAGCCTTAAATGATTTTCTTATTCAAATAAGGTACAAAGCATTAACCTTATGACTACATTCTTTTTTTAATACTCATAATCATGTATTGTCTTTTGAATATTTTGATCAATTAATTGCACTCAATCTGTTTACTCGTATGTTGCCATCATACTTCAAAAGCTACATTATTGGTAATGGACAAAGATCTTGGAGTGGACTTTCATCATGAACCTATTGTTTGTCAAAATTCTTAATCTAATGCATAAGTCTTAATATGCTTATTCAGATATTAAATCATAATGTATTTACAATTTACTTATGTCATTTGTAGTTGAGCCATTCACCTGAGAAAACTTTATTTGTACTCCCACAAACTTATGCCAAGAGTGATTGAATTCTGTTGACTTGCTCTAGCAACACCCCTACTAAGAGGGTTTATGTCCCAACTTCTCTGGATGATATTTTGCAAGATGAAGTCCTAGCTGCAATGTAATCTACAACTAAGGTTAAGCACATCAAGAAAGAGTGATCATATAAGGTAGGCATCATTTTTTGATGCATTTATATGTTTTATTGACATCATTAATGTAAGGTTGATTGCCATCCTCTGAGAACTATGTCTATTTATTGGTGTCCTTATGTGTTATGTATAACTTTGAAATGTTACATTGACTTGAAGAACTAACGACTTCATGTTTATGTCTAAGTTTATGATTTTTTGTTGATCATCTAAATATTGTAAATGATATATGTTTTTCACAAAAACTTGATCCAAATGAAGTTGTTCTTTCCGTAATACTAAAGTTTTAAAACCAGTATTAACTTATAAATTATCTCACTTGGTAGAAGTATGCTTATTCGACTTATATTATGAAAAAATGTATAATTTGTTTAACAACTCAACCAATTTATAGGTTGTTTAACAACTTGACCAATTCATACTGCGTTATGATACAACTTAACAAGTTTATCACTTAAATTGGGAAATTAACTTGATTATGCTCCTTGATTATTTATAAGAAACTTTTAATTTTGAAAGCAATGTTATCATTTTAGTAATTGAATACAACAATTGTACCTTAAATTTTGAATGAATGCACAAAAATATCATTACAAATGAGCATTTAAAAGGAATTTGTTTTTAACACATACAATAATGAAAAACATATTATTAATCGTTTTTGTCGAGACATCCAAATATATGCATTTACCGACCACAGTAGGCTCAGATCAACAACCTTACTTCTTCACCACTTCTACTATCATACATAGTCATGAATTTCCCCATTGTTTAATGATATGACTCAATTTCAACCTCACAAGGGTAGGTTCTGTTCCACCGATTTTATTTTGTTTTACACATATGCGATCAATGACTACATCATAAGCATGTTAAATCTTAGACTAAGCTCACCTTTATGTTCAAGTCTCTTTGAATAATGTTATCCATTTTCACACTCTACCTTGTATAAGATTATATCATGTAAGGTTTAATTCATGATGTTTTATGTCATAACACATCCTGATGTTGTCATTTGTTGGTTATCATGCATGGTTGTAACATAGTTTTATAGGCTGTCAAGTTCAAACAACTAACCAGACACCTGGTTTTTTGGATAACATGATACCACTGGTCAACTCAATATTTAATATAACCCGTATCAGCTTGCTCCTTTCATGTCCTGCCAGCAGTTTTTGCATGAATTCAGGTTTATCTTGATACAAGGTGGATCAACCTTTTCTCCTACCACCATCTATGAATACCAAATATGCTAGTCTTAATGCAATATCTATTTAGATTTGCTTTCAAGTCTATGAGCATTGTCTATGAGGGCTATAATACTATTTTCATGTTATATTTCATTATGACATCATGAACAATAAAATCAATTTGCAACCTTACTTGCAAAACATGTTACCATCGTACCATGTTATGAATTAGGCCCTAATGCAATACCTGTTAAGACCTACATGTATTTACCTTTTCCCTACATGTATTAACCCTTACTTTTTGAATTGTGAAGAAGTGCACAAACCCGTTATTTCACACTAAACTAACTAAACTTCATAAAAGTATACTAACTAACTTTTATGATTACTTTCACATTAATATAAAATAATTTAGTTCATTTTATTTATTGTAGGGACTACTTTGTTGATAAAATGTACTATTATATCACAATTTGGTCCTCATAGTTTCCTAAAATATCACAACATATATAATTACAATTCAATAATCGATTCACAAAGCATTAAGTTGTTTTTAACCTTATGAATATTTGGTTCAAGGTGGAATTTTTGCAATTGTCATGCTGATTTTCTAAGATGAGTAACTCATGGATTTTCTAAGATAACTTAGATGTTTTACATGCATAATAGCCACATTCTTATAACTGTATTATTAACTGTCATGAAATTTTATTCTTTACATACATTACTGAGATACAATGTGTTATTATTTAGATGCAAGTTGAGAAACTATGATTAATTTCCATGTTTATATGCAACTTTACAACACTGTTTTTGGTTCAACATTTCTAAACTAACCTTAGCCAAATGAATTTTTATATTACATTGCTTGTTATAATGGATAACACAAATCTGCATTATGTGTAATCTTAAGTAGTGGTGTAGCTATCTATAAATATGATGTTTCCCTCATATGGCTAAGACCTAAGAAGAAAAACTTGTTGTATAAGGTTATTCCATGATCATCATATCCTCATTTTATTGTGATGTATGCTAAGGAGTTGTATTTATACCTCCATTATTTAGAATGTATAATTAAGGCCACCTTACATAATAACAATGGATATAAATACAAAACTTCTAACTGTATTAATGTTCAATATTTGTTAGGTAACTCTTTAATTTGGTTCATGAACACACTGTAATTTATTCTTTTGAAGAGCATGAATATGTGTGGTTAAGTAATATGCCCATGCAAATCTTTTTGTATTGCATACATGTGACTTTTTTTACTTCCCTTTATTCATTACAAACATGAATTTCACTAACAAACCATACCACTTATTTGTTGGTGTAAGCCCTAGAGGCCAATACTTTTGGTACTTGTATCGAATTATTTATTAATAATAAAAGGCTTTTTCTTTATTATGTTTGTTTAATAAAGTCCCTAGAATAGCTAGTCCGTTTAATGTATCAAGTATGACTTAATCATGAGATCACATTAAACATAAGGACACTATTCTTAAAGTATCCGTAGTCGAGCTTTATTGTGAAGTGGGATAACATTAAACCATTAAGACTATTATGTATATAGACTGATGATCACATCTCATGGATCATGGATAAGGAGTTATCAAGTCTTAAACATAGGTATGAATATTAAGAGTAATATTTATACCGGATTGACCCGCTATGAGAATACTATATAGAAAGTTATGCAAAGTGTCATAAGTTATTCTCATGGTGATAATGGTGTATACCACTCTTCGACCTGAAACCACTATGGACCCTAGATGTAGAATCGAGTGCTTTGTTGCTGATCCAACATTGTCCGTAACTGGATAACCATAAAGACAGTTGATGGGTACTCCACGAAGCATGCTGAGGGACATGAGTGACCTAGATGGAATTTGCCCATCCTGCGTAACAGGATAAATGTCTATGGGCCCAATATTGAACTGGACAAGGATGACACGGTCTATGCCTTGTGTTCAATATAGACATAAGGGCAAAAGGGTAATTATACACATAATCATTATCACGGAAGGACTTGTCAGATCACATGACATTTTCGTGTCTTGGGTAGCAGTGATGTGTTGTTAGATACCGCTCACTGTTTATTATGTTAAATACGTGATTTAATATAATTGCCAACGCCGCGAAAACCTATAGGGTCACACACAAAGGACGGATTGATGAGAGATAGAGTAACTAAGGAACACCGTAAGGTACGGTGCACTTAAGTGGAATACGAAATATGGTAAGGTACCACACGCTTAAGTGATTTTGGGCATATTATAAGATATGGGCCAAAATACACTTAAGTGGGTTGTTTAGCTTGAAGCCCACACAAGTGGTTCTATAAATAGAACCCTTGGGTAGAAGCATTGTCACTCTTGCTTGCAATTTCATTTCTCTCTCTCTCTCACTCAAAGCCTTCATTCGTGGCAGCTAGCACTGAGATTGAAGGAATCTGTTCGTGTGGACTGAGTAGAGACGTTGTCATCGTTCAACGTTCGTGATCGCCACAAGAGGTAACGATTCTATCGCTGATCATGCCCATTCGTAAGGATCACTAAATGGAGAAAATTTTAAATTCCGCTACGCCTTGGATGGCAATTCTCCTTAAGTGGTATCAGAGCCACTTACGAAACCATGAATCTAATAACCGTTTTTTTTCTGTATTAATACGATTAAAGACAGAATGAATCAAAGATTAAATTGAGATCGATCAAGTTATATATATGATATAAGTAATCCTGATGCAAAATACATTATATATGATATAGTGTTCTCGTTTCGTTCATTCAAACACTCAATGGTTTTTTTCCTTTGAGCGATCAATGGTCGTTTGCTTCTTGATCCGACATTAGTATGGTGAAGCAATGACGTGTTGATCAATCATACTGAATCAACAATCGAGATGTGTTTGACGGTCTGAAATTGGTGCATCAGGGTTAGTGACGGCACAAGGGTTGTGTTGTCAGAGAGTTATGCGATTGGGGTTGTGACTGCACAAGAGTTGTGCTTTCTAAACACTTTTTCGAACAGTGTTAACCGGTTAACGTATATGGTTAACCGGTTAACACAAGACGAAATACTGCCTTTTAAGAGATTTTCAAACAGTGTTAACCGGTTAACGCATTTGGTTAACCGGTTAACGCAAGAAGGAATACAGTTTTCTGAGAGATTTTCAAACAGTGTTAACCGGTTAACGCATTTGGTTAACCGGTTAACGCAAGGCAGAAAACAAATTTTGAATAGATTTTCAAACAGTGTTAACCGGTTAACATATTTGGTTAACCAGTTAACGCAAGACAGAAAGAAAATTTTCTAACAGTTTTTCAATAGTGTTAACCGATTAACGCATTTGGTTAACCGGTTAACGCAAGGCAAAATTCACCCGTTCGGCTAACTCTGCGTAATGTGATCGGTCGTCGAGATTTAATTTGGTTTTAATTGATTAAAAGAATTAAAATTGATAATAATAATAATGTGTTTATTATTGTCTTGTGATGATCGGTTATGGCCTTAGTTTTCCTTTATTTTGTTTTGGGTTTTAAAATACGACCTGTGTGTCGTGCCTCTCTTTTAATCTCTTAACGTAACTTCTTTTCTCATCTCACTCCCTCGTATGTAAAACGAGTTTCTTTATGTAATGTAATGTTATGAAGAAAGCAAAGAAGTCAATGCCAAAGGAGGACAACCTTGAAGATCTTGCTTGGAGAAGCTTAGATCGTTATTAGGTTAGCTTAGGTTCTCTCATTGGCTTGGGAGAACAATTGCGCTAGGGGCCATAACTGTTTCATTATATATGTATGTTGATGCATGTGAATGTATGTTGATGCATGTGAGAGACGATTTATATGATAAATAAGCCGGTGAGATCAGAAAAATTGCAATTCCCTCAAATTAAATATTAAGTTTATGCTTTCCAAGTTTTAACACTCATCAAGACTAGTATCGGATAATGTAGGTTTCGCCTACGCGAGGTGCATGTTCTATATTAGTAAGGTGCGATGGGATAATTGTAATATCCAACTGTTAAAACAATGGGTCAAACTTAACTAAACAAATTATAATAATATTATATATGTTTGCTTTCCAAATTTTAGCACTCATCAAGACTAGTATCGGATAATGTAGGTTTCGCCTACGCGAGGTGCATGTTCTGTATTAGTAAGGTGCGATGGGATAATTGTAATATCCAACTGCTAAAACGATGGGTCAAACTTAATTATAATAATATTATATATGTCTAGAAGCAAGAGTTGGGAATGATCCATATGATGGATTGGAATAAGGAGTTATTCACCCAACTGAAATTTTCGAGAGTTGTATGAGATACAATTGGAAGGAGTTCCTACCTAAATAACCTAGTTTTGTGTAATCCGCCTACGCGAACTTAGAACGAAGTGAAATATGGATCTCGACCCACTAGAAAATCTTCCAACGGGATTTTCCGAATCAAATGATGAGGGTCATTTGTTTTGAGTAAAATAGTGGGAGCATATTTAATTAAAGGCCTAATTAAATATGTCAATGATACTTATATTTTCATTAATCCTTATGTAGATTACCATGACAACAAACACCTCTAACGACATCTTGCGATCAATCTTTGACAAAGAAAAATTGTCTGGGACAAATTTTCTGGATTGGTGTCGAAACTTGAGGATTGTCCTCAAACATGATAAAGGGAAAGGCAAGGAAGTTGCCAAACCCAAACCCACTGTTGCTGCTTTGAAGCCTAGTGGAGGCATAGCAAAAGAGGGCACCTGCTTCCATTGCGGTAAGACCGGGCACTGGAAGAGAAACTGCCCAAAGTACCTGGAAGATAGGAAGAATGGAGTAGAGACTTCAACTTCAGGTATTTTTGTTATTGAAATTAATTTATCTACTTCTGCATCATGGGTATTAGATACTGGATGCGGTTCTCACATTTGTACAAATGTGCATGGACTAAAAAGGAGTAGAGATTTGGCTAAAGGTGAAGTCGACCTACGAGTTGGCAATGGAGCAAAGGTTGCTGCCTTAGCCGTAGGAACTTATGTATTGACTTTACCTAGTGGTTTAATAATTCAGTTAGAGAACTGTTATTATGTACCTGGAATTAGCAGGAATATTATTTCCGTTTCTTGTTTGGACAAGTTTGGTTTTTCATTCATAATAAAGAACAATTGTTGCTCAATTTATTTGAATGATATATTCTATGCTACTGCACAAATGAACAATGGACTATATGTCCTTGATCTTGAAATGCCTATTTATAACATTAATACTAAAAGGATGAAACCTAATGAGTTAAATCCAACTTACCTTTGGCATTGTCGTTTAGGCCACATAAATGAGAAACGCATTTCCGAACTCCATAAAGATGGGCTCTTGGACTCTTTTGATTATGAATCATATGAGACATGCAGATCTTGTTTAATTGGAAAGATGACAAAGTCTCCATTCACAGGAAAAGGTGAAAGAGCTAATGATCTTTTGGCCCTCATACATACTGATGTATGTGGACCACTGAACATACCAGACAGAGGAGGTTTTCAGTACTTCATCACATTCACTGATGATTTCAGTAGATATGGTTATGTGTATTTAATGAAACACAAATCAGAGTCCTTTGAAAAGTTCAAGGAATTCAAGAATGAAGTACAAAACCAACTGGGTAAGAATATTAAAACTCTTCGATCATATCGAGGTGGTGAGTATTTCAGCCTAGAGTTTGATGACCATCTGAAAGAGTGTGGGATCCTATCCCAACTCACTCCTCCTGGAACACCCTAATGGAATGGTGTATCTGAGAGAAGAAATCGAACCCTGTTGGACATGGTCCGATCCATGATGAGTCACGCCGATCTTCCAAACTCCTTTTGGGGACATGCACTGTTGACAGCAGCTTACACACTTAACCGTGTTTCATCCAAAAAGGTTGAGAAGACACCATATGAGATATGGAGTGGTAAGAAACCACATATGTCTTACATGAAGATTTGGGGTTGCGAAGTTTATATGAAACGACAAATTTCAACTAAGCTTGAGCCCAAATCTGACAAATGCTTATTTGTGGGGTATCCTAAAGAAACAAGAGGGTATCACTTCTACAATCCTTCTGAGGGCAAAGTGTTTGTCGCTCGAACTGGAGTTTTCCTAGAAAAGGATTTTATTTCCAAAGGAATCAGTGGGAGGAAAGTAGAGCTTAAATAAATTCAAGAATCACAGAGCATCGATACACCTATGGAGGAATTAGAGCAGGAAACACAAGTGGTTATGGAAGAGCAACCTGCTCAAGTAGAACAAGACCAGCGTAGGTCAAGCAGGATACATCACCTACCTGAGAGATATGTATATCTCATAACAGATCAAGGTGATGTATTACTCATGGATCAAGATGAGCCTGTGACCTACCAAGAGGCCATAACTGGTCCCGAGTCTGAGAAGTGGCTAGAAGCCATGAAATCTGAAATGGATTCCATGTACGCAAACCAAGTTTGGACCTTGGTAGAGCCTCCTGTAGGAGTTAACCCTATAGGATGCAAGTGGGTCTTCAAAAAGAAGACTGACATGGATGGTAAAGTACATACCTATAAGGCAAGACTGGTTGCAAAAGGATATAAACAAATTCATGGGGTTGACTATGATGAAACCTTTTCACCAGTTGCAATGCTTAAATCTGTTCGGATTTTACTTGCTATCGCTGCATATCATGATTATGAAATATGGCAGATGGATGTCAAAACTGCTTTCCTTAATGGGAATCTTCTTGAGGATGTGTACATGACACAGCCTGAAGGATTTGACATACCAGAAGAAGCCCAAAAGATATGTAAGCTACAAAGATCAATCTATGGATTGAAGCAAGCTTCCAGAAGCTGGAATCTTCGTTTTGATGAAACAGTAAAACAATATGGATTCATCAAGAACGAAGATGAGCCTTGTGTCTACAAGAAGGTTAGTGGGAGCATGATCGTTTTCCTGGTATTATATGTAGATGACATATTACTCATTGGAAACGATGTCCCTACCCTGCAACAAGTAAAGTCTTGGTTGGGGAAATGCTTTTCTATGAAGGACCTAAGTGAAGCAGCCTATATATTAGGAATCAGAATCTATAGAGATAGATCACAAAAACTGCTTGGCCTAAGTCAGAGTACGTACATAGACAAAGTGCTGAGACGCTTTAACATGCATGATTCCAAGAAAGGATTCGTACATATGCAACATGGCCTATGTCTATCAAAAACACAATCCCCTTCAACTAAGGAAGAAAGGGATCGCATGAATAAGATTCCATATGCATCTGCAATAGGATCTATCATGTATGCCATGTTATGTACTCGACCAGATGTCTCGTATGCTTTAAGTGCAACGAGTAGGTACCAATCTGATCCTGGTGATGCCCATTGGGTAGCTGTCAAGAATATCCTTAAGTACTTGAGAAGGACTCATTCTTGATATATGGAGGTCAGGAAGAGTTGGTTGTAATTGGATACACCGATGCCAGCTTCCAAACAGATAAGGATGACTTTAGATCGCAATCTGGTTACGTGTTTTGCTTGAACGGTGGCGCTATGAGCTGGAAAAGTTCAAAGCAAGATACAGTTGCTGATTCTACAACCGAGGCCGAGTATATTGCTGCCTCAAGTGCAGCAAAGGAAGTTGTTTGGATCAAAAAGTTCATTAGTGAACTTGACATAGTTCCTAGCATTGTGGATCCATTGGTCTCTATTGTGATAACAATGGTGCTATCGCACAAGCTAAGGAGCCTAGATCTCACCAACGATCCAAACACATACTTAGGCGTTATCACCTCATTCGAGAGATAATAGATAGAGGAGATGTGAAAATATGTAGAGTACCTACACTTGACAATATTGCTGACCCACTGACAAAGCCTCTTGCGCAGCAGAAGCATGATGGCCATACTAGATCTATGGTCATTAGGGGTATGCCTGATTGGCTCTAGTGCTAGTGGGAGATTGTTGGTGTAAGCCCTAGAGGCCAATACTTTTGGTACTTGTATCGAATTATTTATTAATAATAAAAGGCTTTTTCTTTATTATGTTTGTTTAATAAAGTCCCTAGAATAGCTAGTCCGTTTAATGTATCAAGTATGACTTAATCATGAGATCACATTAAACATAAGGACATTATTCTTAAAGTATCCGTAGTCGAGCTTTATTGTGAAGTGGGATAACATTAAAGCATTAAGACTATTATGTATATAGACTGATGATCACATCTCAGGATCATGGATAATGAGTTATCAAGTCTTAAACATAGGTATGAATATTAAGAGTAATATTTATACCGGATTGACCCGCTATGAGAATACTATATAGAAAGTTATGCAAAGTGTCATAAGTTATTCTCATGGTGATAATGGTGTATACCACTCTTCGACCTGAAACCACTATGGACCCTAGATGTAGAGTTGAGTGCTTTGTTGCTGATCCAACGTTGTCCGTAACTGGATAACCATAAAGACAGTTGATGGGTACTCCACGAAGCATGCTGAGGGACATGAGTGACCTAGATGGAATTTGCCCATCCTGCGTAACAGGATAAATGTCTATGGGCCCAATATTGAACTGGACAAGGATGACACGGTCTATGCCTTGTGTTCAATATAGACATAAGGGCAAAAGGGTAATTATACACATAATCATTATCACGGAAGGACTTGTCAGATCACATGACATTTTCGTGTCTTGGGTAGCAGTGATGTGTTGCTAGATACCGCTCACTATTTATTATGTTAAATACGTGATTTAATATAATTGCCAACACCGCGAAAACATATAGGGTCACACACAAAGGACGGATTGATGAGAGATAGAGTAACTAAGGAACACCGTAAGGTACGGTGCACTTAAGTGGAATACGAAATATGGTAAGGTACCACACGCTTAAGTGATTTTGGGCATATTATAAGATATGGGCCAAAATACACTTAAGTGGGCTTTTTAGCTTGAAGCCCACACAAGTGGTTCTATAAATAGAACCCTTGGGTAGAAGCATTGTCACTCTTGCTTGCAATTTCGTTTCTCTCTCTCTCTCACTCAAAGCCTTCATTTGTGGCAGCTAGCACTGAGATTGAAGGAATCCGTTCGTGTGGACTGAGTAGAGACGTTGTCATCGTTCAACATTCTTGATCGCCACAAGAGGTAACGATTCTATCAATGATCATGCCCATTCGTAAGAATCACTAAATGGAGAAAATTTTAAATTCTGCTGCGCCTTGGATGGCAATTCTCCTTCATTATCTTCACTAGCATTTCTTGTTGCATACTACACATTACTACTAAATTTTGAATCACATTACTGGCATTATGCATTATGATATGTATTTTCATTTTTTGTTTCGATGAATACTCTATGTATATGAACAAGCATTTGTGGTTGTTGACAGACTGTCATTTTTTATATTTCACAACCATTGCATTGTTATCACTATATTTCTCAGAATGGATCATGGCTCGAAGTTTGTCACAACAAAAAGAGAAAGGGCACTAATCATAAAAGAGTCGTGTTCTAAGAGGATAAGAAATACACCTCTGCAACAACACACCTTGTATCACCAACAACCTACCCCATATATGTCATCACAAATAGAATTCCACTATCTTAGATCACTCATTCACAACAAAATCAAAAAATGGTTGGTCAAATAGTTGAAGAAGGTAGATTACTTCCTGCAAGAATTCTAGCCTCAGAGCCTTGCCATAACAGACATATGTTTCATCCTACCAATAAATTCTCCAAGGTTCACTCTTTAGGAACCAATCTATTGTCAAAGTTATCAAATATCGTCACGTGCGAGACAAATGAGAATTACTCGCATTCTAACATGGGAACACCTTACGCAACATAAACCTTTTGTATCAACCGCATATTAGATGTTGGGGATTATTCTATTGCATGAAAGTAAGTGTTCTCAATGTATAATTATGACCACGTAGCACTCCATCTATTGTATATTTATCGGTGTTGAAAAATTTCGTGTCTACGTTTAACTCTTTTTTTTCACGTAGCACTACAAGTTGTGTGAACCAACCATATGTTGTAGACAATGATAGCTCTTCAACGACACCATGGTAAGTTACCTCGCGGAACACTATTTACATTTTTTTCTATTTTTTATTTTTTATTTTTCTTTAATCTTTCTAACTTCTTTAACTTTCATGTACTTAGTAATCATTTGTTATATATATAGTCCATATTTAATGGAAACTTCATTAAGAACCTTGACAATGTTTAGAATATTAACATACATTTCTAAGTTTTGAGGCAAATTGATTAGCCTGATAGGAACAGTTTTTCTTTATGCCTAAAAATAAATCCATATGACCTATTAAGGCACCTGATAAAGGCCTGACACTGTTTGAGATTGCCTATGTACTTGATTCTTGAACAAGGGTTTCTATAAGATATGAAAAGTTTATCTAGGTGTAACATGTACTTGAACCATTGAATTCATTTCATATTTTTTCTGGTTTTCCATTGATTTCTCATAAATGTCCTATGTTTTGTTAATGTTCAGGACTCCTCAACATGCATCCTCAAGTTGGAATAGTCATATGGTGGAAAA
Organism: Lathyrus oleraceus; assembly: GCF_024323335.1. NCBI lineage: Eukaryota > Viridiplantae > Streptophyta > Magnoliopsida > Fabales > Fabaceae > Lathyrus > Lathyrus oleraceus. The sequence continues at coordinate 111,651,037 of NC_066580.1, forward strand.
GTACCATGTTTCGACACAGTGCAACCAAACTAGCACGAGGTCAACATATCAACACTCATACAGTACCTTAAATTGTCATGGTTTTCTTTTAATGACATAGGTTTATTATGTGGGACCAATGTGACTCTGTTTTTTATTGATCGCAGCTCATTACAAATTCCTAAACGCCCTCGTGGAAGACCTTACAAAAGCAACATAACTCATATTTGAAGTTCGCCTCGGTCGGTTATACTGCCTTAACATATACATAATCAACATACCTCATCTGATCTCGTTGAGCCATTTTTGTCAATCCCGTGGAGGTATGCAACTTACTCATTTATTTCTTTAAACGTATATCATCACTATTTCTTCCGTCTTTATCACTTAGAATAAAATTTATAAGTTGTGAGGGCAGTTGTTCTTTTTACTGTCCTTCTTGCCATGACCATAATAACATGAGGATATGCATAATTCCTCTGGATTTTATGGCTCACTGATTGGCTTTATGTTGTACCAAACATAAAAGCGCAACTATGCCTGACCTACATGAATTTCCACATCTAGCAATGAATCTTACACAAAATGTTCCACAAATCAATCTAGACACACTTAATGTGACATCTCGCATGTAATTTGCATGCTCAACACACCATAGGTAAGATTCAAAATATATTAATTGATTACAATGTTTGTTGATATCAAATGATTGGTGTCTTGCACTTGAATTTGTAGTAGTATAATTTTAACAACTTCATGTGCAAGGCAAACCCCCATTGATTTTTCGCATCCCGTTATAGAGGCGGACAAACAAGTTGCATTTCCCAAATCTATTTCCATTCCAAGAGATGGTCCAACGTGTCTTATTTTTACACCAACTGTGAATTTCGGTTTTAATAGCGATAACAAAGAAGGCTCCGACTATGACCCTTTTGCAAGTAAGTCAGATGCATGTTATTTTAAAAAATGATTTCACAAATCAGTTATGTTATCTAATATTCCAATCACCTATAAATTAGCAATATAACTTAATCCTTTTTTAATACATTTATACTTTTAACATTTTAAACTCACTGTATTCTAGCTCATCAATCTGAGGATAAATCAAGTTCCGATTTTGAGGATTACCAACCACTTTTTTCAATTTATGGGAATAGTCCTACAACTTCTGAAGGTACAACATATTCAAACAACAAACTTCTATTTTACCATAGTTCTCTATTTATAACACTATGTATGTATTCACATAATATTACAACATTGGGGATCCTCTGATTGAGTGTCGTTATTATAAAGCCATGATGTGGTATCAAGAGAGAATGAACAAAAATCTCCATTCAACTATAGTTAGCAGGAAAGGTTGAACTCTCGTTACTTAAACAATCACCTGAGTGACTATCACGTCAACCATTTGGTGAAGACAATATAGTTAGCAGGAAGTTTCAATAAAAAATTCGTATTTACAACATGATGTTTTCATTTTCATCATGAGGTGCAAAGTTGGATAATAGTGTCAACAAAGGAGGTGGAACACCTACATTACAGATTCAAGGACAATCTTGTCATCGGATTGAAAGTTTGCTACCCCCTGAAGGTCATCCTCCTAAATTTGCACAACTATATATTTTTTACACAGAAAATGAAGTCCAAAACAGAATGCATGGTTTAAGGTATATCTTGTACACATACATTTATTTTTAGGCAACTCATCATACTTAATTTTGTACTAATTTCTCCTTTGACAATACTTGCTATTGCTCATGCAATTTATGTACTTTTCTGAAGGTATGAAAAACACAAGAAAGGGGGGTTTGAATTGGGTTCTACAAGCAAAAGGTTTTTCCAAAACAAGAACACCACTAACAATTTAATGACAAAGAGATAAAAAAAAATGAGTATTTTTATCCTGTTTCGCTTGAAACTCAAAGCTACTTCAGTCCACCCGTCAAGATGATTTTGCCTTATACACAAGGACTTAATCCACTATAATCAACATATTACAATAATCACAAAGAATAATCTTCTTTGTCTTCTCAAGGATCCAACTATACCCTAGTCTCCTTAAGGACTCACAAAGAACAACCTTCTTTGTCTTCTCAAGGATAACCTCCTCAAGGAATCAAACAAATAGTTTGAATAATATTTTGTGTGTTACAAGATGCTTCTACACAAGCAGATTTTACACAAGAGAATTGTAACACCCCGAATTAAATAAAAGGATTATTTAATTAAGTTAATAATATATTTAATAATTTAATTAAATAAATTGAATTATTGGATTATTATTATTATTATTATTATTATTTTGGAATAATAATTATTATTGGAAAATATATAAGGGGAATAAGAGAAAAGGTTTTCATTTTTGGAAAAGGTTTTTACGTGAAAACTGAGAAGCTGCAGAGAAGAGGAAAAGGGCAAAGAGCTGTAGAGCAAAGGTTGGAGAACGGGAAAGCTTGAAGCTCGAAGAGTTGCCGGATTGTTAAGGTAAGGGGGGTTTATCGTCGTTTAATGGGTATTATCGATTAACATGTAATGGGTAGTGATAAGCCGTCGATTGACCCTAATTGAGATTTAGAATGCTGAGAAGTTATGTTGAATAAATTGTATTGAAGCTGAAATTGAATTTGTGTTTGAGTGTATTGTGAATTTCTGAACGTATAGCTTTTTACGGAAGTTGAATCGGAGGTCCGGAAGTCCTCCAACGGCGGAAAATGCGGAAACTCTGCATTCTGCCTTGTGTTAGCGCAGGAACTGCTGTTTCGCCTGCGTTAACCGGTTAACCCAGGGTGTTAACCGGTTAACACTGTTATAAATTGTGAAAATGTTGAGTTTTGCCTGCGTTAACCGGTTAACCTATAGCGTTAACCGGTTAACACTGTTACGTTTTGCCTGTAAGTGTAATTTTCCTGCGTTAACCGGTTAACCTATAGCGTTAACCGATTAACACTGTTGCAGTATGTAAAAATGGTTGATTTTTATGATGTAAGTGTAATTGGTGATTGGCCTATTGTATCCAATTGTGATAAATAAATTCGTGGAGTCTATGTTGCGAAATGTTGATGTAAATATGTTGATAAGTTGTTTTTGTGGAAAATATTAAGTTGTAGGCTGATGAGCCAAAGTTGAATATAAGTTGTTTTGTTGAAAATGCTGAGTTGTAGGCTGATGAGCCAAAGTTGATTTTTAAGTTGTTGTTGCTGAAAAAAAAGCTGTTATGTTGTCGTGGTTATTATGTTGTTGAACTTTCAAGTCGTACATGCCATATACATTCATATGCATTAAGTCGGGGCTTTTTCTCACACCACGTTGGCCTGGATTGGCAAAATTATGGGGCTTTTGCTCACACCACGTTGGCCTGGATTGGCAAAATTATGGGGCTTTTGCTCACACCACGTTGGCCTGGATTGGCAAAATTATGGGGCTTTTGCTCACACCACGTTGGCCTGGATTGGCAAAATTTTAAGTTGAAAGTTGAAGGCTTATGCCTTGATGCCCACTAAACTGGCAATGATTTTAAGTTGGGAGTGTTACTCCAAATGGTACCACATGCATGAAGAGTCGAGTCTCATTTGAGTTGCATTTACGTTGTGTTTGAATATGATGTTGAGTTGAATATGCTGTTACCGAATGCATGATATGATGTGGGTGATTAACGTGTAAAGTTACTTAACATAACATGATGATTTATAATATTTGTTATATCGATTGAGGAACTCACCCTTACAGTTATATTTTTCAGGTGACGAGCAGTGAGTTGAGTAGAAGCTAGTGCTTGAAGTCTAGAGTGGTTTTAGTGGGTCATGCTCTGATAGATGTAACATCGGGACGGGATGTTTTATTTGTTGAATAAATGTTAATTTTAAGATATTACAGATGTTGAATGTTTCTATCCGCTGCGAATTTTTAAAGAAGTGTTTATGTTGAATTAAATAATGAGCATGACTGATTTTTACGGTGAATTATGTGAAGTATTATGTGACACCCTTGGTGCATGATTACTCTGATATTGATTTTTATGCTGTTGTTTTAATTAAATATTTGGGGTATTTAGAAGGGTGTTACATTAGTGGTATCAGAGCAGGTCGGTCTGTCCGGCCAGTTGTCGTGTCGTTACTGTCTAACAATTGTGTAATTGTTACTAGTCTAACTTTTAAGTTGTGTTGTAGTGATAAGTTGAAATGGCTGGAAGGAATGACGCTGCAATGGCTGCCGCAATGCAAGCAATGGCACAAGCTGTGCAGAACTTGCCAAATGCTGGTGGAGATGCTGGATCACGTAGTTTGGCGACTTTTCAAAGAGAGAATCCGCCGGTGTTTAAAGGGAAGCATGATCCAGATGCAGCCTTGGGATGGTTGAAAGAGATTGAGAGAATCTTCCGTGTTATGGATTGCACTCCGGCTCAGAAGGTTCGGTATGGTACTCACATGCTAGCAGTCGAAGCTGATGACTGGTGGCTAGAGACTCACGAAAGGTTGACCGTGGCAGGTGAAGACATTACTTGGGATGTATTCCGTAGGGAATTTCTGAGAAAGTATTATCCAGAAGATGTCCGCGGTAAGAAGGAAATTGAGTTCCTTGAGCTGAAGCAAGGAAACATGTCTGTCACTGATTATGCTGCGAAATTTGTGGAGCTGTCCAAATTTTATCCTCATTACACTGGTGCTGGTGCTGAATTTTCAAAGTGCATCAAGTTTGAAAACGGATTGCGCTCTGAAATTAAGAAGGCTGTTGGGTATCAGAAGATACGCATTTTTACTGAACTGGTTGATAGCTGCAGGATATTTGAGGAAGACAATAATGCTCATTACAAGATTGTCAGTGACCGCAAGGGAAAGCAGCATCAAAACCGTGGCAAGCCGTATGATGCTCCAGTGGGAAAAGGGAAACAAGTAGCTGCTCCGGCTCAGAGGACTAGTAGGGGAGGTGCTCCTGCTGGTATAGTTTGCTTCAAATGTGGTCAGGCTGGTCATAAGAGTAATGTATGCACTGCTGAAGTAAAGAGGTGTTTTCGCTGTGGTAAGACTGGTCATGCAATAGCTGATTGCAAGCACAAGGAAGTGATTTGTTTTAATTGTGGCGAAGAAGGGCATATTGGAAGTCAGTGTCAGAAGCCAAAGAAATCTCAGACTGGGAAGGTGTTCGCATTGACCGGAACTCAAACCTCCTATGAGGACAGACTTATTCGAGGTACATGTTTCATAAATGGTACTCCTTTAATTACTATTATTGATACCGGTGCTACCCACTGTTTTATTTCTGCTAACTGTGCTCGAAGACTGGGTTTAAAATTGTCCGCTTTGGATGGTGAATTGATTGTTGAGACCCCAGCTAAGGGATCAGTAACTACTTCTTTGGTGTGTTTAAAATGTCCTTTGTCGATCTTCGATAGAGATTTCTATGTTGATTTAGTATGTTTGCAGTTGGATGGGATGGATGTAATTCTTGGTATGAACTGGTTAGAGTATAATTATGTTCATATAAATTGTTATCATAAGTCGGTAAGGTTTTCCACTCCTGAAGAGGAAGGAGTTGACTTATTACCTTTTAGAGAATTGCGAAAATTGATGAAAGATGGAGCTCAGATGTTTTCTTTGATGGCGACGTTGTCGGTTGAAAGTAAAGCTAAGATAGAAGAACTGTTAGTGGTGAAAGAATTCCCTGAAGTTTTTCCTGATGAAATTCCTAGTGTGCCGCCAGAGAGGGAAGTTGAGTTTACTATTGATCTGGTACCTGGTACTAGGCCTGTTTCGATGGCACCGTATAGAATGTCGGCATCTGAATTGTATGAATTAAAGAAGCAATTGGAAGACTTACTTGAGAAGAAGTTTATAAGACCAAGTGTGTCGCCGTGGGGAGCTCCAGTGTTGCTAGTGAAGAAGAAAGAGGGTAGTATGAGGCTTTGTATTGATTATAGATGTAACACCCTTCTAAATACCCCAAATATTTAATTAAAACAACAGCATATAAATCAATATCAGAGTAATCATGCACCAAGGGTGTCACATAATACTTCACATAATTCACCGTAAAAATCAGTCATGCTCATTAGTTAATTCAACATAAACACTTCTTTAAAAATTCGCAGCGGATAGAAACATTCAACAACTGTAATATCTTAAAATTAACATTTATTCAACAAATAAAACATCCCGTCCCGATGTTACATCTATCAGAGCATGACCCACTAGAACCACTCTAGACTTCAAGCACTAGCTTCTACTCAACTCACTGCTCGTTACCTGAAAAATATAACTGTAAGGGTGAGTTCCTCAATCGATATAACAAATATTATAAATCATCATGTTATGTTAAGTAACTTTACACGTTAATCACCCACATCATATCATGCATTCGGTAGCAACATATTCAACTCAACATCATATTCAAACACAACATAAATGCAACTCAAATGAGACTCGACTCTTCATGCATGTGGTACCATTTGGAGTAAAACTCCCAACTTAAAATCATTGCCATTTTAGTGGGCATCAAGGCATAAGCCTTCAACTTTCAACTTAAAATTTTGCCAATCCAGGCCAACGTGGTGTGAGCAAAAGCCCCATAATTTTGCCAATCCAGGCCAACGTGGTGTGAGCAAAAGCCCCATAATTTTGCCAATCCAGGCCAACGTGGTGTGAGCAAAAGCCCCGACTCAATGCATATGAATGTATATGGCATGTACGACTTGAAAGTTCAACAACATAATAACAACGACAACATAACAGCTTTTTCAGCAACAACAACTTAAAAATCAACTTTGGCTCATCAGCCTACAACTCAGCATTTTCAACAAAACAACTAAATTTCAACTTTGGCTCATCAGCCTACAACTCAATATTTTCCACAAAACAACTTATCAACATATTTGCATCAACCTTTCGCAACATAGACTCAACAAAATTACTCATCACAATTACCTATAATAGGCCAATCACCAAATATGGAAGACAACATGAAAATATCAATTTTTCCAATTTCCAACAGTGTTAACCGGTTAACGCCCTGGGTTAACCGGTTAACGCAGGACAAAATACAATTTCTGGCAAAACGCAACAGTGTTAACCGGTTAACGCTATAGGTTAACCGGTTAACGCAGGCAAAACTCAACATTTTTCACAATTTATAACAGTGTTAACCGGTTAACACCCTGGGTTAACCGGTTAACGCAGGCAAAACAGCAGTCCCTGCGCTAACACAAGGCAGAATGCAGAGTTTCCGCATTTTTCCGCCGTTGGAGGACTTCCGGACCTCCGATTCAATTTCCGTAAAAAGCTACACGTTCAGAATTTCACAATACACTCAAACACAAATTCGATTTCAGCTTTTATACAACTTATTCAACATAACTTCTCAGCATTCTAAATCTCAATTAGGGTCAATCGACGGCTTATCACTACCCATTACATGTTAATCGATAATACCCATTAAACGACGATAAACCCCCCTTACCTTAACAATCCGGCAACTCTTCGAGCTTCAAGCTTTTCCGTTCTCCAACCGTTGCTCTACAGCTCTTTGCCCTTTTCCTCTTCTCTGCAGCTTCTCAGTTTTCACGTAAAAACCTTTTTCCAAAATGAAAACCTTTTCTCTTATTCCACTTATATATTTTCCAATAATAATTATTATTCCAAAATAATAAATATAATTCAATAATTCAATTTATTTAATTAAATTATTAAATATATTATTAACTTAATTAAATAATCCTTTTATTTAATTCGGGGTGTTACAACTCTCCCCTACTAAAAGAGTTTTCGTCCTCGAAAACATACCTCAAACAAATAACTCTGGATAGGACTCCTTCATCCGACTCTCAAGTTCCCATGTCATGCTTTCGCCCGTAGCTCCCAACCAAACGACTTTAACCAACACAATCTCTTTTCCTCGGAGAGTCTTCGTTTCGCGATCTTCAACTCGTACAGGCTTTGTCTCTACTGTTAAATTATCTCGCACTTGTACATCATCCATACTAACCACATGAGATGGATCTGAGATATACTTCCGAAGCTGCGACACGTGGAATACATCATGCAAATTCGAAAGATTAGGTGGTAACGCCATCCGATAAGCAACTTTTCCAACTCGTTCCAAGATTTGATACGGACCAATGAAGCGAGGAGTGAGCTTTTTAGACTTCAAAGCCCTCCCAACTCCTGTCACAGGCGTGACTCTCAAAAACACATGGTCACCAGCTTGAAATTCTAAATCCTTCTTCCGCTTGTCATGGTAACTCTTCTGCCTACTCTGAGAAGCTTTCATCTTCTCCCGGATAAATTTCACTTTCTCGGTAGTTTCCCGAACTAATTCTGGTCCAAGTACTACACCCTCACCAGATTCGTGCCAACACAACGGAGTTCTACATCTACGACCATATAATGCTTCAAAAGGCGCCATTCCGATACTAGAATGGTAACTATTATTGTATGTGAACTCGATCAATGGAAGATAAGTGTCCCACGAACCTCCTTGTTCAAGAACACAAGCTCTCAGTAAATCTTCCAATGACTGAATAGTCCTCTCAGTTTGGCCATCAGTTTGAGGATGATATGCCGAACTCAACCTCAACTTAGATCCCAACGAATCTTGCAAACTTTTCCAAAATTCCGATGTAAACCTCGGATCTCTGTCCGACACAATACACAGGGGAACACCATGCAACTTTACAATTACTCGGATGTAAATCTCTGCCAACTTCGCAATTGGGTAAGTGATGTTAATAGGTATGAAGTGAGCCGACTTCGTGAGCCTATCAACGATCACCCAAATCGAATCATGCCCTCTTAAAGTAGCAGGCAGCCCCGTTACAAAATCCATAGAAATGCTATCCCGTTTCCATTCTGGAACTTCTAACGGTTGCATCAACCCAGCAGGCTTCTGATGCTCAATCTTCGACTTCTGACAAGTTAAGCACGCATACACAAAACGAGCCACATCCTCTTTCATTCCTGGCCACCAAAATAATTTCTTTAAATCCTGATACATTTTAGTAGCTCCTGGATGAATACTCAAGCTACTTCTATGACCCTCCTCTAGAATACTTCTCTTCAAAATTGCGTCGTCAGGAATACAAATTCTTTCCCCTAATTTCAACACACCTCTCGCATCAACCGTAAAGTCACCTTTCTCTGATTGACCACAACGATTAAGGATATCTACCAATTTCACATCCAATTTCTGTGCCTCTCGAATACTATCCATAAACTCATTATTAATCTTTAGCATTCCTAGCATCACACTCTGCGGTGTTACTTCGCAAACCAAACTCATATCCCGAAATTGCTCAATTAATTCCAACTCCTTAATCATCATTGCTGACACATGCAAGGTCTTTCTACTTAAAGCATCGGCCACAACATTTGCCTTTCCTGGATGATAATTCAAACCGAAATCATAATCCTTAAGCAATTCGAACCACCTACGTTGTCTCATATTCAGCTCTTTCTGATCAAATAGATACCTTAAACTTTTATGATCGCTGAAAACTTCAAATCTGGAACCATAAAGGTAATGCCTCCAAAGTTTTAGCACAAACACTACAGCAGCAAGTTCAAGATCATGCGTAGGATAATTCTTTTCATGAATTCTCAACTGTCGCGACGCATAAGCAATTACTTTATTATTCTGCATGAGCACACCTCCCAAACCCATCAATGAAGCATCACAGTAAATTACAAACGGTTCCTCCGGATTTGGCAAAGTCAAAACCGGCGCCGACGTCAATCTCCTCTTTAGTTCATTAAAACTCTCTTCGCACTGAACATCCCACACGAAAGCTTTACCTTTGCAAGTTAATTTAGTCAACGGAAGTGCTAACTTAGAAAATCCTTCAATAAATCTTCTATAATATCCAGCTAATCCCAAAAAGCTTCTAATCTCGGTAACCGACTTAGGAGTTTCCCATTGCAATACAGCTTCTACCTTGGAAGGATCTACAGCAATACCTTCTCTTGAAATTACATGGCCGAGAAAACTGACTTCTCTTAACCAAAACTCACACTTGGACAACTTCGCATACAATTTCTTATCTTTCAAAACCTCCAATACTAATCTCAAATGTTCCTGGTGCTCTCCTTCGGATTTAGAGTAAATCAAAATATCATCAATAAATACTACCACAAAATGATCCAGATAAGTATGGAAAATACGATTCATGTATTCCATAAATACTCCCGGCGCATTAGTCACACCGAAAGGCATCACAGAATACTCATAATGTCCATACCGAGTTCTGAATGCTGTCTTCTGTATGTCTTCATCTTTCACTCTGATCTGATGATAGCCCGATCTCAAATCAATTTTACTAAACACACAAGCACCCACTAACTGATCCATCAAATCATCTATCCTCGGTAGCGGATACTTATTCTTGATCGTTACTTTATTCAATTGTCTATAATCAATACAAAGCCTCATACTACCCTCTTTCTTCTTCACTAGCAACACTGGAGCTCCCCACGGCGACACACTTGGTCTTATAAACTTCTTCTCAAGTAAGTCTTCCAATTGCTTCTTTAATTCATACAATTCAGATGCCGACATTCTATACGGTGCCATCGAAACAGGCCTAGTACCAGGTACCAGATCAATAGTAAATTCAACTTCCCTCTCTGGCGGCACACTAGGAATTTCATCAGGAAAAACTTCAGGGAATTCTCTCACCACTAACAGTTCCTCTATCTTCGCTTTACTTTCAACCGACAACGTCGCCATCAAAGAAAACATCTGAGCTCCCTCTTTCATCAATTTTCGCAATTCTCTGAAAGGTAATAAGTCAACTCCTTCCTCTTCAGGAGTGGAAAACCTCACCGACTTATGATAACAATTTATATGAACATAATTATGCTCTAACCAGTTCATACCAAGAATTACATCCATCCCATCCAACTGCAAACATACTAAATCAACATAGAAATCTTTATCGAAGATCGACAAAGGACATTTCAAACACACCAAAGAAGTAGTTACTGATCCCTTAGCTGGGGTCTCAACAATCAATTCACCATCCAAAGCGGACAATTTTAAACCCAGTCTTCGAGCACAGTTAGCAGAAATAAAACAGTGGGTAGCACCGGTATCAATAATAGTAATTAAAGGAGTACCATTTATGAAACATGTACCTCGGATAAGTCTGTCCTCATAGGAGGTTTGAGTTCCGGTCAATGCGAATACCTTCCCAGTCTGAGATTTCTTTGGCTTCTGACACTGACTTCCAATATGCCCTTCTTCGCCACAATTAAAACAAATCACTTCCTTGTGCTTGCAATCAGCTATTGCATGACCAGTCTTACCACAGCGAAAACACCTCTTTACTTCAGCAGTGCACACATTACTCTTATGACCAGCCTGACCACATTTGAAGCAAACTATACCGGCAGGAGCACCTCCCCTACTAGTTCTCTGAGCCGGAACAGCTACTTGTTTCCCTTTTCCAGCTGGAGCCTCATACGGCTTGCCACGGTTTTGATGCTGCTTTCCCTTGCGGTCACTGACAATCTTGTAATGAGCATTATTGTCTTCTTCAAATATCCTGCAGCTATCAACCAATTCAGTAAAAATACGTATCTTCTGATACCCAACAGCCTTCTTAATTTCAGAGCGCAATCCGTTTTCAAACTTGATGCACTTTGAAAATTCAGCACCAGCACCAGTGTAATGAGGATAAAATTTGGACAGCTCCACAAATTTCGCAGCATAATCAGTGACAGACATGTTTCCTTGCTTCAGCTCAAGGAACTCAATTTCCTTCTTACCACGGACATCTTCTGGATAATACTTTCTCAGAAATTCCCTACGGAATACATCCCAAGTAATGTCTTCACCTGCCACGGTCAACCTCTCGTGAGTCTCTAGCCACCAGTCATCAGCTTCGACTGCTAGCATGTGAGTACCATACCGAACCTTCTGAGCTGGAGTGCAATCCATAACACGGAAGATTCTCTCAATCTCTTTCAACCATCCCAAGGCTGCATCTGGATCATGCTTCCCTTTAAACACCGGCGGATTCTCTCTTTGAAAGGTCGCCAAACTACGTGATCCAGCATCACCACCAGCATTTGGCAAGTTCTGCACCGCTTGTGCCATTGCTTGCATTGCGGCAGCCATTGCAGCGTCATTCCTTCCAGCCATTTCAACTTATCACTACAACACAACTTAGAAGTTAGACTAGTAACAATTACACAATTGTTAGACAGTAACGACACGACACTGGCCGGACAGACCGACCTGCTCTGATACCACTAATGTAACACCCTTCTAAATACCCCAAATATTTAATTAAAACAACAGCATATAAATCAATATCAGAGTAATCATGCACCAAGGGTGTCACATAATACTTCACATAATTCACCGTAAAAATCAGTCATGCTCATTAGTTAATTCAACATAAACACTTCTTTAAAAATTCGCAGCGGATAGAAACATTCAACAACTGTAATATCTTAAAATTAACATTTATTCAACAAATAAAACATCCCGTCCCGATGTTACATCTATCAGAGCATGACCCACTAGAACCACTCTAGACTTCAAGCACTAGCTTCTACTCAACTCACTGCTCGTTACCTGAAAAATATAACTGTAAGGGTGAGTTCCTCAATCGATATAACAAATATTATAAATCATCATGTTATGTTAAGTAACTTTACACGTTAATCACCCACATCATATCATGCATTCGGTAGCAACATATTCAACTCAACATCATATTCAAACACAACATAAATGCAACTCAAATGAGACTCGACTCTTCATGCATGTGGTACCATTTGGAGTAAAACTCCCAACTTAAAATCATTGCCATTTTAGTGGGCATCAAGGCATAAGCCTTCAACTTTCAACTTAAAATTTTGCCAATCCAGGCCAACGTGGTGTGAGCAAAAGCCCCATAATTTTGCCAATCCAGGCCAACGTGGTGTGAGCAAAAGCCCCATAATTTTGCCAATCCAGGCCAACGTGGTGTGAGCAAAAGCCCCGACTCAATGCATATGAATGTATATGGCATGTATGACTTGAAAGTTCAACAACATAATAACAACGACAACATAACAGCTTTTTCAGCAACAACAACTTAAAAATCAACTTTGGCTCATCAGCCTACAACTCAGCATTTTCAACAAAACAACTAAATTTCAACTTTGGCTCATCAGCCTACAACTCAATATTTTCCACAAAACAACTTATCAACATATTTGCATCAACCTTTCGCAACATAGACTCAACAAAATTACTCATCACAATTACCTATAATAGGCCAATCACCAAATATGGAAGACAACATGAAAATATCAATTTTTCCAATTTCCAACAGTGTTAACCGGTTAACGCCCTGGGTTAACCGGTTAACGCAGGACAAAATACAATTTCTGGCAAAACGCAACAGTGTTAACCGGTTAACGCTATAGGTTAACCGGTTAACGCAGGCAAAACTCAACATTTTTCACAATTTATAACAGTGTTAACCGGTTAACACCCTGGGTTAACCGGTTAACGCAGGCAAAACAGCAGTCCCTGCGCTAACACAAGGCAGAATGCAGAGTTTCCGCATTTTTCCGCCGTTGGAGGACTTCCGGACCTCCGATTCAATTTCCGTAAAAAGCTACACGTTCAGAATTTCACAATACACTCAAACACAAATTCGATTTCAGCTTTTATACAACTTATTCAACATAACTTCTCAGCATTCTAAATCTCAATTAGGGTCAATCGACGGCTTATCACTACCCATTACATGTTAATCGATAATACCCATTAAACGACGATAAACCCCCCTTACCTTAACAATCCGGCAACTCTTCGAGCTTCAAGCTTTTCCGTTCTCCAACCGTTGCTCTACAGCTCTTTGCCCTTTTCCTCTTCTCTGCAGCTTCTCAGTTTTCACGTAAAAACCTTTTTCCAAAATGAAAACCTTTTCTCTTATTCCACTTATATATTTTCCAATAATAATTATTATTCCAAAATAATAAATATAATTCAATAATTCAATTTATTTAATTAAATTATTAAATATATTATTAACTTAATTAAATAATCCTTTTATTTAATTCGGGGTGTTACAATAGACAATTGAATAAAGTAACGATCAAGAATAAGTATCCACTACCGAGGATAGATGATTTGATGGATCAGTTAGTGGGTGCTTGTGTGTTCAGTAAAATTGATTTGAGATCGGGCTATCATCAGATCAAAGTGAAAGATGAAGACATCCAGAAGACAGCGTTCAGAACTCGGTATGGACATTATGAGTATTCTGTGATGCCTTTCGGTGTGACTAATGCGCCGGGAGTATTTATGGAATACATGAATCGTATTTTCCATACTTATCTGGATCATTTTGTGGTAGTATTCATTGATGATATTTTGATTTACTCTAAGTCCGAAGGAGAGCACCAGGAACATTTGAGATTGGTATTGGAAGTTTTGAAAGATAAGAAATTGTATGCGAAGTTGTCCAAGTGTGAGTTTTGGTTAAGAGAAGTCAGTTTTCTCGGCCATGTAATTTCAGGAAAAGGTATTGCTGTAGATCCTTCCAAGGTAGAAGCTGTATTGCAATGGGAAACTCCTAAGTCGGTTACCGAGATTAGAAGCTTTTTGGGATTAGCTGGATATTATAGAAGATTTATTGAAGGATTTTCTAAGTTAGCACTTCCGTTGACTAAATTAACTTGCAAAGGTAAAGCTTTCGTGTGGGATGTTCAGTGCGAAGAGAGTTTTAATGAATTAAAGAGGAAATTGACGTCGGCGCCGGTTTTGACTTTGCCAAATCCGGAGGAACCGTTTATAATTTACTGTGATGCTTCGTTGATGGGTTTGGGAGGTGTGCTCATGCAGAATAATAAAGTAATTGCCTATGCGTCGCGACAGTTGAGAATTCATGAAAAGAATTATCCTACGCATGATCTTGAACTTGCTGCTGTAGTGTTTGCGCTAAAACTTTGGAGGCATTACCTTTATGGTTCCAGATTTGAAGTTTTCAGCGATCATAAAAGTTTAAAGTATCTATTTGATCAGAAAGAGCTGAATATGAGACAACGTAGGTGGTTCGAATTGCTTAAGGATTATGATTTCGGTTTGAATTATCATCCAGGAAAAGCAAATGTTGTGGCCGATGCTTTAAGTAGAAAGACCTTGCATGTGTCAGCAATGATGATTAAGGAGTTGGAATTAATTGAGCAATTTCGGGATATGAGTTTGGTTTGCGAAGTAACACCGCAGAGTGTGATGCTAGGAATGCTAAAGATTAATAATGATTTTATGGATAGTGTCCGAGAGGCACAGAAATTGGATGTGAAATTAGTAGATATCCTTAATCGTTGTAGTCAATCAGAGAAAGGTGACTTTAAGGTTGATGCGAGAGGTGTGTTGAAATTAGGGGAAAGAATTTGTATTCCTGACGACGCCATTTTGAAGAGAAGTATTCTAGAGGAGGGTCATAGAAGCAGTTTGAGTATTCATCCAGGAGCTACTAAGATGTATCAGGATTTAAAGAAATTATTTTGGTGGCCAGGAATGAAAGAAGATGTGGCTCGTTTTGTGTATGCGTGCTTAACTTGTCAGAAGTCGAAGATTGAGCATCAGAAGCCTGCTGGGTTGATGCAACCGTTAGACGTTCCAGAATGGAAATGGGATAGCATTTCTATGGACTTTGTAACGGGGCTGCCTGCTACCTTACGAGGGCATGATTCGATTTGGGTGATCGTTGATAGGCTCACGAAGTCGGCTCACTTCATACCTATTAACATCACTTACCCAATTGCGAAGTTGGCAGAGATTTACATTCGAGTAGTTGTAAAGTTGCATGGTGTTCCTCTGTGTATTGTGTCGGACAGAGATCCGAGGTTTACATCGGGATTTTGGAAAAGTTTGCAAGATTCGTTGGGATCTAAGTTGAGGTTGAGTTCGGCATATCATCCCCAAACTGATGGTCAGACTGAGAGGACTATTCAGTCATTGGAAGATTTACTGAGAGCTTGTGTTCTTGAACAAGGAGGTTCGTGGGACACTTATCTCCCATTGATCGAGTTCACATATAATAATAGTTACCATTCTAGTATCGGAATGGCGCCTTTTGAAGCATTGTATGGTCGTAGATGTAGAACTCCGTTGTGTTGGCACGAATCTGGTGAGGGTGTAGTACTTGGACCAGAGTTAGTTCGAGAAACTACCGAGAAAGTGAAGTTTATCCGGGAGAAGATGAAAGCTTCTCAGAGTAGGCAGAAGAGTTACCATGACAAGCGGAAGAAGGATTTAGAATTTCAAGCTGGTGACCATGTGTTTTTGAGAGTCACGCCTGTGACCGGAGTTGGGAGAGCTTTGAAGTCTAAAAAGCTCACTCCTCGCTTCATTGGTCCGTATCAAATCTTGGAACGAGTTGGAAAAGTTGCTTATCGGATGGCATTACCACCTAATCTTTCGAATTTGCATGATGTATTCCATGTGTCGCAGCTTCGGAAGTATATCTCAGATCCGTCTCATGTGGTTAGTATGGATGATGTACAAGTGCGAGATAATTTAACAGTAGAGACAAAGCCTGTACGAGTTGAAGATCGTGAAACAAAGACTCAACGAGGGAAAGAGATTGTGTTGGTTAAAGTCGTTTGGTTGGGAGCTACGGGCGAAAGCATGACATGGGAACTTGAGAGTCGGATGAAGGAGTCTTATCCAGAGTTATTTGCTTGAGGTATGTTTTCGAGGACGAAAACTCTTTTAGTAGGGGAGAGTTGTAACACCCCGAATTAAATAAAAGAATTATTTAATTAAGTTAATAATATATTTAATAATTTAATTAAATAAATTGAATTATTGGATTATTATTATTATTATTATTATTATTTTGGAATAATAATTATTATTGGAAAATATATAAGGGGAATAAGAGAAAAGGTTTTCATTTTTGGAAAAGGTTTTTACGTGAAAACTGAGAAGCTGCAGAGAAGAGGAAAAGGGCAAAGAGCTGTAGAGCAAAGGTTGGAGAACGGGAAAGCTTGAAGCTCGAAGAGTTGCCGGATTGTTAAGGTAAGGGGGGTTTATCGTCGTTTAATGGGTATTATCGATTAACATGTAATGGGTAGTGATAAGCCGTCGATTGACCCTAATTGAGATTTAGAATGCTGAGAAGTTATGTTGAATAAATTGTATTGAAGCTGAAATTGAATTTGTGTTTGAGTGTATTGTGAATTTCTGAACGTATAGCTTTTTACGGAAGTTGAATCGGAGGTCCGGAAGTCCTCCAACGGCGGAAAATGCGGAAACTCTGCATTCTGCCTTGTGTTAGCGCAGGAACTGCTGTTTCGCCTGCGTTAACCGGTTAACCCAGGGTGTTAACCGGTTAACACTGTTATAAATTGTGAAAATGTTGAGTTTTGCCTGCGTTAACCGGTTAACCTATAGCGTTAACCGGTTAACACTGTTACGTTTTGCCTGTAAGTGTAATTTTCCTGCGTTAACCGGTTAACCTATAGCGTTAACCGATTAACACTGTTGCAGTATGTAAAAATGGTTGATTTTTATGATGTAAGTGTAATTGGTGATTGGCCTATTGTATCCAATTGTGATAAATAAATTCGTGGAGTCTATGTTGCGAAATGTTGATGTAAATATGTTGATAAGTTGTTTTTGTGGAAAATATTAAGTTGTAGGCTGATGAGCCAAAGTTGAATATAAGTTGTTTTGTTGAAAATGCTGAGTTGTAGGCTGATGAGCCAAAGTTGATTTTTAAGTTGTTGTTGCTGAAAAAAAAAGCTGTTATGTTGTCGTGGTTATTATGTTGTTGAACTTTCAAGTCGTACATGCCATATACATTCATATGCATTAAGTCGGGGCTTTTGCTCACACCACGTTGGCCTGGATTGGCAAAATTATGGGGCTTTTGCTCACACCACGTTGGCCTGGATTGGCAAAATTATGGGGCTTTTGCTCACACCACGTTGGCCTGGATTGGCAAAATTATGGGGCTTTTGCTCACACCACGTTGGCCTGGATTGGCAAAATTTTAAGTTGAAAGTTGAAGGCTTATGCCTTGATGCCCACTAAACTGGCAATGATTTTAAGTTGGGAGTGTTACTCCAAATGGTACCACATGCATGAAGAGTCGAGTCTCATTTGAGTTGCATTTACGTTGTGTTTGAATATGATGTTGAGTTGAATATGCTGTTACCGAATGCATGATATGATGTGGATGATTAACGTGTAAAGTTACTTAACATAACATGATGATTTATAATATTTGTTATATCGATTGAGGAACTCACCCTTACAGTTATATTTTTCAGGTGACGAGCAGTGAGTTGAGTAGAAGCTAGTGCTTGAAGTCTAGAGTGGTTTTAGTGGGTCATGCTCTGATAGATGTAACATCGGGACGGGATGTTTTATTTGTTGAATAAATGTTAATTTTAAGATATTACAGATGTTGAATGTTTCTATCCGCTGCGAATTTTTAAAGAAGTGTTTATGTTGAATTAAATAATGAGCATGACTGATTTTTACGGTGAATTATGTGAAGTATTATGTGACACCCTTGGTGCATGATTACTCTGATATTGATTTTTATGCTGTTGTTTTAATTAAATATTTGGGGTATTTAGAAGGGTGTTACAAGAATAACAAACACTTAAAGAAAAAAAATTGTGTACAAACAATTGATATCTTTTCACAAAGAAAATAGACCTGTCAAAATATTGTGTCACCGACCGATTTCTTCAAGTCTCCAAGTCTCACTTATATAGCATAAGAAGAAGACCGTTAGAGGGAAAAATAGGGAAAACTCATAAAGAGGTTGTCCACTATTAGATATGAGAGGAGTGATATTGCGTATTGTCCTTCGCCCACAAAATCAGTGATACGTGTGATGTATAGTACTTTCCTTGCCCATGAAATCAGGTAGTGGAAAGGATGTTTGATTTGTACTATGTACTATTTTATCACGTTCCAATTTGATCTTATAATTAAGTTCATTGGATTTTGATGAAAGTTTATGAAACATGAAATGAAGAAACATAAAGCTGGATTCAGAAACTTCAGAATCTTTTGTCATAACCTTGACAGCGTCAGTAATCTGGCTTGAGATCTTTAGTATCTTCAGAATCTTCAAAGTCTTCAGAATCTTCAGTTAGAACCTTGATAACTTCAATCGTCTGGCTTGAGATCTTCGTAATCTTCAGTTACATAAAATAACTTCAGAATCCTTCCATTCTTGAGAAGTTTGGTGATCATAGTCACGTCCAGAAGCATGAGCTAAGACAATATTGCAGCAGCAACATAATGTCTCCTCAGAAGCTTCTTAGGAATGAATCAGCACAGAAACAGAAAGAACATTGCATCAGCAATATTGAACATATTTTAGAACTTCTAATAGTTGGTGCAGAAGTGAATTTAGAACACATAGTTCAGAAACTGATGACGTTGTACATCATATATTCAGAATCAGAACTGGTTGTTAAAGCTACACAATAACAAACCATTAGAGTACCAAAATTATTCTCAAACAAATACAATATTATTATCATCAAAACTTAAGGTATAGATGCATAACCAACTCTTGTTCTAACAATCTCCCCCTTTTTTATGATGACAAAACATGTATTTTGATGAACAAATTTGTACAAGATAATCACAAAGGAATACATCTTATAGAAGCACAAAGCTCCCCTTGAGATGTATAATCCTGAAAAGATAAAATCAGAATGAAAGAACATTTTCCTGATTAACCTTTTTTTGAAGTACCAGAGTAACTATTCAGTTGGAATCTGGTTTATCTTCAGAAGTTGATTAATGTTGTCCAGAGCACTGGTATGATTAGCATTAACATTCAGATGAGCTTCACTTCAGAAGCTTGGTTGAGTTCTTTTGAAGAAACCTTGAAATCTGGTTCTTTAGAAATTCTCTCTGAGCTAGATTGCCTTTGAAGAGCAGAACTTTCAAAAACCTTGATGAGAAGAGGAACTTTCAGAATAGAGAATTCTTCTCAAGAACTTGATTGCCCAATTTGATTACCATGGAACAACTTGATGCAAAGTACCCAATGTTCTAGGTTCAGGACATAGATATTAATTCTCAATCAGCATGAAGGTTGTACAGACTTAGATAGAAGACCATTTCATCAGAAACTGGTAGCTTATATTCTGATCTTTGAAACTTCATAAGCCTCTGATGTTTGAACAAAACCATTTTGATACTTGAACATAACCCTGCAAATCATTTAACAAACTATTCTTCGAAGTAGTTGTTAGCAAAAAACATTAATCAATGTTTGGGTTTTTAATTAAGGAATTTAGGTATATCAAAATAACTATAAATCTTCCCCTTAGATATGTTTCTCCCCCTTTGCCATCTATCAAAAATAATTAGACAAAAAATAATTAAAGTATTAAAGAGATTAATTAGAAACAAAAATATTTTTCATTGAAAAGCCAAAAAGAGGCAGAAAAGATACATCCGGTATTTAACAAAACAGAAATACAAAGAACTATAAGGAACTACAAACGAAATGCAGCAAGTAAAAGCAAACATTAAAGGCATACACACACACTTAGATAGAAATAAAATGCATACACACGTGTAAAGACACTTTTTAGAAAAACTAAGTGTTTAGGGAAGGAGGAGGAGGAGGCAGAACAATTGGGTGGTCATCCGGGAGATTTAAGGGATGTACTAAAGGATCAACATTATCTTCAACACATATCTCCAAGTAGTGGGCTAAAACTTCTGGTGGATCGATCTTTGTGAAAATGGGGTAGTTATCCGACAGAATATTACTGCCGTTGATTTCTTTTTTGGATGGAGGAGTGCTTTCACTAGAGACAAATCTAGGAGGAGATCTAGACTGAGCTAGTTGCAGTTGTTGAAACTGTTGTTGAAATGGTTGTTGTTGTTGAGCAGCCATTTAAGATGATGAAGGTGAAGAACAATTGCAGAGAGGGTTGTTTTATGTTTAAAAGAAGAAAGCGTGGGAGTATTGTGAGCATAGTGTGAAAAGTGTAAGTGAAGTGGGTTTTTATAAAAAAAATGCAACGATGACAAAAATGAAAATATGCAGTCATAGGGGGGAGCGTAAGAGTTTAACCTAATTCCAAAAAATGTGAAACCCAATGTGTCACGCTTTTATCACACATGCTCAGAAAGTGGGACAGTTGTCGCCACTTAGAACCACGTGAAATCAAACAACATGAAAACCATTTAATGCAATGACTGTTCAGAATCAGGAAGGAAAATCGATAAGATTGCTTCTGATCAAAACCTTCTTGATTCATGAAAACTTCCTTACTTCAGAAAGCTCATGTTTCAGAGTCAACAAAAACATTCTCAGAGTCTAATATAGAGTTTTGAAGACTTTAAACATTCTGAAATACATTTTTTCATTCTGGACATAAATTCATAAATAAGTTTTTTAGAATGAACATGAATTTATCTTCAACAAGGGGTTTTGTAAATATATCAGCTCATTGATGGTCTATATCAACAAATTTTAAATGAAAAATACCCTTCTGAACATAGTCACGTAAAAAGTGATGTTTAATTTCAATATGCTTAGCCCTAGAATGCAAGATAGGATTCTTAGATAAACAAATAGCAGAAGTATTATCACAAAGAATAGGAATGTTACTCTCAGAAATATGATAATCTTCCAGCTGGCTCTTCATCCATAGTATATGAGTGTTGTATCCAGAAGTTGCAATATATTCAGCTTCGGCAGTTGAAAGTGTGATTGTTGATTGTCTCTTGTTGGACCATGAGATTAGGTTATCTCCCAGAAATTGGCAACTTCCAGAAGAACTTTTCCTTTCTATTCTGTCTCCAGCATAGTCAGCATCACAATTGCCTACTAACTTGTATTCACTTAATTTTCTATAAAACAAACCAAGGTTAGCAGTACCTTTCAGATACCTAAAGTTTCTCTTAACAGCAGTTAAGTGAGTTTCCCTAGGATCTGATTAGAAGCGGGCTCATAAGCAAACATTGAATAAGATATCAGGTCTAGAAGCGGTTAGATATAAAAGAGAGCCTATTATACCTCTGAAAAGCATATGATTTACCTTACTACTTACCTCTTCTTTCTCCGGAATACATGTGGGATGCATTAGAGTCTTTGCTTGCTTACATTCTGATAAGTTAAACTTCTTCAGAAGTTCTTTTGTATATTTTCTCTGATGATTGTATGTTCCTTATGAACGTTTATCAATTTGGATTCCCATAAAGAATTTGAGTTCTCCCATCAGACTCATTTCAAATTCTTCCTGCATTGACTTAGCAAAATCCTTGCACAAAGATGCATTAGCAGAACCAAAAATAATATCATCACCATAAGTTTGCAAAACCAGAATATCATTCTTAAAGGTTTTTCAAAAGAGAGTTGTGTCCATTTTCCCTCTGGTAAAATTATTTTCCAAAAGGAAGTTACTTAGTCTATCATACCAAGCTTTGGGAGCTTGCTTCAGGCCATATAACTATTTTTTCAGTTTAAAAACAAAATCAGGATTTTGAGAGTTTTCAAAACCAGAAGGTTGATGCACACATACTTCTTCAGAAATATATTCATTCAAGAATGCACTCTTAATATCCATCTGATAAAGGATGATGTTATGATTGACTGCAAATGAAATTAAAAGACGAATAGACTCTAACATGGCAATTGGAGCAAAGGTTTTTATATAGTCTATACCTTATTGCTGACTATAACCTTGTGCTACCAGTCGAGCCTTGTTTCTGACAACCTTGCCTTTCTCATTCAGCTTATTTCTGAAGACCCATTTGGTTCCAATGACATGGAAACCCTTTGGTTTCTGAACAAGATCCCAAACATCGTTTCTGGTGAATTGATTTAGTTATTCTTGCATATCTAGAATCCATTCATTATCCAGAAGAAATTCATCAATAGATGTGGGTTCTATCAGAGATACCAAGATTCTTTTTAGTGTTTAACATAAAACATTCACATCTAAAATGGTGAAAGTAAGAAATGTTGGGTTTTATGTTCTTCCACAATTCATAAGGAGTCTTGCCCAAAATAGGTCGGATAGAAATCCTGTTTTGAATATAACAAGTTGTGTTAGCTGCTTCTGCCTAGAAATGCTTAGCCATATCAGTTTCTTGGATTATGGTGTGAGCCATTTCTTGCAAAGTCTTATTCTTCCTTTCTACAATTCCATTTTGATGTGGAGTTCTAGGACAAGATAAATCATGGGAAATACCATTTGAATCAAAGAGATTTTTAAAATGTTTATTTTCAAGTTCGCCACCATGATCACTTCTGACTTTGACTATTTTGCAGTTCATTTATGTTTGCACTAGTGAGCAGAAGGTAGAAAATACATAGTGTGACTCATCCTTCTGTTTCAAGAACTTTACCCATGCCCAACGACTATAGTAATAAACTATGACCAATACATACTTCTTTTCATTGATATAGGCAGTTTTCACTGGTCCAAACAAATCAATGTGCAGAAGTTCTAACAGTCTAGAGGTAGAAACAACAGTTTTTACTTTGAAGGATGTTTTAGAAAATTTGCCTTTCTGACATGCTTCATAAAGAGCATTTGAAGCGAACTTCAGATTGGATAGACCTCTAACTAATCCAAGCTTATTTAGATGATAAATCCTTCTCATGCTAACATGACCCAAACGTATATGCCATACCCATTGCTCCTCATTAACAGACATTAGACATTTTATATTTTCATCTTCAAGATCAGAAATTCTAATTTTATAAATGTTGTTCTTTCTCTTTCTGTTAAAAAGGATTGTACCATCTTTCTGACTGATAACCTTACACGACTTTTGATTAAAAATGATATCAGAACCATTGTCACTAAGTTGACTAATAGACGAATGGTTATGCATCAGACCATCAACTAAAAGAACATTAGTAATAGAAGGAAGTTTATCGTTACCAATGGTTCAGAGCCAATGATCTTTCCTTTCTGGTTTCCTCCGAAACTAACTAAGCCTCCAAGCTTAAGTTCCAAATCTTGGAACATAGACCTTCTGCCTGTCATGTGTCGCGAGCATCCATTGTTCAGGTATAATGACTGGTGTTTCAGCTGATATGCTAAGGATGTCTACAACATAAATTATTTTATCCTTAGGTACCCACTTTTTGGGTCCTCTCTTGTTAGTTTTCCCAAAGTTTCTTACAACTTTGGGTCTTTTAGAAAAAGGATAATGATGAGGAATTTGTGCATGATAATTAGGTTTCGGAACTGAGTTCTTATCCTTTGTATGTTTCTGTGTCTATGCAGAAATATCAAGCTCAGTGCCAGCAGGCACGAAATGCACATAAAGAGGTTTTGGTTTTACCTTCTAACTTTCATCAGGTTTTATAGTTTCTGTACAATCTAAACCTTTCTTGCCATTTGTGCTAACTCCATAGATCAAGGAAGCCATTTTTCTTATATCTATGCTTTTATCTAGAAACTAGTGGAATGCTCTGTCATATCTAATGACGCAATCAGTACCAGAAGCTTTTGAGATTATTTTCTCCTCTAGTTTTGAAATTTTTCTTTTCAAAGCATAGTTGTTACTTTCTAAAGAAAATACTTTTTCATTTAGAGAGGAAATATGTTTCTCAAGCTCACTCTGAGTTTCAGAGGCAATTACTTGGACTTGTTTAAGGTCCTTGTATTTACTCTGAAGACTCTGGTACTTTTCTAGCATTTCAAAGAGACATGATTCAATATCAGAACGAGATAGGTTAGAAAGTACCTCTTCAGAACCGGAGTCGGATTCTGATTCTGATAATACCTTGTCTTTTGGTTTTTCAGAACCTATGGGATCATATGTAGTTTCCATATTGCAACATTGGCTTTTTCTTCATCAGAATCTTCTTCTTCGAATTCCAAGTCATCCCATGTAGCCATCAACCCCTTCTTGACTTTAGAAAAAATCTTCTTAGGCCTTTTGTCCTTTTTCAGCTTAGGGCAATCATTTTTTTAGTGTCCTGGCTCCTTGCACTCAAAGAAGATAACTTCTTTTCCAGAACCTTGCTTCTTCTGTCTAGACGAAGAAACAAAGCGACCAGTAGTCCTTCTGACTCCTCTGAACTTTCCTTGACCATTTTACCTGTGTTTCCAGAGTCTGTTGACTCTCTTTGAGATTAGAGATAGCTCATCGTCATCTTCTGAGTCTTCATCAGATCCTTCTTATTCTTCCTCAGCTTGATAAGCTCTTGTCGTCTCAGGCTTGGATTTTAGAGAAAAAGATTTACCTTGCTTCTAAGGTTCATCTTCTTCGAGCTCAATCTTGTGGCTTCTAAAAGAACTAACGAGTTCTTCAAGACTGATGTTGTTGAGATCCTTTGCCAGCTTCAAGGCAGTTACCATAGGTCTTTATTTTTTGGGAAAGACTTCTGATAATTTTGTTGACATGGTCAGCTATAGACTATACTTTGTCCAGAACTTTCAGTCCTGCAACAAGCATCTAAAACCTTGAGAACATAGTCTTAATTGTTTCATCATCTTCCATTTTGAATGCCTCGTACTTCTGAATAAGGCCAAAGACTTTGTTTCCTTTACTTGAGCATTCCCCTCATGAGTCATCCTCAAAGAGTCGAAAATGGATTTGGCAGAATCTTTGTTTGTTATCTTCTCATACTCCGCATAAGAGATAACATTGAGCAATATGGTTCTGGCCTTATGATGATTTTTGAAATCTTTCTTCTGTTGATCAGTCATAGCACTTCTTGTTATAGTATTTCCTTCGGCATTCACTGGGTGAACATAGCCATCGACTACAAGATCCCAGAGATCAACATCGTAACCAAAAAGAAACTTTCTATTCTATCTTTCCAATAATCAAATTTCTCACCATCAAAGATTGGTGGTTTTGCACAGTAATAATCTCTTTCGTTATTGTTAACAACGTTAGCAGCGTTAGTAGCCATTGTTTCTCACACAAACTGGATCGATACTGAACATGGTGAGGTGTTGATAAAACTTTTATCACAATCAGAACCAGAGCTCTGATGCCAAATGAAGGTGTGAAAAACACAAGAAAGAGGGGTTTGAATTGGGTTTTACAAGCAAAAGCTTTTTCCAAATTAAGAACACTACTAATAAGTTAATGACAAAGAGATAAAAATACTAGTTTTATCTTGGTTCGCTTGAAACTCAAAGCTACTCTAGTCCACCCGCCAAGGTGATTTTGCCTTATACACAAGGACTTAATCCACTATAATCAACAGATTACAATAATCACAAAGAATAACCTTCTTTGTCTTCTCAAGGGTCCAACTATACCCTAGTCTCCTTAAGGACTCACAAAGAACAACCTTCTTTGTATTCTCAAGGATAACCTCCTCAAGGAATAAAAAAAAACAGTTTCAATAATATTTTATGTGTTACAAGATCCTTCTACACAAGCCGATTTTACATAAAAGAATTACAAACACTTAAAGATAAAAAAAAAATCTTGTACAAACAATTGATAGCTTTTCACAAATAAAATAGACTTGTCAAAATATTGTGTCACCGACCGATTTCTTCAAGTCTCCAAGTCTCACTTATATAACATAAGAAGAACACCGTTGGAGGGCAAAACAGGGAAAACTCATAGAGTGGTTGTCCACTGTTGGATGGGAGAGGAGTGATATTGTGTATTGTCCTTCGCCCACAAAATCAGTGATACGTGTGATGTATAGTACTTTCCTTGCCCACGAAATCAGGTAGTGGAAAGGATGTTTGATTTGTACTATGTACTATTTTATCACGTTCCCGTTTGATCTTATCTTCAAGTTCATTGGCTTCTGATGAAATTTGATGAAACATGAAATAAATAAACGTAAAGATGGATTCAGAAACTTCAGAATCTTTTGTCAGAACCTTGACAGTGTCAGTAGTCTGGCTTGAGATCTTTAGTATCTTCAGAATCTTCAGAGTCTTTAGAATCTTCAGTCAGAACCTTGATAAATTCAATCGTATGGCTTGAGATCTTCATAATCTTCATCTACATAACACAACTTCATAAGCTTGTCATTCTTGAAAAGTTTGGTGATCAGAGTCACGTCCAGAAGCATGAGCTGGGAGAATATTGCAGCAGTAACATAGTATCTCCTTAGAAGCTTCTTAGGAATGAATCAGCACAGAAGCAGAAAGAACAATGCAGCGAAAATATTAAACATCTTTCAGAAATTCTAATAGCTAGCACAAAAGCGGATTTGGAACACATCGTTTATAAACTGTGATGTTGCACATCATATATTCAGAATCAGAACTGGTTGTTAAAGCTACACAATAACAAACCATTAGGATACCAAAATTGTTCTCACACAAATACAATATTGTTATAATCAAAACTCAAGGTATAGATGCAGAACCAAATTTTGTTCTAACATTTTTTGCATGCTTTATCCTCACTCACACTTAACTATGGAGTTCTTATTTGTTAGACTACCGGAAAGAAGATGCATCTTATTGTTATAGATAGTACCAATCAATCCTTATAGGTCTTCCTTCAACTATGCAGTCTCACCTTTGCACAACCTTAGGATCCCTCTCATTCTGATGTGAATTCGGGTGAACATTCCTTGCCATCTTCGGCCTCAAGTGTTACTTCCACTCTCTGTCCTCTTCGGCCTCGAGTGTTACATGCCCACCAACTTCTGCTTGGTTCGTCCCTGAACCACATCGTACTGGGAGAGGTCTAGCTCTAATACCATGTTGTAACACCCCTGATTTTTTTGTCCAAGATATTACTTAAAAAATTATATTTACTTCAAATAAATTATCAAATTTAAATATTGTACTTTAAATTAAATTACAATTCCGATAAAAACCCGATTTTGTAATCTCGCAATCACGTACAAACACCGCATCAAGCTCACTTCATACCTTCAATTTTTTTGTACCTAAAATGTTATTTGTAAGGGGTAAATATTTCATCATTCGTATCAAATCACATAAAACATACAATACGGTATTATAAAACAAATCATACAAAACATAAAAGCCTGCAATAAATACAATCCACAAAAAATCATTCTTTTATAACTATATACATACTCTTAAATCTAAATGATCCAGATATAATCAATCTGCCACTAAGGCATCACACAAAATTCATCCCATAACAATAGGGAAGATAACCTGCCACTAAGACACCACAAAGAAATGCATATGTCATGTCATGATAATGCAAATGCAAATCCCACCACTTAGGCAATCATATAACCATATACTATCACATCATAAAGCACATCCTCTTTTTATTTCACACAATCATCCACCTCCAATTGTAATTCAATTCACATCACAACCACGCATAATAATAACAATCACAAACAAAACAAAGATTCACCCACATCACATAATCATACCCAAAAATACAATATATAAAAGTAGTATTTATACTTTTCAAAAAGGGATTAAAATTTATCAACTAAAAATATAACTCAAATTTTTTTCTCTTCAAAATAATTATGCATTATATAATTTATTCTATAATAACTAACTATTAATTTTGTTATAATCAATATGGGGAAGTGCCATTACCTTCTTGAGTAGAATTCCTACGCAGCGATCCATAAATATTCTACAATCGTAGCTTATGTTTCTCGTACTAGAATCTACACAAAATAGTGGTTGCCCCAAATTTTACACTGAAGTAGGAACAACGAAGTTAAGATTAGAATCAATTTAATCGACTTCAAAACACATTATTTTAAGCGAAGTTGAGATTAGGAGTTTGAAAATTCAAATAAATATATCCAAATTCTAGAGTTATTTTTAAAGCAAATATATACATTCTTTTCAATCCCTCTACTATAGTTATCAAAACATATAACTTTGATTTATCAAAGCAATGATGGAATTTTACAAATCTTTGCAACACAAATTTTACAACATCATAGTCATTTTCAATTTTGAGACAAAAAGAAAAAAAAATTCTCTTAAACAAAACTGAAGTTGATCATTTTACAACAAAACTGAAGAAAAATAAATAAATTTCTCTTAAACACCATGTATGTTTTTGAGAAATTTATTTTGCGCTGATCATTTTAGTGTATTCTTTTTATTTTTTTCAGACACTTTTTTGTCCGATTTCGGTTCATTTTTATCCTTTTTATTTCTTCTTTTTATGAAACTAATCATGAAAAAAATTTAAAACTTATTAAATGACTAAGTTATTTTGTTTTTAATTATTAAAATAATTTGAATTTACGTTTGTGTTAATTTTTAAGTTTGTTTTTATTACTAATCAATCTTTATAATTATGTTTATATAAATATTGAATTTTGTGGCCAAAAGTTAAAAAGATCAAAATATTTCTCATTTCTCCTCTCTCTCTCTCTCTCTCTCTCTCTCTCTCTCTCTCTCTCTCTCTCTCTCTCTCTCTCTCTCTCTCTCTCTCTCTCTCTCTCTCATAGTAAATATCATAAACACCCCAACATTGTCCTCACTTCATTTTGATTAACAACAAAACTTTCTCTCTCTAACTTTCTTTCACGTGTACCTCTGCTCTGTCTGTCTCCTTCTACACCACCGCGAACAACCATGCACACCTCCTCTCCCTTTCTCATCTTCAATATCACCACCATTATCACAACATCTTCACTTTCCCAAACACAATAACTTCATCACCATCATGGCAACAACATAACTACCGCTGCTAATGCTTCCTTCAGCACCACCAACTTCTCAGCCACCAACATATCCTTCTCCCTCCATCTCTTCAAGTCGTAAACACCTCTCATTCAAACCTTCTTCGCTCCACTGCCTCCTCCCTCCAGACACAACCGCTTCTTCCATCAACCACCAACAAAAATGAATCGCCACTCACTCAATCTTCTCTAACCACTCCCTCATAAACCCACGTGTTTTCGGTGAAAAGAAGTCATAAGCTCCACCGTTCGACCTCCACGTAACCTTCATCATCAACAACGAACCTCCGTGCGTCACTTTTCACAAACCGTACTCTCCATCTCCATGAACATCATCGATGATAACCACCTTATCTCCGGCCTCTACTCATCAAGCTCAACACGCACCGCCCTCCACCGTCGCGGTTGGGGTTTCCTTTTTTCTTTTCTTTTTATGCATTTTTATCATTTGGATTGTCTGAGTTTTTGATTGTTGTGTTATTTCTTTTGAGATTGCAAAAGGAAGAAGACAACATGAGAGGAAAGAGAGTTGATCGTGAGAGAGAGAGTTGATTGTCGCATTGTTTTTTATTGTTTGAGTTTTTCATGTTTATGTTACAAAAGTGTGGACCGTGGGAGGAAGAAGATGAGGTTTTTTATTTTGAATTTTTCTCCGTACCACATGTCGGGCAGGGAGTGGAAAAGGAAGTTTTTTTTAAATAAATATCCTCCTTCCTACCCGATTGCTTCACAGCCCCTCTCCCTTTTTTATTTGTTTTTTTTTTGTTTTTGTTTTTTTAGTTATATTTTATTATGATTATTAATTAATTATTATCATTATTTTTCTTAATTATTCACTATTATTATTATTTTTATTATTATTATTATTATATTTATTATTATAGACTATTATTGTTATTATTCATGATTATTTTTGTTAATTTTACTATTGACTATTATTTATACTATTATTAAAATTTATTACTATTATTATCATTTATTATTATTATTATTATTATTATTATTATTTGTGAATTATTGTTACTAATTGTTATTATTATTGTCATCATTATTTATTATTATTATTAATGTTAATAATCATTATTGGTTAATTATTGTTACTAAGTATTATTATTAATATTTCTAATTATTATTACTATTTTTATTATTATTATTACTATTATAATTATTATTATTTGTTTATTATTATTTTCATTTATTATTTTATTTGATCAATTGATTTTTTAAATTATTAAATAGAAAATTTGATTTCTTGTCCTATCGGTTTTTCACATATTAATTGCAATTTTGGAGTTTAAAAAAAATTCAATTCAACTTCAAAAACTGCTTAAATGCATATGATTTTGTTGACCGACCTCAGATAAGGTGATTCCTACATGAATCACTTTACGATTGCTTAATATAACGCTAAATTTAGTAGTTTAATTGTTGTTTCTTTTTACCTTTAAAAATATCATTTAAATCATCGGTTTTTCACATATGCATTGCAATTTCGGAAGTAAAAATTCAATTTAACTTCAGAAATTGCTTAAACGCATAGAGTTTTGTTGATTGGCCTCGGATAGGGTGATTCCTACATGAATCACTTTACGATTGCTTAATATAGCGCTAAATTCAGTAGTTCAAAACTCCGGTTTATTTCTGGTCACTTGACTTTCTCTTGGGTCTCCTTACAACGAGATTTTTGTTATTTGTCGTTGTCTATTGAGCTTGTGTTGTTAATTGTTATACTGTATCTACATTCGACAAATTGTACCCCCATTCACGTAATATGTAATAAATTTACCGTTTTCCTTTATTGGTATTGTATTAGTTAATTGTCAACTCAAGATTAAAATCAACACTTTAAAAAAAATACTCGATCCAACGTCGAGCAAATTTCCCAAATGAAAACCATTTCCATTTCCCCATCATTTTCAAAAACTCTTAAATCATTTCATCCCATTTTAATTCAATGTAAATAATAAAAATCTCGATCAAACATTAAGTGTCTTTTTCCTAATCAAATCTAAATTACTTAATCATACTTAAAAACCATTTTAAAAAAGGTGAAAATGAAGATGATCTAGAGCCTTCTATTCATCTTCTCAATTACTTGGATACGAGTTGCCTTACTTGATCATAAGAGTAATCGTCATCCAATAAAATATTTAAGGAATCAAACTTGTTTTCCGCCCTTGTGCGACTTTGAAAACCGTTTTAGAAATGAGTATGTTTTATCCATATTGGCGTGAAACAAACAAAGACTTCCGCCTCCAAGAGCGAGCAACAAGTAAATGTTTAGTCACTCGATATGTCTAAAGGATCACTCCTTAAAATCAATCAACCCAGTAGTTCTTTTTAAGTAGAACTACATAACCTTGAGTTCTCCATAGCACCTGGAGATACCTAGGAGCAAGATTGAGAAATTTGGTGAGACACCCTTTAATAAAAAAAAATGTTTTTATTTATTTATTTTTCTTGTTCAGTAATTAAAAGAAATCAATTATTATAGCTAACATTTAATCGCAAATCTAACTAAGAGGTTCCTGTACGTGAGGGGTGTTAATACTTTTCTCTTGTGTAATCGACTCCCGAACCCGAATTTGGTTGCGACGACCATTTTATTTTTGTTTTTCGTGGATTTTATTAATATTTTCCCTTTCCTTCTTTGGAATAAATAATATTTGGTGGAGACTCTGTTCGAACATCTTTTTCGCGAGCGTGCGAGTGCCTCATGAAGAATTGCATTTTTCGATATGCGGCGGTCGTTTCACCTCCCCAAGTGAGTCATGTTGGAGGATTTTCTCATATTCTATACACGGTAGGGAACCAGCTGTGGAGAGATTTTTTTTTCACATGGAAGGAGAAAATTATGTTTACTTCAAAGACTTTAAGCAAATTTGAAATGTTTGACTCAAACCAAGTGTTATCGAATCCATGTTTATAACATGGTTTGAGGCAAATAATATCTATAATGAAGCTAAGTTGTTGACATATGGTGACTTTGTCTCTAAATTTATTTACCATAAACCAACTAGGAGTTGGAATCCTAGGAAAAGAGGGTATATTATTGGTCGTCTTATTTGAGTTCCTCAAAGCATATGTGAATTATATTATTTACAGATGATTTTGACTGTCAAGAAAGGACAATTAGTTATGAAGACATAAAAAAGATTGATGGTTTCCAACTTCAAACTTTTAGAGAAGCATGTTTTGCTATGAGATTCTTCAAGATGATATAGAATTTATTAAGGCTTTAAAAGAGGTGCATGTTTGGGGTTCAGGTGTTTTTTATGGAAGTTATTTGTTACTATGTTGCTATCATCATCAATCAATAGATCATAGCATGTTTGGAGTAATACATGACAGTATTTATCTGATGTCATTCTTTACAAGAAGTGTGTTTTGACCAGAAATCCAAGTACACTTTATATGGAAACATTTTTTGGAAGTTGTTTCTATTATGTAACAAATAGTTTTATTTATGGTTTTTTGCTTTTTCTACCATAGGATTAACACTTACTGATGAAGAAATAAAAGAATTGACATTTATTGTAATAGAAACTCAGTTACAAAAGAACAACAGAGTTTTGAAAGACTTCGAGTCAATGTCGTATCCAAATGACTTTATACTTTCTTTTGTTGGAAATAGGTTGGTTTATGAAGAGAGGAAGTATGATCCAATTGCTCAAAAACATATTTTTGATACTTTGTTCTCATCTCTTACAGGTAAATTAACCATCCTTCTCATGTAGCATAAGAAATAAATTTAATGTTTCAATTTATTATTGCTAACTACATTACTTATTTTATATTTCATTATGATTTAATACCCTTTATCTTATTCTATATTTTATAATGCTTTAATGCCATTTCTCTTATTTCATATATTGCAATATACATTTGTTATTCAAAATGTCATACCAATTATAATGTCATAATAATTATATTTCTAGGTGAGTAGAAACACATTTATTTTGAAGTAATGGAAGCAGTAGAAAGACAAAATGGTGGCGTGCTTTTTTTATATGGATATGATGGAATAGATAAAACATTTATGTGGAATACTTTGGATGCAGCACTTCGTTCTAAACACAAAATTGTCTTGCTTGTTGCCTCAAGTGGGATTGTGAGTTTGTTGTTACAAGGTGGAAGAACAACTCATTATAGGTTTAAAACTAATGTCCCTACTTTGGAATCTTCAATTTGAAACATGGAAAAAAAGGATGAACTTGCTGAGCTTTTAAAGTTGACAGATCTTATTATATGGGATAAGGCTCCAATGGCTAACAAGTTTTGCTTTGAGGATCTAGATAAATCTTTGAAAGATATTTTCAGAGAGGAAATATGCATATTTTCAGAGTTCATATTGTATATTGGAGATGGAGTCTGTGAGCAAATTCTTTACTTTGAATAAGTTTTGAATGATAGCAAATTGTGTGATCATTGTCTAATTGTTGGTTGTGCATCATCTTACATGTTTCATTTGTGTTTTTAGCCTATACTATTGTTTCGTGTCTATACATCAAGATACACATTGATACATTTCTTAAAAGAACTCATAAAAACTGTCTTGTGTCAGTATGTATCGATACATGTTCATATGCATCGATCCATAAATTTGTTGTAAATCACAAAACGTTTTTGCTTCAGTATGTATCGATCCATACGAGTCTTGTATCGATACATGCTTAGTTAAAATGCTCTATGTATCGATACATACGAACTTTGTATCAATACATGCTTAGTTAAAATGCTCTATGTATCGATACATACGAGCTTTGTATCGGTACATGCTTACATTAATTCTCTAAAATTAATCAAAGTTACAGTATGTATCGATGCATAACCTTTTGTATCAATACATAATTCTGTTTTGTCTACTAACAGCTTCTGTCTTTCACATATAAGAAGTATTTTGACAGCAAAGAGAAGCACGAATTCACAAGTGAAAAACAGTTGTAAAACAAATCAAAGGAGTGTGTAGCAGCAATTGTTTTTTTTTTAGCAGTTAGAAACCTGAAAGAGACTTCATCTTCTTCATCTTCTCAATCTCTTTTCTTCAAGAACATCAACACATAATCATTCTTGTTCTTTGGATTAAAGGATCAACGAGATAACGTTCAGTGGAACGATCAAGGATCTAGCTGAGGTGTTCAGTGGAACGATCGAGGATCTAGCTGAGTTGAAGGTTAAAGGGGGTTTCGAGGAAAAACCAAATGGTTTGTCCTTCAAGAACTGGAGTGTTCTTGCGGGTTTGTTAGTCACGTTTGCAGAACAGATTCAGTCGTAGCGTAGGGTTTGGAAATTGGGTAATTTCGCAAACAGGTCGTGGAACCGGTGAATTATTTGCAATTTCTTGCAGGAAATTCTTGATCGAGCTCAGATCAAGTGGAGGTTTTATACAAGAAGAAGATCTTGGGATTTAGATTTCTGTCTTTGTATTGTAACCTTGTATCAACGAATTCGGCATTATTGATAATTACAGTTCTCAATTTCATTTGAAATTGAGAGGGAGACGTACCCACACGCGAGGACGACAGTGGGGAACTTCCTTACCAAATCTCTGCGTATCGTATTCTTTCCTTATCTCTCTTTACGTTTTCAACAGTTTTGTGATTGCAGTTGGTGTATTGTGGCTGTACATTTAGTGATACAATAGTGGCAAGAAAACTGTTTTATCTAAACTCCACCATTGTCCATCATTGATCACATACACACCAAATGTTTGACAAAACTGTCAGCTGAGTTTTATTTATTGGAATTAGAATTTAGTGATAAGTGCATTTGATTTGATAAGATTCTGGTGTTAATAATCTCTATCGTTCTAATTCAAATCCAGCAATAAATTCGCGTGTCCGGTTTTCTAGTAGCGGTTCAGAATAGACGGAAGTCGATTCGGGACTGTAATTTTCCGCTAAGTTTCAATAACTCTGATAAGATTTTTTAAATCCGTTTATTTTAAAGAGGTGATCTATTCACCCCCCCCCCCCCCTCTCGATCACTAGCCACACCGTCTAACAAGTGGTATCAGAGCGCCGGTTCGCTGGTGCTCTGTGGCTGCCTGTAACGATATGGATTCTGAACCAAAGGGGGCGTATAATAGAGCGCCGATTTTCAACGGTGAAAATTACGGCTACTGGAAAGACTGCATGCGAGTTCATATAAATTCTGTTGATAGGCTAGTATGGGCTGCCATTGAAAATGGTCCTTTTTAAATTACTATGACAAATGCGGCTGGCGCCATAGTTCCTAAACCAGAAGCTGATTGGAATGAGAAAGATGAGAAAAAGTGGTCGTGTGATTGGAGAGCTCGAAATATGCTAATTTCAGCACTTGGTGTTGATGAGTATTATTGGGTATCCCATTGCACGACAGCTAAAGAAATGTGGGATGCTTTAGAAGTTGCCCATGAGGGTACTACTGAAGTAAAACAGTCCCGCATTAACACACTCAATCAAGAGTTTGAGCTCTTTCGCATGAAACAAGGAGAATCTATCTCCGACATGCAAAAGAGATTCACTCATCTCACTAATCGGTTGAATGCACTTGGAAAACCTGTTTCCAATGAAATAGCTACTAATAAAATTCTGAGATGTCTTAGCAGGGAATGGCAACCTAAAGTAATAGCTATTAAGGAAGCCAACGATTTAACGACACTTACGATTACAACTCTGTTTGGAAAGCTGGAAGAACATCAGCAAGCATTAGAAAGTCTTGAAAAGTTTGAGAACAAAAGTAAGAAGAAAAAGGAGAAGAAGAGAGACAAAGAGGGAGAGAAGAAGCCAATAGCTCTTGTGGCCTCTAGCTCTAAGTCCTCACGAAAAGAGCAAAGTGACAATGATTCTAGTAGTGACAAAGATTCGGATGATGAGGAAATGGGACTTTTTGTAAGGAGATATAATAGATTCATTCGAAAGAATGGAGTCAAGCATTCCGACAAAAACCTCATGAAGTTTCGAAGATAATCTACAGATTCAAAACAGGAAGAAAATAAGAAGAGTAGAGGAAAAGGATCTTGTTTTAACTGTGGTAAATCTGGACATTATAAAACAGATTGTCCTATGAAGTATAAGGATCAAGGAAAAGCTCCACCAAAAGGGTACAGCAAACAAAGAAGAGCTTACATTGCATGGGAAAGTGATAGTGATTCATCAAGCACACAAAGTTCAAGTGATAGTGATGAAACCGCAAATCTGTGCCTTATGGCTCACACCAAAAAAATATGTCCTACCACAAGAAGAAAATCAATGATAAAAAGGTAAAACAAGCCTATTATAATAATTTCTCTTCTATGTCTTTTTCTGAACTGAAAATAGCTTTTGAAAAACTGCATAACAAAGCTGTAGATGCTTTTAAAAGATTATCTTCCGATAAACAAATTTTTTCATTTCTGGAAGGTAAAGTATACAAAGCTGAAAAAGATTTAGAATGGTTAAAAGCTAGTATTGCATAAAATTCAAAAAATATTGACATTGATGGATGTAGTAAAGTTGGGTATTGTGAAGCTTGTCATATTTGGCAACAAGAGGTAAACACTCTCAAGGTCAAATTGGAAAAAGCTTTACAACCTAAGGTTACTTATGTCGTTGACTCTAGATTGTTTAGGAAGTCATTAAATCCACCATATGCAAAATAATCTTTTATTCCAAAGGATTTAATGAACAAGAATAAACAAACACATCATCATGGTTTATGTCATTATTGTTGTCATGCTGGCCATACCATTGAGAAATGCAAGTTTAGGAGATTTCTTGTTCCTAAAGGTATTTATCAATGGAAGCCAAAAGGCAACCATGTTAGCACTTACCCACTTGGACCCAATGAAAATTGGGTACCAACTTCTCTCTTTTGATATTGTAGGATGAGTGCCTTGCTTCCGTAGATAGGAGATGGTTTCTTGACAGCGGTTGCTCAAGGCACATGACCGGTGACATATCGCTTTTTATAGACTTCAAAGCAAAGAAGAAGGGATATGTTACTTATGGAGACAATAACAAAGGAGCTATACTTGGCAAAGATAGTGTAGGTAATCCCTCTACCACTACTATTTCTGATGTCCATTTAGTAGAGGGGCTTAAACACAATTTGTTAAGCATAAGTCAATTATGTGACAAGGGTTATAAAGTTTCTTTCACAAAAAGTTGCTGCATAATTGAACATGCTGAACAGAACGTTGTGTTTAAGGGAGTAAGAGTAAACAATATCTATATGCTTGACCTTTTTTATGTATCTTTAACAAGTACTAAATGTCTAGTTACCTTGAATGATGATTCTTGGCTTTGGCATAGACGTTTAGCGCATGTTAATTTCGATTTGCTTAATAAGGTTGTATCTAAGGATCTAGTAGTCGGTCTTCCAAAAATAAAATTTTCAAAAGACCACCTATGTGACGCGTGCCAAATGGGAAAACAAACGAGGGTCTCTTTTAAATCTAAAAATGTAATTTCAACTTCACGACCCCTTGAGCTTCTCCATATGGATCTCTTTGGACCTTCTAGGACAAAGAGCTTAGGTGGAAATTATTATGGTTTTGTAATCGTTGATGACTATTCTAGATTTACTTGGACTATATTCCTTCATAGCAAAGATGAAACTTTTTCTGCTTTTAAGAATTTTGCAAATCTGTCCCAAAACAAAATGAATTCCAAAATAGTTACAATTCATAGCGATCATGGTGGTGAATTTCAAAACTATCACTTTGATAAGTACTGTGACAAGTATGGTATTGAGCATAACTTTTCAGCTCCTCGAACTCCACAACAAAATGGCGTTGTGGAGCGTAAAAATCGTGTTTTAGAGGAGTTGGCTAGAACAATGCTAAATGAGGGTGGATTACCAAAATATTTTTGGGCTGATGCAGTTAGCACAACTTGTTATGTTTTAAACAGGATCTTAATTCGTCCTATTTTAAATAAAACTCCTTATGAACTTTTAAAAGGAAGAAAGCCAAACTTGTCACATTTTCACGTATTCGGTTGTAAGTGTTTTGTTTTGAATAATGGTAAGGAAAATATTGGGAAGTTTGATGCAAAAGCGGATGAAGGTATCTTTCTTGGATACTCACAATCAAGTAAAGCATATAGAGTATATAATAAGCGTTTATTTACTGTTGAAGAATCTGTCCATGTTTCTTTTGATGAGTCTTATCCGAAAAGTGTCGGAAAAGGTATTTCTTTTGATGACACAGGTGTATCTACAGAAGACATACTCAAGGAGGCTGTTACGGAAACTGATCAGACCAGAACAGTTGCCCATGAGAAGGAGGAAGATACTAGTCATGAAGAAGATGAGGAAGAAAGGACAGCTGAAGTGAATGACCTTCCACCAGCTTGGAAATCTTCAAAAGACCATCCTATTGACAACATATTGGGAGATATTTCAAAGGGAGTAATGACTCGTTCTAAGATAAGTAATTTTTGTTCTCACTTCGCTTTTGTTTCACAAGTAGAACCTAAAAATGCCAAAGAGGCCTTGATTGATGAATGTTGGCTAATGGCCATGCAAGAAGAGCTTAATCAATTTAAAAGAAATGACGTTTGGGAACTTGTCCCTCGTCCGCGAGATCATCATATCATAGGTACTAAATGGGTTTTTAGAAATAAGCTTGATGAAAACGGAGTGATAACTAGGAACAAGGCACGTTTAGTAGCACAAGGGTATAACCAAGAGGAGGGCATAGACTATGAGGAAACTTATGCTCCAGTTGCTCGCCTTGAAGCTATACGTCTCTTGCTTGCCTATGCGTGTTCTAATAATTTTAAGCTTTACCAAATGGACGTAAAGAGTGCGTTTCTAAATGGTGTCATAAATGAAGAGGTATATGTCTCACAACCTCCTGGTTTTGAGAATGCTGAAAATCCAGATTATGTTTACAAATTAAAACGAGTTTTGTATGGTCTTAAACAAGCCCCTCGGGTTTGGTATGAAAGGCTTAGCAAATTTCTAATTGATCATGGATATTCAAGAGGTAAAATGGATAATACTCTCTTTATTAAACATAAGGGAAAGCACATTCTCTTAGTTCAAGTTTATGTAGACGATATAATTTTTGGTTCAACTAACATACACTTGGTCGAAGAATTTTCTAAGGTTATGCAGGGTGAATTTGAGATGAGTCTTATGGGGGAGATGAATT
Source organism: Lathyrus oleraceus (assembly GCF_024323335.1). NCBI lineage: Eukaryota > Viridiplantae > Streptophyta > Magnoliopsida > Fabales > Fabaceae > Lathyrus > Lathyrus oleraceus. Next base: position 111,690,723 of record NC_066580.1, read on the forward strand.
ACTTCCTAGGTCTTCAGATAAAGCAACTTGATGAGGGTACAGCAGTATGTCAAACAAAGTACTGCAGAGAACTACTCAAGCGCTTTGGAATGAACGACTCAAAATCAATTGACACCCTTATGCCTACCAACGGAAATCTAGATAAAGATGAGCATGGTAAGAGTGTAGATGTCAAAAAGTTTAGAGGTATGATTGGGTCTCTTCTGTATCTTTATGCTTCTAGACCTGACATCATGTTTAGTGTTTGTATGTGTGCACGATATCAATCAAATCCTAAGGAATCACACCTGAAAGCTGTTAAGCGTATATTTAGATATCTTCATGGAACATCTAAATATGGGCTTTGGTATTCCAAAGGAAGTGATTGTAGCTTAGTAGGTTACTCCGATTCTGATTTTGCTGGCTACAAATCAGATAGGAAAAGCACGAGTGGTACATGTCACTTGTTTTCAAACTCCTTGGTAAGTTGGCATAGCAAAAAGCAGGTATCTGTGGCTTTGTCAACTGCAGAGGCTGAGTACGTTGCAGCCGATAGTTGTTGCGCTCAGATTTTGTGGCTAAAGCAACAACTACAAGACTTTAACATTCAACTCAAACGTATTCCAATAAAATGTGACAACACTAGTGCCATAAACCTTACTAAAAATCTTGTTTTACACTCACGCACTAAACACATAGAGATTAGACATCACTTTCTTCGCGATCATGTTGAAAAAGAAGACGTTGTATTTGAGCATGTTGATACTAAAAATCAGCTTGCTGATATTTTCACTAAACCTTTGGCAACGGAACCGTTCTTCAACATTCGTCGTGAATTAGGGATCTTAGATCTCTCTCCATTGTTGTCTTAAGCATGTTTGTTCTTATTTGTATTATGCCTCACCTTGGTTGATGAGATTTGTTTTAGATTTCATTTATACCTCACAAGGTTACATCAACAGAGGTAATATCACTCCTTTCTATATCTCTTTTAGAACTATGTGATTGTGTATGTTAGAACAAAATTTCTTATTTTCGTTTATGTGAATTTCTTTGCATATATTGTTTGAACATCAATATCTGATTTGCGAATTATACTTGGGCATCATTATCATGACATACTTCATAATGCATAACCATACTGCATAAAAATTAATTAAAATTTGGTTTGACATCAGTATGTATCGATTCAAAGATGTATGTATCGATTCATGTCTTCTTCATTTCACATTTGTCAAAATTGGTTCAGTATGTATCGATCCATCCGTCGTTTGTATCGATACATAGACCCTTTAAAAACAAAAATGCGTGACATGGATCGATCCATGCCCATATGCATCGACACATACTGATTGTTATTTGGATTAAATGCATTTTTTTCTCACTCATGGATCGACACATCAGCAATTCTTATCACATCTTTTCACAAACTTGGTATCAGCAGTTCCCATACCTCCCAAAACCTGCGGCTAACCCTAATTTCCTTCATCATCATTCTTTCCAAAACCCTAAATTCATCTCACTTTTCTTCAATATTTCATCACCATGCCTCCAAGAACCATTCCAGCTAGAGCAAAGGGAAAAGGAAAAGGAAAGGAACCGGTTGGCACTTCTCAGCAGTTACCAGAAATTCCTCCAAATGCCTTAGATTTGCTTCATCCTGCAATTGCAACTGAGTTTGAGGATTCTTTCAAGACAAGGTTAGTTATGAAACCCCATGTCTTCGATAAACATGATGTTATTCATCTGCATCTCAATGATGTGGTTAAACTCCTTCATGCACAAAAACTTGGTTCATTTTTGTCTATAAAGGATGATTACCATGAGGATTTTATCCGTGCATTTTATGCTGGCTTACAATCTGGCAAAGGATATATGTTTAAGTGTTCTATTGGTGTCAGAACCTATACTTTTGAGGCCGGTGATTGGGAAACAGTATTTCAAATTCCGCTTCCGTCGCATAATTTCAAGACTTGGCATGACTTGAAGTTTGATACTGACTTTAACCTGAAGGAGTTTACTCTGTCTATCCTGAAATTGGACAGACCGCTGGGTGAGGATGAACAGGTTACGTATGGTATGATTAAGAAAATTCCACGTATACTTCATTGGATTATCTCGCACATTCTGCGTCCAGCAAACAGTGGACATTCTAGGTTAGACATGGCAAGCATTCATCTCTTGTATATTCTTCAAAATAAGGTTCCATTGAATTAGGCAAATTACTTTGTGAAGCGCCTCTTTTTCGTGCGTAACAGTGCCAAGAATGTTGCTCTTGGTTATGCGTCTCAAATCATGAAAATTCTTAAGTTCTGGAATGTTGCAATCCCTCTAGTTCCTCTCATATCACCATCTGCTGCTCAAGAGTTCGACTCTTCCACTTTATCTCATATGGGATATCGGTGGGACAAGGAACGTCAATGTTTCTATTTCTTTGAAAGGAAATCCAAAACAAGGATCTATAATTTTGATGTGCCTTCTGAACGAATTCATGTAGTTGAAGACCAACCTGATGAAGAAATGCATGATGTGAATGAAGCAGATGTGCCTGCAGCTGATGACAATGCTGGTTGGGGTGATTGGGTGCCACAAAGGTGGTCTCCAACCAACTATGTACCTGAACCAACGGTTCCTCCGTTCTCCGGCGGTACTTCATCTTCAACACCTACTGCGCACCTAACTCAAATGCTTCAACAAATGGAGTTTGCCAACCAAGAACGTCATGAAGAGGCACGGTCTTGGCATGTACAACAAAGTAAGTGGCATAAGGAGCATCGTGAGTGGCATGACGATCATACACGGATGTACCATAACCAACACTCTTGGCACACGAACTTGGTTAAGTGGCACCAAGTCTTCTACAATGAAGTGTCTGGTTTTATGGACGACTGCCGTGCCAATCCTAGTATTATGGACAGATTCAGAAGTGTTGAAGTTCAGGACCGGTTCAGGCACTACACCTTCATGGGCCACAATCCAGATGCAATGCCTCCTCCTCCGCCTCTGCCAAGCTTCAGAGATCCTGATAGAGATGACGAGGAGTCCTATGGTGGCTATAATCCACATTAAATCATCATCATTTCATTCCACTGCATTTCATTGCATGTTGCTTGAGTTGTTTTTCTTTTCAGATTAGTTGCACCTTATATTTCTTGGCTTATGTAATTTTTAAACACTTTCTACTAGTTAAATGCTTATTTCCTTCTGCTTACTTCTGGTGTTATTGCCCTTATTTGTCATTCTTTGTGAGTGATTCTTTACTTTTTAAGCTTCCTTCTTTGTGATTGTTAGCTTCTTTATCATTTTTGATGTGTCCTGTTACAACATGTTGCCTTGATAAAACTGTTTTTTTCTTCTTTTTGATGTTGACAAAGGGGGAGAAAATGCAGATGTTGACAGATATGCACAAACTCAAGGGGAGAATCACACATCTTGCTAAAAATTTGCCATCATCAAAAACGGGGAGTTTGTGAGCAAATTCTTTACTTTGAATAAGTTTTGAATGATAGCAAATTGTGTGATCATTGTCTAATTGTTGGTTGTGCATCATCTTACATGTTTCATTTGTGTTTTTAGCCTATACTATTGTTTCGTGTCTATACATAAAGATACACATTGATACATTTCTTAAAAGAACTCATAAAAACTGTCTTGTGTCAGTATGTATCGATACATGTTCATATGCATCGATCCATAAATTTGTTGTAAATCACAAAACGTTTTTGCTTCAGTATGTATCGATCCATACGAGTCTTGTATCGATACATGCTTAGTTAAAATGCTCTATGTATCGATACATACGAACTTTGTATCGATACATGCTTAGTTAAAATGCTCTATGTATCGATACATACGAGCTTTGTATCGATACATGCTTACATTAATTCTCTAAAATTAATCAAAGTTACAGTATGTATCGATGCATAACCTTTTGTATCAATACATAATTCTGTTTTATCTACTAACAGCTTCTGTCTTTCACATATAAGAAGTATTTTGACAGCAAAGAGAAACACGAATTCACAAGTGAAAAACAGTTGTAAAACAAATCAAAGGAGTGTGTAGCAGCAATTGTTTTTTTTTAGCAGTTAGAAACTTGAAAGAGACTTCATCTTCTTCATCTTCTCAATCTCTTTTCTTCAAGAACATCAACACATAATCATTCTTGTTCTTTGGATTAAAGGATCAACGAGATAACGTTCAGTGGAACGATCAAGGATCTAGCTGAGGTGTTCAGTGGAACGATCGAGGATCTAGCTGAGTTGAAGGTTAAAGGGGGTTTCGAGGAAAAACCAAATGGTTTGTCCTTCAAGAACTAGAGTGTTCTTGCGGGTTTGTTAGTCACGTTTGCAGAACAGATTCAGCCGTAGCGTAGGGTTTGGAAATTGGGTAATTTCGCAAACAGGTCGTGGAACCGGTGAATTGTTTGCAATTTCTTGCAGGAAATTCTTGATCGAGCTCAGATCAAGTGGAGGTTTTATACAAGAAGAAGATCTTGGGATTTAGATTTCTGTCTTTGTATTGTAACCTTGTATCAACGAATTCGGCATTATTGATAATTACAGTTCTCAATTTCATTTGAAATTGAGAGGGAGACGTACCCACACGCGAGGACGACAATGGGGAACTTCCTTACCAAATCTCTGCGTATCGTATTCTTTCCTTATCTCTCTTTACGTTTTCAACAGTTTTGTGATTGCAGTTGGTGTATTGTGGCTGTACATTTAGTGATACAATAGTGGCAAGAAAACTGTTTTATCTAAACTCCACCATTATTCATCATTGATCACATACACACCAAATGTTTGACAAAACTGTCAGCTGAGTTTTATTCATTGGAATTAGAATTTAGTGATAAGTGCATTTGATTTGATAAGATTATGGTGTTAATAATCTCTATCGTTCTAATTCAAATCCAGCAATAAATTCGCGTGTCCGGTTTTCTAGTAGCGGTTCAGAATAGACGGAAGTCGATTCGGGACTGTAATTTTCCGCTAAGTTTCAATAACTCTGATAAGATTTTTTAAATCCGTTTATTTTAAAGAGGTGATCTATTCACCCCCCCCCCCCCCCTCTCGATCACTAGCCACACCGTCTAACAGAGTCTTGTATGAGCCTAATGATGGTTATGTTGACATTTCAATTCCATATGAGTTTCTAATTGCTAATTTTTCAAATCCTATTGAGGCTATTGTTGAGAGTACATATCCCGGTCTCATTCATAACTATCATGATCCCAACTATCTGCAAAGTCGTGCAATATTGGCTTCAACAATTGAAGTTGTCGATGATAATAATCAATAGATCACAAATCTTCTTCCAAGTACTACATATATTTTTTCTTTGATTAAATTCTAATAATATATTATACTTTCTATTAATATTATTTTGACATTGGTCTTTTGTTTTAACTTTATAGGAGAAGAAAAGGAAAACTTTAGCAGTGATTCTATTGATAGACCTATAGCTACAGACTTTGATGCATTTGAGCATTTGACTCTTGAATTTCTAAATGCTCTAAAAACTTCTAGATTTCCTAATCATTCAATCAAGTTGAAGATTGGTGCCACTATTATGTTGATGTGCAACTTAGATCAGTCTGAAGACTTATGCAATGGTACAAGGCTCACTGTAACAAGGTTTGCTAATCATGTCATTGAGGCTAAGATCACTTCAGGAAAGAATATAGGTAACATCATTTATATTCCTAGAATGTTTGTCTTCGTCACAATCACCCTAACCATTTAACTTGGTGAGAAATCAATTCCCCATTAATGTTTCTTTTGCAATGACAATTAATAAATCTCAAGGGCAATCTTTAGACAATGTTGGACTATACCTACCAAAGGATGTTTTTAGTCATGGTCAATTGTATGTGGCAATGTCTCATGTTAAGACTAAAAAAAGGTCTTAAAATTTTGATTCATGACAAAGATAAAAATTCAACAACAACAACAACCACTAATGCTATATTCAAAGGAAATTTTTCACAACATATAATAGGTATAACATTCATATTCTTCTCTATCATAAAGTATTCTATTACAATTATTGAATGATTTGTTATATACTTTATTTATTTTTTTGTTTTCAGGTGAAAAATTTGAAGTCAAATTGAAGATTCATGTGACTTTTGTAACTTTTATATTTATTGTTTGCAAGACATGGTTGTTCGATGACGATTCAGTTGAGACTGGTTTCATGGTATGTGAGGCTCCCGACTAGTATGGTATCAGAGCCTCGTTAAGAAGAAGGGGTGCATGTGGTGTGAATATAGTAAAGAGAGTGAGTAAGGGAGAAAACCACTTAAACATGGAAACACCTGAACGAAACACTCAACCTATTACTATTACTTCTTCTTTATCGCTTCCTAAACTCAGTAAAAAGACAAATTCTCATAAGATAAAAAAACCTTATTGAGTATTCTCATGTTCCAGAAGATGCTCAAATTTACGAAACAATACCTCCTCTATTAAGCCCGTACGACATCTTCAAAAGACAAAGAAGTGTTACAAAATCCATCCGAAATCTTATCTCTACAAACCGCCCTCATATGAAAGAATACGTCCAGTCGTCTAGACTAGACCAATGTAGCTTAAGAGCTACGAACCAGGAGCAGTACGTAGATTTGGAGATTCCCCAGTATCTCAGAAGTCACGGGAAGACGGAAGGATATACAACCTTACACTTTGGGACTGTCAGGCTCATACTTTCCCTACACAGAAGGAAGAACCAACCTGTCTTTTGCAAAATATCTCTACTGGACTCGATCTACCTCCACTATGAAAATGCTATCATAGGAACTGTTCTCACCACACTGCATGCATGGAGTTTCATCCTCGCCATTTTTCCTAATTATAACGTGAGTCTCAATGATAGTACTTTATCCACGAGACTAAAAGTACAGGTTCAAATCACTGGAACTGACCAAGTACCAGAAGCTATGTCAGCTACTCTCCATCACCAAATAATATACCGCTTGCAGAATCACTCGATAGATCTCCCTCTCTCAGGTTGCTCTTCTGATTCACTATTGGTTGTCACCAATACAGAAGAAGACATACCCTCTATAGTCCAAATTCCGAGAAGAATTACAAGGGAAGAGTTAACTCAGTTGATTCCCCTTGAATGGATAACCAACTACGAGAGACTCCATGTTGATAAAATACCTACCCAATCCCAAGAGGCTACTTTCAGAAGATCTATTGACAAGACGGTCAAGACGATTTTCAAAAAGCCAGACGAAGGGTCGACCTCAATGTCTCCAATCTTCCATACAATAATGATCCAACCAATTTTAAAAGAAGACTGGTGTCCTGTCCATGTTGTTACAACAGAAGGAAAACCCATCTACACTGATAAAATAGATGTCCACTTCATCTGGGATGTTGATCCTACAAAATGTGACCCAGATTGTGACTGTTGGATGCACGATAATGATATTGACCCAGATATCATTCTTCCCAAAACAAAGAAAAAAGGGAGGTGCAAACCCTCTCCACCTCCTCAAAGAAGATTTGATCCAGACAATGGTCCATGGGTAGGAATCCATGGGAAAAATAAACTCCTCCCTATCTGTGAGGAAGGACTAAAAATCCTTAGGAAAGAAGGATTGTTACCACCTGATGATCCAACTCTTGTTACATGGCCACCAACAGACCATTGTAACGCACTACATCCTTCAGCTGTTGTCCAACCAATTCCTTGTTTTATGTACTCAGCTGCAACTCTAGAGTACGAGCGACAATTTCCTCCCGTGGAAAGGAAAATGGATCCAATCACAGGAAGAACATCTAAACCCTTCATTCATCCTAGTGAAGTCCAGCCCAATGGGAAACTTAATCCTTTAGCTCAAGCTGAAGAAGTGCTAAACTGGTAATCTGAAAACATGGTTTCTCAAAATGAGATTCTCCAAAGCCTTGACAAAAGGGTGGATAAGATTGCTGAGAAAATTGATGAGACGGATGACAATCTCAAGGTTTTATCCCAAAAAATGCAAAAGCATTACAAGAGCTTAAAAGCCCAAGTATCTCAGTTGGATCGTGATTTGAGGTAGATGTTAGAAGAGAGAACTTTTGGCAAAACTTTTGACCAAAAGGAAAGAGAAATCAGAAATCTACAAGGCCAGGTAAAAGAGATAGATGATTTCTTAAGAGCCTCTCATGAAAGAAAGCCCAAGCCTGTTGGAAACTCTTTCTTTGACCCTCCTGCTTTTTCTACATATTTCAAACAACCAGAAAGGCCTTCTCCTTTCTACCCTACCTATGTTTCATCACCACCAGATCAAGTTAGATACATACCTACAGCTTATAGGCCAAAATCTACTATAACTGCAACTCCCTCGACCTCCAAGACAAAAGGCAAAGCTTCCTGCCTAAGCGCCTCATCCTCAGACTCTCAGGATATCCCTGAGACACCTCCTCTAAAAATCCAAAAGGAAGAAGAAACTCCTGATAAAGGTTTCCAGGCCATGGCGATCACTAGAAAGTACGAATCTTCCCAGGAAAATCACCATCTTGCTGAAACATCAGCACACAAGGAAGATGAGTCCTTAACAGATAGTGACAATAACTCTGATCAGGAAACATCTACTGAAGAAACACCGGGATCTGTTTCCTCAAAATTAGAATCTAAAGACAACTATATCCCAAGAATCTTCATGGCAAATATAAAAGAGGAAGATTCCTTTTTTGAGGAAGATTCCCCTGAAGAAACTCTGATCCCTGAAAGGATTAAACCAAATGGCGGTCCTTGGTTCACCTTTGATGATATTCCACCCAGCCGCTGGAGAAAAAGACTACTTGAATTTGGAGCTTGGCTTGACACCCAGATGATGAAAATAAGTGTAGATAGCTATAAGATCATTGAAGAACTTTGCTATAGGATGACAGGCACGATGAAAGAATGGTATCACAATCTTGTAACCTTCAAACAAGATGAGTTACACCATCTAGAAACTACATATAATATTCTTGGTGTGCTTCACCCTGAATTTATCGGTGATATGGAGATGTTTGATAGAAAAAACAGACAAGAATTCTTTGAGATGAAGTGTTGTTCCCTCAAAACAAAGGACCTCGACAGACACTATCACAGGATGGCACATAGATATTATATCCTTAATGGATACAATGACCCTAGTCTCAAGAATACCTATGTCTCCTCTCTACCACAAGAACTCCAGCCAGAAATCCATAGGATGTTATCCACAACTCAAAGGGATATCAAAACCATGAGTCTTGGACAAATTCACCAGGTGACAATAGAAGCACTTGAAAAGCTTTGCAGTTTTCATCACCAATTTTCGGAAGTTATAGAACAAAAGTCAAAATTCACCCACGCCTGTAGAAAGACCTACCTGGAGATTAAGTGTAAAGACAAAAGGTGTAGCTGTGCAACAAAAAAGAAACACCATCAACAAAAATACACTAAATCTCATAAGACCTTCAAGGGAAAGAAAAGGAAGAATATGAAGTTCTTCAGAAGAATACCTTTCAGAGAAAAAGGGAAAAATCAGAGATACTTTATTTGTTGGAAGAAGGAACATTTCTCTAAAGAATGTCTTAATAATACTCATAAAGCCGCAAAACTGATCAATTCTCTTCAACCTCTAGAAGGAGACTTAGAATCTTTGTATTCTGAGCAAAGCTCTGTTGACGAAGAAACAATTTTTGCCCTCCAAGACTCTTTGCCTGATGAAGCGTCATCTTCGTAGTCGGAAGATGGCAGATATCTCCCTATTTACTCCTTCAAAGAGATAGGAAGTTCTCTTCCTACTCCACCTCTCCCTTGTGTTGAAGTTCATGTCCTCGCAACAAAGTTTTCACGTCCAAAGAAAGTTATAGCTTATATTGACACTAGAGCCCAGGTCACAATGATGAACCCTGGCATTCTCCCAGCAACATCGTGGGTAACACATGCTGCATGCTTTATAGCAGCAGATGGGAAGGTTTTTAAGAAAAATCTAATGAACAAGGAGAAAATAGGAAATAAATTCTTCCCGGACTGCATCGTCTGGACCAGGGTCATTGGCAGTAATCTTCCAAACAAAGATATTATAGTAGGAATGGACGTCTATTCAGCAGCAAGCAGACTTCAAATTCTCCCCACAGGAATCAAATTCAAAAGATAATTTAAGCCTTATTCCGGATTATGGAAACTATATTCCTTGTCTAAGATCCCTGTTGGTTCTGAAGAAATCAAGTCCAACCTATTCAAACTCTACTCAGACATCCATGAAGAATTCCGGCATCTGAAACCCCTATGGAAAAATAAGGACCTTTTTGTTCAACTTCCTTTTTAGCTAAATGAAGATATTAATCCAACCAAAGTCATTCATCCAAAAATGAGTCCATCAACTTATTCATTAGCTAGGGAAGAATGCAACCAGTTGCTCAAGCAAGGTCTGATAGAGCCCACGAAATCAGAATGGGATTGTCAAGCATTTTATATGGAGAAAAGATCAGAAAAGTTAAGAGGGAAAAAAAGGCTAGTAATTGATTAAAAACCTCTAAATTATTTTCTCAAAGATGATAAATTTCCCATTCCAAAGGCCTCGTCCTTAAATGTTTTCATCAAAGATGCCCAAATCTATTCTAAGTTTAATCTTAAGTCAGGATTTTGGCAATTGGGTATCAACCCAGAGGATCGTTACAAAACAACATTTTGCATTCCTAACACCCAGTACCAATGGACTGTGTTACCATTTGGGCTTAAAGTTGCTCCGTCACACTTTCAAAAGGCCATGACAAGAATATTTGAACATATTCTCAATAGTATCCTCATCTATATTGATGATGTGTTATTATTCTCAAAAGATGAAAAGACCCATAAACAATTATTGGGCCAATTCCTTTAAATAGCCCAACAGCATGGAATGATGCTCTCTGAAAAGAAAAGTCAATTGGGCCAAACAGAGATTGATTTTTTAGGGATGCATTTCTCCCAAGGGAAATATCAACCCCAACCTCATATTGCCCAAGAACTGTTAAACTTTCCTGATGAAAATCTCACTGTCAAACAAATCCAACAATTTCTTGGTATAATTAATTATATCATAGATTTCCTTCCAAGACTTGCAAAATACACAAGCCCTCTATCACAAATGTTAAAGAAAAAACCCCCACCGTGGGGAACAATGCAAACTGAAGCAGTAAAAGCCTTGAAGAAGATCACACAAACTCCACCTGCCCTAAAAATCCCTGGAAATGGGAAAAGAATCCTGCAGACCGATGCGAGTGATCACTATTGGGGAACAGTTTTGATAGAGGAACTTGAAGGGAAAAGATACTATTGTGGTCATGCCAGCGGCCAATTTAAAGAAGCTAAAAAACACTATCACACCACTTACAAAGAAGCTCTCTCCGTAAAAATGGGAATTCAAAAGTTTGACTTCCACCTAAGAGGCTACCAGTTTGAAGTCCAGATGGATAATTCATCTTTTCCCAAGATCCTTGAATTCAAAAATAAGATGCCACCCGATTCTCAAACCCTTCGCCTCAAAGATTGGTTTTCCATATATGATTTCTCTGTAAAACATATCAAAGGAACCCAAAATGTGATTCCGGATCTACTATCCCGACCTATGAAACTTGTCTAGATCATCACAGCCAAACACACTTTCCCTTTGATTCTTATGGTCAGACCACTACCAGCTCATGCACCCACAACCAGAAATCTTCCTCCAGGAATAACAGTCTCCTCTTCACCATCTCAGCTCAAACAGTATGCCAGGAACAATCTCTTTTATTACATGACAAAAATCATAAGGAATAAACTCTCGGATCATACTCCTTATTTCCCTAACACACCTTTCCTCCTACCAATTTTAATAAACCCAAATGTCAAATTCACAAAAAACCATTTATGGTATATCTGGTGTGCCACAATATTATATTTTATGCCTGTTCTTATTCCCACTGAAGCCATGTATCAACACCTGATGAATCCCGAAAATCACAAGTCCTTGATTTGGACTACCCTTGAATGGTAGTGTCCATTACAATGGTGGAGGAATCAATTAAAACCAGTCATAAACGAGGTTAAAGAGAGAAGATTAGCCTTAGAAGCTATTAACAAGCTCAAGTCTGTTTTGTTTCTACACAGGCCTTATCAGGCAGATCCCGAGACAAAGTTACTAGATTGTAAGAGTTATGTTCACTTATGGGAAACAATTGATGATTATCCTCCCAGTCTAAAAATCACAAGGGAATTAATGGAATATGTCAACTGCATCAATCTTTATGACCCAAAGAATCTTGATGATAATACAACTTGTATAAGTCATGGAAAATTCAGAAGACCAGAAGTTGGAGAAAGCTCAGCTCAAGCCATACAACAAAATCCAGATTCTCCAATGGAAGCTGAATTCTCAGAAGGACAAGTGAAAGAAGCTAATAGAAAATTGATGGATCACACTTACATGATGGATGACATCTGGCAACATGAGTCATCACGATATGGAGATTCCTTTTCTGATGAGAACTTATCTGATCAGAACATGTCCCCATCTCATGAACCCATTTTCAAAGACTAGGTGACAAGTGTCCCTTATAAGCCATTAGCATTCTTATGAATAGTATTTTCTCGTCCTTTTGTGTAAAAGTAATTCCATTATGTATGATTTAGAGATAAGGGTGTCAGACTTTTGGAAAAGGCATTTCTATAATGCCATGCTTGTAAATAGTGTTTCTTTTTTCCTTTATGCTCCTCCTTGCCTATAAAAGGAGAGCTCTTGTAATATATTTTCATCAAGCAATCACAAATAAAACTCTTTGTGTGTTCAAGAACAACTATGTTCTAAATATCCTTTCTCTCTCCCTAAAAGCTTTAGATACTATATTCATATCATAATTCCCCACATAGATGCAAGTTTTCTCTACACCTGCCTCAAATGACGATCTTGTGTATCAGAAAACATCTGACCTTCGATCCATACTACGGTCCTCACTATTATGGAATATCAGTTTTAATTGATAGTCTGTGTTATGCTTATGGTTGGTTGTTTTATGACGATTCAGTTGAGACTGGTTTCATGGTATGTGAGGCTCCCGGCCAGTATGGTATCAGAGCCTCGTTAAGAAGAAGGGGTGCATATGGTGTGAATATAGTAAAGAGAGTGAGTAAGGGATAAAACCACTTAAATATGGAAACACCTGAACCAAACACTCAACCTATTACTACTACTTCTTCTTTATCGCTTCCTAAACTCTGTAAAAAGACAAATTCTCATAAAATAGAAAACCTTATTGAGTATCCTCAAGTTCCAGAAGATGCTCAAATTTCCGAAACAATACCTCATCTATTAAGCCCTTACAACATCTCCAAAAGACAAAGAAGTGTTACTAGATCCATCCGAAATCTTATCTCTACAAACCGCCCTCATATGAAAGAATATGTCCAGTCGTCTAGACTAGACCAATGTAGCTTAAGAGCTACGAACCAGGAGCAGTACATAGATTTGGAGATTCCCCAGTATCTCATAAGTCATTAGAAGACTGAAGGATATACAACCTTAAACTTTGGGGTTGTCAAGCTCATACTTTCCCTACACGGAAGGAAGAACCAACCTGTCTTTTGCAAAATAGCTCTATTGGACTCGAGCTACCTCCACTATGACAATGTTGTGATAGGAACTGTTCTCACCACACTGCATGCAGGGAGTGTCGTCCTCACCATTTTTCCTAATTATAACGTGAGTCTCAATGATAATACTTTATCCACGAGACTAAACGTACAGGTTCAAATTACTGGAACTGACCAAGTACCAGAAGCTATGTCAGCTACTCTCCATCACCAGATAATATACCGCTTGCAGAATCACTCGATAGATCTCCCTTTCTCATGTTGCTCTTCTGATTCACTATTGGTTGTCACCAATAGAGAAGAAGACATACCCTCTATAGTCCAAATTCCGAGAAGAATTACAAGGGAAGAGTTAACTCAGCTGATTCCCCTTGAATGGATAACCAACTACGAGAGACTCCATGTTGATAGAAGACCTATCCAATCCCAAGAGGCTACTTTCAGAAGATCTATTGACAAGACAGTCAAGGCGATTTTCAAAAAGCCAGACGAAGGGTCATCCTCAATGTCTCCAATCTTCCATACAATGGTCCTTGGGTAGGAATCCATGGGATAAAGAAACCACTCTGAATCTGTGAGGAAGGACTAAAAATCCTTAGGAAAGAAGGATTGTTACCACCTGATGATCCAACTCTTGTTACATGGCCACCAACAGGCCATTGTAAGGCACTACATCCTCGAGTTGTTGTCCAACCAATTCCTTGTTTTATGTACTCAGCTGCAACTCCAGAGTACGAGCGAAAATTTCCTCCCCTGGAAAGGAAAATGGATCCAATCACAGGAAGAACATCTAACCCCTTCATTCATCCCAGTGAAGTCCAGCCCAATGGGAAACTTAATCATTTAGCTCAAGCTGAAGAAGTGCTAAACTGGTAATTTGAAAACATGGTTTCTCAAAATGAGATTCTCGAAAGCCTTGACAAAAGGGTGGATAAGATTGCTGAGAAAATTGATGAGACGGATGACAATCTCAAGGTTTTATCCCAAAAAATGCAAAAGCATTACAAGAGCTTAAAAGCCCAAGTATCTCAGTTGGATCGTGATTTGAGGTAGATGTTAGAAGAGAGAACTTTTGGCAAAACTTTTGACCAAAAGGAAAGAGAAATCAGAAATCTACAAGGCCAGTTAAAAGAGATAGATGATTTCTTAAGAGCCTCTCATGAAAGAAAGCCCAAGTCTGTTGGAAACTCTTTCTTTGACCCTCCTGCTTTTTCTACATATTTCAAACAACCAGAAAGGCCTTCTCCTTTCTACCCTACCTATGTTTCATCACCACCAGATCAAGTTAGATACATGCCTACAGCTTATAGGCCAAAATCTACTAGAACTGCAACTCCCTCGACCTCCAAGACAAAAGGCAAAGCTTCCTGCCTAAGCGCCTCATCCTCAGACTCTCAGGATATCCCTGAGACACCTCCTCTAAAAATCCAAAAGGAAGAAGAAACTCCTGATAAAGGTTTCTAGGCCATGGCGATCACTAGAAAGTACGAATCTTCCCAGGAAAATCACCATCTTGCTGAAACATCGGCACACAAGGAAGATGAGTCCTTGACAGATAGTGACAATAACTCTGATCAGGAAACATCTACTAAAGAAACACCAAGATCTGTTTCCTCAAAATCAGAATCTGAAGACAACTATATCCCAAGACTCTTCATGGCAAATATAAAAGAGGAAGATTCCTTTTTTGAGGAAGAGTCCCCTGAAGAAACTCTGATCCCTGAAAGGATTAAACCAAATGGCGGTCCTTGGTTCACCTTTGATGATATTCCACCCGGCCGCTGGAGATAAAGACTACTTGAATTTGGAGCTTGGCTTGACACCCAGATTTTGAAAACAAGTGCAGATAGCTATAAGATCATTGAAGAATTTTGTTGTAGGATGACAGGCACGACGGAAGAATGGTATCACAATCTTGGAACCTTCTAACAAGATGAGTTACACCGTCTAGAAACTACAACAAATATTCTTGGTGTTCTTCATCGTGAATTTATCGGTGATATAGAGATGTTTGATAGAAAAAACAGACAAGAATTCTTTGAGATGAAGTGTCGTTCCCTCAAAACAAAGGACCTCGACAAACACTATCACAGGATGGCACAAAGATATTATGTCCTTAATGGATACAATGACCCTAGTCTCAAGAATACCTATGTCTCCTGTAACAACCCAATTTTTTTAGTATTTATTTCTTATGTTATTATTATTATATTATATTTTATTTATTTGGAGTGTTAATTAATTAATTGGTTGTTAAGTAGTATAATAATTGATTATATTAATTAACTTGGTGGGTATATTGTGTTAGTTTAATTTAATTGAACTAATTAGAGATATTTTAATATTAGGTCTTATTGGGCCTAATAATTAAATTAGAGGTATCATTCTTTAAGCCCAAATATAATACTAGAATAGTAAGAGGTGAGGAGAGTGAGAAGTAGGATTCATTTGGTCATTTGACGGCAACAGAGAAAGAAAAGAGGAAAAGTAAGGAGAAGAGGGGAAGAACAAGAGAGAAGTCCAGAAAATTGAAGAGGTAAGGGGGAGAATCCTTATTATTATGGGTTAGTATGATTGGGCCAATGGGTAGAAATATGTTTAGGTTGAAACCCTAATTTTCATAGTTTTAAAATTATTAGGTTTTGATGAGTAATCTTTGATTTGTGATGAGTAATTATGCTTGGAACTGATAAATGGGTGGAATTGAGGGATAGATTGAGAATCCAATTTGATAATTTCTATTGTAGCACCACTGCTCTCGTTAAGAGAAAAATTCAGATTTTAACCCGTGTTAACCGGTTACTATAATAGTGTTAACCGGTTACGTGCTCACAAACTTTTCCTAGAAATTGAATCTGTTTAGGTGTTAACCGGTTACCCTAAATGTGTTAACTGGTTACTTAGTTAAAAATATGCCCAATATTGAATTCTGTTTTTCAGAGTAACGGGTTACTCTAAAAGCGTTAACCGGTTACTTAGTTCAAAATCTGCCCAGAATTGTATTCTGTTTTCAGAGTATCCGGATACCAAAATGTGGTAACCGGCTACTTAGTTCAAAATCTGCCCTGAATTGTATTCTGTTTTCAGAGTATCCGGATACCCAAAATATGTTAACCGGTTACTTGCTGTGAAAAAGGGAAAATTGAGGATTTTAAATGCTGTAATCATTTTGAAATGAAATCTAATTGTGCGTATTTGATAATTAGTTTATACATGTGAATAATGGATTGTGATGATTGTGTATATGTACCATTGGTGGATAATTCATAGAGTTGAATTATGGTGATATGTGGAATGTTAAGATGGTAGAGATGGTCTTAATTGCATACGTTGTTGGTATTTGTACATTCATTCATGGCATGGTCGGCTTCATGGTTGAAGCGGTGAAACTGTGGGTTCACATGGTAATAGACGTTGATCCTTGAATGGAAATAGGCGTAGCAGACGTTGATCCTTAATTGGAAATAGACGTAGTGGCTTTGATCTTGTCCGAATCGGAAGCGTGGCTTGGATTCTAGATATTGAATCGGAAAGTGGTGAAACGTTGGGTTCACATTACGGTACCACATGCATAGAGTCACATGTCTTGCATTGAGTCACATTAGAGTTATGTGATAATTGAATGTATGCATTGATGTGATTGTTATGTGTGTATGAGATATGGTAATGGAATTTGGTGATGTTTGGATACATAACTTGGTAAGATGTGTGGTTATGTGATAATTGAATATATGCATTGATGTGATTGTGATGTGTGTATGAGATATGGTAATTGAATTTGGTGATGTTTGGATACATAACTTGGTAAGATGTGTGGTTATGTGATAATTGAATATATGCGTTGATGTGATTGTGATGTGTGTATGAGATATGGTAATTGAATTTGGTGATGTTTGGATACATAACTTGGTAAGATGTGTGGTTATGTGATAATTGAATATATGCATTGATGTGATTGTGATGTGTGTATGAGATATGGTAATTGAATTTGGTGATGTTTGGATACATAACTTGGCAAAATATGTGATTATGTGATAATTGTAGTTATGTGTAGATTTGGGAATATAATATTGGATTTGAATATTATACTCCTTGAGTTTTGATGGATGTTCGAAACATGTGAAATAAATGTTGGTTAGTATTATTTACATGGTTATACAAGGTGTGATGAATTCCGTTAATTGTTGATTTAATCATTGTGCTTTATTATACTTCTTCATAATGATTTGAATTCTCACCCTTCTGTTTGAATGCTGCCTTTACATGAGCATCGTGCAGATATTCAAGAGTAGTATTGCTGAAGTAAGTGGACGGTAGCTCACTCGAAATTTAGCCGGAGAGTTTCCGTGTTTTGTTTTAGAGACTAGGTAGTGAGTCAATGCTATGGTCGTGTAACACGGGGTAGATTAGTAGTATTGAACTCATGTCTTATTTGGAGATGTATTATGTTATTACTTGTGAACATGGTTAATTGCAATTGCTGTTTGAGAGGCCATAGTGCCAAATATTCTGGATATGGTTTTATTTTATCTTGAGTTATTGAGAGATGATCATGGTATGGGACATGGATCATTTTATGAAATACATGAGTATTCATTATTTCCGCTGCGGACGCATATTCTTGAATATTCATGATAATTGAAATGTGTTATTTTAAATGACCAGGTGTATTGTATATTGATGATGAATGATGTTGGTTTTTGAAAGCTTTTAGTTTTTGAAAACGTTGATGTGACGCCCTTTTGTTTATATGCGTGCTTATTTACTCTGATTATATGTTAAGTATTTTGGGGTGTAAAAAGGGGTGTTACATTAGTGGTATCAGAGCAGGTCGGTCCGTCCGGCCAGGTTGTTTAATTATGTTTGTTCCCTAGTATGTGACATGTGTGTGAGAACACTGTCGATGCTTATTTTATTTTCCATTGGCAGGTTGGGAATGAAATAAGTGGGGGAGAAGCGTCTGCTTATCTTGGATGTTCCAATTGTATCGAGCTTGGACATTATGTTGTCGCATGCAAGAGTGCAGTGTTGGCTAGTTAACCTGTTTGAGAATGTTGTGCTTTCCCTGAACCCGAAGGGAGGTCGGATTCGAGGATGGTGTTGGTTAGAAGTTAATCGGGTGTATATCAACTGTTTTGAGAAGACGGTTATTATTCCTGAGGTTGGTGCGAAGGAAGATTGGTTTGTGTCTGCTAAGCAAGTTGAGGAATCGGTGCAAGGTGGTGCCGAGTTGTTTATGTTGTTGGCAACTTTGGATATTCGTGAGAAGAGGACGATTGAAGAATTGTCAATAGTTTGTGAGTTTGCGGAGGTATTTCCTGAAGATATAAGTGATTTACCGTCGGAACGCGAGGTTGAGTTTTCGATTGATTTAGTTCCTGGAACTAGTCCTGTATCGATGGCTCCCTATAGAATGTCTGCTTCTGAGTTGAAAGAGTTGAAGAGTCAACTTGAAGACTTACTTGAGAAGAGGTTTATTCGTCCTAGTGTGTCGCCGTGGGGTGCACCTGTTCTGCTGGTCAAGAAGAAAGAAGGTTCTATGAGATTATGTGTTGATTATAGACAACTGAACAAAGTGACGATTAAGAACAAGTATCCACTTCCGAGGATTGACGATCTGATGGATCAGCTGGTTGGAGCTTGTGTGTTTAGCAAAATTGATTTGAGGTCTGGGTATCATCAGATTCGTGTAAAGGCTGAGGATATTCAAAAGACTGCTTTTCGGACAAGGTACGGTCACTACGAGTACTTGTTTGGATCGCGATTTGATGTGTTTAGTGATCACAAGAGTTTGAAGTACTTGTTCGATCAGAAAGAATTAAATATGAGGCAAAGAAGATGGTTGGAATTCTTGAAAGATTATAAGTTTGGTTTGAATTATCATCCTGGAAAGGCGAATGTTGTAGCCGATGCATTGAGTAGGAAGTTATTGCACATGTCCATGTTGATGATTCGAGAATTTGAATTGTTGGAGCAATTTAGAGATTTGAGTTTGGCTTGTGAAGCGACGTCTTCGTGTGTTAAGCTTGGTATGTTGAAGCTTACGTGTGGCATTCTTGACAAGATTAGAGAAGATCAGAAATCAGATTTGAAATTAGTCGATGTTATGACATTGATTAATCAAGGAAAAGGTGGTGACTTTCGGATTGATGAGAATGGTATCATGAGGTGTCGTGATCGAGTTTGTGTTCCGGATGTTGCGGATTTGAGAAAGAGGATTCTTGAGGAAGGGCATAGAAGTAGTCTGACTACTCACCCTGGTGCTACTAAAATGTATCAAGACTTGAGAAAGATGTTTTGGTGGCAAGGTATGAAGAAGGATGTAGCGGAATTCATGTATGCATGTTTGACTTGTCAAAAGTCAAAGATTGAACATCAAAAGTCGTCTGGTTTGATGCAACCGTTATCTATTCCTGAGTGGAAGTGGGATAGTATCTCTATGGCTTTTGTTTCGGGTTTGCCGAGAACATCGAGTAATTGTGAGGCGATTTGAGTCGTTGTGGACAGGTTGACGAAATGTGCTCATTTTATCCGATAAGGATGGATTATTCGATGGAGAGACTTGCTAAGTTGTACATCGAAAGGATTGTGTGTTTACATGGTATTCCGTCGAGCATTATTTCGGATAGAGATCCGAGGTTCACTTCGAGATTTTGGGAAGGTTTGCAAAGTGCTTTCGGTACGAAGTTGCGTTTGAGTTCGGCATATCATCCGCAAACTGATGGTCAAACGGAGAGGACTATTCAGTCGCTTGAAGATCTTTTGAGGTCTTGTGTTTTGGAACAAGGAGGAAATTGGGATAGTTTCTTGCCTTTGATCGAGTTTACGTATAACAATAGTTTCCATTCGAGTATTGGAATGACACCTTTTGAGACTCTCTATGGCAGAAGGTGTAGAACTCCTTTGTGTTGGTACGAATCGGGAGAGAGTGTTGTGGTTGGACCCGAGTTGATTCAAGAGACTACGGATAAGATTAAGATGATTCAAGAGAAGATGAAGGCTTCTCAGAGTCGTCAAAAGAGTTATCATGATAAGAGGAGGAAGGCTCTTGAGTTTGAGAAAGATGAGCATGTGTTTCTTCGAGTTACGCCAATAACGGGTGTTGGTAGAGCTTTGAAGTCGCGTAAGTTGACGCCACGTTTCATTGGTCCTTATCAGATTTCCGAGAGGGTGGGTGAAGTGGCATAACGGATTGCATTACCACCATCACTTTCTAATCTTCATGATGTGTTCCATGTGTCTCAATTGAGGAGGTACATTGCGGATCCATCGCATGTTGTTCCAGTAGATGATGTTCAAGTGCGGGATAATTTGACGGTTGATACGTCACCTATGCGAATTGAAGATCGAGAAGTGAAGAAGCTTCGTGGTAAGGAGATTTCTTTGGTGAAAGTCATATGGGGCGGAGCCGCCAATGGCAATATTACTTGGGAACTCGAGGATAAGATGAAGGAATCGTATCCGGAGTTGTTCGTTTGAGGTATTTTCGAGGCCGAAAATCTTTTAAGTGGGGGAGAGTTGTAACAACCCAATTTTAGTATTTATTTCTTATATTATTATTATTATATTTTATTTTATTTATTTAGAGTGTTAATTAATTAATTGTGTCATACCCCAAAATTTACCCATCATTTTTCCTGAAAAAAAAAAAAAAAAAAAAAATTTAAAAAAAAAAAAAAAAAAAAAAAAAAAAAAAAAAAAAAGAGAAAAAAAAATTTAATTAATTAAATAATTAAAATAAATAAATAAATAAAATATAACAAATTATTTTGGACTTGGGTCTCCCTCATTCCAAGCCCATTACCCACAAAATTAGTCTATAAATACTGAAGTTTCAGTAGAGGAAAAGGGACTTGGAGTTAGACTTGGAGTTACACTTGGAGTTACACTAGGAGATTCACTTGAGAAAAAGGGAGAGAAGCAAAAGTACTCTGAGGTTTCCTTAGAACAAAACCACGAGGAAAAAGATAGTGAGAGAAGGAAATCTAGGAACTACTCTGCAGCAACCTCCAGGCAACTCTGAAAGGTTCATTCTGACTCACAGACTTTCAGCTCAAGCAAACCCTGCCATTTGATTTTTCTTCTCCAATCAGGTTCGCCCTATATCCATCATCTTTATGCCTTTAATTTGAATGCTCTAAATATATGAAGTATTATGGGTGAATTTGATACCCTTTTGATGCATGTGTTTGACAAGAGGTTTAGGCCTCCTACCCTTTATTGTTTTTTGTGAATTGAAAGGGCATGATTCATGTGGTTACATTTTGATTTGAGGGCAACTCTTGGTTACCCTATTTTGTTTCACTAACCCTTTTGTTGAGTTTTTGTGAAGGCACATGACTTTTGCAGGGATAACTTGCGTGGTTTCCCACTTTATTTGTGGGATACCCCTAGAGGTTTCATTCCGATTACCTGTACTGACTCACTTTCTTTGATGGTGTTTAGCTTGGAAGGATCCCTGGGTTTCCCATTCCTTTAATTGCTGTAACTTCGGATCTTTATCCGTGTGGTAATTTTTTCCCTTTCTCATACTTTATCGCTTTCTTAGCTGGAAGACCTCGATAGGAGGCAATGTTTGAGCCCCTTGGTGGCATTTTACTTTGAGATACATGTTTTGTGTTTTGTATTCATATCCCTGCAGGTAGCGCGGTTCCTTCGTCAAGGACTGCCTTTTTGCCCTCGAGCATCCCAAACCCTAAAACCCAAAGCAACATGTTTACTCCTTCTACTACAGGCGAGTAAGTCTCCAAAGGTCGAGCATCCGGTAGATTGCGTAGTAACGTCATTCGTCCAAAACACATCCCCCAACCCATAGGTCAGCCGAACTACGGTTTGCTCTGATTCTCATTCCAGATGAGATACGTAGGCATAAGACGCGATGTCTTAGCGAGCACACATCCCCCAACCCATAGGTCAGCCGAGCTACGAAGACTCTGATTCTCATATTCAGATGAGATACGTATGCAGTGGATGCGACATCCACGCGAGTCATTTTCATTTAACCTTTTTTTTTTTTTTGGTAAACAGCACAAGATAAACTCACACCCTTTAGACAAGAACTACAAAAGTGGATCCCGTAGAGTACTACGGATGTGTAGGGGTGCTAATACCTTCCCTTCGCATAACCGACTCCCGAACCCAAGATTTGGTTGCGAGACCTTGTCTTTTCCTTTCCTCTTTTCAGGTTTACTTCGAGCGTTTCCTTTCCCTCCTTTGGGATGAATAACGCACGGTGGCGACTTTTCTGTCATTTTCTTTCGCCGGTTGTTTTTTCGCACACTGTATTTTTCAGGTTGCGACAGTTCACATATCCCAGGAAAAGGTTATTGGCTAGGTATTCCACTTTATTTGTGGGATACCCTTGTGGAGTTTCACCCTAAATTAATTTTTAATGTATTAATTTCTAATGTATTAATTTTTTTATATATTATTTTTAATAATTTTAATGTGGAGTTTCATCCTAATTATATAATTAATTGTAAAACTTTGCCTTTGAATAAGTGATCTTGAACCTCTCTTTGTTGCCTTACGATTACGATATTACGGTCATGTCCCGCGAATGTGGGGATACCCTTAGCAAAGACCCTTCGGTTAAATCATCATAAAATAAATTATAGTCCCTCGGATGTTGCCTTCGAATATACAACTTTGTCCCTCGATGACCCTCCGATGTTGCCTACGGTTAAAAGATGATAGTCCCTTCGAATGCTAAGGTATCCTCGTAACTGTTGCCTTCAATGACCAATCGATGACCCTACGATGACCCTTTTACATCCAAAGGATAAAACTACTTATTTCTCAATAATAAGGACAGTTTTACCCTCATAAGGATAGGAAATACTCATAAAGACCTTGGGTCGGTATACCTCTTAATTGCTGGCTCACAATCTAAAACATTTTTTCACACCTCACACCTTTCAAAATACCTTCAGAAAATCACCACTTGGTATACATTCATACTAGAATCATTACCGAGTTATATTTTTCTAAACAATTTTCAAAACTAAACGAGATAATCACTTTGTATACATTCATACAAGAATCATTACAAAGTTAAATTCTCTTTTCAAAACAATTTTTCTAAACAATTCACAAACACTTTTTTAGACAAAAATAATATAAGTGATCGAGCAATTAAGAGCCCATGGATAACCATGGATACAAAGGGTGCTAACACCTTCCCTTTGTATAATGTACCTCCCGAACCCAAAATCTAAATTAAGGTTTTTCCTGTTCTTTTCCACCTTTCCTTATTGGATAAAAGAAAAGTCGGTGGCGACTCTTGCTAACCGCGACATTGCGATTAAAACCACAAAAAAAGTCCAGTTCACCGTATGACAGAACTGGCGACTCTGCTGGGGAATATTTAAAAGGAGAGGTTACCTTAAAAACAAGATCACTTATTCAATTTGTCTGATTTATTTTTAAGGGATTGCTTGGGTATGTTATGCTTGAGTGAAAGATCCTACACCCGGATCTAGTGTACCTTAGGTAAGTAGCAAGAGATCATCGCGACTGTCCGGCGTATACTGGAATGGTCAAAATGATGGCTACGGTTAATGTGGCACTTTGGATGTCCTGATGTTCCTCATGTTAGTTGAGGAAATATTTGGCATTCGCGTGGTGTCATAAAAGCATTAACCAGACCTTTAGAACCCTAATTGACTCATCCTGGCCATTAGAAAGTAGTGAGATAACTGGCTTCGGTTCCGACTGAAGTTGGTTGAGACTCGATACTACACTCTTTGAGATTGGACTTTAGGGAAGCTTCGGTCAACCACTTGGTGTTGCACTGAAGTGGACTTAAGGAAAGGTCAATGATTTGAGATCCTTCTAGAACCCGGTTACTATTCTAAGACAGGTTGAACCCACCAAACTTCAGTGGGGAGGGTACTTACCTATGGAACTCATGCAAGCCTTAAAACCTAGGAATGATTGTTGTATGACTTGCTTATGCTTGTTATTTGTTTAATATCATAATATCATAACATCATAACATCATAACATCATAACATCATAACATTATGACATTGCACTAATCACTTCGAGGACTTAGGGATTTAACTTGGCTCTATTTTGTAAGGCTATGGCTCCCAGGAAGACTATCCGGATAAATTTTGTAGTCATCTCTCCTCAACTCAAGGATTTAGTGTCAGAACTTCCTGATCAGGCTCAGTTCGTCAAAAAGCATGGTTCTCTCCTCGATTTGGTTACCACTGGTTTCAAAGAAGATATGATGAGAGTCCTATTCCAGTTCTTCGATCCTAAACATCATTGCTTCACATTCCCAGATTATCAGTTGGTGCCCACATTAGAAGAATTTTCCCAGCTACTTGGGATACCTATTCTTGATCAAATACCTTTCAGTGGTTTAGAAAAGATTCCGAGGTCCGAAAAAGTTGCCGCAGCTTTACACATGACAAAGTCAGATATTGAAGCTAATTGGGTAACAAGAAGTGGAGTTAAGGGTTTACTTGCCAAATTTCTGATGAATAAGGCCCGAGAATTCTTAAAAGTCATGAATGTCCATGCTTTCGAGGAGATTCTAGCATTACTAATCTATGGTTTGGTGTTATTCCCTAATCCAGATCAATTCATAGATATGAATGCTATTCAGATATTTCTCGCTCGTAACCCTGTGCCTACCTTGCTCGGCGACATTCTGCATTCCCTTCACACTCGTACTATGAAGAGGCAAGGGACTCTCATGTGCTGCATACCTTTATTATCCAGGTGGTTTATTTCGCACCTTCCTCAGTCAGTCTTGAAGAATGAGCAAAGTTTGAGATGGTCTCAAAGGATAATGTCGCTCTCCCACTCAGACATCCGTTGGTGTCCTCATTTCAAAGAAAACAATATCATCATTGACCGTTGTGGAGAATTCCCTAATGTACCACACATGGGGATAAGAGGAGGTATTACTTATAATCCTGCTTTAGCCCTACGTCAGTTTGGTTGTGCTCGAAGAGATGGTCCACATGAAATAATTATACAAGGCACGGTGTTTGACTATGATAACGATTCCCAAGGTCTCCGTCAAAGATTTGTGCGAGCTTGGGGCATGGTGAAAAGAAGTACTTTAGGACAGAAAAACTCTATTCCTATGGAACCTTATCTCAGATGGGTCCGCACAAGAGCTCGTGAACTTGTCATGCCATATCTGGCAGTCGGACCACTGATTGTTGAACCAGAAGCTGAAGGAGGTACTCCTCAGATCGTTCCTTATCCAGATATGCCTACCGATGTTGAAGAGTTAAAGAAGTCCTGGATCCAGTTGAGAGAGGAAAGGGATACTTTTGAAGCCCAGCTCTGTGCTACAAGGAAGAAGGTGTTAGAGCTCACCGGCCAGCTTAATGAGGAACGAAGACTCAATACATATCTTCGCCCAAAAAGAAGCCGTCCCTGGGAGACCTGAGCTTTTATTGTATTTTACTTCTTATTATAATGAATATTAATCAAATATTATTAATAAAAGTGGCTTTCTTTTTTGGTAGTTTATGCAAAATTAAATTCCAAAAGTCCTTGAAAACATTTCATACATTGCATAGCATAACATGACATTGCATAACAGGTACTCTAAAAGGATCAGTATTCTCACGGTTTTCCTTCAAACAGAAAAATGGACCTCGAACAAACTGTCAAAGATCTCCAGGCTCAGAATGCTCAACTCCAGGAGATGATCTTGAACTTATCCAAGGGGCAGGAGGAACTAAAGACTCTCTTGCTCAAGAAGAAAAAGGACAAGAAATCTGTGAGGCACATTAACCCGGGAAGAAGGCAGTTTACGAAGATCAATATGACTTTAGCACAAGCACTGCAGGGTATGCTAAAAGTAAATTTAATTACCCTCAGAGATCCTCCTGCAAAACCCAACACTACTTCTCCTCGTTATAATCCCAACGCCAGGTGTGCCTATCACTCCGATAGCCCCGGGCATGATACGAATGATTGCTGGTCGCTGAAGAACAAGATTCAGGATATGATCGACGCTGGGGAATTTGAATTTGATCCTCTGGATATTCCTAATGTCATCACTGCTCCTATGCCCGATCATGACAAGACTGTTAATGCTGTAGAAGATGTGAATAGCGATTGCAACTTGGATAATTGGAAGGCTGAAGACACTATTCCAACTTCCTTTAGTCAGGAGTAGTTGTTTGTTGTTTATTCAATGTATCAAATTTGGTTAAATGTTTTGTCATTCTCATAAGCATATTCATATTCAATAAATCAATGGACTTTTTGCATTCAAATATTGCGCTCTTTATCTTTCCTGTCATTTTTCAAATAAGCTATGCTTTCTTGCACACACTCACGTAACAAATTGCGTATCTACATCCACTCTGGATCCTGTTGATAATAGTTCTGCTACTGTTCATTATGACTTCGAAAATCCGATCTACCAAGCCGAAGATGGAAGTGAGGAAGATTGTGAAGTACCTGAAGAACTTGCCAGACTGTTACTGAAAGAAGAAAGGACTATACAGCCGCATGAGGAGTCAATTGAAACTGTCGATCTGAGTACTAAAAATAGACAAGAAAGAAGTCAGAAGCCTCTTGGGGCACTTGAATTACATTGCCCGGTTTATATCCTACTTGACTGCTACTTGCAAACCTATCTTCAAATTACTGAGGACAGTCAAGAGATGATGAATGTCAGGAAACTTTTGATAAAATCAAGAAGTGTCTCCAAGAACCTCCAATTCTGACACCACCAGTTGAAGGAAGACCTCTAATCATGTATTTGACCGTGTTAGAAAATCCAATGAGGTGTGTTGGGGCAACATGACGAGTCTGGTCGAAAAGAGCATGCCATATACCGCCTTAGCAAAAGGTACCGACTGTGAAACAAGATACTCATAACTCGAGAAAGCTTGCTGCGCTTTGGCTTGGGCTGCTCGCCGACTAAGACAGTACATGTTGAATCATACCACTTTATTGATTTCTAAGATGGGTTCTATCAAATATCTATTCGAGAAACTTGTTGTCTCCTGAAAGAGTTATCACTGATAATAGTGCTAATTTGAACAACAAGATGGTTACTGCACTCTGCACGCGGTTCAAAATAAAACACTCTAATTCTTCTCCGTACCGGCCAAGGATGAACGGCGCCGTGGAGGCTGCTAACAATGTCCAGAAGCTTATACAAAAGATGACAGTAATGTACAAAGACTGGCATGAGATGTTACCATTTGCTTTTCATGACTATCGCACTTCAGTACGCACTTCGACAGGGGGCAGCTCCGTTCTCTTTAGTCTATGGAATGGAAGCCATCTTACCAGTGGAAGTTCAGATTCCCTCGCTAAGAATCATGAAAGAGGCGGGCTTAGATGAAGAGGAACGGATTCAGACTCGACTCGATCAGATAAATTTGATTGAAGAGACTCGCGGCTGTTTGTCATAGGCAGATATATCAGAAACGCATGACCCAGGCATTCAACGAAAGGGTCAAGCGACAAGTGTATCAAATTGGCGACTTGGTAATCAAGCGTATCGTGCTACCGCAAACTGATCCCAGAGGCAAATGGACTCCCACGTACAAAGGGCCATTTGTAGTTAGGAAGGTATTCTCCGGTGGAGCCAGGATACTTGCTACAGTGGATGGCGAAGATTTCCCGCATCCCGTGAACGCGGACATAGTTAAAAAATACTACGCATGAAAAAGACCCGCTAGATCGACGTATCTAGGCAAAAGTAAGGGCATCCCGGCGAACCAAAAGGGTTCGGGCAAAAATTAGGGATATATATAAAAAAAAATGTACACCCGGCAAGTCGAAAACCTGAAAAGGTGGCTTGGGCAAAAAAGGGTATCCTGGTGGACTGAAAACCTGAAAAGGCGGTCCAGGCAAAAATTAGGGATTAAAGCGTATGACTATGTCCCGTTCTCAGTCAACTTTCATCCAAGTTCAAGGGACTGACCAAGCCAATCACTTCTATCCGACAGCAGGGGATGAGATGCTTGAAGACATAATGGCAGTAGTAGACTTAAAATCAATAGGACTCTTTGTTTTTGACAATTTCCTCTTACTAGGATTTCTGTCTCCTTGTACACAATTTGCCTGTTTATAGGCCTTCTTTCAAAAATCAATACAACCCTCTTTCAAAAAAGATGCTTTTGTTTTTTACTTTTCTGTTTTGGTTGCGTAAATGTCCATTGATTTAATTTGAATTAATATGTGCATTTGAATATGACCAATGTTTACCAAAATACATGCATAGAATAGCAATAGCAATTACTACCCTACTTCAGGATCAAGGAAAAGGTCTAATCATGCTTCCAATGAATCCACTACCAATTCTCTTCCCCCCAGCAAGCCTGTTCTTTTTCCCCAGAAGAAGTTGGCAGTATTCCCCGGCACAGCCAGCTATTCCCCAACAGAGGTCGGCATCATCAGACAGATTGATCATCTCATCCATCCCCAGCCAGGCTCTGTTGAATATCTCTACCATCAGACAGAAATCAGAACCCCCAGCCGAGAGAGGGTCCTCAACACGAATATCTCCAATCAGTAGATGGGGATTTATTTTCCCCAGTAGAGTCCCCAAGCAGAACTTCTCATACGCATAACTCATTCATTACATCATTTCACAGCATACGCATGCATACAACATTCGCATTTATTTTCGAAAGCATAAAACATCTCATGCATCATGACATAGCATAAAGCTAACTTTTCTTTGCAGGTTAATTATCCTCCTGATATAGTCAAAGTAAAAGGCTCATTCAGGCAGACGCCTTTATCAATCACAGACAAGATTCAGATACATATTCCAGATGCAATTCATGGGAACATTCATTCTGACAACACTTCGATATCCTCCTAGCGATGGCATCTTTAAGCCCATCCCAGACATTTATTGCAAGTACAACGTATACAGATACAGCCTAACATACGGTTCATTCTGATTCAGCTCAACATATGACTCCTTCAACTCAGATACGATCTAGCATACGATCTATTCTGACCTTCGACAACTCAGATACGATCTAGCGTACGATCCATTCTGACCTTCTTCAACTCAGATACGATCTAACAGACGATCCATTCTGACCCTCAACAACTCAGATACGATCTAGCGTACATTTCTGGATGGTAGTCTAGTATACGGCTACTCCCTTTCTCAGATGCTACCTTCGGACAGGTACATTTCTGGATGGTAGTCCAGTATACGGCTACTCCCTTTCCCAGATGCTACCTTCGGACAGGTACATTTCTGGATGGTAGTCCAGTATACAGCTACTCCCTTACTCAGATGCTACCTTCGGACAGGTACATTTCTGAATGGTAGTCTAGTATGCGGCTACTCCCTTTCCCAGATGCTACCTTCGGACAGGTACATTTCTGGATGATAGTCTAGTATACGGCTACTCCCTTTCCCAGATGCTACCTTCGGACAGGTACATTTCTGGATGGTAGTCCAGTATACGGCTACTCCCTTTCTCAGATGCTACCTTCGGACAGGTACATTTCTGAATGGTAGTCTAATATACGGCTACTCCCTTTCCCAGATGCTACCTTCGGACAGGTACATTTCTGGATGGTAGTCCAGTATACGGCTACTCCCTTTCCCAGATGCTACCTTCGGACAGGTACATTTCTGGATGGTAGTCTAGTATACGGCTACTCCCTTTCCCAGATGCTACCTTCGGACAGGTACATTTCTGGATGGTAGTCCAGTATGCGGCTACTCCCTTTCCCAGATGCTACCTTCGGACAGGTACATTTCTGGATGGTAGTCCAGTATACGGCTACTCCCTTTCCCAGATGCTACCTTCAGACAGGTACATTTCTGGATGGTAGTCTAGTATACGGCTACTCCCTTTCCCAGATGCTACCTTCGGACAGGTACATTTCTGGATGGTAGTCCAGTATACGGCTACTCCCTTTCTCAGATGCTACCTTCGGACAGGTACATTTCTGAATGGTAGTCTAGTATACGGCTACTCCCTTACTCAGATGCTACCTAGTGTACGGTACATTTCTGAAGTGTAGTCTAGTGTACGACTACTCCCTTTTACCATCAGATTCAACCTACTGGACGGCTCATTCTGCAACTCAGATTCGATTTAATGTACGATCCATTCTGAGCTCCAGCAACTCCAATGCGGTCTAACGTACGACCCATTCGGATCCTCAACTACTCAGATGCTACCTAGTGTACGGTACATTTCTGTAGTGTAGTCTAGTGTACGACTACCCCTTTCATCATCAGATTCAGCCTAACGGACGGCTCTCTCTTCAACTCAGATACGATCTAGCGTATGGTCCATTCTGATCCTTTATCCCCAACAGCATATGACACACTCCGACTCCCCAGCGAAGTCGGCAGCCTAATGGATGACTCATTATTCGGTCTAATGTACGACCCAGTGTGGCACCCATGTCTTCAAATTGGCCTAATGTACGGCTCGATCTGAAGCTTTCGTCATCAAACCTCCCGGATGGCATCTTTAAGCCCATCTCCATCAAGACCAACTGTCGATCCTCAAGTGCAAATTTTTGGGGCATTCTAGTGTTCAATAATCTTCCACCTCCAGACCACGAATGGCATACACGCCATCCTAACTCTCTCGGTTCAAGAATATTGAACAGGGGCAGCTGTCATACCCCAAAATTTACCCATCATTTTTCCTGAAAAAAAAAAAAAAAAAAAAAAAATTTAAAAAAAAAAAAAAAAAAAAATTTAAAAAAAAAAAAAAAAAAAAGAGAAAAAAAATTTAATTAATTAAATAATTAAAATAAATAAATAAATAAAATATAACAAATTATTTTGGACTTGGGTCTCCCTCATTCCAAGCCCATTACCCACAAAATTAGTCTATAAATACTGAAGTTTCAGTAGAGGAAAAGGGACTTGGAGTTAGACTTGGAGTTACACTTGGAGTTACACTAGGAGATTCACTTGAGAAAAAGGGAGAGAAGCAAAAGTACTCTGAGGTTTCCTTAGAACAAAACCACGAGGAAAAGATAGTGAGAGAAGGAAATCTAGGAACTACTCTGCAGCAACCTCCAGGCAACTCTGAAAGGTTCATTCTGACTCACAGACTTTCAGCTCAAGCAAACCCTGCCATTTGATTTTTCTTCTCCAATCAGGTTCGCCCTATATCCATCATCTTTATGCCTTTAATTTGAATGCTCTAAATATATGAAGTATTATGGGTGAATTTGATACCCTTTTGATGCATGTGTTTGACAAGAGGTTTAGGCCTCCTACCCTTTATTGTTTTTTTGTGAATTGAAAGGGCATGATTCATGTGGTTACATTTTGATTTGAGGGCAACTCTTGGTTACCCTATTTTGTTTCACTAACCCTTTTGTTGAGTTTTTGTGAAGGCACATGACTTTTGCAGGGATAACTTGCGTGGTTTCCCACTTTATTTGTGGGATACCCCTAGAGGTTTCATTCCGATTACCTGTACTGACTCACTTTCTTTGATGGTGTTTAGCTTGGAAGGATCCCTGGGTTTCCCATTCCTTTAATTGCTGTAACTTCGGATCTTTATCCGTGTGGTAATTTTTTCCCTTTCTCATACTTTATCGCTTTCTTAGCTGGAAGACCTCGATAGGAGGCAATGTTTGAGCCCCTTGGTGGCATTTTACTTTGAGATACATGTTTTGTGTTTTGTATTCATATCCCTGCAGGTAGCGCGGTTCCTTCGTCAAGGACTGCCTTTTTGCCCTCGAGCATCCCAAACCCTAAAACCCAAAGCAACATGTTTACTCCTTCTACTACAGGCGAGTAAGTCTCCAAAGGTCGAGCATCCGGTAGATTGCGTAGTAACGTCATTCGTCCAAAACACATCCCCCAACCCATAGGTCAGCCGAACTACGGTTTGCTCTGATTCTCATTCCAGATGAGATACGTAGGCATAAGACGCGATGTCTTAGCGAGCACACATCCCCCAACCCATAGGTCAGCCGAGCTACGAAGACTCTGATTCTCATATTCAGATGAGATACGTATGCAGTGGATGCGACATCCACGCGAGTCATTTTCATTTAACCTTTTTTTTTTTTTGGTAAACAGCACAAGATAAACTCACACCCTTTAGACAAGAACTACAAAAGTGGATCCCGTAGAGTACTACGGATGTGTAGGGGTGCTAATACCTTCCCTTCGCATAACCGACTCCCGAACCCAAGATTTGGTTGCGAGACCTTGTCTTTTCCTTTCCTCTTTTCAGGTTTACTTCGAGCGTTTCCTTTCCCTCCTTTGGGATGAATAACGCACGGTGGCGACTTTTCTGTCATTTTCTTTCGCCGGTTGTTTTTTCGCACACTGTATTTTTCAGGTTGCGACAGTTCACATATCCCAGGAAAAGGTTATTGGCTAGGTATTCCACTTTATTTGTGGGATACCCTTGTGGAGTTTCACCCTAAATTAATTTTTAATGTATTAATTTCTAATGTATTAATTTTTTTAATATATTATTTTTAATAATTTTAATGTGGAGTTTCATCCTAATTATATAATTAATTGTAAAACTTTGCCTTTGAATAAGTGATCTTGAACCTCTCTTTGTTGCCTTACGATTACGATATTACGGTCATGTCCCGCGAATGTGGGGATACCCTTAGCAAAGACCCTTCGGTTAAATCATCATAAAATAAATTATAGTCCCTCGGATGTTGCCTTCGAATATACAACTTTGTCCCTCGATGACCCTCCGATGTTGCCTACGGTTAAAAGATGATAGTCCCTTCGAATGCTAAGGTATCCTCGTAACTGTTGCCTTCAATGACCAATCGATGACCCTACGATGACCCTTTTACATCCAAAGGATAAAACTACTTATTTCTCAATAATAAGGACAGTTTTACCCTCATAAGGATAGGAAATACTCATAAAGACCTTGGGTCGGTATACCTCTTAATTGCTGGCTCACAATCTAAAACATTTTTTCACACCTCACACCTTTCAAAATACCTTCAGAAAATCACCACTTGGTATACATTCATACTAGAATCATTACCGAGTTATATTTTTCTAAACAATTTTCAAAACTAAACGAGATAATCACTTTGTATACATTCATACAAGAATCATTACAAAGTTAAATTCTCTTTTCAAAACAATTTTTCTAAACAATTCACAAACACTTTTTTAGACAAAAATAATATAAGTGATCGAGCAATTAAGAGCCCATGGATAACCATGGATACAAAGGGTGCTAACACCTTCCCTTTGTATAATGTACCTCCCGAACCCAAAATCTAAATTAAGGTTTTTCCTGTTCTTTTCCACCTTTCCTTATTGGATAAAAGAAAAGTCGGTGGCGACTCTTGCTAACCGCGACATTGCGATTAAAACCACAAAAAAAGTCCAGTTCACCGTATGACAAATTGGTTGTTAGGTAGTATAATAATTGATGTCGCATACGCGAAAAACAACCGGCGGGAAAAGACACAGAGCCGCCACCGTGCGTTATTTATCCCAAAGGAGGGAAAGGAAACGCTCGAAGTAAACCTGGAAAGGAAATGGTCTTACGACCAGAGATTGCAAGGATTGGGAGTCGGTTACGCAAGGGGAAGGTATTAGCACCCCCTCACGTCCATCGTACTCGACGGGATCCACGCTCAGAAAGAATAGAAAAAGGTTGCTAAGAAACTGCTGAAAAACTGCACAAGACTGGAATAGAACACAGGTGAAAGACGGAAGAAAGCGGACTCGGCAGGATGTCACATCCTGGGCCTACATAGTTTGTCAGAGACAAACATCAGAGTTAACGTAGTTCGGGGACACGGGGAAACGTGCTCGCTAGGACATCGCATCCTATGCATACGTATCTTCTCTAACCAAAGGAAGAATCAGAGCACTCGTAGCTCAGCTAACGCACGCCGAAACAAAACACTGAAACAGGGACGCTGAGACGTCAAACGAAACACGCCAACGGAAACAGACTACCAATAGCTGGTCTTACACCTGACTCCAGACAACCAAACGCAAATAGGAAACGGAATGCCAATCGCTGGCCTTACATCCAACTCCACAAAAGAAACACCAACAGGAAACCGAATGCCAATCGTTGGACTTACATCAGACTCCAAGCAAAAGAAACAGGAAACAGACAGCCAATCAATGGTCTTACATCTGACTCCGAACTCACACAAACAAATTGGAAACCGAAGGCCAATCGCTGGACTTACATCAGACTCCGAACAAACAACAAACAAACGGGAAACCGAATGCCAATCGCTGGACTTACATCAGACTCCTAACACAAACAAACGCAAATAGGATACGGAATGCCAATCGCTGGTCTTACATCCATCTCCTAACACACACAACACAAAAGGGTTGAAAAAGAAAAAGGGCGCCCGGAGAGATCAGCTCAATCTCCTGCCTACGTACCTCATCTGGTATGAGGATCAGGGCGACGTAGTTCCCCTTAACAAGGAAAAACTATCCTAACCAGAGACTAGGGAGATAACAACTAAAAGGGAGACTACGACTCGAGCCTAGAAGTTGTCATGCAAACGATCCCTATGTTGAGGTCTCTAATCAGTAACTTGCACAGGAAGCAAGCTAGCCTAAACAGCAAATAAGCAATCACAGGTGAACATGTATCACACACTATATGCAAACAAGTGGCTCATACAAGGCTGGGCTTTAGTCAAGGGGTCATATCAACCTCGACAAACAAGCCAACACTGGAAGGGGTGTCTGAGGCTCTTAACCACTGACATTGACCGTCAGGGTGAGCAGATGAAATGGGAGATGAGGGTAAGACCTCATAGCTCTTAACCCTGGCCTGGGTGAGCTTAAGACAAAGAAGGTGTGGGGGTCCAGAATGAGGGACCCTATTCCACATGACTGACACAACAAGATTTTGGGTGTTTATTCCAAATTGCATCAGCACGTAGTGCGAGCAAAATGAAAGACTCAACTGAATAGCAGGGGATGGATTACACATCCCTTCTATCTGCCAATGCCTCTTCACTTAGGAGGTCTTTGAAGTACATGGCACAAACATAAACAGTCACAAACATTGCCTCTTAAGGAGGGCTTCAGACAGGTGCCTGCCAACAGAAATGACAGGTCTTCCAGACTACATGGAGTTAGAGGATGATTACCTAGGTGGTATGCCAACCACAAGCAAAGCAAAGCAACTCAAGCAGTGAGTTAAAGCTACTAAAGTACCTGTGAGAAAAGCTAAACAATCAGTACTATGTTCAGACAAACAACCAATCAGTCAATCACAGTGTTACAACTCAATAGGCACACAAGTCAAGCTTTATGACTCAAGAATTCAAGTGATTCCACCACACTCCATGAACCTACAACACAAAGGGTTAGTGCACGAAGTAATTTGCATCTCATGAAGTGAGATTACATCAATCATTAAGATTAGAAGCTTGAACCTGAAATACAAAGCTTAGAAAGTGAGTACCAACCACTAGCACCAAGGCTAGGGTCAAAGGTAAGGCAAAAAGTTAAAACAGCAACCAATATTCAACATATAGCACATTTAATTTATCATGAACATGTCCTAAAAAGGACCAAGTCAAAAGCATTAAGCAAAGTCACCACATGAGCAAAATATGGCAAAAGGCAATTTCAAGGCACACAATTGGTCATCAAGAATGAAAATTCCATATTAAAACAGAAATGAATCAAACAATCCTGGAAATTTTTATGAGCATACAACATATCCAACACAATCATCATGCCAAAAATTATAATCAGAGAAGCTGAATTGGCAAGGCAATGAAAATGAATAAGATCAACATCAAATTGTGTGACACACATTGTCACACCATACAATCATGTGTCTAAAACAGCGATGAAAAATGAGAAAAATGCACAACCAAGCCTCAAAAATCATGCAACATGTTGAGAATCAGCACATAAAATTTCATGGCATTTGGACAATGTATGAGCATTTCACAATAGAATGAATGAAGCATGTCACATTTGCATACATGTCCAAAGAATCAATCACATTTAAAAATCCAGAAATGGTAAAATCATGAAATCACATCACAAAAATACTAGACATCTCAAAGATCATGTAGAAAAAAATTGGGAATTATTTGGATCAGTATACTATTTTTTATCAATTTTTGAATGAGCATGAAAATAAAAGGAAATAATGTTGAATTAATGGAAATAATAGTGAAATGAATGGAAATGAAATGCTGCATGGAAGAATCGAACCGTGTAGGCTTGAAAATATAGGCGCTGGAAAAAATAAATGGAATTGTGCTGGAGCCAGGGATCGAAGCCAGGGACACCAAAACGCAGCGCTTAGTAAAAATAACGTGGAATTAGAATGTGCTTTCGCCTGGAATCGAAGGGAGTGTGCCAGGCGCACAAAACGACGCCGTTTTGGTTTATGGAAGGGAATTAAAATGAATTTCAGAAACGCTCCCAGCGGGAATCGAATGCAGGCTTTGCATGCTCATAAGCGCGCCCAGCAAACCCTAACCAGGCGGCGGCGCTACAGTAGTGGAACGGTGGTTTCCACCGTCTTCTTCATGAAGACGGTGGTGCTACAATACATCTTCAATTTTTTTTTGCAGAAACGTGCGAAATTTATATCAATGGAAAGCTTATCACACGTACATTCCAAATCTAACATCATTTTCAGCTAACACTCCATAAATCATGCAAATCGATCAAAGACATATTTCACACACAAACTTTAAACTAACATATCTCCATGAATATTGCACCATTTTTCAAGATCTTTATATCAGCGTGATCAGCATTCAAGGCTCTACAAGTCTATGGCAATAAAAACAAGAATTAAGAGGTTCGAAAATCACACCTCTTGAAGATCAATCAATGGCAGCAGTGGATTCAGGTGCTTAGCAATGTCCAAATCTCCTCTATCAACCTGGATATGAAGCTTGAAGTAGAAATTGAAGCTTGAAACGAACTAGATCTTGATTAATTTGCCATTTCCATCTTCATGTTCTTGAGCTTGCACACCTTGATTCTTCACCAAATGCTTCAATCAAGAGCTTGAATTCTACCAAATGATGATCAAGAAACCAGAATATGCAATAAAAATCATGTGTTACTTGAAGATTTTTTGAATTATGATTAAGAGAAATTTTGGAGGGAAAACTTAGATCTAGATCTAGAATGAATGAAACTGAAAAATTCTGTTAGGATTAGCCTTTTATACCATGTCTTAATCACATTGCTAATTACACTTAGGCATGGCTAATGAAAGTTTAATGAGATATGAGGTGTAATGCCAAATTGGAAATTTCACCCTATGCATGGCCATTATGAACGTGAACAGTAGCATGCATGATCTAATTACACGTAAAATGAGCTTATGAACATGTTGGAATGGTTAAAAAACTCATATGATCAACCAATTTTAAATTCATGATTTTCCCTCCATAAATCACATGCATGGCCAAATGATTATGTGAATAAATTTCATGCCATGTAATGAATGATTTGGAAAATATATGTCATGAGGAGCATAATGCAAAAAGAGGCACTCCATTTGGAGCTTTGGATCAAAAGTTATGGCTCTTGGAAGTTCCATGCACACTTGGTGATCATTTGCTCATAACTCCTCAACCATTCATCAGATGCTCATGATCTTGGACTTTTTGGAAATGGGAGAGAAAGATCTTAAACTATCATGTTGGACAAAATCTCATTTGAAGCTTCTTTGATGTTGGAAAGTCAAGTTGAAAGTGGTCCAAAAACTTGCCATTTTTGGAAACTTGAAATTACAGGTCACTTTCCATTTTGGGAAACTTTTGATCTGGCTTCAAAATCTTCAAGGTAGATGTTTGACATGACGAATAAGCCTCTTTTGGACATGAATGAAGTGTCTCAAACCAATTCTCCACCTCCTAGCCCTCAGTTGACTTTCAGTTGACTTTTATGGGCCTCAGATGACTTGGCAATGTACTGATGACTTTTGAGCCTTTAACACTTGGTACAATAGCTTCAAAATGAACCTTGGATCATACAAGCTCTCTAGAATACTCATGTGGCTCTCATCTCAAAGAACTACTTGGTCTCTTGCACAGATGAATTCTCTTGATGCCAGTTCCTATTGATGTGATGCAATGTACTATGCAGTGTTAATGTAATGTTAATGACCTAAAAAAATGAAATGAATGGATGAATGTGGGGTGCAAATTTGAGGTGCTACAATTGATTATATTAATTAATTTGGTGTGTTAATTAATTATTTAGTTGATATGAGATATAATGAATAATTGAATTAATTAACTTGGTGTGCATGTTGAGTTGGTTTAATTTATTTGAATTAAATAGAGATATTATAATACTATGTCTTAATTGGGCCTAATAATTAAATTAGAGGTATCATTCTTTAAGCCCAAATATAATACTATAAATAAGAGGTAGGAGAGTGAGAAGTAGGATTCATTTAATCATTTGACGGCAATAGAGAAAGAAAAGAGGAAAAGTAAGGAGAAGAGGGGAAGAACAAGAGAGAAACTAAGGTTTCCAGAAAATTGAAGAGGTAAGGGGGAGAATCCTTATTATTATGGGTTAGTATGATTGGGTCAATGGGTAGAAATATATTTACGTTGAATTCCCTAAACCCTAACAATTTTGATGAGTATTCTTGAATTGTGGTGATTGATTGTGTTAAAACTGCAAATTAACGTTATATACTTAGAGTATTGTGTGAGTTATAATTTTCTGAGCATTTGGCTTTTTACGGAATCGAAATCGGAGGTCCGAAAGTCCTCCAACGATGAAAAACGCAGAAAATTCTGCATTCTGTTTTGTGGTAACCGGTTACCCACCGAGCGTTAACCGGTTACTTGCTTAAAAATCTGCCCAGGAAGTTGATTCTGTTTTGTGTTAACGCAGGAATTGCATTCTGTTTTGCGTTAACCGGTTAACCAAAAGCGTTAACCGGTTAACACTGTTGAAAACCTGTTAGAAATTGTGTTCTGTTTTGCGTTAACCGATTAACCAAAAGCGTTAACCGGTTAACACTGTTGAAAATTGCCAGGAAGTGCATTCTGTTACGCGTTAACCGGTTACCTAAATGCGTTAACCGGTTAACACTGTTTGAAAAGTGAAAAATTGAGATTTTAAATGCTGTATTCGTTTTGGAATGAAATCTATGTGTGCGTATTTGATAATTAGCCTATATTTGTGAATGATATATTGTTATGAATGTGTATATGTACCATTGGTGGATAATTCATAGAGTTGAATTATGGTGATATGTGGAATGTTAAGATGGTAGAGATGATCTTAATTGCATATGTGTTGGTATTTGTACATTCATTCATGGCATGGTCGGCTTCATGGTGGAAGCGGTGAAACTGTGGGTTCACATAGACGTTGATCCTTAATTGGAAATAGGCGTAGCATACGTTGATCCTTAATTGGAAATAGGCGTAGTAGACGTTGATCCTTAATTGGAAATAGGCGTAGCATACGTTGATCCTTAATTGGAAATAGGCGTAGTAGACGTTGATCCTTAATTGGAAATAGACGTAGTGGCTTGGATTCTAGATATGGAATCGGAAAGCGGTGAAACTGTGGGTTCACATAGACGTTGATCCTTGAATGGAAATAGGCGTAGCATACGTTGATCCTTAATTGGAAATAGGCGTAGTAGACGTTGATCCTTAATTGGAAATAGACGTAGTGGCTTTGATCTTGTCCGGATCGGAAGCGTGGCTTGGATTCTAGATATTGAATCGGAAAGCGGTGAAACGTTGGGTTCACATTGCGGTACCACATGCATAGAGTCACATGTCTTGCATTGAGTCACATTAGAGTTATGTGATAATTGGGTGTATGCATTATTGTGATTGTGATGTGTGTATGAGATATGGTAATTGAATTTGATGATGTTTGGATACATAACTTGGTAAAGTATATGATTATATGATAATTGTAGTTATGTGTATTTTTGGGAATATAATATTGGATTTGAATATTATACTCCTTGAGTTTTATGTGTGCTTGAAACATGTGAAATAAATATTGGTTAGTATTATTTACATGGTTATACAAGGTGTGATGAATTCCTTTAATTGTTGATTTAATCATTGTGCTTTATTATACTTCTTCATAATGATTTGAATTCTCACCCTTCTGTTGGAATGATGCTTTACATGGCATCGTGCATATACTCTAGAGTAGTATTGCTGAAGTAAGTGGACGGTAGCTCACTCGAGATTAGCTGGAGGATCTCGGTGCTTTGTTTTAGAGACTAAGTAATGAGTCAATGCTCTGGTCATGTAACACGGGGTAGATTAGTAGTATTGAACTCGTATCCTATTTGGATAAGTATTATATTATTACTTGTGAACATGCTTATTTGCAATTGCTGTTTGAGAGGCCATAGTGCCAAATATTCTGGATATGGTTTTACTTTATCTTGAGTTATTGAGAGATGATCATGGTATGGGACATGGATCATTTTATGAAATGCATGAGTGTAGCGGTGTATTCGTCACTTTATGATTTATTGATTAAATCAAAAGCAAAGCATACAAAGAATCGAGTCGCCACCGCACTTTTATTTATCCAAAGGAATGGCTAAAAAGCGAACAAAAGCCTAAGAAGTTTTACACATAGAAAACTAATGAAAAGGTCAGAGATCTGGGTAAGGGGTTAATTACGCAATGGGAAGGTGTTAGGCACCCAAAACGTCCTAGGTACTCCTAGGGAACCTCTTTTCACAACTTGTTGTATAAAATGATTATTTGTTTATGAAATATTTATTGTGCAAACATGGATTGAAGGAATGAGAAAAAGAATATACAATTTATTATTTTTGTGTTTGAACGGATGAACCCGTTGCCTACGTACCTTTCCATGGAAGGTAAGGATCAAAACGCCGTAGTTCGGCTAAAAGATTTCCAAAAGTAAGTGAATGATTTTAAAACAAAAGCCCTAAGGTCTTTCGTTATCCATGGGAGAAAACTCAACCTATGCAAACAACAAGTCCACCATGTGAGAAAAGCTTCAACTTGCTAGTGAGGGGTTAACCCTATAATAAGCAAGGAAGTCTTACAATTCAATCACTAAGGACAAAAGGTGAGATTAACATCAACCAACTAGGATAAATCAAACCTATGGCTAATGTATGAAAACTTATCAAGAATGGACAAAGCCACAAAACAATTGAATGAGTGAAATTAATTGATTATGAGTATTCACAAAAATGGTCAAGGTATGATTAGAATTCAATTCAAAAAGAAGTATTATCAAAAATGAAGTTTGAAAATCAAAGGCCTAAAGCCTAGGTTTCTAATTTGAAAAGAAGTGAAAATGTTTGCACACTAGTTTTCAAGTTTGGGTTAACATGCAAATGGAGGTTTAAAGAAACAAAAAGTGGGAGAGTGAGGAAGTAAAACTTCTTAGATGTTCACCTCTTGAGATCATATGTAGATGATTCAAGTGATTCTTTTGGAATAAGGCAACAAGCAAATAACAGATAAACAAAGTATCAGGCAAAGCCAACAAAGGTGTATACCGGATGCCAATCACTGGACTTACACCAATCTCCTAAAACAAAGAGAAACAACGATACCAGATGCCAATCACTGGACTTATACTAGTCTCACAAGAGAAACAAAATAAGGATACCAAAGGCCAATCAATGGACTTATACTAGTCTCCTACCATGTCACAGGAAACAACTGCCAATCAATGGACTTATGCTTGCCTCCTCCATGAACAAACAAATGCAATAAGCAAAAAGGAAACAAGTTGCCAATAAATGGTCTTACACTCGACTCCTACCAGATCATAGGAAACAACTGCCAATAACTGGTCTTACAATTGACTCCTCAATGGTCATAGGAAACAACTGCCAATAAATGGACTTACAATTGACTCCTCAAAGGACAAAACAAAGATGTCACAAAGCAATGAACAATTTATCATGAAATGATATACAAGTAAATGATGATAAATGCACAAAGGCACACTCAAGCAAATATGCACAGATGAATCAAGTAAGCAGACAAACAAGTCAATTAGCACACACTATGTACAATCAATTAGGCTCAAGCGAGGTTAGGCTTTGCAGCCAACTGGAATGGGGTATTTTGTGCTCTTAACCCTAACATTGAGAGTTAGGGTGAAGCAGATGAAAAGGAGATGAGAGGTGTGCCTCATAGCTCTTATCCCTGGTCAGGGAGAGCTTTGATCAATGGAAAGTGTGGGAGTTCAGAAAGTTGGAACTCTTCTCCACAAATGATTGACTCTATAAGATCTTGGGTTATTATTCACCATGCATCAACACATTGTGTGAGCAAGGTGAATGACACACTGAGTAGCAGGAGATGGATTACACATCTCTTTTATCTGCCAATTGCCTCATAAGAGGACTTTTCCTGCTTGGCACAAAGTTAAACAAGCACAAACATTGCCTCTTAAGGAAGGCTTCAGACAGGTGCCTACCAATAACAGTAGGTCTTCCAGACTACATGAAGATTAGAGATTATACCTAAGTGGTTAAGCAACCAAGCAAAGCAAAGTTCACAATGAACTTAAAGCAACTTAAGTACCTGTGGAAACAACTAAACAAATCAGTACAGTACTCAGACAAACAGATAACAGTCAATAAGCAACAGACAATCCCAATGTACAAAAATGTGTAAGCCAAAAGGCAAACTCAAATGAGTTAGCATCAACCTACAAAACACACAAGTGTTAGTAATCAAAAGCAAACATCAATACTCAAATGATGAAGCATCATCAACTATGGAACTTGGATGCTCAACCTGAAATCAAAGCTCAACTGTAAGCAACAAACCACTAGGTCAAAGCCTAGGGTCAAAGATGGAGAAAAAATTTAAAACAGGAGCTGAAATTTAACACCAAGCAACTTCAAACACATATTGACATGTTCCAAAAGGTCTCACATCAAAATCAATCACCAAAAGCATTTCATGATCAAGTGAAGTTCAAGGCAATTTCAAAGTTCATATGTGATCATCATGAATGAAAAATTCAAATCAAAACAGAAATGATCCAAATAAATTTGGAAAAAATCATGAGCAATCAAGACATCCATCATGATCAACATACAAAAAATCAGAAGAATTGAACATCATTTGGCATGGCAATCACATGGTACAAGTTGAACATCAAAAGGTGTGACACAAATTGTCACACGAAGTTAGCACATGCATAAAACAGAAATGGTAATTGAGAAAAATGTCAAACCAAAACCAAAATGTCAAGCAATGTGTCTAGTTTCATCATGCAAAATTTCACATTCATTGGATAAGAAACAAGCATTTCACAAAGGAATAAGCAAGGCAAGGTCATACATGCATATGTATCCAATCATCCTAGCACAAAATATTTTTCCAGCCAAGCACAACTTGCAAACTTATGCTCATAAAAAACTAGACAGGATAAGGAGCATTGTGCAAAAAATTGGAGTGAAATTGATGCATTTTTCAATTTATAATGATTTTTGGAAGTTTGGAAAAATTTGAAAATGTAAGTAAAGCAAGGCATGGCAAAAATGGGAGGGAATGGTGAAAAATGCATGGCAATTTGAAAAAGTCCCTCAGCCAGGATCGAACCTGGCGCAAATTCAAATCTGGCGCCTAACATCAAAACGGCAGCGTATTGACACAAAATCCCTAAGCCTGGCGCGCTTCCAGATTCGTAGCTAATTCAAAATTTCGTAGCAAATCACATGCAGATTTCGTAGCAAAACCCTAGCCAAGTCCTAGCAGTTTCTGGAAACGCATGAAGCTCATAGGTTGAAGATGAAGATCATGATGATCTTCATCTGAATTTTCCAGATTTTTAAAAAATGTCCAGAAATCAATAAAACTAACACCAAACGATTCGTCATGTCATGTACATTCAAGATCAACAATCAAAACATGCAAAA
Organism: Lathyrus oleraceus; assembly: GCF_024323335.1. Taxonomy (NCBI): domain Eukaryota; kingdom Viridiplantae; phylum Streptophyta; class Magnoliopsida; order Fabales; family Fabaceae; genus Lathyrus; species Lathyrus oleraceus. The sequence goes on from NC_066580.1 coordinate 111,735,128, forward strand.
ACATCAAAACAAGCTCGGATCGAAGAGAATCATTTCAACATGTCAAACATTCAATCATCCATAATTAACTCAAAACAGCACCAAATCACACGATTCAAAGCTCAGATTCATCAGGACAACACGATCTACAACAATATCATAATGAATTCAAGAATAATTGAGATCGAATCCTGACCTCTTGAAGAACAGAAGTTGGAATCGTGCTCCACAAAGCTCAGCAATGCCTCAAATCTTCTCTACAATGCTTAATGGAGTGATTGATGATGAATTTGAAGCTCCAGCATACACGAATCCAGCTCAATTTGCAAAATCCATGGAACCTTCAAGCTTCGAGTATGGCTCAATATGGCACCAATTGCTTCAATTCCACATTCAATTCTACTCAAAAATGCTTCAGGATCATGAATCAATCAATAGGAAAGGTTCTTGTGTGAAGAAATTGGAAAAAAAATTGAGAGAAAAAATTTGTTGATTTTTGAATCTAGATCTGAAATGAATGTTAATGATGGAAACAGTTGTGATTAACAATATATAGGTCATGCTAATGATGCTGAAATCATGTTTAAGCCAAATGCAATTAGGATTAGCAACTTATGAGGTGTTTTTGCAAAAATGGTTTTTCACCCCCATGCATGAGGTAGCACGTGAACAGTGCACAATGCTGATCCAAAACCTCTTAAACAAGGCCCATGCACATTTTTGAATTGGTTTTGTATGCATACAATCATCCAAAATGGTTTTGTGAAGTTTCTTTTGAAAATCTTCATGAATGAACACATGATAATGCAAATGGAATTCAAGCCATGTAATGGATGTTTTGGAAACTACAAGTCATGAGGAGAATATAGCAAAAAGAACCACTCATTTTGGAGCTTTGGTTGAAAAGTTATGCTCATTTGAATCTTCAAGCACACTTTGCCATGATTTGATCATATCTCCTCAACCACACATCATATGCTCATGATCTTGGACATTTTGGAAATGGAAGAGAAAGATCTACAACTTTCATGTTCAACAAAATTTCATTTGGAGCCTTTTTGATGATGTAAGATTGAGTTGAAATTGGTCAAAAACATGAATGAAGTATTTCTAGTCACTTCCCACCTCCAAATCCACAGTTGACTTGGCAGTTGACTTTCTAGGTCTCCAGATGACTTGAGAATGTTCTGATGAGATTCAAGCCTCTACCACTTGGGATTTTAATTCAAAATGACATCATAGCTCATATGAACTCTTGTGAATGATTGTGGGGTCCAAATCTCAAGAATGACCACCATCTATTGCTCAATGAATGCCTTCAATTGCCTAGACCTGTGATTGCTTCATCTGCAAGACAAAGGTTAGATGACATATTTTTGTACTTTTGGTTAGTGATTAAAAGAAAAACAATGATATACAAATGCAAACATGCTTGGTGATCAGGAATCACTCTCAAAAGATAACCCACCCACAGGGAAGGAAGCAAGGTGTCCAATGATCCTTGAGGCAATGCAATGTTATGATATGATACCATGAGGGATCTTAGGGACAAAATTGGGGTCTTACAATGAGTATTCATTATTTTCTGCTGCGAACGCATATTCTTGAATATTCATGATGAGTGAAATGTGTTATTTTAAATGACCTGGTGTATTGTATATTGATGATGAATGATGTTGGTTTTTGAAAGCTTTTAGTTTTTGAAAACGTCGATGTGACGCCTTTCGTTTATATGCGTGCTTATTTACTCTGATTATATGTTAAGTATTTTGGGGTAGAAAAAGGGGTGTTAAAATAGCTTCTAAGGCTAATCTTATCTCTTTGACCTCGTCTATGACTAGTTTTAATTGATTCCTCCACCATTGTAATGGAGAATACCATTCAAGGGTAGTCCAAATCAAGGACTTGTGATTTTCGGGATTCATCAGGTGTTGATACATGGCTTCAGTGGGAATAAGAACAGACATAAAATATAATACTGTGGCACACCAGATATACCATAAATGGTTTTTTTGTGAATTTGACATTTGGGTTTATTAAAATTGGTAGGAGGAAAGGTGTGTCAGGGAAATAAGAAGTATGATCCGGGAGTTTATTCCTTATGATTTTTGTCATGTAATAAAAGAGATTGTTCTTGGCATACTGTTTGAGCTGAGATGGTGAAGAGGAGATTGTTATTCCTGGAGGAAGATTTCTGGTTGTGGATGCATGAGCTGGTAGTGGTCTGACCATAAGAATCAAAGGGAAAGTGTGTTTGGCTGTGATGATCTGGACAGGTTTCATAAGTTAGGATAGTAGATCCAGAATCACATTTTGGGTTCCTTTGATATGCTTTACGGAGAAATCATATCTGGAAAACCAATCTTTGAGGCAAAAGGTTTGAGGATCGGATGACATCTTATTTTTGAATTCAAGGATCTTGGGAAAAGATGAATTATCCATCTGGACTTCAAACTGGTAGCCTCTTAGGTGGAAGTCAAACTTTTGAATTCCCATTTTTACGGTGAGAGCTTCTTTGTAAGTGGTGTGATAGTGTTTTTCAGCTTCTTTAAATTGGCCGCTGGCATGATCACAATAGTATCGTTTCCCTTCAAGTTTCTCTATCAAAACAGCTCCCCAATAGTGATCACTAGCATCAGTCTGCATGATTCTTTTCCTATTTCCAGGGATTTTTAGGGCAGGTGGAGTTTGTGCAATCTTCTTCAAGGCTTTTACTACTTCAGTTTGCATGTTCCCCACGGTGGGGGTTTTTTCTTTAACATTTGTGATAGAGGGCTTGTGTATTTCGCCAGTCTTGGAAGGAAATCTCTGATATAATTAATTATACCAAGAGATTGTTGGATTTGTTTGACAGAGAGATTTTCATCAGAAAAGTTTAACAGTTCTTGGGCAATATGAGGTTGGGGTTGATATTTCCCTTGGGAGAAATGCATCCCTAAAAAATCAATCTCTGTTTGGCCCAATTGACTTTTCTTTTCAGAGAGCACCATTCCATGTTGTTGGGCTATTTGAAGGAATCGGCCCAATAATTGTTTATGGATCTTTTCATCTTTTGAGAATAATAGCACATCATCAATATCGATGAGGATACTATTGAGAATGGGTTCAAAAATTCTTGTCATGACCTTTTGAAAGAGTGACAGAGCAACTTTAAGCCCAAATGGTAACACAGTCCATTGATACTGGGCGTTAGGAATGCAAAATGTTGTTTTGTAGCGATCCTCTAGGTTGATACGAAATTGCCAAAATCCTGACTTAAGATCAAACTTAGAATAGATCTGGGCATCTTTGATGAAAACATTTAAGGACGAGGTCTTTGGAATGGGAAATTTATCATCTTTGAGAAAATAATTTAGAGGTTTGTAATCAATTACTAGCCTCTTTTTCCTTTTAACTTTTCAGATCTTTTCTCCATATAAAATGCTTGACAAGTCCATTCTGATTTGGTGGGCTCTATCAGACCTTGCTTGAGCAATTGGTTGCATTCTTTCCTAGCCAATGGATAATCTGATGGACTCATTCCTGGATGAGTGGCCTTAGTTGGATTAATATCTTCATTTAGCTTAAAAGGAAGTTGAACAAAAAAGTCCTTATTTTTCCATAGGGGTTTCGGATGTCGGAATTCTTCATGGTTGTCTGCGCAGAGTTTGAGTAGGTTGGACTTGATTTCTTCATAACCAACAGGGATCTTAGACAAGGAATATAGTTTCAATATTCCGGAATAAGGCTTGAATTCTCTTTTGAATTTGATTCTTGTGGGGAGAATTTGAAGTCTACTTGCTGCTGAATAGACATCCATTCCTAATACAATATCTTTGTTTGGAAGATTACTGCCAATGACCCTGGTCCAGACGATGCAGTCCGGGAAGAACTTAATTCCTATTTTCTCCTTGGTCATTAGATCTGTCTTAAAAACCTTCCCATATGTTTCTACAAAGTATGCAACATGTGTTACCCACGATTCTGCTGGGAGAATGCTAGGGTTTATCATTGTGATCTGGGCTCCAGTGTCCATATAAGCTATAACTTTCTTTGGACGTGAAAACTTTGTTGCGAGGACATGAACTTCAACACAAGGGAGAGGTGGAGTAGGAAGAGAACTTCCTATCTCTTTGAAGGAGTAAGTAGGGAGATATCTGCCATCTTCCAACTCCGAAGATGATGCTTCATTAGGCAAAGAGTGTTGGAGGGAAAAAATCGTTTCTTCGTCAGCAGGGCTTTGCTCAGAATACAAAGATTCTAAGTCTCCTTCTAGAGGTTGAAGAGAGTTGATCAGTTTTGCGGCTTTATGAGTATTATTAGGACATTCTTTAGAGAAATGTCCCTTCTTCCCACAAATAAAGCATCTCTGATTTTTCCCTTTTCCTCTGAAAGGTTTTCTTCTGAAGAACTTCATATTATTCCTTTTCTTTCCCTTGAAGGTCCTATGAGATTTGGTGTACTTTTGTTGATGGTGTTTCTTTTTTGTTGCACAACTACACCTTTTGTCTTTACACTTAATCTCCAGGTAGGGCTTTCTATAGACGTGGGTAAATTTTGACTTTTGTTCTATAACTTCCGAAAATTGGTGATGAAAACTGCAAAGCTTTTCAAGTGCTTCTATTGTCACCTGGTGAATTTGTCCAAGACTCATGGTTTTGATATCCCTTTGAATTGTGGCTAACATCCTATGGATTTCTGGCTGGAGTTCTTGTGGTAGAGAGGAGACATAGGTATTCTTGAGACTAGGGTCATTGTATCCATTAAGGACATAATATCTCTGTGCCATCCTGTGATAGTGTCTGTCGAGGTCCTTTATTTTGAGGGAACAACACTTCATCTCAAAGAATTCTTGTTTGTTTTTTCTATCAAACATCTCCATATCACCGATAAATTCACGGTGAAGCACACCAAGAATATTAGCTGTAGTTTCTAGACGGTGTAACTCATCTTGTTTGAAGGTTCCAAGATTGTGATACCATTCTTTCATCGTGCCTGTCATCCTACAACAAAATTCTTTAATGATCTTATAGCTATCTGCACTTGTGTTTCATCATCTGGGTGTCAAGCCAAGCTCCAAATTCAAGTAGTCTTTTTCTCCAGCAGTTGGGTGGAATATCATCAAAGGTGAACCAAGGACCGCCATTTGGTTTAATCCTTTCAGGGATCAGAGTTTCTTCAGGGGACTCTTCCTCAAAAAAGGAATCTTCCTCTTTTATATTTGCCATGAAGAGTCTTGGGATATAGTTGTCTTTAGATTTTGATTTTGAGGAAACAGATCCTGGTGTTTCTTCAGTAGATGTTTCCTGATCAGAGTTATTGTCACTATCTGTCAAGGACTCATCTTCCTTATGTGTCGATGTTTTAGCAAGATGGTGATTTTCCTGGGAAGATTCGTACTTCTAGTGATCGCCATGGCCTGGAAACCTTTATCATGAGTTTCTTCTTCCTTTTGGATTTTTGGAGGAGGTGTCTCAGGGATATCCTGAGAGTCTGAGGATGAGGCGCTTAGGTAGGAAGCTTTGCCTTTTGACTTGGAGGTCGAGGGAGTTGCAGTTCTAGTAGATTTTGGCCTATAAGTTGTAGGTATGTATCTAACCTGATCTGGTGGTGATGAAACATAGGTAGGGTAGAAAGGAGAAGGCCTTTCTGGTTGTTTGAAATATGTAGGAAAATCAGGAGGGTCAAAGAAAGAGTTTTCAACAGGCTTGGGCTTTCTTTCATGAGAGGCTCTTAAGAAATCATCTATCTCTTTTACCTTGCCTTATAGATTTCTGATTTTTCTTTCCTTTTGGTCAAAAGTTTTTCCAAAAGTTCTATCTTCTAACATCTGCCGCAAATCACGATCCAGCTGAGATACTTTGGCTTTTAAGCTCCTGTAATGCTTCTGCATTTTTTGGGATAAAACCTTGAGATTGTCATCCGTCTCTTCAATTTTCTCAGCAATCTTATCCACCCTTTTGTCAAGGCTTTGGAGAATCTCATTTTGAGAAACCATGTTTTCAGATTGCCAGTTTAGCACTTCTTCAGCTTGAGTTAAAGACTTAAGTTTCCCATCGGGCTAGACTTCACTGGGATGAATGAAGGGTTTAGATGTTCTTCCTGTGATTGGATCCGTTTTCCTTTCTAGGAGAGGAAATTGTCGCTCGTACTCTGGAGTTGCAGTTGAGTACATAAAACAAGGAATTGGTTGGACAACAACTGGAGGATGTAGTGCCTTACAATGGTCTGTTGGTGACCATGTAACAAGAGTTGGATCATCAAGTGGTAACAATCCTTCTTTCCTAAGGATTTTTAGTCCTTCCTCATAGATAGAGAGGGGTTTCTTTTTCCCTTGGCCATGGACCATTGTCTGGATCAAATCTTCTTTGAGGAGGTGGAGAGGGTTTACACCTCCCTTTTTTCTTTGTTTTGGGAAGAATGATATCTCGGTCAATATCATTGTCGTGCATCCAGCAGTCACAATCTGGGTCACATCTTGTAGGATCAACATCCCAGATGAAGTGGCCATCTATTTTATCAGTGTAGATGGGTTTTCCTTCTATTGTAACAGCATGGATAGGACACCAGTCTTCTTTTAAAACTGGTTGGATCATCACTGTCTGGAAGATTGGAGACATTAAGGTCGACCCTCCATCTGGCTTTTTGAAAATTGTCTTGACCGTCTTGTCAATAGATCTTCTGAAAGTAGCGTTTTGGGATTGGATAGGTCTTCTATCAACATGGAGTCTCTCGTAGTTGGTTATCCATTCAAGGGGAATCAGCTGAGTTAACTCTTCCCTTGTAATTCTTCTCAGAATTTGGACTATAGAGGGTATGTCTTCTTCTCTATTGGTGGTAACCAATAGTGAATCAGAAGATCAACCTGAGAGAGGGAGATCTATCGAGTGATTCTGCAAGCGATATCTTATCTGGTGATGGAGAGTAGCTGACATAGCTTCTGGTACTTGGTCAGTTCCAGTGATTTGAACCTGTACTTTTAGTCTCGTGGATAAAGTATTATCATTGAGACTCACGTTATAATTAGGAAAAATGGTGAGGACGACACTCCCTGTATGCAGTGTGGTGAGAACAGTTCCTATTACATTGTTTTCATAGTGGAGGTAGCTCGAGTCCAGTAGAGCTATTTTACAAAAGATAGGTTGGTTCTTCCTTCCGTGTAGGGAAAGTATGAGCCTGACAGCCCCAAAGTGTAAGGTTGTATATCCTTCAGTCTTCCAATGACTTATGAGATACTGGGGAATCTCCAAATCTACGTACTGCTCCTGGTTCATAGCTCTTAAGCTACATTGGTCTAGTCTAGACGACTGGACATATTCTTTCATATGAGGGTGGTTTGTAGAGATAAGATTTCGGATGGATCTAGTAACACTTTGTCTTTTGAAGATGTTGTACGGGCTTAATAGAGGAGGTATTGTTTCAGAAATTTGAGCATCTTCTGGAACATGAGAATACTCAATAAGGTTTTCTATTTTATGAGAATTTATCTTTTTACAGAGTTTAGGAAGCGATAAAGAAGAAGTAGTAGTAATAGGTTGAGTGTTTGGTTCAGGTGTTTCCATGTTTAAGTGGTTTTCTCCCTTACTCACTCTCTTTACTATATTCACACCATATGCACCCCTTCTTCTTAACGAGGCTCTGATACCATACTGGCCGGGAGCCTCACATACCATGAAACCAGTCTCAACTGAATCGTCATCAAACAATGCAATTCTCTTTTGATCAAAATTATGATTGTCAATTTTACAACTTCTTTTAATGAAATACAATGCAATTCTTTTGTGGTAAAAATTCAATTTCATTGCTCTTGGTTATACTTTCTCTCTTCATTTGAACATTATACAACTGTATCAAAATAATTATTCTCTATAATTATATGTTAAATTCAAAAATGACATAGAGACGAGAGAGATGTAGTAACCAATATTAAGTTAGTGTCTTGGATTTAACATGTAACCGATATAGATATGAAGTATGGAGGGTGTAGTAGCTTTTATGATGGTGAAAATGTACTTTTACTTCCTTGAGTTGACTTCTGGTATGAGGGTGTACTAGCTTTTATGAGGTCATTTTGAATAGTTGATAATGCGGTTCTTTTAGAATAGTTAATAGGATTTTTTACCAATATACCCCACTTTTTCAAATAAATTCCCAAAATAACCCAGTTTTCAAAAAATTTCCCAATCTACCCCACTTTTAGAGGGAGGCGCCAATTGGATTGGCTCCCCCTCTTAAAAATTGCAAGGAGGCGCCAATTGGATTGGCTAGGGCACCTGCCCTAGCCAATCCAATTGGCGCCTATGTGTAATTTTTAAGAGGGGGCGCCAATCCAATTGGCGCCTCCCTTAAAAAAGTCTCAAATGAAAAAACTTCCAACATGAAAGTTGTAGATCTTTTCAAGACAATGAATTTGGATATAAATTTTGCATCATTTGGATTTTTTATGAGAAAGTTATTGGCAGTTGAAGTTGGACTTCTGAGTTTTTTAACTGTTATCTGAGTCATAATGTTTTGTATTATTGCATGTGTTTCTTTTAGGAATATGAATTTTTGTCCAACATAACATTTGAAGTAGACATCTTAAATTTTCCATTGCACTTGGTCCCACCTCAAAATAATTAAAAATGACTGAGTTAGGTCCCTGCGAACTTGACCCAAAATTAGGGTTTTTGTCAAAACAAGTGTATGTGAATTTTGCCAAAAGGGACCAACTTCAAGCCCTTTAGTTTGAATGATAAAAGCCTCAAATGACAAAACCTTCAACATAAAAGTTGTATATCTTTTCAAGATAATGAATTTGGACTAAAGTTTTGCATCGTTTGCAATTTTTATGAGAAAGGTATGGGCACCTGAACTTGGACTCTTTGACATTTTATCTGTTATCTGACCTATAATGTTTTGTATTATTGCATGTGTTTGTGTTAGAGTTATGAATTTTTGTCCAACATAACAAGTGAAGTAGACATCTTAAATTTTCCATTGCACTTGGTCCCACCTCAAAATAATTAAAAATGAGTGAGTTATGTCCCTGCGAACTTGACCTAAAATTAGGGTTTCTGTCAAAACAAGTGTATGTGAATTTTGCCAAAAGGGACCAACTTCAAGCCCTTCAACATAACAATAACAAGTCCTTGAATAAGGGTTTCTGACCTATAAATTTTTGTATTATGATATGTGTTTATTTTAGAATTATGAAAGAAACCTAATGTATGGAGTTTACACAAAGATAAATTAGACATAATACGAATTGATATTAATAAAATTTGGATTTTACACAATGAATCCTAATGGTGATGACCGGGATCACCTAACCGACCTCCGGTCCCACATCCCCTAGCTACCCTAACCCTTGGCCCTAACCCACGTTGACGATTCTGCACCGGTGGTTGTTCATCTGATGGTCCAGGAGCGTCATTACCTCCTACAGGAGAAGATCCGTTGAGGTATTCAGCCAACTCAGCATAGTCTTCAGTATTCAATGATGGTGTATCGGCGTAGCTGAGCTCATGACCCATGCCAGAGAAGTTGGGGTGTGGTTGACTCATGGATGGGCGACCAGGACGGTTGAAGGGGGACATGGGTGACAATGATGGGTCTAGGAAAGGTTGGAAAGGTTGTTGGGGTGTTTGGAAGACATATGGTTGTGGTATGTTTTGGTATTGTGATGTTTGGGGTTCTTGGCTACGGTAGGTGATGGGGCGGTTAGTGTTTTGGGTAAGGCGACTTTGGTAGGGTGATGGTGTGGGTGCGAAGCGATGTTCGGTCGAAGGTTGATGGTCCATTTGTTGGTGGTGGTATGGGGGATGTTCTTGGTTTTGGGGTTGGGTGAATGGCATGTTTTGGTTGTATGTTTGTGTGTTTGTGGAACGGAAAGTTTGTCGGATAGGTGGTTGTGAGTAACCGGGCTGAGAATGTTGTTGGGGGTTAGATGTTGAGCCTTCTTGTGTGTAACTTGTCTGGCGTGGGTCGTAGAGGTACATATCATCGGCGATGAATTGAAATCCAACTGATCTATACCAAGCCATATAAGTACGACTTGGTTTTACCTCATTTGGCATGACTGCGTCAGTTAAGACATGGTCATGACGGTGCTTCCACTTGCGACACTCTGATCTTGCGAAGGTTTGCCAAGGGTTGTAGTTCCATTGGTCGTTCACTTTACGCATATGCCATTCTCCTAGGCTAGCTGGGGGATCTGGGATGTTCTGGACCATACCAAACTGCAGCTTCACACGATCGGTGTTGTGCAGCTCCACTGTTGTGAACCGTATTATCGGTGTGCATGTTGTCCATACGGCTGCGTCTTCAGGGTTGATCTGATGCTCATGATCCATATTAAGGTATGGACGCCAAATGAACTGAAATGTTAAAGACAATAGGATTTAAATGAATGTAGAAAAAGTCAACATAATATGAAGAAATAATGTAATTATTTTGCTTACGTCTGCCGGTCGAAGGTGATCCAACAGGTTGCGATATTGAGTAATACAGTGTCTCGGACATCTTTTGTAATTCATACCGCGTGCCGACCATCTACACCAAAAAGTTAAAATAAATTAATTATGGGTAATAAACTGTAAGGAAGGAAGTAAAGATATAGCAATTTAAACAACTTACTTTTTTGCATATGGAAAAGTGAAGGGGTTGTTATTGACCGGTGCTAGAGACGGTAGTCTTGACCATCCCCATGCTTGTAGCAAAACAGCACATCCAGAAAATGTAGAAGTATCTTTGTGGGAGTTTTTGCACAAAGAACTATAGAGATAGGCTAGACATGCGGATCCCCAACTATAACTACCTATTCTATCTATATGTCTAAGTAAAGGTAAGTACATAATATGCATGCTAGAACCACTACCTTCGGGAAATAAAAAGGATCCTATTAACAACATAATGTAACACCTAGTTTTGATGATTCGAGCATCTTCGGTAGAATGCTCATCTAAATAAAAACTATTATAATATGACTTTAGGCGTGAAAGTAGTATACCTTGTCCCCTAGCATTATCATCTAACAAATCAGTGTTTAAAAGCTCCATGCAAATTGAATTTGGAAAGTTGGTCTTACCATTAACAGCTTTGCCTTCAATTCGTAGTCCTAAAAGCATGTAGACGTCTTCTAACGTCACGGTACACTCACCGGTTGGAAACCAAAATGTGTGTGTCTCTGGCCTCCATCTTTCGCATAAGGCTAGAATGAACTTGTTATCTATAGACCAAGACATAATTTTGCTAAGGTGACCAAAACCGGCGAGTTCAACATAAGGTTGAATCATCGGGTCCATTGGGACAAATTCGTGGACTCGAGTGCGAAACCTTGAGACATCCTATAATAGAAATAATGTAACACTTGACTAAGTCGGTATTTTAAAATAAAATGGGGTTGGTGGAGATGAAACATAAAAAAGAAGTATAAGAAAAAACTTACGTATGTCGCGATGTTTGCAACTGTTCCTCTGTGTGCTTCGCCCATTGTGAGTAAAGACATATTGTTGGGGAGTTGGTGTAGATAAAAATGGAAGATTTTGTTGAAGATGAAATTGTAAAAGAAGTAATGTAGATGAAGTAGTGAGAAATGTAGATGAGATAGTGAGAATGTTGGTGTGGAAGAATTGTTGAAGGAGTGGATCAATTTATAGGCAAATGGAGGACTGCATGGAAAATTGTGTTTGCATGGTGTCTCCACCTCATTTGGCGACCATGTACAACATTAAGGAGGTGGCGCCATTCAAATTGGCGACACCATAGGGTACATGCATGCAAGGCTAGTTCTGAATGCTTGGTTTCGAGGACTGACTACATGGGGGCGCCATTCAAATTGGCGACCATGTACAAGCCTTAAAGGTAGGCGCCAAACCAATTGGCGCCACCTTCTGCATGTCTGACACGTGGCATTGTTGTCTCCTGCATGCTGAACAAAACACTTATGGATGGCTTGCATGATTGACACTTCATCTCTGACCATCTTAGGTGTCCGACACGTGTCTGTCTTGTCTCCTGTATGCTGATGACTACCTTCTTGATATCTTGCCTGGCTGACACATCAACTCACACTGTCTTGCAGGATTGACACATCATCTCAGAGACGTGGCTCTCTAGTATCCTGCATGCTGAATACTCACTTCTGTCTTGCATGACAGACACATCAAGTCTTGACTAGCTAGCATGCTTAGGTGTCCGACACGTGTCTGTCTTGTCTCCTGTATGCTGATGACTACCTTCTTGATAGCTTGCCTGGCTGACACATCAACTCACACTGTCTTGCAGGATTGACACATCATCTCAGAGACGTGGCTCTCTAGTATCCTGCATGCTGAATACTCACTTCTGTCTTGCATGACAGACACATCAAGTCTTGACTAGCTAGCATGCTTAGGTGTCCGACACGTGTCTGTCTTGTCTCCTGTATGCTGATGACTACCTTCTTGATAGCTTGCCTGGCTGACACATCAACTCACACTGTCTTGCAGGATTGACACATCATCTCAGAGACGTGGCTCTCTAGTATCCTGCATGCTGAATACTCACTTCTGTCTTGCATGACAGACACATCAAGTCTTGACTAGCTAGCATGCTTAGGTGTCCGACACGTGTCTGTCTTGTCTCCTGTATGCTGATGACTACCTTCTTGATAGCTTGCCTGGCTGACACATCAACTCACACTGTCTTGCAGGATTGACACATCATCTCAGAGACGTGGCTCTCTAGTATCCTGCATGCTGAATACTCACTTCTGTCTTGCATGACAGACACATCAAGTCTTGACTAGCTAGCATGCTTGACACATCAACTCACACTGTCTTGCATGACAGACACATCAACTCTTGACTAGCTAGCATGCTTGACACATCAGGTCACACTGTCTTGCATGACAGACACCTCATCTCTGAAATTACTTGCATGCTTGACACGGTATCTCAGACTAGCTTCAATGTGAGACACTGATACCATCTATTTAAGTGTCTTACTATCACATTCATCTGCACTTGCAAAATCCTTTTCATCTTCACTCACATTCATCTTCACTCACATTAATACTTATCATCTGCAAAATACTTAGCATCTTCACTCACATTCATCTGCACTTGCAAAATAGTTTTCATCTCCAAAATGTCATCTTCATCATTATACAGTATCAACGTTCACTGCAACGGTGAAACTTTTGAGTCTGAGATTCATGGTTTTTGTTTTAAAAACACTGATACCATTAGAGTCACGATGAAGAGAAATGCAACCTTTTTGCATTTCAAAAAAAGAATACAATCCTTCATAGCATCAGGTAATGTGTCAAAGATGACATATCAGAATCCTATATTTTTTGAGAATGGTCAATGCAAGTTTTTCCCCCTAAAGATACGAGATGATGAAGATGTTGAAAGCATGTTTCTTAGTCATGAACATTCAGGCATGGATTGTATCGAGTTGTACATTACTCTACAGCCATGTATACCGTCTCAACAGTCTCAACTAACAGATCAGGATCCAGCTGGTGGAGATGCTGCAGATGATGCACAATGGTCAGATGAACTCAACCCAGAAGCAGAAGTAGAGGTCGACGTTATTGATGAAGAAGAAGAGGAGACTGAGATACAGGTTGATCACATCCTGAATAACGACGATGAAGATGAGGCTCAACCACCACCAATACCTCCTACTCATGCCTATATTCCTCCTCAACATATGACAAATATGGCTCTTAACGACGATGAAATGTCCGACAGTGTCTTCTATAATCCGTATCCGAGACCAGTAGGCGAATTAAAGGTGGGAGACATGTTTCGTATCAAAGAGGAATGTGTCTTGGCAATCAAAAAATACCACATGAACAACTTTGCTGACTTTACGGTGAAACGCACTGATTCTAGAAGGTATGTTATCGAATGTCGTAACATGCTTTGTAAATTTCGTTTGGCTGCATCTTACAAGAAGAAAAATGACTCTTGGGAGATCGCTTCAATAGACCCACCACACAGTTGCGTCGCAACAACCGTTGAACAAGATCACTGTAAACTGAGCACAACTTTGATATGTCGAGACATTCTGCCATTGGTAAATAAAGACCCATCAGTGAAGGTGAGTATAATTATATCCCATATCCGAACAACATATAATTATACTCCATCTTACAAGAAAGCATGGATTGCGAGGACAAAGGCTGTTGAGCAGGTTTTCGGAAACTGGGAGGACTCATTCAAGGAATTACCACGGTTTTTATGGGCACTAAAAACTTATGTCCCAGGAACTGTGGCAATTCTGGAGACAGTGCCAGCAATGATGCCAGACGGAACCTGTGCTACAGGTAATAGAATATTTCACCGTCTCTTTTGGGCATTTGACCCGTGCATCAGAGGTTTCGCTTTCTGCAAACCTCTCCTACAAATTGATGGCACTTGGTTATACGGAAAATACAAGGGTACGTTGCTCATGGCAGTTGCACAAGACGGTAACAACAATGTATTTCCCATTGCCTTTGCTCTTGTTGAAGGTGAAACGGCTGGTGGATGGGGTTTCTTTCTTCGACATCTCAGAACGCATGTCGCTCCACAAGCCAATCTATGTTTGATTTCTGATAGACATGCTGCCATCGAAAGTGCCTACAACAACCATGACAACGGATGGCATGATCCTCCTTCTACACATGTCTACTGTATCAGACACATTGCACAAAACTTCATGCGTGCTATAAAAGATAAGAATCTTCGCAAGAAGGTGGTGAATGTTGGGTATGCTTTAAGTCAACCGTCTTTTCAATATTATCGTGATGAGATTCGTCTGTCTAATGAAGACGCGGGGAGATGGATAAATAACATCCCAGTTGAGCAGTGGACAAGAGCATTTGACGGTGGTCGTCGATGGGGCCACATGACAACAAACATTGTGGAATGCATGAACGGGGTTTTCAAAGGAATTCGAAACCTGCCGATAACCGCCTTGGTAAGATCAACCTATTATAGGTTGGCTTCTATGTTCGCAACCAGAGCTGAAAGATGGAGTGCAGTGTTAATGTCTGGACAAGTATTCAGTGAGTGTTGCATGAAGGTCATGAAAGAGGAGAGCATCAAAGCTACGACACACGCTGTAACAGTGTTTGACCGTCAAAGACAAAATTTCAGCGTCCAGGAAACAATGGGCAACAGCGACGGGAGACCAAACTTAGCCTACGCGGTTAAACTACACAGAAGTTGGTGCGATTGTGGAAAATTTCAGGCCTTCCGCATACCTTGCTCCCATGTCATTGCAGCATGCGCTTATACTCGTCAAGACGCTTACACCCATTTATCTGATGTGTACAAGGCAAACACCATCATGAATGTATATAGTCAAAGCTTTTCAGTACTACCAATGGAGGATTACTGGCCTCCATATGAAGGAGATATTGTTTGGCACAATGAAGAGATGCGTAGAAAGAAGAAAGGAAGGCCAAACAGCACACGTATCAGAACAGAGATGGATTCCACAGATAAAATGATAAGATTATGTAGTATCTGTCATCAACCAGGACACAACAAAAATAACTGTCCCAATCAAGGAGCATCATCTAGATCTTAAGATTTTTGTAACATTTTATCTAGACCTTAAGCTTTTTGTAACATTTTATCTTGATCTTATGCTTTTTGTAACATTTTATTTCTGTAACAATCAATCAATATATATCATTAAGTTCTTGTTACAACGAGTTTCATAACCAACATCAGTACAAAACATCTGAAAACATAAATAATTCTAACTGATTACAACAATCAAATTAATGTCGTCTCGACCAAACATCATTTCCCTAGCATCCTTATCAGTCTTCATTCGCACCCAACCAAAGATACTGTCAAGTCTCTCAATACTTCTGATTTTTTCCCCTTCTGGTATTTTACCGTCTAACCATCGAACTAGCTCCCTCTTCAGTTGATCTAACGTGGTGATGTTCCAAAACAGCATCAGCAATTGAGGTTTGTCTCTCGCATAAATCACCTTACCGTATCGGCGACGAACACCAAACATGATAGCCAAATGATTATATGAGTTGTGGAACAATAGGTCACACAACGCATCTATTTATAAGACAAAAAAGGCATTTTATGAGGGACTCGCCAATTGAGTTGGCGCCTCCTTTTAAAACATACACATAGGCGCCAATTGGATTGGCTAGGGCACCTACCCTAGCCTAGGGCACCTGCCCTAGCCTAGGGCACCTGCCCTAGCCAATCCAATTGGCGCCTCCATTCAAGTTTTAACAACAGTCGCCATATGAACAACTTTCATGTTCATCAAAAATCCATTTGAAACTTGGAAGCTCATCATTCATTTCAAAACATTATAGATCATTTTGACAGAAACCCTAATTTTAGGTCAACTTCGCAGGGACCTAACTCACTCATTTTTAATTATTTTGAGGTGGGACCAAGTGCATTAGAAAATTTAAGATGTCTACTTCAAATGTTATGTTGGACAAAATTTCATAACTCTAAAAGAAACACATCAAATAATGCAAGACATTATAGGTCAGATTACAGTTGAAACCCTAATTTTAGGTCAAGTTCGCAGGAACCTAACCCACTCATTTTTAATTATTTTGAGGTGGGACCAAGTGCATTGGAAAATTTAATATGTCTACTTCAAATGTTATGTTGGACAAAATTTCATAACTCTAAAAGAAACACATGAAATAATGCAAGACATTATAGGTCAGATTACAGTTGAAAAACTCAGAAGTCCAACTTCAACTGCCCATAACTTTCTCATAAAAAATCCAAATGATGCAAAATTTATATCCAAATTCATTGTCTTGAAAAGATCTACAACTTTCATGTTGAAGGTTTTTTCATTTGAGGCTTTTTTAAGGGAGTCGCCAATTGGATTGGCGCCTCCTTGTAATTTTTAAGAGGGGTCGCCAATCCAATTGGCGCCTCCTCCTAAAAGTGGGGTAGATTGGGAAATTTTTTGAAAACTGGGTTATTTTGGGAATTTCTTCGAAAAAGTGGGTTATCTCGGTAAATTTGCCTAGTTAATAGGTCAATAAGAAATTAACCTCGAGATCTAAGTTAAAGTGAGTTAAAGTGTAGTTTATCCCAACTTGCTTATAGAAGTCAATGATCATATGCATCATTCACGTTAGTTCTCGCCGGGTCTTAAGCGGGGTTTTCCCTTCCCTTTATCACTCCACTAGTATCAGAGATCCGGAATGTCATGCATTGGAACATTACAACATAAAAAAAATGCTGTCAAATTTCAATTTTCTGCATTCATATTGCAGAAACAACACTTCCCAATACTATTCAAAGATTAAAAAACATCCACCATCACCTCAATGCCTAAACCAAAGTGCAAATAACAAAAAGAAAATCTGGGTCAAATTGTTGACTTTCTACAATTCTACTAATCACATTACTCATAAAGTCACACCATTAAACTATCACACATAAACCCAGTGAGTCAAAGCCCTCACGATCTACATCAACTTAGTGCTTAGCACAAAATATAATACTATATACCAAAGAATCCTAAACACTTGACATTAAGAAAATGCTTAAAATTTGCACATAAAAATGGATACCTTCAACCCTAAGTTATCAATCTAAAACAAGCCAATAAACACACATTACTATTTCATAACATGGGTTCTGATTATAACCCAAGTCCAAAAACCCTAACAACCAATTTACTCTTCATTTCACTCCTTTTATTCACAAACCTCATAACACTCTTTCTTTCTTCAACCTACAATTCCTCCACGTGTACACCAAATTTCTCAACCACCACCACCACATCAACCGCCGTTGAAGATGCCGGCGCAGAAGTTGTGGGCGGCGGCGACGACTACTTTCCACCGGAATTCTATGCCTCCACGTCACCACAAAAACTCCCGCTCGGCTTCAACCGAAACTTCAACTCCGACACCGTCCACCCTCCCGCCGGCAGCGCTTGCACTCTCTTCCCCGATGATCTCCGCAATTTCATGTCCTACGACGTCAACGGATCTTGTCCAGACGACGAGGTTCTCTCTCAGAGACTCCTCTTAAAAGGATGCGAGCCTCTACCTCGTCGCCGTTGCCGTCCGGCAGCGCCAAAAAGTTTCCCACCGCCGATCCCTTTCCCGTCCAGCCTCTGGTCCACACCTTCCGATTCCTCCGTCGTGTGGACCGCTTACACGTGCAAATCCTACACGTGTCTCATCGATCGTTCCCGCACGCAACGAGGCTTCGACGATTGCAAAGACTGTTTTGACCTCAACGGCCGAGAGAAGCATCGTTGGACAAACCCTAAATCCAACGGTCTAGATTTCAGCATCGACGATGTTTTAAAAACGCGAAAACCCGGTTCGGTTCGGACCGGTTTAGACCTAGGTGGAGGAGTTGCAACTTTCGCGGTTAGAATGAAAGATAGAAACGTTACAATCATAACGACGTCGTTAAACTTAAACGGTCCTTTTAATACTTTCATAGCTTCAAGAGGGGTTGTTCCTTTGTATATGAGTATCTCTCAGAGATTTCCGTTTTTCGATAACACTTTGGATATTGTTCATTCGATGCATGTTTTGAGCAATTGGATACCCGAAACTTTGCTTCATTTTTTGTTGTTTGATGTCTATAGGGTTCTTAGGCCTGGTGGGTTGTTTTGGTTGGACCATTTCTTTTGTGTTGGGGATCAGTTGGAGAATGTTTATGGGCCTATGATTGAGAGTGTTGGGTTCAAGAAAGTGAAATGGGTCACTGGTAAAAAGCTTGATAAGGGACCACAGTTTCAAGAAATGTACCTCTCTGCTTTGTTGGAGAAGCCATTCAAGGATTCTTGGTGAAGAACAAGGTTTTGAAAATTGATGGAAACAAATTAAGAAAACAACTAGAATTGAAAGAAATCATATGTTTTTAACTTTTGAATCGGCACGGACTTTAGTTTTTTTTTTTAAGTTTAGGTGAGTTGCATTCTAGGATTCAAAATCGTATTTTAAGGCTTAAATATCATTTATAGAGGTACTTTCGAATCATCTATTGAAGAGATGTTCATTTTAATTTAAATATTTGTGTTTTTCAATTATAGTTTTGTTTAAATTTAAATGATTTCAAATGGATGAATTATATAATTCAAAAAGTTTCATTGATTCAATGTCTCGTTCAATTTTTTAAATAGCAGTCCAAAGTTATTTGAATTCCCTCTCAACTTTAACTACAAAGTTCTTCTCCCATAGCAAACATGTTTCTTGCTATTTTGGATTTTGTGTAAGGACGATAAAATAACTTGTATTTGTGGGTATTTGTCTAAACCTATCTCGAATTTGAAAGAAAAAAATATATTTTTTGATTGAATCTAGATTTGAATTTTTTCTGATTTTAAAATTCATTTACTCGTGTTATCAATTTCAATGAACAAAGATGTGGAATATTTAATGAACATGTGGAAAATGACAGTGTTATAAAAATTACTATGATAGAATTGTACCTTATTAGCATGTCTCTTTCACGTAAGCATATTAAAGTTTGGATGGTGGATGAAAGGTTGACCACACTATAGTAACCTACTAAAGGCTTGACCATACAAGAAGTTAAGAAAGGTTTGTCTCTGATTTGAAATATTTCACAAAATTGACTAGCAGAGAGTGTTAGGGGAAGGATCGTAGAACTTTGATGGTCATCTACTCATTATTAAGAAAATGGATCTAAATATCATATTAATTCAAATATTGTTGTATGAAGTACATTTTTGAGTTCAAGGGAATGATCTTCCCAATGAATTTATAATAAAGGAAATGGAGGAAAGGTTAGCTTTGAGCTTATTATTTTTCTCTCATTCTAATTAAACGTTCATCTCTGAAATTTATTTAAATTCTCAATCGCCGACTTCATGCCTTCAAGTTGTTGGGTATGAACAACTTCTCATGAATTGTTATTTTTTTTTCTTGAAGGTGTCAATAATAATGGAGAGAGACATAATAACTAAAGAGTTTTCAAATAAGTCTTACTAAAGGATTTTTCTTGAAGCTCTTGGCTTAAACCTTCAATTGTCACCTCGAGAGGCTTCAAAACTTAACTACCAAAGGAACCTCGCACTCTCGAATCCCTCAAACTAGTGAAAAAATAAATTAGGTCATATATGGTTGTGAGAGAATCATGACCAACTTTACTTTAAACAACATCTATCTTGAAGCTAATACTTAACGATCCGCCTATTACACCATATGGATCGACAGAGCATTCAATTTTTTAGTGTAGTTCCTATTGGATTAACCCTTTTGGATTCATTGCATTTAGCAAAGCAACAATTTGAAGAAGTTCCTAAGTATTAAAGATAAATCTAGCCTAATAAAGCTATATGAAGAGCACATGCGGGGAACGGTGCTCTAACATGTGGGCTCGACATTTGGGTCTTATGCAACAGGCGCCAGATTGCTGTGTTTTAATATAATCTTTTGAGAAGATTCAATTATGTTTTATTGCTATATGATTTAGCAATATGATTATATGATCTGTAGATAGCTGGAAGATCAGAATCAGATTTAAAAAGATTTAAATATGAATTTGTAACAAATCAAATCATATCTTTTTGTTGGAGATATTCAAGGAAGCAAATAAAAAATCCAACAAATTGTGCAAAGATTATGGACGAAAATATGTGCAAATCCACAAGGAAAAAGCCTAAAAGTCTATTTCTATAAAAGGAGATAAAAAAACTACATTGAAGTGCAAGCATTCCCATTGAAGATCTTAGAGTGCTACATTTTGTGTCGTGTATTCAACGCTAATGCCCTAATATGATTAGTGTAGAATCTTTATGTACACCTTTATGTTTCAGTAACTTGGCATAGAAGGTTTGTCTAGTTGAGTTGTAATATTCAATATTCTTTCATCTTGTTAAGTTTTAAGTTGATCACTAGGGTTTAGTGGTTGTTTTCCCCTGTCACTGGTTTTATGATAGAGAAGAAAGTGAGTAGGTTCTCATGTTTAGGGGAGACTCTAAATAGAAAATCATCAGGTAGGATTAGAAAAAGGCATTGGACAACATAAGGTGTGTTGTTGCTTGTAAGACTAATTGTACTAATAAGTGATTTTCCTTTCTTGGATTGTGGACTCAGCCCCCATACGTAGGTGTAGTTTCACTGAACTGGATAAACAATTGACTGTGTTATTTATTTCTTTTCTACTCCATCATCTATAAACTGTTATTGTAGTGGTTCTGGTTTATCTTTTCGAACTTGTTGTCAGAGCATCCTGTTTGACATCTGTTTCCTGAAGAACATAATTTCAATTGACATCAGAGCGGACAACCTAAGTTTTTGGGTGAGCTCTAGTGAAGATAAATTATGCTCGAATAGAGACCTTGAAGGGTGGAAGATCTGTCCATAAACCATCCATTTTTGAGGGTACGAATTATGACTATTGGAAGACCATGATGGTTATGTTTCTAAAATTCTTGGGAAATAAAACATGGAAACCTGTGATAAATGGATGGAAACATCCAGTGGTTACTTTTGAAGACGGGACAACTAGTCTAAAACCAAAAGCTGATTGGACCAAAGTTGAAAATGATGAAGTCATTGAAAACTCTAGGGCTCTGAATGTTGTTCTTAAAGGGGTTGATAAGAATATGTTAAGGTTAATCAACACATGTTTAGAAGCTAATGATGCATGGGAGACTCATCAGTCTTAGTAGGAGTATAAAACGTTTTGGTCATGACGACTTTCTCATGGTGGCAAGAAGTCCTGCATGGTAGTGTTTTGAGGCTATTTAAGGGACCAACTCACGTGAGGTGAGAGATCCTGTTGATGGCCGACGCTACTTGATTGTAGGCGGGCGGTTATGTTAGTCGTGTATGCTAAGATGATAATGAGCAGCATGCTCTTTAAGTTGTGGTGAGTGTGTATGACTTAGAGTTTTCCTCTTTCCCCCTTATGGGAGAGATATTTATAGAGGTCTCTTTGAGCCTAGGGTTTCTACCCCTTTCGTGGTATTAACCGCTCCCCTCTTACTAGGGGAGATTATTGACACCTATCTTCTAGGAGTCAGTGGAGACTCTTTCCTCCTTGACTCTCGCGTTTGTGGATGCCTTTGGGTGAGTCTCTTAGATTCCACCTAGGCAGCACAGTTGTGGGGTGGGAGCACCATATTTTAGGACCCCTACAAATTTATCACTACACTTTACATAGAACATTGCCCTATCCATTACCTATTCCATTTAATATGCAGGTTTCTAGGTGAGGGACTTGTTGAAGTGTCTTAAATAATTTTAGCCCATTCTAAAAGGCTCATACAAGTATTTCCTAATTATTGTTTACCACTTTGATGGTGGCTTAGTTGAAACGGATAAATACTCACGCAAGGGCTTAGAGTTCCCCTTTCTTACATTGAAGAGTCCCGTGGTGGAAATCTTGCAATATTTGCTTATCGAGAACTAGCGAATTAGTTTTCTGGAGAGGTCTTGGTAATTGGTTTAAGAGATTCTGGGAAAATTCAATACCAACGCAGGGTCGCTTCCTTCAAGGTTCCAAAGCTTGCATTTAAGTGAGTCATTCATATTTATGATTTCCATATGAGTGTTGAAGGCGATGACGAGATCTTGAGGGCCGCTCTTCCCATCAGACATCGCCATAAGGGGAAATTTGGAATTCTCTAGGACAAGTGTCCTAGATTTCAAAAATGAGGAGTTGTCGGGCTTTAACCTCTACCCCCTCCTGGTATTCGTCGCCTTGTTGCTTGTGTTGTTAAATTGATTGAGTGGTTTCTTTCAGGGTTTCATTCTAAAGACTCATTTTATCCTTAGTGACTTGCATCCCTGCCATGACTTCATTATCAGTAGATGACTATAAAAGATGTATGACCACCATTCTTAAACGACAACCGGTTGAGCAAAACTCTTGTTGAAAATATGTGGTCATGGAAAACTTTATTAGGCCCCACAGTGAATGTTAATTATACTGGTTGTAAATACAACAGTTGAAAATACAACAATAGTGACTTTTCTTGCCATATGCCAAGCAAGATACAATTAGTTAATGGATTGTGAAAAAAATCCTCTAACCTTAACCATAGAAGTAAGAATATATAGCGTTTTAAACATAAGAAACATATAATACCTTCAAACTTTGACCTCAAATTCAATCAACCTCCTTCCGAGAAAGTCTCGTGACATGTTCATCTCGCACACGTGTCAAACATACTATGCCAAAATTATTGTAGTATGTAATCTCTAGACTACAATGTTAACTACACTCCAACTATATTTAAAATTTAAAAAATGAATAAAAATATCTATAAATTATTTAGTGTCAATAGAGATTCAAGGGTGAATATGTGAACTTCTCCACCTCCAATGAAACTCATACAGGAGGAAATCTATTATGTGTCAAACTTGCCCATAAAATAAGTATATATTAATATTTAACTTATAAAGCTAAAATATTATTGAAAATAAATATATCATTTTCAATAAACTAATAATATTTTCTTATAAATACCTCTTAATATAAAATAGTTTACACATGTAAAGCACATAAATAACTAACACATTTATGCTCACAGTTTCACAAGACATGCCAAGATAAATTTAAGGTATTTATTCATCTAAATAACATTGTTTGATTGGACATAGTTCCCTTTCCATTTAAACTCACAGCATGCTGTTATACTCCTTCATAATATACTCTTGGCATGTGAGTTTAATTACTCAGATCGAATTTTGGTGTCGTAATTTTATCTGGAGTGGGGACATCCATTAATGAAAGCTGACCACTTGGAAATCTTGCTGTCAGGATATTAAGGATGGGGCTGGGCATTGGATCTCTTAGGAGAAGAAATAAAGCCAACAATTTGGTGCAACGCTGGAGTATCATGAATGAAACTGACCCATGGGTCACTATTATTAAAGCTAGAGTTTATGGATGGGGTGTAAGGAGGTTTATGCAGAACTTTTGGAACATTCTATGCGGACAATTGGTAAGGGGACAAAATTAACTTGTGGCAAGATAACGGGAATTAGTTCTATATTGTGTGGTAACTCTATTATTTTGCCTAATGCTTTGATTCGTCTTTATCCTGATCTTCCTCAACTTCCTCAACTGGTATCCAACATTCATGTCATCAGTTTTAAATGTGGTGTGACTGCCCTTCGGTTTGCAATCTTTGTTTCCAAAGTGAAGAATCAATCTCTCATCTCTTTTTCATTTGCACTTACTCTCTACAGGTTTGGAATTGGATGTGCAACATGCTTAACGTGAACTCGGGAATCGTTAATCTAGATGATTGTTTGTTGGCTTTGAGAAGCGTTGTTTCTGCTCAGTGCAAGGTCGTTTTTCGTGCTGCTGTTATTGTTGTGGTTAACAACATTTGGTGTGCTCGTAATCATGCGAGGTTTCAAAACAAACTAATTCCTTGGAGAACTACATGCACTTTCATTTAGTCACTTGCTCAGCTAGCCTGTAATTCATCAAATGGATCTCTTCTTTGGCTATTGGTGATTTTGAAATTCTTTAAGACATTTTCTATTTCTATCAATCAACCTAAATCTCATATGTGTACGGAAGTTATTTGGAGTCCTCCATCTAGAGGATGGATGAAGGTTAATCTAGACGGAGTTTTCGGTGGAGTCCCAGTTATGGCAGCTTATGGGGATATCTTCAAGGATCATTTTGAAAATCATGTTGGGAGCTTTGCGTGTAATTTAGGCAATGCGAATGCCCTTTTTGCAGAGCTTATGGAGCTATTTTGGCTTTGAGCACGCGCATGCTCATGGTTGGTATAATCTTTGGTTATAGTCAGATTCTAAATTAGTTGTGTTGGTGTTCAGTAAATCATATGTGGTGGCTTGGAAAATTAGAAACAGATGAGACAACCGTACACATGTTCTTTGAAATTAATTTAATGTTTTAACTACTCAGATGTACAGGAAAGGAAATCATTGTGTTGGTAAGCTGACTAACTTAAGCTTATATATTACTAATTTTACTTGGTGGAACGATGTTCATCTGGATATTGAACATGATTTTTTTAAAAACCGATTAGAATTACCTAATTTAGGATCAGATAGATTTAAAATTTCACTTTATGTCCCCCTCATTTTTGTATCTTTTTCTTTTTTAAATTATATAGTTTTGGCCTAATGCCGAATTTATAAAAAGAAAAATTTAAGTATTCACTTTTATAGTAGATTTTATGTCTTTTTTAATAGTGTATGTTAGTTTCAGAAATCATTTTACCCATTTAATTTAAAAAATATCATATTGATCTCTTAATTATTTAAAATATTTTCATTTGTTAGCGATGAAAATACTTCAAAAATTAATAGTTAATTAAAAAAATATTAAGTATGTTTGTGGTTCTTCTAAATATCTTATATTTTGATTTTAATCTCTCAAACTATTTTTTAAAAGAATTGTCCTCCTAAAATGTTTTATCCACACTTTTGATCATCTTACAACTTAGCGACGATTTTTACAATCTAACTATAAAATTAACGATGATTTTACCAGATTTTTATGTAATTATAGAATTAACGATGATTTTAGTAATAAAGATCAAAAGTGTTGATGAAAATTATAAGAATATTTTGTGAGATTAAAAATAAAATTTGAGAGATTTATGAGAACTACAAAACATATTTTACTCTAATATCATACATTTTAGAAAGTTATATCATCAATATTTTTAAGTTAATAGATTAAAATAAACTATAAATTAACTTATAAAAAAAATATTAGATCTTTATTTTATTAACTATTTCAAAAATATTTATCACCAACAGTTTTAAATAAGAATCATGAGAATAAAATTAGAAATTTCATGAGGAATAATTTTATTTCCTGAAATAAAAATCCACACTAGCTTAAAATAAATTTAATTATAAAACAAAATAAATTAAAAATACACAGTAAAAAATTAAATGATAGACAATTAAATTCCCATGTTCTTCGTGAGTTGTCACGGAACAACCACCACAATATTAATTTAATTATTATTATTTCTTTTAATAAGAAAAACGTTTTCTTTATAAAAGCATTTTAATATAAAATTTATGACCGTATAAAGCACAACATTTAATTTTGCAATAAATTAAATTTTATGAGACACAATAACTTTTATATCTTAACATTTTTATGCTCGTATAAATTTTTAACTTACCAATAATGTTTTAGGAATTAAAAACAATTTACTAATCTACCATAAGATCAATTTTTTGTTCTAATCTTGATAGACTTGTCCACTCTCTCTATCTCGCTTATATATAGAATTCATCTTCACACTAAATTTCATCGGCAAACTTCTAAATTTATTTTAATTCTACTTAACTTTAGAAAAATGTTCTCTAAACCAGCCTTGCTCATGCAAGGCCTTTTGGTCATAAGTATTTTGATCTCTTCCATGGGGGAAGCTAGGAACTTGGTTAAGAACTCTCCAATCTTGAGTAATGAGACATTTACACCTCTTTCATTGATTAGTTTGTGTATTAGGCACTCTTTTTTAATTTTAATCATAGTAAATTCAAGGTATTATATCATTCTTCAAGATATTTTGCTGACTTTATATATGGATATATGTTATTATATATATACTAAATTATATTTGATGGAAGATATTCGTAGTGATATGTGATTTATGTTTTTGCAGTTGAGGTCTCTACAAAGAAAACTAATAATGGTGTAAGTCTTGATTCTCTGATACCTGGGATTCCAGACATACCTGGGATTCCACCCATTCCAAGCATCCCAGGAATCTCAATCCCACCCATTGGTATTCCATGCATTCCAGGATTTCCACCCATTCCTGGGATCCCATGTACCCCAATTCCATTCCCACCCATCCCAAATATTCCAGGCATTCCTGGCATCCCAGGATTTCCCGGTCCACCTTTTGAAACTCCCAGACTTGAGGTTGCTACAAAGAAATATAATGATGGTGCAAGCTTTGATTCTTTCATACCTGGGATTCCAGACATCCCTGGAATCCCACCCATTCCAAGCATCCCGGGAATCCCAATCCCACCCATTGGTATTCCATGCATTCCAGGAATTCCACCCATTCCTGGAATCCCATGCATCCCAATTCCAATCCCACCAATCCCAAATATCCCCGACATTCCCGGTATCTCAGGATTTCCCACTCCACCTTCTAAGTCATCCTAATTTGTCGCCTTAGACATTGTGATATCCTTCGCTTAGCACAATCTACTTTATATTGCTTTAAGTTTTGTTTTTTTGATAATTAAATGTATTTTTAGTAAAAATAATGTTGATTGTATCATTATGAGATATCAATTTTGTTCACAATAATACTATATTTGATTTAACTATGAGAATGCAATGATTAAGGTTTTAATTCATTCTTGTAATTGATATATGTGAAATATGAAGGTGAGAAAAACAAGAAAGGGGGGGTTTGAATTGTTTTGGAAAATAAGCACTTTTTAAAATAAAAACCACACAAGGAATTTATACTGGTTCGCTTATAACACAAAGCTACTCCAGTCCACCCGGCCAAGGTGATTTCGCCTTCAACAAGGACTTAATCCACTAATCTTGAAAGATTGTTTACAAACAACGTCTAAGAGAAAGATCTCTTAGTCCTCTCAAGTATACAGACTGCACAGAGTCACTTGAGGAAATACAACAAAGATAAAGACTTATGTAATCTAGAGTGCTTCTAAGATAAGCAAATATTACAACAGTAAGAACAAAATGTTTCACGTACTAAGCAAAAGCTTCGTGAAGATTGAGAGAATAAAACGTGTTTATGTGTGTTGATGTTTTCAGAAAATTCTTCTACCCTCAATGTTGATTTGCAGTCCTTTATATAGAAGAGAAGGAGCCGTTGAAAAATCATAGCAGATAATAACTCTTGAATAATAATTAGTGCTATAACTTATGTTACTTGTTGCCAAAACAACTTTTTCTCCTTGAAAAAACTTCTTTCCAAAAATGGTTCCTTTCCATTTGAATTTGAAATTAACGTTACTTTCTGTATTAGGAAATCCATTTCCAAGCCTTTATTTGAGGTTAACGTTACTCTTTCTTTATTTAGAAAATCCATGATCAGAGTCTTCATGTTTCTGGAAT
The DNA here is from genome assembly GCF_024323335.1 of Lathyrus oleraceus. NCBI lineage: Eukaryota > Viridiplantae > Streptophyta > Magnoliopsida > Fabales > Fabaceae > Lathyrus > Lathyrus oleraceus. The sequence continues at coordinate 111,763,114 of NC_066580.1, forward strand.
CTTGGAATCTCGCTATTTAACTTCTGATGTTGATCTCTTTTGAGTTCTGATGGTTTCTTCAGATAGCGCTGAGAGCTTCTGGAGTTTGACATACCGTTGTTCAGAGTCAGAACTTCTAGAGCGTACTTCTTGTTCAGATGCTTCTGATATTTTGCTGTTGCTTAGAGTTAGAACTTCTTGAGCGTGTTTCTACTTCAGATGCTTCTGATCTTCTGATAATTTGTATCTGATATGTTTTTGTATCTGATGATGTCATCAGATCTCTTCCTTCTTTCCTTAGAACCCTGCACACTTAGAAACTTTTCGTTAGGGTGCCATTTTTGGTTTCATCCTTTGTTATCATCAAAATCATGGAATCTGTTGTAGAACAATTTTTGTTCTTACAAAATATGTTTTTAATCATTTGATAAATATATATTAAACTTAAGTCACACATCTATTAATAAGAATAAAAAAATTAAGATTGTTGGTAACTTGAGAAACATTCTTACTAGAAAATCTAACTTTGATTTAACCTAATCGATTATTTTATTGAGATCCATTAAAATTAAGGTATTTTATATTTTATTATTGATACACCTTAATAACATATTAAATTACTTATATACTTAAAAAAATATATTTGTTCAATATTATTTTAGTATTTTTTTTACTAACCCCTTGTAATTTGGGTCCTTGTCCCCAATAGGCACCTATTTCTTGATTTCAAATAAAAAATTTAATGTATTTTATTAGACACAGTTAAAATTGATACACCTTGATAATGTTATTGGAGTTGTTTAACACTGAGTTGTTTAACATAGCACTTCTAAGGAAATGATTTTTGGTTTCAAATCTTACACTATGAGTTATTTAACTCAAGATTGCAATGGGCAGCATCGAAGAGGTCGAAGGCGGGCTCAAGAATTAATTTAAAGAGAAACTCTTGGCTAGAATCAGATTCAATGCAACATGTGGTTGAAGGCTAGTTCAATAATAACGTTTCTTGTAAACTTGGATCGAGCTCAAGAATTAATTTAAAGAGAAACTCTTGGCTAGAATCAGATTCAATGCAACATGTCTTTCCACATTTACTTGAAGTTTTTGTGGTTGCTTCAAGATCAAAAGCGGGTTCTTTAGATGCTTGGTTCGATGGAGTTTGGACTTGGAACTTGAATGTATGTTATGAAAGAGGTTGAAGGCTAGTTCAATAATAACGTTTCTTGTAAACTTGGATCAGACTCAAGAATTAATTTAAAGAGAAACTCTTGGCTAGAATCAGATTCGATGCAACATGTCTTTCCACATTTACTTGAAGTTTTTGTGGTTGCTTCAAGATCAAAAGCGGAAACTTTAGATGCTTGGTTCGATGGAGTTTGGACTTGGAACTTGAATGTATGTTATGACTATCGTACCCCAATTTTTTCCTACCTAAATTGCATAGTATTTTCCTTTCATTTTCATCTGCATCAACATGACCATTGCATTTGGTTATGTCCTTTTTCATCAATAAAAAAAATATTCATTTGTATACATCTAATAAAGACAATGTCATATGTTTGGTTTTTTTTTTATCATGACTAACTATTTCCATTCTCTTTTACACACTTGTCTAATAAGTTTCATCTACATATTGAATCATGCAAGTTTCATCTACATATTGAATCATGCCTTAGTTTGCTTTTGAATAAAAGTCAAAGTTTGACTTTTTTATTTTAATTCATTTTGGTGTTTATTACTTTGGTTTTTTACCTTTTCTTTTATTTGACTTTTTGTTAATTTTAATGTATTTTGTAAAGAAAAATGTTTCAAAAGAGTAAGAGTTTTTTGTTGTCATAAAATAAGAGGTGGAATCACATATAGTTTTCTATTCATTTTAAGGTTTGGTACACTTGTTTTTCAAATTTAGATTACTTTTCTTTTATTACATCCAAAAAAAAAAGAATTTACATTTAATCATTTTTATCACATGTTTGCTTTTATTATATCGTAATAGAAATTAGATTAAATTTGTTTTTGTATTACACTTTAAAAAATAGCATTACAAAATATATTAAAAAAGAAGAAGAAAATAAATTAATAAAAAAAGAAATAACAAGTTCTTACCGCTTCTTCACGCTCTTCTCATGTACGTATATCATAAAACTCAGGATCACACATCATACTTTTCTCACCCCAAAACTAAATTCAAATCCACTGCAATTTCAATTGGATTTAGACAAAATCAAATGAAATTTATATTTACTCTAACATAAACACACTCAAAATAATCCTAACCCTTTGATCATTTCTTCACACAAATTGCAACGAATTTCCCCCCAAATTTCATTCTCCTCACTCATTTCCCCCTCAATCTCACTCACTCACTCACTCACCTATATAATCCCTCCATTTTTAACTCATAAGAACAAACAAAATACACAACAAAGCCTTGTAATAAATTATCCTAAACCATAACATAAAAAATCTCTTACTGAGACTTGTTGAGCTTCAAATTGAAGCTCACATAAGCCAAGATTATCCACACTCCTTCACATCACAGAAGTTGCAGAAGAAGAAGAACAAATGAGGAGAAAAGGAAAGAGATTTGTACCTGGAGTTTTGGCCAAACCAGAAATGTTCATGCTTGGTATAACTTTCTACCTTGATGCTCTGTAATATATTTGTGTTGTAACATATCCTCCAATCTTCTCCCTTTTTCTTGATCTTTATCAACTCACTTGTAAACTAAATGAGATAATGAGAACGAGGTTATGGTTCTTGAGGGTAAATGGTATTTTCGTTTTTGTGTGCTCGAATATGTTCTTGTTTGTTTTGTTGATAGTTGGGTTAGATTGAAATTTTTGGGGGTTTAGGGTTTTCTCGGTTCCGGTGTGGACATTTAGGGGGTTTAATTTGTTATTTCTGAGATTGGATTTGTGCTTAGTGTAAGACCCCAATTTTGACCCTAAGATCCCCCATGCAATTTCATCATAAGCATTAGCATTGGGATTATACCTTGGCATCCTCCTTACCCCTCTTTCATTGAGTTTGTTTTGGGAGAGATCACCAAGCACTATGTGATTGTATCATACTTGTATATTATCATTTTACTAACCAAAATACCAAAAATACATCTTTGTATTTGCCTAACTCTTTTGTAGGTAGGGCATGATCACCATTGATCTATTAAGTTCATATCCAGGGTTTGAGACCCTCATGACAAAGAGCACAACCATGAATTGATCCAAGAATGGTTATGAGAATCATATATGAGTTCCGTTTATTCCTACATGTTATATTGATCAAGTTTTCTTCAAGAGTTTGGAGGTGATTTGCCTTGGAAACTCTAGTTTGATTGGGTATCTTGAGTAACTTCTCCAACAAGCTATCTCACCAATTGATCAAATTTCTCAAGGGACACTTTAAAATTCATCATCTGATACATATAAGATCTACCATGAACCAATAAAGTCCAAATAATTTAAGGTTAGCAAGATGGTTGATGGTGGTTGGCCAGATGAATTCATGTGATCACAACTGGGTCTCCCTAGACCTTATCTTCTACAATTTTCACCATATGAAAATTATTCCAAGAGAAACGTTACTCTAAATGATATTCCAAACAACTTTCATGTTGATACCTAGAGCTAGTTTTGCTTGTAAAATCATTTTCTATGTTGAAACATTATAGGTCATTTTGTCTAAACCCTAATTTGAAAGTCAACTTCCCAAGGCCATAACATGCTCAATTTTTATGAGATGAAAGATTTCCAATTTGCACAATCAAATTCAAGATGTCTACTTCAACTTTTATGGTTGGAGTTAAAGTAAATTCAACTTTTATGAGCATGTGATATGAGGATACATTATAGGTCATTTTTTACCTATACCATTGAACATGTGATTTTTCCAAACTTCAAAAATGCATAACTCTATTATTATAAATCCAAATGACATGAAATTGGTGACTATTTTTAAGGTCTTTGAAAGAGATACAACTTTGATGAAGACACTTTTCTCATTTGAAGCTCACATAAAAAGTTAAGCAAGGTGGAATGTTGAGATATATGGCTTGACACTTAGAAAAAATTTCAACATGTTGAAATTTCCAAACTTCCACCTCAAAATTCTCCATGTTCCAAGCTCCAAATGAAAAAGTGTTCAACATTAAACTTGTTCCCCTTGATCCAAGCTTTCCAAAGAACCCAAGTTCATGCATTTTGGACAAAGATTGCTAGGTCTGCGCATGGCTTTAACAGGGCCACATCATTGGAAAGAATCAATTGTACAAACTTCAATTCACAATGCCTTGCCATTCAAGCTTCATTCAGACTTCAGGTTGAATCATTTTTGGACCTTAATGCATTACATCATGGGCCTGTACATGCCCATGCACTCGTGCCATCCACATTGCCAATTTTGGACAGATTTTGAAGTGTGCAAATATCATTCCCTTTGGCTATAAATAGAAGGCTTATGAGCTCATTTGAAACACACTTTGCGCGCCAGCTTTGCCCCCTATTGAAACCCTCTCATTCTAAAGGAAAACCTGAGAAATTTCAATTTGAAATTTGAGTTTGAATCTCAACTGTTGGAGATTCAAGAACTCCAGGATCCACAACCTTGCAACCTCTCCAATCACTTCCTATAAGCTTCTCAAGTGTGATCAAATCGTATTTGAAGCAAGCAACATCAAAAACTGCATAACATTGAAGGTAATTTTCAGAAAACTTCATCTCTTCGATTCTCACTCAATTCTACTCAATTCTCTTGGATCTTTGGTTGTCTGAAGTCCTACCAGTGTAAGCAAGAAGATTGAGTTGCTTAGAGGTTAAATCGAAGCAACTCAGCTGACACACCTCAAAATTTAACTCCTCATATCTTTCTATATATGTGGAGTTAGTTAAAATTGAGGTCAGATTCGTGCTTTACGCCATTTTTTCTTTCAGATCATGTCCTCCTTTTTTATTTTGGTGATGGTTGAGGGTGGACCAGTTCGGTGAGGTCCACCGGAGAAGAAGACCGGAGCTACAGCTTCGGTCGTGTGTTGGCACGTCTCAAACCATAGGATCCTTGCAAAACGTTTTAATCTCGTGCGTTGGTTTTAAATACCATCCCTTCAGCGCATTGACTAGTGTCTATTGTGGAACGCGCGTTGAGGACCACTTGATCTGCCACCTCAATTAATGAGGGAGATCAAGTGGTCCACGTTTTTCGCTATTTTCTGATTTTCATTTTAATCCTTTTATTTTCATTAATTCATATTAATTTTGATATTGATCCAAAAAATATGAGAGTTTCACCAAAAAATTTCAAATAATTTCCTCTTTCATATTTTGAATTAAAATTGTTTTTTTGATCATTATTAATATTTTTCATGATTTAATTGATTTTGTATTTGTTTTTAATTGTTTAAAAATACTTTTAAGTCTTTAAAAATTCTGAAATTTTTTCTCCAAGGTCCTTTGACCTTGTTTGACCTATGATAAATCTCATGGCCATTTCTTTGGTATTTTGATGAGGTTTTAGGAATTTAACAAATCATATTTAATTTAAATGTATTATTTTAGTCTTTTTAATTTGAATAAATGCCAATTAATTGTGTTGACCAATTGTGATGATTTGTTTGAGTTTGACTATTGTTGTTGGGCCTTGGTCAAGATTGATTTGACTTTGTCAAGTTAATATCATTGGATTTAGGGGATTGATGGAATGCACATTCCATCTCCCAAAATGAATGGATGATATTAATTTGGTAAAACTCCTCCTTTGACCAATTTGAGTTTTGATCCATTCCCCTCCCTCTTCATCTCATTCCCATTCTTTATGCATTCATCTCATTTGGCCTATGATATCTCAAAATCCTAAGGCTAGTTGATTGAAAAATCAACATAAGTATGGATGAGATTAGGCCACCTCTTTTGTATATTCTTTTGGTGTGTGGTATGTTTCATGAGCATAGTCTATTATACTATGTCTCTAACATGCATTAACACCAAAATTCTATTGCCCGACCTCAAATAGTTGTGACTTCTACATAAGTCCAATTATGATTGTTTAACATAGCGCTAAATTTGTGGCACAAAAGGCATAGCATTCTAGTTAGTGAGATTGTAAGTCTCCCCTCTTTCATGGTATTGTGTGGGAACTTGGCCTTTTTTCCTTCCTTTGGAAGATGTCTTGGCTCAAGGATCCATGCTTGTGATAAGTGGGTTGAGTATTCTCCAAAGAATGACTTAAAAATGAAAAGCAAAAGCAAAACAATACTAACTTTTAACTCATTAACAACTAACTTTTAATTTCAAGCCATTTACTTTAATGTCATTTAATTTTAGTCTTTATTCATTTGCCATTATTCATACCATTCTAATTGTTTATGTTAATGTAATTTTCACTTTGTCCACTTGGACCATATTGTGTGATATATTCCATTTTGTGTATACTTTGTTTGTTTGTGTGGTCTTTGACCATTAATGTACATAATAACAACAAAAATCCTAAAAAACTTTTGTGTGGACTGTTGACTTGATCTTGGACAAATGGACTTAGAACTTAGGCAACATTCCTATGCTAAAGGACTTGGCCAATGCCAACTTTTGTGAAACCAAGTGATTGCAATTTGAAACTTCATCTGATACATCATTCAAGATCCCTTTGAGTTCATCTGCAACATGATCATTGTGAAGCTATTATTTTGAACATGTGACTTGTGGAATTCATCTGTTACATGGGCTAATTTGAAGAAGATCATGGAGTGGCCAAGCTTGGACGTGGCTATATTTATTTGATGCCTTGTTCTTCAAGATTGATATAATTGTGCATTTGTGTGTTGCTTGATTCTAAATGTCCAATGGAATTTGGGTTTCTATTGACATTCTTGTCTATTGGATTGCTACCCATTGGTCAGATCTTTTCAACCCTTAACTTTTAATTATGTGCATAGGATTAGTCTCTTCATCTTCTCCCCATTTCTTAAATTTCAAAATCTCTCCCTCCTTTTAAAATTTTCTTTGTTTGAACTTATTTTGTTCTAAACTTTGACCACTTTGCAAAAAGATAGAAACTTTGGCCTTATGCCATTGCATTTTCAAACTTCTTTTCTTAAATCAAATTTGTAAATAAACTTAACTATACTTGACTTAAACTTTCAAAAAAAGCCAAAAAGAACTAACTCATTCAAACCATTTTTAGGCCTTTGTGCCTTTCAAACTTAATTTTTGTTAAAAGCAATGCATCCGCTTTGAAATTTGTATCACGAATTACGAGGTTTTTATCCCTCATTTTTATGTTGATACGTAGGCACAAGTCCGAAGGTCTTGTCAAACACAAAAATATAATTAATGAATTATTTTCTCATCCCCCCATTCTATTTGTTTGTAAACATCACTTTGTACCAAATACATATGCATACAAAAAGGGCTCCCTAGGAGTACCTAGGACACTTTGGGTGCTAATACCTTCCCTCTGTGTCACCAACCCCCTTACCTGTAATCTCTGACATTTTATTAGTTTTGATTTGAAAACTTCTTACTTTTGGGTTTTGTTCATACTTTTCCCTTTTCCCTTTTCCCTTGGAAATAATAAAAGCGCGGTGGCGACTCTGATTTTATTGATGTCTAGCTTATCCATAACTTGATGATCATGAATTTACCGCTACATTTAGCTTTGATTTTGGAGTAGGAGTAATGAAGGTTTCGTTTCAATTTGAGGAGTTCTTGAAGAAATCTGTGAAAAAACCTTAAGAAGACTCATGGTGTTCTTGAGAGATCCATGGTTTTCTTATTCAAATGAGGGAATTTGATTTTAAGAGAGATAAACATTGAGTTAGAGAGAAAGAGAGAGAAATAGAAAGAGAGAGAGAGAGAGAGAGAGAGAGAGAGAGAGAGAGAGAGAGAGAGTGAAAATGAGCTTATGACTGTGTGTACCACCTCTCACAGTTTTAGTCATTTCATTTTTGCTTATGTGAGGGCCACACGGGGTCCCCTTGTTGGCAGCATCAGGACCGTCTGAAGAGGTGACCAGGTGATTGTTTGGATATTCTTGTGTAGCGCACCTAGGCTGTTACCATGCGCCTGACACGTCCTTTCCATTTAGGACTTGGGTAATCTAATCCAAGGGAAGAGGTTGAGTCAACCGACATTGACTCTCTCTTTCCCTTGACCAGGAGTTCCTTTCATGGGCTAACATTGTGGGTTTGTTTCTCTTGGGCCTTCCATGATGATTGCACCCTTTAATTTATTTCACGCACTCCCCATGTTACTTGTTAAAATCATTTTGTTTTATTTTATTTTAATTTTTGCAATTTATATTAGATAATAATAATAATAATAATAATAATAATAGTAAATAATAGATTGACATTAAAAATATATTCTCACAATATAACTTTTGATTCTTTTATTTTTATTATATTAGTTTTATTTATTTCTTTAAATGTTTCAATTAATTGAATAAATAAATGCTAATAATAATAAAATTAAAAGAATCATTAAGTAAATACTTTCAAATTAAATGAAAACTTTTGATCCAATATCAAGTGGCATTTCCACAATCAAATCAAATCATTCTTTCATTTTAAGGGATGTTCATTACTTGGTCAACACCAAGTATTTTCCTCATTATCAAATCATTTCGTAATTCGCTTCGTAACACAAATCAAATGCTTGACCCAACATCAAGCTCTTTTCTCAATCAAAATCAAAATGATTAATTCATATTTTGACATTTTCAATAATAAATAAAGAAAAAGGCTACATGGGTGAAAGGTTCAGTCATAACCCTGAGTGTTAGGCCCAAGTCGTAATAGCTTGTAAGTCATAAATACTTGTCTTTCGCCAAAATTCAAATGCGTCTCCTTTTTGAAATAAATCAAAAGAAAAATACTACATGGGTGTAATGTCTAGCCATAGTTCTGAATGCTAGGCCCAAGCTGTAATAACTTGTAAGCCCAAGTGTTTGTCTTTTGCTCAAAACACTTGTAAATATTCCAAACCTTTCGTAACAAAATGAATTAAAAAGATTACTTGAGTGTAATGTCCAATCATTGTCCCGAGCATTAGACCCAAGCTGTAATAACTTGTAAGTCATAAATTCTCGTCTTCCAAACCATAAAACATACTCAAACACATCAAACCATTTTCGAGTCCCCGTGTGATCAAAAACTTTCTAAAAAAGAATATTGTTTAGTCTTTTCTAACGTGAATACAAACAAGCATTTAAGCCTCCGCCACAAGCATATAAGTCAACGTTTAACTGCTAGAGCATGATCTAAACACTTGTTCAATAAAACAAATCAACCCGCCAAAATATATTTTTCTACGAAGAACTACGTAACTTTGAGTTCCTCATTGTACCTGAGGATACGTAGGAGCGAGACCCGCAATCCCGTAAAGCACTCTAATAAACACATTTTTGAGACCCCTTTTATTTTCCTTTCACATTTTTTATCACTTGAATAAAGAAAAATGTTTTTATTAGGGTGCTTTATCTTAAGGGTTTTATCGATATTTTTCCTTTCCTTCTTTAGAATAAATAAAGTTCGGTGGCGACTTTGTTTAATCATTTCCCGCGAGCGCGCGAGCGCTTCGTGAAGGATCATATTTTTCGAGATGCAACAATGACTCGCTCTCTTTGGCGGCCAAATATTATTTTATTGATATCTTGTGCATATTAGAGGACATGACTCCATATATTGATATGCATGATTCCTTTATTTGGCACTGTGACTCCAAAGGATTATCTGTGAAATCAGCATATTCAAGACTGCATCATCATTCACTCTCCATGTCTACAATTTCTTTTTCACTTGCTCTTATGTTAAGAATTAATTGGAAATCCAAGGTTCCTTCCATTGTCCAGGTCTTTGTTTTGAGGTTTCTCCTTAATGGACTCCTTGTTCGTTCTGAGCTAAAAAGACGCGAAGTCATTAACGGATCTCATGAAGTGGTATGTCCTATTTGTTTCCTTCATGAAGAAAGCTCCGCCAACCTTTTTATTTTATTCCCTATTTATGTTCCAGCATGGAATCATGTGCTGACTTGGGCGAGAATTGCGAGGTTCCATGTTTCATATTTTGTGCTGGATCATTTTTCAAGTTGTGATATTTTGTTTCCAGGAAGAATAAAGAATTCTATTTTCGTATTCAGTTGTGTGGAGTCAGTGGTTAGCTAGTAATGACATTATTTTTAAAGGTGAATTTCTTAATGAAAATGAGTTAATTATTCGGTTAAATTTTTTTCTTGGATTTGGTTTGGGGCTGGTTGTATTGGGTCTAATCACTCTAACTTATTACATTGGCTTCACAACCCTCCTTTGTGTATTAACTTTGTGGTTGTAGGCTAATATTTTTGTGCTTTTGAATCTTTTCTCTCTCTTCTTGTATTGGATTGAGTATCCCGTATACTCTCTTCAATATATTCTTTTGCTTATAAAAAAATTGAAAATAGAAAATATCCAAATAATTATTTAGAAAAAATTTATATTGAGATAGAAAAGAAAATATTATGGTCATGTTCCATGGTTATAGTGACATTAACATAAAATAAGATTTAATATCTTAAGTAGTATTTTATCACTGAGACAAAGATAGAACAAGCTTGTGTTTCACATGGTCTACAAGAGAATTAGAAATGACGATATAACTAAAAGAAAAGAAGACATTTATTAAAGAATGTTTTGAATGTAATGGAGAATAAAAAACTAAATAATGGTATTTATAAGTAAATTCCATTACCAAAAATGGATATTCTCATGAAATATTCAAATTATGGTATTTGGATCGAACTCTAGCCTCGACAAGGTTAGCTTCATGGTTCGACAGTAGTCGAAGATGTGCATGTCGTAGTCGAAGTTCGTTCTTGAATGTAGAAATATGTTAGCTTGTTATTTAAGTTATCATGTTGAATTGGATCAATTGTTTAATATGTTGTTTGAAAGCTAGGGTTTAGTTTTCTTATAAATGGCATACTAGTTCTCACTTCTCTATCAATCCTTGGCAATCCTAATCAGAGGGAGAAAGTGGTGTGGTTGAGATTCAATTGTAAACGTTATTCCCTAATGTGTAATTGAATCAAAAATCCAATTTTTAACCACTTGAATTTTCTTTCTCTTCTCTTATATATTTTCCTTTACTTTGTGGTTTTCTTTTTAATCAAGAAAACCATCATACTCTATTTTCTTATGCATTGTTTCACAATAAATTGGTACGGTGAGTGTAGAAGAAGAAGATGTCGTCAACAAAGTATGAGATTGGAAAATTCACCGGTGTAAATGATTTCAGTTTATGGCACTATAAAATGCAAGCCCTATTGGTCCAACATGGTTTTTAAAAAGCATTGAAAGGATCCGAGAAAATGGATGTTCCCCTAATGGATAAGGAAAAGATGATGATGATCGAGAAAGCCCACAATGCCATCATATTGAGCCGTGGTGATAAGGTTCTCCGGTAGGTCTCGAAGGAGAAGACGACAACGGGTGTATTGAGAAAACTTGAGGCTTTGTATATGACCAAATATTTGGTCATTCATCTCTACCTGAAGCAAGCTTTATATTCATTTAAGATGAGTGAAGACAAACTCTTAGCTAAGCAGCTGGATATGTTCAACAAGTTGATTCTTGTACTACTACGGAAAACACATATAATAACGGCGGTGAAACGCATATAATAATGGTTGCACATCCGTTGTTAGGTAGCGTGTGGTTATATGTATGGTGATTTCCACAATGGGCGAGAGACCATGGTTATAAGTTAGGTAGCGTGCTACTCATAATACCAGTTTATTCAAACAACCATTGTGAAATAATTTATAAGTCATATGTTTGATTCTCAGACTCGCCATTCTTGCCTTTTATTATTCTCGATAGCATGCTCTACTTATAACAACGGTTGAGTCAAAAACCATTGTGATATAGTTTGTTTTTTTCTATTTTTTTTTTCTATTTTACAATATTCCCAAATTTTAAACCTGAATATTTATGAACCATATCAGACTAGAAACAACAATACAACCATTTTTAAATTGAATTAGGTTAAAAATTATATTACATCAATGACACAATTCCATTAGGAACCAAAATCTGTATATTATATTCAAAGCAAAATGGCACAAAAAACCTACAATGTACAAATCATTACAATAAATAATACTATCTTATTGTCTTGGTGTCTTGTCTCTTGGTGTTTTGTCTCTTGGTGTCTTGACTTTAAACACATATATATTCAAATGATAATAGTTTTTAGAAAATAATATCATTAGTAATTATAATATACAATAAATTATGAATGAGGAATATAAAATACTTACTTTTTAATTTTCCCATATGCCTTCTTGATGATCGTTATGAATAACATGTACATCATCTATATTAACTTCTTCATATGAATTAGACATTTATGTTGCATAAGAAAGAGTGGAAGGAATATCAAAATTTTCATCATCAATAGGAGGAATGTGTTTTTCTTTGATAACAATTAACTATCTTCTCGAAAAGTCTGCAGGGTCTATCACATAAAAAACCTGTTTTGCTTTAGTAGCCATGATGATTGGTTCAATGTTATAAGTTGCCTTGCCAAGGTCAACCCGTGTGAATCTTAAGTCATTAGTTTGTACACCATTGTTATCGGGAACCCATTTTCATTTAAATAAAGACACTTTAAAAATAACATAATCAATCTCCAAAATATCCTCAATGACACCATAGAATGCGGTGGTTATAAAAATATGATTCTTATATTTTGAACTAGAGAAATACATAGATTTGACCTCAACCATAACCCCACTATTTTGCATTATACTACGATCATCTTTTACTTTTGTATAAAAGGAATGATTGTATACCATCCAAGTTATCATAGTAAATGTTGGCATGTATATTGTCTCTGATGCACAATCATCATTAGAAATCCTCATATTAAACCAAATTATGAATTCCTTGTTATGTCGTGTCAACAACAACTTGTCATTCATTTGGGGATATTTTTTCTTTATAACTTTTTTGTGAGTAGCTATGTAAGGTTCAGTTGCACTAGAAGTTGTTGCATCAAGATATGACAATCATGAGATTTTAAGCTAACTAACTTGAGATCTTTCATTGATACAAGTTTCTTGATATTTGAAGAGTAACCTTGGGGAACTTTGATATCATGCAAACACTCACACAAACTTCTCTTTTCCTTTTTAGATAGAGTGTGACATGCCGGAGGCAAATCCTCTATCTTATGGAGCCAACAATTGTCGTATACCCATCTCCACCATATCTAAACGCGAATTCTTATTATCTTTAGTCTTGCCTGGAATGTTTAAAAGTGTTTCCTATCAAACTATCACACACATTTTTCTCCACATGCATCACATTAAGACAATATATTTCATCGAGTCTAGATCAATATGGAAGATCAAAGAACATTGATCTCTTTTTCCAAATATTTCTCTAAACAGGACCGTCTTTTTTATTTCTAAAGATAACATTAAGTTGTTCTTGTCATTGATAAACTTCATCGCCTGTTAAAGGTTTATGAGCGCTTTCAAACTCCTGCTCTCAGTTAAAAGCCTTCAGCAATCTATGATAAGCATTATTGGGTTTTAGAAATTTATGATGCTCAAGGTAAACAATATTTTTTCCAAACTTAAGCTGGTGAAAATAGGTATCAGATTCATATATAGGACACGATTTATGTCCTTTGACATTATGCCCAGCCAAATTACCATATACAAGAAAGTCGTTGATTGTGCAAAACAACATTGCACAAATCTTAAACATTTCACCAAAATATGTATCATCAACGTTAACACCTTTATCCCACAATAGTTTTAAATCCTCAATTAATGGACTTATATAAACATTTATGTTGTTTCCAGGTTGTCTTGGTCGAGAAATCGTCATACTTAACATCATATACTTGTGCTTTATGCACAACTAAAGAGATATGTGGTAAATCGTGAGAAGAACATGCCACAAAGAATGGTTAGTGCTCAGATTACCAAAGGGGTTCATTCCATATGTGGCAAGCCTAAGCCTAAGGTTTCTTGGCTCAAGGCTAAAATCTAGAAATAATGAATCAATTTTCTTCCATTGCAAAGAATCGGCTACATGGTGAATGTTTCCATCACATTTTCTTTCATCTGTGTGCAATCTAATATTATGTGTCATTCGCATTAGAAAAAAATCTCTTTAACCTCTAAATTATTGGCAAGTACCATAACAGTTTAGTAGGAGGACGGTTCTTACTAACATTGTCATTGTCATCACCATTGTTGTTCTTCAACTTGTAGCGCGACTCATCATATTCTGGATATTGATCCAAATTTTCATACTCTTTCCTGTATAATATGCAATCATTAGGGCATGCATGTATTTTTACATACTCCAAACCCATTGGACGCAATATATTATTGGCCTCATGACAATGATCCTACAAATTGTTAGCTTCTGGTAGCATTTGTTTCAACAAATCAAGCAAATATGTGAAACTTTTATCCAAGCACCCACATTTTTCCTTTAGATTAAACAATTTTAACAACATAAATAATCGTGTAAAATTGGCGTACCTCTTATATAAAGGCGCATCTTTGTCGATACATAAAATATCATAAATATAGACTTTCATATAAGACGATTCTCCAATATCACGAATAAGATCTTCTAGTCAATCATCCATATAAGACATCAAAATCGAAGGATTTGTCGACTTTGATTATGCAAGGTGTATGGATTCTAGAAAGTTTATTTATGGATATGTGTTCACTATGTTTGGCACAACAACCAGTTGGAAATAAACACTTTAAAAAGTTGTTTCCTTATCAACCACTGAAGCGGAGTATATTAGCCTCACTGAAGTTGTGAAAGAAGCATTGTGGCTTGAAGGTTTTGCTAAGGATCTGAAACTTCAAGGTCGAGTTATCACTATTAAATGTGATAGTCAAAGTGCAATACACTTGTCAAAGAATTCATACTATCATGAGAGAACCAAGCACATCAATGTGAGGTTGCATTTCGTCAGAGAGATAATCAATGGAGAAGTCCAAGTGCTGAAGGTTTTGACTGATGACAATATTGTTTATATGATCACCAAGTCATTTCCAAGTAGCAAGTTCTTCCACTGTATGCAGTTGATAGAGCTGTATGATGAAAGCTAGTTTGCTCCATTGTTAGTGTGGAGTTTATTCCAATGTGGAGATTTGTGGTATTTGGATCAAACTCTAGCCTTAACAAGGGTAGCTTCATGGTTCGACAGTATTCAAAGATGTGCATGCTGTAGTCGAAGTTTGTTCTTGCATGCAGAAATATGTTAGCTTGTTTGTTAAGTTTGCATGTTGAATTGGGCCGGTCTGTTGGGCCAATTATTTAGTATGTCAGTTGAAAGCCATGGTTTAGTTTTCTTATAAGTAACATACTAGTTCTCACTTCTCCATAAATCCATGATAATCCTAATCAGAGGGAAAAAGTGATGTGGTTGAGATTAAATTGTAAACATTATTCCCTAATGTGTAATTGAATCAAGAATCTGTTTTTTAACCAGCCGAGTTATCTTTCTCTTATCTTATATCTTTTACCTTACTTTGTTGTTTTCTTGTTAATCAAGAAACTGATTATACTTTATTTTCTTGGGTGTCGTTTCATAGCACAAAGGAAGTTATCATAAGTCAAGATTAAATGGTAAAAAAGAAAACAAAAAAGTAAATTAGAATGTCAAAGTCGTTAAGATTTGAAATGGAAATTCTATGGAGTTACAACAAGAGATAAGGTTTGGAGAGGATCCCAACTCAAAGGTGAAATCGTAACATGATTCTGTTAGAACAAGATTTGGTTTTGCATCTATACCTTGAGTTTTAATGATAACAATAGTGTATTTGTGTGAGAACAATTTTGGCACCCTAATGGTTTATTATTGTGTAACTTTAATAACCAGTTCTGATTCTGATCATATGATGTGCAACATCATCAGTTTCTGGACTTTGTGTTTCAAATCCGCTTTTGCGTTTACCATTAGAATTTTTGAAAGACATCAATATTATTGTTGCAATAGTCTTTCTGCTTCTGTGTTATTTCACCCATTGGAAGCTTCTAAGGAGACACTATGTTGTTGCTGCAATGTTCTCTCAGTTCTTCTGGATGTGGCTCTGATCACCAAACTTCTGAAGAATGGCAAGTTTTTGAAGTTGTGCTATGTAGCTGAAGATTATGAAGATATCAAAACAGATGATTGAAGTTATTAAGGTTCTGACTGAGGATTCTGGAGACTCTGGAGAATATGAAGATACTGAAAACCTCAAGCCAGACTACTGACGTTGTCAAGGTTCTGACCTAAGGCTCAGAAGTTTCTGAATCCAACTCTCTACTTCTTCACTTCATGCCCCAATCATCTTTCATCAAAAGCCAATGAATTTAAAGATAAGACCAAAATAGGAATATGATCAAATAGTACATGGTACAAATTGAACAACCTTTCTACTACCTGATTTCGCGGGCAAAAATAGTACAATACATCACACCTGTTATTGAATTTATGGGCGAAAGGACAGTACGTGGTATCATTCCTTTCCTATCGAACAGTGGATAGCCACTAAAAGGAGCTTTCCCCATTTTTCCCTCCAACGGTCACATGCTTACACTATATAAGTATGCGTTGGAGACTTGAAGAAAACGCTAATTTGCGCAAGTATTTTAACAAGCTATTTTCTTTGTGAAAAGCTATCATTCTTTGTATACAATTTTCTTTAAGTGTTTGTTATTCTTTTATGTAATATCTTCTTGTGTAGAAGCATCTTGTAACACACTAAATAATCTTCAAAGAATTTGTTTGAGTCCTTAAGGAGGTTATCCTTGAGAAGACAAAGAAACTTTTTCTTTGTGAGTCCTTGAGGAGACTAAGGTTTAGTTGGATCCTTGAGAAGACAAAGAAGGTTATTCTTTGTATTTATTGTAATTTGTTTATTATAGTGGATTACGTACTTATGTATAAGGCAAAATTACCTTGGAGGGTGGACTGGATTAGCTTTGAGTTCAAGCGAACCAGAATAAAAATCATTGTGTTTTTATCTCTTTGTTATTAACTTGATAGTGGTGTTTTTGTTTTGGAAAAATATTTTGCTTTTAAAACCCAATTCAACCCCCCCCCCCCTTTCGTGTGTTTTTCACACCTTCAATTGGCATCAGAGCTCCTGTTCTGATTGTGATAAAAAGTTTTATCAACACCTCACAATGTTCAGTACCGATCCAGTTGTGTGAGAAACAATGGTTGCTGCTAACGCTACTAACATTGTTAACAATAATGATAAAGATTATTACATTGAAAAACCTCCTACCTTTGATGGTGAGAAATTTGACTACTGGAAAGATATAATAGAAAGTTTATTTCTTAGTTACGATGTTGATCCCTGGGATCTCGTAGTTGATGGCTATGTTCACCCAGTAACGTTGAAGGAAATATTTTAGCAAGAATTGCCATGTCTGATCAACAGAAGAAAGACTTCAAAAATCATCATAAGGCCAGAACCATATCGCCTAATGCTATCTCTTATACGAAGTATGATAAGATAACAAACAAGGATTCTACCAAATCCATCTTTGACTCTCTAAGAATGACTCATGAGGGAAACTCTCAAGTAAAGGAGACAAAGGCCTTGACCTTAATCTAGAAATATGATTCAAAATGGAAGATGATGAAAAAGTTGAGACTATGTTCTCAAGGTTTCAGATGCTTGTCACAGGGCTTAAAGTTCTGGACAAAGGGTATTCTACAGCTGATCATGTCAAGAAAATTATTAGAAGTCTTCCCAAAAAATGGAGATCTATGGTAACTGCCTTGAAGCTGGCTAAGGATCTCAACAACATCAATCTTGAAGAACTTGTTAGTTCTTTAAGAAGTCATGAGATTGAGCTAGAAGAAGATGAACCTTAAAAGAGAGGTAAATTTGTAGCTCTAAAATCCAAGCCTGAAAAGACTAGAGCATATCAAGTTGAGGAAGAATCAGAAGTATCTAATGAAGACTCAAAAGATGATGATGAGTTGTCTCTAATCTCAAAGAGAGTCAACAGACTCTGGAAACACACATAAAGTGGTTATGGGAAATTCAAAGGAGTCGGAAGGACTATTGGTCGGTTCAAATCTTCATCTAGTCAAAAGAAGCAAACTTATGGAAAATAAGTTATCTACTTCGAGTGCAAGGAGCTAGGCCACTATAAGAATGATTGGCCTAAGCTGAAGAAGGACAGAAGGCCCAAGAAGAACTTCTCCAAAGTCAAGAAGGGGTTGATGGCTACCTGAGATGACTCAGAATCTGAAGAAGAAGATTATGATGAAGAAAAAGCCAATGTTGCACTAATGGAAACTGCTGAGGATCCCACAAGCTCTGAGGAACCAGAAGATAATATATTATCAGAATCAAAATTCGACTCCAATTCTGAAGAGGTATTCTCTAATCTATTTCGTTCTGGTATTGAATTATGTCTCTCTGAAATGCTGGAAAAGTACCAAAGTCTTCAGAGTAAATACAAGGACCTTAAACAAGTTCAAGTAACTGCTTCTGAAACTCAGAAAGAGATTGAGAAAGATATTTCCTCTCTAAATGAAAAATTATTTTCTTTAGAAAGTAACAACTCTGCTTTGAAAAGCAAAATTTCAAAACTAAAGGCGGAAATAACTTCAGAAGCTTCTGGTACTGATTGCATCATCAAATATGACAGAGCATTCTAGTACTTTCTGGCTAAAAGCATAGATAGAAGAAAAATGGCTTCCCTGATCTATGGAGTTAGCAGAAATGGCAGGAAAGGTTTGGATTGTACAAAATCTATAAAACTTTATGAAAGTCAAAAGTTCAAACCAAAACCTCTCTATGTCCATTTCGTGCCTGCTGGCACTGAGCTTGATACTTCTACACAGACACACAAACATACTAAGGATAAGGACTCTATTCTGAAACCTAAGTATCATGCACAAATCTCTCATGGTTATCCTTCTGCTAAAAGACCCAAAGTTATAAGAAACTCTAGGAAAACTAACAAAAGAGGACCCAAAAAGTGGGTACCTAAGGATAAAATAATTTTTGTCGTAGACATCCTTAACAGCTCAGTTGAGACACCAATCATGGTACCTGGACAATGGATTCTTGTGACACATGACGGGAAGAAGATCTATGTTCCAAGATTTGGGACTTAAGCCTGAAGGCTTCGTTGGTTTCGGTGGAATCCAGAAAGGAAAGATCATTGGCTCTAGAACCATTGGTAACAATAAACTTCCTTCTATTACTAATGTTATTTTAGTTAATGGTGTGATGCATAACCTATTGTCTATTAGCCAACTTAGTGACAATGGTTATGATATCAACTTTAATCAAAAGTCTTGTAAGGCTGTTAGTAAAAAAGATGGCACAATCCTTTTTAGCGGAAAGAGGAAAAACAACATTTATAAAATTAGACTTTCTGATCTTGAAGATCAAAATGTAAAATGTCTAATGTCTGTTAATGAGGAGAAATGGGTCTGGCATAGACGTTTGGGTCATGTTATCACGAGAAGGATTTCTCAGCTAAATAAGCTTGAATTAATCAGAGGTCTACCCAAACTAAAGTTTGCTTCAGATGCTCTTTGTGAAGCATGCCAGAAAGGCATGTTTTCTAAAACTTTTTTCAAAGCAAAAATTGTTGTTTCTACCTCTAGACCGTTAGAAATTATGCACATTGATTTGTTTGGACCAGTGAAAAATGCTTCTATCAATGGAAAGAAGTATGGATTGGTCATAGTTTATGACTACAGTCGTTGGACATGGGTAAAGTTCTTGAAACACAAGGATGAGTCACACTCTATGTTTTCTACCTTCTGCTCACTAGTGCAAACAAAAATGAATTACAAAATAGTCAAAGTCAAAAGTGATCATGGTGGCAAATTTGAAAATAAATATTTTGAAAATCTTTTTGATTCAAATGGTATTTCCCATTATTTCTTCTGCCCTATAACTCCACAACAAAATGGAGTTGTAGAAAGGAAGAATAGGACTTTGCAAGAAATGGCCCACACCATGATCCAAGAAATTGATATGGCTAAGCATTTCTGGGAAGAAGCAGTCAACACAACGTGTTATATTTAGAACATGATTTCTATTCGACCTATTCTGGGTAAGACTCCTTATGAATTGTGGAAGAACAGAAAGCCCAACATTTCTTATTTTCATCCGTTTGGATGTGAGTTTTTTATGTTAAACACTAAAGAGAATCTTGGCAAGTTTGACTCTAAGGCACATAAGTGTTTATTGTTAGGATATTTTGAACATTCTAAAGGCTACATAATATTTAACATAGAAACACGAATTGTTGAGGAATCAATTCATGTTATATTCAATGATAAGCTTGACCCTGAAAAGTCAAAGCTAGTTGAGAAATTTGCAGATCTGAAGATCAATATTTCAGAATCCAAAGACTCTATCTCTGGAGAAAAGACTCATAAGGAAAAGCCAAAGAATATGAAGAAATAACTCAACCAGAAGCAATAGTTGACCCAACTCATCAGAAGAAGAGAAGATCAAGAACTTATCATTCTGAAGAATTGATTGTGGGAGACAAGAATACTCCAGTCAGAACCAGATCTTCATTCAGACCTTCTGAAGAAACTCTTCTAGGTTTGGTGTCTTTGATAGAACCTACATCCATTGATGAAGCTCTTCTGGATAATGAATAGATTCTGGCTATGGAAGAACTGAATCAATTCACCATAAACGATGTATGGGATCTTTTTTAGAAACCAAAAGGTTTCCTTGTCATTGGAACCAGATGGGTCTTCAGAAACAAGTTGAATGAGAAAGGAGAAGTTGTCAGAAACAAAGCTCGTCTGGTAACACAAGGTTATAGTCAGCAAGAAGGTATAGACTATACAGAAACCTTTGCTCCAGTTGCCAAGTTAGAGTTTATTCGTCTTTTAATTTCTTTTCCCGTCAATCTTAAAATAATCCTTTACCAGATGGATGTTAAGAGTGCATTCCTGAATGGATATATTTCTGAAGAAGTATATGTGCATCATCCTCCTGGTTTTGAAAGTTCTCAAAATCCTTATTTTGTTTTTAAACTGAAAAAATCTATGTATGGTTTAAAGCAAGCTCTAAGAGCTTGGTATGATAGACTAAGCAACTTTCTGTTGGAAAATTATTTTACCAGAGGGAAAGTGGACACAACTCTCTTTTGTAAAACCTTCAAGAATGATATTCTGGTTTTACAAATATACATTGATGATATTATTTTTGGTTCTGGTAATTCGTCATTATGCAAGGATTTTTCTAAGTCTACGCAGGCAGAATTCGAAATGAGTCTGATGGGAGAACTTAAGTTCTTTATGGGAATCCATATTGATCAAAGATCAAAAGGAACTTATATTCATCAAAGAAAATATACAAAGGAACTTCTGAAGAAATTCAAATTATCAGAATGCAAGCTAGCAAAGACTTGAGTGCCTCCTACATGCATTCTGGAGAAAGAAGAGGTAAGCAGTAAGGTAAATCAGAAGCTATTCAGAGGTATGATAGGTTCTCTCTTATATCTAACCTCTTCTAGACCTGATATATTATTCAGTGCCTGCTTATGTGCTTGCTTCCAATCAGATCCTAGGGAAACTCACTTAACTGATGTTAAAAGAATCTTTAGGTATCTGAAAGGTACTACTAATCTTGGTCTATTTTATAGAAAAACAAGTGAGTATAAATTAGTAGGCTATTATGATGCTGACTATGCTGGAGATAAAATTGAAAGAAAAAGTACTTCTGGAAGTTTCCAATTTCTGGGAGATAACTTGATCTCATGGTCCAGCAAGAGACAATCAACAATTACACTCTCAACAACTAAAGCTGAATACATTGCAATTTCTGGATACAACACTCAGATACTCTGGATGAAGAGTCAGCTAGAAGATTATCAGATATCTGAGAGTAACATTCATATTCTCTGTGATAATACTTCTACTATCTATTTATGTAAGAATCCTATCTTGCATTCTAGGGATAAGCATATTGAAATAAAACATCACATTTTACGTGACTATATTCATAAGGGAATTTTTCACTTAAAATTTTTTGATACAGACCATCAATGGGCTGATATATTTACAAAACCCCTTGCCGAAGATAGGTTCGTGTTCATTCTGGAAAACTTATTTATGAAATTATGTCTAGAATGAAAAGATGTTTTTCAGAATGTAAAAGTCTTCAGAATTATGGATTAGATTATGAGATTGTTTTCTTTCTGACTCTAAAACATGAGCTTTCTGAAGTAAGGAAGTTTTCATGAATCATAAAGGCTCTAATCAGAAGCAATATTATTGATTTGTCTTCCTGATTCTGAATAGTTGTTGCATTAAATGGTTGTCTTGTCGTTTGATTTCACGTGGCTCTTAGGGGCGACAACTGTCCCACTTTCTGAGCATGTGTGATAAAAGCGTGACACATTGGGTTTAACAATTCTTGGAATTAGGTCTAAACCTTTACACTTCCCCCGATGACTGCACACTCCTTTTTGTCATCATTTCAAAATTTTCTATTTAAACCCACTTCACTCACATTTTCACACTACGCACACAATTCTCTCACACTTTTAAGTTTTCAAACTTCAAACAACCTCCTTTCTGTATCTCTCTGCAACTGTTCTTCATATTCATCTTCTTCAAATCAAATGGCTGAACAACAACAATCTTCAAAGGCAACTGATAGTAACAACATGTTGGAAGGAATACCTGAGTTAACCTTTTACACTCCAGTCAATGAGTTAACAGTGTTGTGTGAAACCATCATTGATTTCAGAAACCTAAAGGATAATGGTTTAGATTTCACTGAATCTTTGAATTTTCAAGGATGGAACACCTTCTTTGAGAGACTCACATGCCTAGTTTACCCTTTGTTTCTAAAGCTGTTTTGGGTTCATGTAATTGCTGAGAAGGAAACCATCACTTCCCATGTCATGAATAGGAAGATAGTCATCACTGAGAAGTCCATAGCAGACCTTATTGGTCATGATGGTAAAGGAAAAAGGCTTCATAGTGCGACCATCACTGCTAAGAGAGATGCTGATATTTCTCCTGTCATCTTCAAGGAAGAAACCAATTTTGCTGATGAAAAGGGTCCTAGTGCTAAGGACTTAACAAGGAACCTAAGGGTTTGGTTCAAGATCATTTTGGGTTGCATCAACCACAGGGAAAGTACAAACAGTTCTGACTATATCAACACATGTCAGAAAATCATGTTATTTCTTCTGGAAATGGGTATCAACCTGGGACTTCCATCACTTCTATTTAAGTTCATAAGGGATTATATTAGAGAATCCAAAACTGGTGGATCATCCAAGAAGGCTAGGAGCAAGTTCATTCCTAATGGCAGATTAATTTTAGATATTCTGGTGGAAAGCGGTATGGTGGATGACCTTCTGGTAAGTGGTTTGATAGAAGAGTTGGTGAAGGATGCTGGTAAAGTCTTCTGGGGGAAGAATTTGAAGAGTATGGGTCTTATCTCCAGATTTCAAAGACCAAATGTCATGTTAACTAAGGATGATATCTGTGGTATAACAAATCCCCTTGATAACTATCCTATATTCACTAAAATTGACCCTTCACAGGTTCTGATGGCTTACTTGGATAGCTGTTTAAAGGACAAAACTGAACCTCTGATGGATCCGTTTAACCTTTCAGAAACTTATCTAGATGTCCATGGAAAGATAAACAAGGAGTTCATAGGTGAAGGATCTCCTAGGGCTCAAAATAAGAAGAAAATTTCTATCTTTTAGGACGAAGATGAGGTGCCTCTAAGTGAGCACCAAAAGGCCATGATTCTGAAAGATACTTCTGGGGTCGTCCAATCTTCAAGAGCTTCTGGTAAGCTTCCTTCTGATAACACTTCCTTAAATTATGATTCAATTTCCTCTAGAATCTTACCAATTCCCCTTCCATCTCAATCCACTATTTTTGAACCAATTCCAATTCCACCACCAAAATAAAATCCTCAAATATCAACCCCAATCATAGAAACTCCACCACTAACATCAAATCCCATAATAGAAACTCAAGTTACAGAAAGTCCAATCATAGAAACTCCTTTAGTTTCTGATTCTGTTTTAGAATAACAGATACCACCACCATTATCTCCTCCACAGCTATAAATTTCACCCATCTCACCACCACCAATTGTTTATGCTCCCCAACCAACTAATCCAAACTTTACAACACCTAGAATATCTCCTGCAAGAAGTGCTTCTGAAGGACATGTTTCTGACGGCACTCCTGAAGTTATATTAGACTTTGAACCAGAAATCACCTTCCATTATTCAACCAACACATCCTTATGTTTTTGGTCGTGACTTTGATGAGTCCAAAATCAACCTCACCATAAAATACCCAAAAATACCAAGAAAATCCTCCCCTGACCTTGGTAAGGTTCTGACGGATTTTGACTCTGAATCTAAAAGACGTTTGTAGAAACCAATGACTGTTAGTCATTCTTCTGCAAACCCTGTTGCAAGTGATTCAACATGGGAAGCTTATAGAAGCTAGATGAACTCCAAGATTTCTAAGCTGAAGGATCTTGGTTACACTCTTGCTGAAAGCAAATTCCATTATGGGTTTGTACCCTTAATGGAATTGTGGAAGCTGAGAAATTCCCAATTATGCCTTCTTGCACCACAAATTAAGGAAGCCTCTCCAGAAGCTATGGAAGGAGAAGAAGCTGCTCCGGAAAGAGAGATAGTTCAAAATATTGAATCTGCTTCAGAACTTGTCGCTTATGAACCTCAAGACTCTGTTATGGAAGAAGCTCCTCATCAGATAGTCATCTCAGAAGCTTCTGATTCTCACCCTATTCTGGTTTCTCTCCTGAGAACAATCGAGCAGATCCAGGATGATAATGCAAAGGTCAAAGAACGCCTGGATAAGAAAGATCTTATGTTTCAGCTGATTCCGTCAAGACTTTCTCCTCCTCCCCCATCTCCTCCCAAGAACCCCTATATTTTATTTACTTTAGATTTCTTAAAGTTTTCTTTTGCTTCTTTTCTTTATACTCTGCACTGCCTGTTGGCACTTAATTAATGAAAAATGTTTTGTTTCTGTTTATTTTATTTTTGTCTTTTATCTTTTTGATTGCTGACATAGGGGGAGAAAACATAACGTTCTAAAGGGGAAGAATTAAGTGTTTATTTTGATATCGAAATTCCTAAGTAAAAACCCAAACATTGCTTAAATGTTTCTATTAACAAATACTTCGAGAAAAGTTTGTGAAGTGTTTTTGCAGAGTTATTTCTCAAGAATCAGAATGGTTCTGAATGTGCTACGTCTGAAAATCATGCTTATGAAAAATCAAGGTTCTGAAAACCTTATCCTTCAAGGAAGAAAAGTTTCTAAAGAAAAGTTTGTGAAGTAAAACCTATTGTAATGATGATGTCATCAACAAATACTTTGGACAACATCGACTAGCTTCTGAAGATAAACCAAATTTTGACTGAATATTCACTCTGGTACTTCAAAAGGTAAATCAGGAAAGTGTTCTTTCATTCTGATTTTATCTTTATAGGACTATACATCTCATGGGGAGCTTTGTGTTTATGTAAGATGTATTCTTCTATGATTATCTTGTACAAAATTGTTCATCAAAATACATGTTTTGTCATCATCGAAAAGGGGGAGATTGTTAGAATAAGGTTTGGTTCTGCATCTATACCTTGAGTTTTGATGATAACAATAGTGTATTTGTGTGAGAACATTTTTGGTACCCTAATGGTTTGTTATTGTGTAGCTTTAACAACCAGTTCTGATTCTGATCATATGATGTGAAACATCATCAATTTCTGAACTTTGTGTTTCAAATCCACTTATGCGCCTACCGTTAGATGTTATGAAATGCATCAATATTTTTGTTGCAATGGTCTTTTTTCTTATGTGTTATTTCACCCATCAGAAGCTTCTGAGGAGACACTATATTGCTGCTGCAATGTTCTCTCAGTTCTTGCTTCTGGATGTGGCTTTGATCGCCAAACTTCTTAAGAATGGCAAGCTTCTGAAGTTGTGTTATATAGATGAAGATTCTGAAGATCTCAAAACAGACGATTGAAGTTATCAAGGTTATGACTGAGGATTCTGAAGACTCTTAAGATACTGAAGACCTCAAGCCAGACTACTGATGCTGTCAAGGTTCTGACCCAAGGCTCCGAATTTTCTGAATCCAGCTCTCTACTTCTTCACTTCATGCTTCAATCATCTTTCATATAAAGCCAATGAATTTGAAGATAAGATCAAAATGGGAACATGATCAAATAGTACATGGTACAAATCAAACAACCTTTCCACTACCTGATTCTGTGGGCAAGGACAGTACTATACATCACACTTGTCACAGAATTTGTGGGTGAAAGGACAGTATGTGGTATCATTCATTTCCTATCCAATAGTGGACAACCGCTCAAAGGAGCTTTCCCCATTTTTCCCTCCAACGGTCACATTCTTACACTATATAAGCCTGCATTAGAGACTTTAAGAAAACACTGATTTGCAAAAGTATTTTGAGAAAACTATTTTCTTTGTGAAAAGCTATCATTCTTTGTATACAGTTTTCTTTAAGTGTTTGTTATTCTTTTGTGTAATATTTGCTTGTGTAGAAGCATCTTGTAACACACTAAATATTTTTCAAACTATTTGTTTGAGTCCTTAAGGAGTTTATCCTTGAGAAGACAAATAAAGTTGTTCTTTGTGGTTCTTAAGGAGACTAAGGTTTAGTTGGATCATTGAGAAGACAAAAAAGGTTATTATTTGCGTTTATTGTAATATGTTGATTATAGTGGATTAAGTCCTTGTGTATAAGGCAAAATCACCTTGGCGGGTGGACTGGATTAGCTTTGAGTTCAAGCAAACCAGGATAAAAATCACTGTGTTTTTATCTCTTTGTTATTAACTTGATAGTGGTGGAAAAAGCTTTTTCTTTTAAAACCCAATTCAAACCCCCATTTCTTATGTTTTCACACCTTCAGATTCAAAAACATAAAATTATAATAAAATAAAGCCCATTGTTCAATCAACCAACTAGAGACTAGTTATTCATCCATGAATAAGCCAAAATAACATTTTCATGTGATGTCTTGCCTTATTACTTATTAGACAAAAGGACCAACATGACACATTTTTGAATTTTTAAATTTTGGTGACCGATTTTAATAGATAAAATATGTTAAGAGGCTTTGGAATTTTCCTTATACTTTTTATTTGGGTTTATCAATCAAAGATATTATCAATTGTTATGACTCATTTCCACACTTATTTAATTAATGATAAAATGTGATAATATCTTTGTTTGTCCAAATTTAGCCTCTTAACACATTTTAACATGAATTTAACGATCGATGTTTAAATTTTTCCATCACTAATTAGACAAAAGGACCAATATGAAACATTCTAAGAGTTAAGGGACCAATCTGATACGAAAAATAATTAAGGGACCAATATGAACCCAAGGGTATAATTAAGGGACACAAAATGATATTTTACAGAAGCAAGAATTACCAAGTATTGATGATAAGTATTGAAATTATTATTAAGTTGAATTAAATATTTTACTTGTTGAACAAAAAGTGTCTGAAATTGATTTGAGTAATAATAATAAAAACAAATTATGTGTTTGTAAAATTAAGACAAAATACTCTTTTTGGTCCCTTAACTATATCCTTGGGTTCAGATTGATCCCTTAATTATTTTTCGTGTCAGATTGATTCTTTAACTCTTAAAACGCGTCATACTGGTCTTTTTTGTCTAATTAGCGACTGATTTTTGAATTTTTCTGCCGCTAATTAGACAAAAAGGACCAACATGACACATCTTAAGAGTTAAGAGACCAATCTGACACGAAAAGTAATTAAGGGATCAATCTGAACCCATGAATATAGTTTAGGGACCAAAAAGAGTATTTTTCTTAAAATTAATGATAAAATGTGTTAAGAGGCTAAATTTAGAATTTTCCTTGTACTCTTTATTTAGGTTTTACCAATCAAAGATATTATCATATCTTATGACTCATTTCTACACTTATTTAATTATAATCTCTTAGTAATTCAATCATTAACAACTTAAAGAATTCTCCAATCTCTTGGCAAATTATAATGTAAGGTTAAACTACTACTACAAATAATACTTTTTATGAAAAAACTTTCACATCAATCCACCAATAACTAAGGTATACGTCCATGCAATGTCATCATTTATTTATTTTTCAAATGTATACAATCTATATCCTCGGTTATTCTCTAAATGAGGGAATATAACTATGAGGGAGCTTCCTTCAAATCCCAGTTACTGCATTATATGTTTTATTTTTATTTTTAATTGGTTTAGGGTCACATGGCACCTTTATTTTTCCCTTTTTTATTTTTTATTTATTTGTATTATCCTCAGTTATATTGGTCAACTGATGAATAATATCTTTTGCATTGATTCGCTGTCGTACACGGGTAAAAAAACGAGTTAATAAACATAGTACATGGAAGCGACACTCGAGTCGTATCGTAAGGAATCTTGATTATTTTAACCAACTGATGAAACAAATGAGGGGTTTAAGTCTTCGATTAAGATTATGATTAAAATAATTTGATTACAAATAAGATTAACGAGCTAATCTACTTATTAGGTTTCTGACTTGTCATTGGTTATTATAACTTCAATTCCCTAAGCAGATTTGATTCTTATCCAATTACAATATCGATTGAACAAACACAATTAATTCTATATGATTTACGCTCATATTTTCGAATTAAGTAAACATTTAAAGGTTACGCAAATTAACGAAAAAACTACGTTAAACATGATTAAACTTAGGAACATGCATCTATCGAATTAGTTCAACATATTCTACAAAACTCAAATTAAGCATGAAAGAAACACATAATAATATTGAAAGGAATCGAAATTGAATTGAAAATTATCATAATTTCAAGGTTTGATGGAATCTGAAATCAGTAGACCAACCTTTGGAAATTATCTCTCCATGGAAATTATAGTCGTATTTTCTAATTTCGTGTAAACTATGAATACCTAGCAGTAGCATTATGTTTTAACTAAAATACTGCAAGAAATCGGGCTTTAAGAATACCCGACCTGAAAGCATACATTTAGCTCAACAAACTGATTATTTTATTAAGTATGGAACAAAATTCAATTTGTATATTCTGTAGTCCGAATTGGATTTTGGAATCAACATAAAATTTGTATTTTTTCCTCTTACCTTTCCAATGCGTATTAGAACCCGTCAAGCGGAATCTCGTAGCTTAAGTTATGAACTGCATAGTGTAAGACCCCAATTTTGACCCTAAGATCCCTCATGCAATTCCATCATAAGCATTAGCATTGGGATCATGTCTTGGCATCCTCCTTACCCCTCTTTCATTGGGTTTATTTTGGGAGAAATCACCAAGCACTTTGTGATTATATCATACTTGTATATTATCATTTACTAACCAAAATACCAAAAAATATATCTTTGCATTTGCCTAACTCTTTTGTAGGAAGGGCATGATCTCATTGATTCATCAAGATCACATCTAGGGTTTAAGACCCTCATGAACAAAGAGCACAACCAAGAATTGATTCAAGAATGGTTATGAACATCATATATGAGTCCTAATGATCTCTACATGTTATATTGATCAAGTTTGCTTCAAGAGTTTGAGGGTGTTTTGCCTCGGAAACCCTAGTTTGACTGGGTATCTTGTGTAACATCTCCAACAAGATATCTCGCCAATTGATCAAATTTCTCAAGGGACACTTCAAATTTCAACATCTTATGCATATATGATCTACCATGAGCCAATAAAGTCAAGAGAAGTGGAAATTAGCAAGTTGGTTGATGGTGGTTGGCCAGATGAATTCATTTGATCAAAATTGGGTCTCCCTAGACCCTATCTCCTACAATTTTCACAATATGAAAATGATTCCAAGAGAAACCTTACTCTAAATGACATTACAAACAACTCTCATGTTGAGACCTAGAGCTAGTTTTTCTTGGAAAATCATTTTCTATGTTGAAAGATTATAGGTCATTTTGTCTAAACCCTAATTTGAAAGTCAACTTCCCAAGGCCATAACTTGCTCAATTTTTATGATATGAAAGATTTCCAAATTGCAAAATCTAATTCAATGTGTCTACTTCAACTTTTATGTTTGGAGTGGTAGCTAATTCAACTTTTTTGGAGCATGTGATATGAGGCTACATTATAGGTCACTTTTGACCTATACCATTGATCAAGTGATTTTTCCAAACTTAAAAAATGCATAACTCTATCATTTCAAATCCAAATGACATGAAATTGGTGACCATTTTTAAGGTCTTTGAGACATCTACAACTTTGATGAATACACTTTTCTCATTTGAAGCTCCTATAAAAAGTTAAGCAAGGTGGAATATTGAGACATATGGCTTGACACTTAGAAAATTTTTGATATGTCAAATTTTTCCAAACTTCCACCTAAACTTTCTCCAAGTTCCAAACTCCAAATGAAAAAGTGTTCAACATCAAACTTTTTCCTCTTGATCTCACCTTTCCAAAGAGCTCAAATTCATTCAGTCTGGATGAGAAATGCATAGGCTTCGCATGGCCTTACCAGACTGATATCATTTGGCATGGATCCAACTTCAAGCAACAATGTGCAAGTGCCTTGCAATCCAATCAAGCTTCAAAGCATCTGAACTTCAAATTTGGAATTTTAGCTATCATTCCATGGGCCTATGCGATCCCATGCACCATTCCATCATCATTTGGCCAATTTTGGAAAGTGGAAAGAGTGTGCATATATCACATGGATTTGGCTATAAATACAACTGCATTTGCTCAGAAATCACACACACATTGCGCCAGCTTTGAATCTCCATTGAAAACCCTTCATTCTCATAGGATAACCCTGATAAATTCATTTGAATTTGAGCTTGAATCTCCACTGTTTTGGAATTCAATTCTCCAGGAGTCCATTGCTTCTAAACCTTTCCATTCCTCTTCTGCAAGCAATTGAAGTGAATCCAAGCACAATTCAGATCAAGATCCATCAAGTTCAGACCTCCATTGAAGGTAATTTGCAGAAATTTTAAACTCTTTAATTCTCTTAAATTGTTTCTCAATTTCATTGATTCTTTGGTTGTCTGAAATCCTATCAATGTAGGTAAGAAGATTGAGTTGCTTTGAGGCCAAATCGAAGCAACTCAGATCATGTACCTCATTTTTCAATTCCACATATCTCTTAATATATTTGGAATTGGAGGAATTGGAGGTCATATTCGTGCTCAGTGATGTTTTTTCTTTAAGATCATATCCCTGTTTGTTATTTTGGTGATGGTTCATGTTGACCAGTCCGGTGAAGCTCACCGGAGAAGACAACCGGAGCTCTGGCTCCAGTGATGATGTGTCTTGTGTCTGAACCACTTGATCCAAGTCTCATGTTCTAATCTGGATCGTTCCTTGTGATTACTCCATTTGCCACGCGGTTGACTCAGGTGTACATGGAACGCGTGTTTTGGATCATCAGATCTGCCACCTCAATTAATGAGGGATATCTGATGGTCCACGTAATTTAGCATTTTCTGAATTTTATTTTAATTGCATTTTCTTCAATAATTCATATTAAATTCAATATTGATCCAAAAAATATGGGACTTTCACCAAAAATTCTCAAATATTTTTCTCTTCAACATTTTGAATTAAAATTATTTTTTGGATCATTATTAATATTTTTCATGAATTAATTGATTTTGAATTTGTTTTTAATAGTTTAAAAATATTTTTAAATGTCCAAAAATTCTGAAATTTTTTCTCCAAGGTCCTTTGACCTTGTTTGACCTATGATAAATCTCATGGCCATTTCTTTGGTGTTTTGATGAGATTTTAGGATTTGGACAAAACATATTTGAATTTAATGCATTATTTTATTATTTTAATTGAATAAATGCCATTTTAATTATGTTGACCATTTGTGTTGACTTAATTGAGTTTAATTGTTTGTTGTTGTGCCTTGGTCAAGGTTGATTTGACTTTATCAAATTAATATCATTGGATTTAGGGCATTGATGGAATGTGCATTCCATCTCCCAAAATGAATGAATGATATTAATTTGGTAAAAATCCTCCTTTGACCAATTTTTGATCTCATTCATCCCTTTCCCTCTTCATCTAATTCCCCTTCTTCATTCATTCATTTCCATTTGGCCAATGACATCTCAAAGTCCTAATGCTAGTTGATTGAAAGATTAACATGAGTATGGATGAGATTAGGCCACACATTTTGCATATTTTGTGTGTGTGGTATGTTTAATGAGCATAGTTCTTAATATTATGTCTCCAACATGCATTAACACCAAAAGTTTATTGCCCGACCTCAAATAGTTGTGACTTCTACATAAGTCCAATTACGATTGCTTAACATAGCTCTAAATTTGTGACACAAAAGGCATAAGCATTCTAGTTAGTGAGATTGTAAGTCTCCCCTCTTCCATGGTATTGTGTGGAAACTTGGCCTTCTTTCCTTCCTTTGGAAGATGTTTTGGTTCAAGGATCCATGCTTGTGGTAAGTGGGTTGAGTGTTCTCCAAATAATGTCTTGAAATGAAAAGCAAAACAAAACTAACCTCTAACTTACTAATCATTAACCTTTAATTTCAAGCTTTTACTTTAATGCAATTTACTTTTAGCACTTTATACCATTTGCCATTATACATATCATTATAATTGTTTATGTTAATATAATTTTCACTTTGTCCACTTGGACCATATTGTGTGTAGCGGGATATTCATGATCATTAAGTTATTGACAAGCTAAAGATCAATTAGCAAGAGTCACCACCACGCTTTTATTGTTTCCAAGGGAAAAGGGAAAAAGTACGAACAAAACCCAACTAGTAAGAAGTTTTCAAATAAAAACTAATAAAAGTCAGAGATCACAGGTAAGGGGGTTGGTTACACAGAGGGAAGGTGTTAGCACCCAAAGTGTCCTAGGTACTCCTAGGGAGCCCTTTTTGTGTGCATATGAATTTTGTACAAAGTAATGTTTACAAATAAATAGAATGGGGGGATGAGAAAAGAATTGATTAATTATATTTTTGTGTTTG
This sequence comes from Lathyrus oleraceus, assembly GCF_024323335.1. NCBI lineage: Eukaryota > Viridiplantae > Streptophyta > Magnoliopsida > Fabales > Fabaceae > Lathyrus > Lathyrus oleraceus. The sequence continues at coordinate 111,796,154 of NC_066580.1, forward strand.
ACAAGACCTTCGGTCTTGTGTCTACGTACCACATAAAAATGAGGGATCAAAACCTCGTAATTCGTGCTAGAAATTTCAAAATGAGTATGTTGGTTTTTAACAAAATTTAAGCTTGAAAGGCACAAAGGCCTAAAATGGTTTGAATGGGTTAGTTCTTTTTGACATTTTTGAAAGTTTAAGTCAAGTATGATTAAGTTTATTTACAAGTTTGATTTAAGAAAATGATTTTGAAAAGGCAATGGCATAAGGCCAAAGTTTCTATCTTTTTGAAAGTGGTAAAAGTTTAGAACAAAAGTAGTTCACACAAAGAAGGTTTTGAAACTGGAGGGAGAGATTTTGAAATTAAAGAAATGGGGAAAATATGAAGAGACTATCCTATGTACAAGAATTTAAAAGTTTAAAGTTGAAAAGATCTGACCAAATGGAAGCAATCCAATAGACAAGTATATCAATAGAAACCCAAAATTCCCTTGGACTTTTTAGAATCAGACAACACATAAATGCATAATTATATCAGTCTTGAAGAGCAAAGGCATCAAATAAAGATGGCCTCATCCAAGCTTATCCACTCCAAAGATCTTCTAAAAAATAGCCGATGTAGCAGATGAATTCCACAAGTCACAGGTTCAACATAACAGCTTAATAATGATCAATGTTGCAGATGAATCTGGAGGGATCTTGAATGATGTATCAGATGAATTCAAACTTGTAAGTTCTTGGTTCTTCAATAATTTTGTAATGGCCAAGTCCATTAGCAAAGGAAGGTTGCCTAAGTTCTAAGTCCAATTGGGGAGATCAAAACAACAGTCTACTCAAAAGTCTTTTAGCGTTTTTGTTATTATTATGTGCATTAGTGGTCAAAGACCAAACAAACAAGCAAACAAGATAATATCACACAATATGGTCCAAGTGGACAAAGTGAAGATTACATAAACATAAACAATTAGAATGATATGTATAATTATAATAAAACAATAAAAGTAAATTGCATTAAAAGTAAAAGCTTGAAAGTAAAAGTTAATGGTTAGTAGGTTAATAGTTAGTTTTGTTTTGCTTTGGATTTCAAGACATTATTTGGAGAACACTCAACCCACTTGCCACAAGCATGGATCCTTGAACCAAAACATCTTCCAAAGGAAGGAAGGAAGGTCAAGTTTCCACACAACACCATGGAAGATGGGAGACTTACAATCTCACTAACTAGAATGCTTATGCCTTTTATGTCACAAATTTAGCACTATGTTAAGCAATCGTAATTGGACTTATGTAGAAGTCATAACTATTTGAGGTCGGGCAATAAACTTTTGGTGTTAATGCATATTGGAGACATAGTATTAAGAACTATGCTCATTAAACATACCACACACAAAAATATGCAAAGAGTGTGACCTAATCTCATCCATACTCATGTTAATCTTTCAATCAATTAGCATTAGGACTTTGAGATGTCATTGGCCAATGAAAATGAATGGATGAAGAAGGGGAATTAGATGAAGAGGGAATGGGATGAATAAGATCACAAATTGGTCAAATGAGGACTTTTACCAAATTAATATTATTCATTCATTTTGGGAGATGGAATGTACATTCCATCCATCCCCTAAATCCAATAATATTAACTTGACAAAGTCAAATCAACCTTGACCAAGGCCTAACAACAAATGAGAAACTCAAATAAGTCAATCCAAATGGTCAACACAATTTAAATGACATTTATTCAATTAAAAATATCAAAATAATGCATTAAATTCAAATATGTTTTGTCCAAATCCTAAAATCACATCAAAACACCAAATAAATGGCCATGTGATTTATCATAGGTCAAACAAGATCAAAGGACCTTGGATAAAAAAATTCATAATTTTTGGACACTTAAAAATATTTTTAAACAATTAAAACAAATGAAAAATCAATTAATTCATGAAAAATATTAATAATGATCCAAAAAATAATTTTAATTCAGAATATGAAAGAGAAAAATATTTGAAAATTTTCAGTGAAAGTCCCATATTTTTTGGATCAATATTAAATTTATTATGAATTATTGAAAATAATGGAATTAAATGAAAAATCTTAAAATGCAAAAATACGTGGACCATCAGATCTCCCTCATTAATTGAGGCGGCGCGCGTTCCACCAACACGTGAGTCAACTGCGCTGCAAACTTGTTAATCACAATGCACGGCTAAGATTAGAACACAGGAATTGGATCACACGCTCTAGACCTCAAACACATCATCACCGGAGTCATAGTTCCGGTTGTCTTCTCCGGCGAGCTTCGTCGGACTAGTCATCATCAACCATCACCAAAATTTCAAACAAGGACATGATCAAATAGAAAACATCACTGAGCATGAATATCACCTCCATTTCTTCCAATTCCAACTATATTGAGAGATATGTGGAATTGAAAAATTAGATTAGCACCAAAATAACTCAAACACCTTGCCTACATTGGTAGGACTTCAGCCAATACAATAATCAAGAGAATTGAGCAATAAACAAGGAGAATCGAAAAGATAAAAAATTCTGCAAATTACATTCAATGGAGGTCTGAGCTTGCTAGATCTTGATTTGAATCGTGCTTTGCTTCACTTCAATTGCTTGCAGAAGAGTAAGGAATGACTTAGAACCAATGGACTCCTGGAGAATTGAATTACAAAACAGTGGATATTCAAGCTCAAATTCAATTGAATTTTTCAGGTTTATCCTCTTGGTATGAAGGGTTTTTTGTGGGGAATCAAAGCTGGCGCAATGTGTCTGTTCATTCTGAGCAAATGCAGTTCAATTTATAGAGAATTCAAATGATAATTGTACACTCCTTCAAGTTTCCAATTTTGGCAAAATTGAAAGTCCAAATTTGAAGTTCAGATGTGTTGAAGCAAGCTTGGAATGCAAGGCATTAAACATTGATACTTGAATTTGGATCCATGACACATGATACCAGCCTGTTTAAGCCATGCGCAGCCTATGCATTTCTCATCCAAAATGAATAAATTTTAGCTCTTTGGAAAGGTGAGATCAAGAGGAACAAGTTTGATATTGAACACTTTCTCATTTGGAGCTTGGAACTTGGAGATATTTGAGGTGGAAGTTTGGAAAATTTTGACATATCAAAAAATTTCTAAGTGTCAAGCCATATGTCTCAATATTCCACCTTGCTTAACTTTTTATAGGAGCTTCAAATGAGAAAAGCGTCTTCATCAAAGTTGTAGCTCTCTCAAAGTACTTCAAAATGGTCAGCAATTTAATGTCATTTGGATTTGAAATGATAGAGTTATGAATTTTTGAAGTTTGGCAAAATCACTTGATCAATGGTATAGGTCAAAAGTGACCTGTAATGTAGCCTCATATCACATGTGCAAAAACGTTGAATTAGATCTCACTTAAAACATAAAAGTTAAAGTAGACACATTGAATTTGATTGTGCAACTTGGAAATATTTCATCTCATAAAAATTGAGCAAGTTATGGCCTTGGGAAGTTGACTTTCAAATTAGGAATTAAACAAAATGACCTATAATGTTTCAACATAGAAAATGATTTTCCAAGAAAAACTAGCTCTAGGTCTCAATATTAAAGTTGTTTATAATGTCACTTAGAGTAAGTTTTATCTTGGAATCATTTTCATATGGTGAAAATTGTAGGAGATAGGGTCTAGGGAGACCCAGTTTTGATTAGATGAATTCATCTGGCCAACCACCATCAACTAACTTGCTAACTTTCAATTCTCTTGAATTTCTTGGCTCATTGTAGATCATATATGCATAAGATGATAAAATTTGATGTGTCCCTTGAGAAATTTGATCAATTGGTGAGATAGCTTGTTGGAGAAGTTACTCAAGATACCCAGTCAAACTAGGGTTTCCAAGGCAAATCACCCTCAAACTCTTGAAGAAAACTTGATCAATATAACATGTAGAAGAAAATGGGACTCATATATAATGATCATAACCATTCTTGAATCAAGTCTTGATTGTGCTCTTTGTTCATGAGGGTCTCAAACCCTAGATCCGATCAATGAATCAATGAGATCATGCCCTACCTACAAAAGAGTTAGATAGATACAAATACATATTTTTGGTATTTTGGTTAGTGAAATGATAAGATACAAGTGTAATATAATCACATGATGCTTAGTGATGTCTCCCAAAACAAACCCAATGAAAGAGGTAAGGAGGATGCCAAGGAATGTCCCTATGCTAATGTATATGATGAAAGTGCATGAGGGATCTTAGGGTCAAAATTAGGGTCTTACAGCTGCCCCTATTTAGGGACATTCTAACTGAGGAGGCGAAGGTAAAAATCTTCAACTCGACTAAGTAGAATGGGCTTAAATAACATCATAGAGAAACAAATTTTGGTCCCTAAGAGACCTCATGATGCATATGATATGAATGCAAAAGTTAATGCTTTGTGGGGAAACATTGCCACAAAGGAAAAGATATCAGAGAGATCGAAAATCCGCAGAAGTATAATGCATTCCACAAGGAAAACTCACTGGGGAGACAAAGACTCTGGGGGATAAACATGGGTCATGCATAGGCTAGTCTACGACTTAAAACTACTGGGAGACTCGAGGGATTCCACACAAAGTGGAAGGACTCAGCCGAGGAAATAACATCTGCAGGGGATACGAATAAGTCAGGATAACACTGAATATTCGACTTATGCAGGGGAGAAATAAACATCTGCGGGGGTACGAGTAAGATTGAAATACTCAACTCACGATGGAGACAAAACGATTTCACTAACGAAAACACACTCAACTCAACTGGGGAAGAAATAAACTTCAACACAGGAGGAGTAGAAATCTATTACCTACTACATGCTACTGGGTAAGGAGATAATAAAAATCTGACAGAGAGAACATCCGTCATCAGTTAAGATGAACATATCAAGGATGACTCGCTAAGGAAAATCCAGGAGGAATATTCATTACTAGTTACTGGGTAAGAATAGCCTTGCTGGGGAAAACTGCAGAGGATAGGATTTAGAACTACCAGTTATTGGGCAGAAGACCATGGGTGAGAGTATCCGTCATTGGTTAGGATGAACATATCAAGGATAAACTCAACAGGGAAGAAAATCTGTCATCGGTTAAGATGAACATATCAAGGATAGACTTGCCTGGGGATGTCAAGGAGGATGCCCGTCATCGGTTAGGATGAATATATCAAGGATATACCAACTGAACAAAAGGGAATTACGTCTATCGAAAACTGGATAGAAAACCGTCGGAGAGAGAATCCGTCACCGGTTAGGATGAACATATCAAGGATTAAACTCTGCGAGGGGACAAAGTAGGATTTACAACTACCGATTATTGGGTAGAAGACCAATCAAAGAGAAAATCAGTCACTGGTTAAAGTGAATATATCAAGGATAAATTCAGAAAAGGGGAACCAAAAGGATTTACAACTACCGGTTACTGGGTAGAAGACCAAATCAAAGAGAAAATACGTCACTGGTTAAAGTGAACATATTAAGGATAGACTCTGTTGAGGAGATAAAATAGGAATTACATCTATCGGTTACTGGATAGAATACCACAGAAGAGAAAATCCGTCACTGGTTAAAGTGAACATATCAAGGATTGACTCCGCTCAAGGGAAACAATAGGATTTACAACTACCGGTTACTGGGTAGAAGACCAAAGAAGAGAATATCTGTCACTGGTTAAAGTGATCATATCAAGGATAGACTCCTGAGGGGGAATGAAAGATATTCGTCATCGGTTAAGATGAACATATCAAGGATATACTTTCAGGGGACTTTACTGGAGAGAAAAAAAAGGTACTTTTGCCGGGTATTGGGCAAGAAGTAACAAACTGCAAACTAAGAAGAATATTACCAGTTACTGGGTAATAGACTCTTAGGGGACCAAGATATCTATCTAGGTACGAGCTAGAAAGAAAACAGTCAATCAAGAATCAACCCAATGAGGACATAACTCAAGGGGAGTAATTCCATCCAGAAAATTTGCTGGAGAGGAAACTGAAATAACAATCATTCACGAGGAAATAAACTCAGTGGGGAAACAGAGAAAGGTTAAAGTCTTTTCTGCTTAGGAGCTGACACTCTACAATTGAAGGAGGACAGACACTAGATTTGGTATGGGGATAAAGTATCGCCATATCAGGGAATGAGAATCTCAAATCAAATATGTAGATGAAGGATATGCAGATCATGAATTTATATGAATGTATATGCGTATCTATATATGGTGATTATGCTGACAAAACGATCACAGAGGATACAAAGGTGTCGCAAAGAAATTGAACCACCGGTACAATCCTCGGTCAATCCACGACAATCATGGAGAAAAACTTCCGGAAAACAGAGAGATCAACATCTCGAAGGCTCAACCTTGGCTGGGGAAGGAGATCTGCTGAAGATAAAACATCCAAACCGTAGGGAATTTTAGGTCAGCACCATAAAATGGGAGACAACCCTACTGGGGAACAAATCAAACTGCTGCTCAGGAACCAAGGGGAAACTCTGACTGGGAGCAAAGATACGACAACTGGTGGGGACACCAAGGCGATCTACTGGGGAGAGATTAAACATTTCTGATGATCATCCATCTGCTAAGGAAACAGCGAACTCCGCCGGGAAGACTGAAACTCTGATGGGGACAAGAACATGCCGCAACCAACTCAGCTGGGGAATCCCAACACTCTACCGGGGAACTGAATCCGCTAGCTGGGAATAGCAACACTCTCTGTGGAAATGAATCAACACTGATGTCTAGAGATACTCGAAGAGTTACTGCTTGGGGAACCTCAGATGCTTCGCACTTAAGAACTTGCTTCTTACTGAAATGTTGTTGATATTACTGTTACTGGCTTTTGGAAAAGTTCTCGCTTTTCTTTATTAAAGAAAACTGGATTTGATTTAAAATTTAATTTTAAAATGATCATAATAAAATTTAAAACTATTGGCTGAAGTAAATAAGAGTAGAAATAATTTGGATAAAAGCTCAACTTTATTTAATAGGATGGTAGCCTGTAAATGACGAGACTCCATAGATTTTACAAATTTAAAAATGGTAATTTTCATGGAAAAGTTTACATCGAATACAAATGATCCTTAATTCCTCTACCAAAATTTGATATCCACTGTGCTCTTGACCGCTACTGAAGATGAACCAACGTTAACCCTTGTGCTCAAACAAGTCTTCAAAATCACTGAAGATCAACGGAATGCAGTTACTTGCCATAATCCCTAGTTTTTGCATAAGTTTCCCCAAGATGGGGTACTCAACTTATCGGGAAATCATTTATGTTTTATGTCTCTAATTTTTGCCTGGATCGCCCTTTCAGGTTTTCAATCCACCGAGACGCTCTTTTTTGCCTAAGCCGCCCTTTCGAGTTTTCAACTTAGCGAGCTGTTCTTTTATTTTTTAGGCGAAGTATTTCTTGACTGCATCTGCGTTCACAGGACGAGTGAACTCTTCACCATCCATAGTTGTAAGAATCAGGGCACCGCTTGAAAAAGCTCTCTTAACAACATATGGGCCTTCATAATTGGGAGTCCATTTTCCTCTAGAATCTGGCTTGAACGACAAACTCTTCTTGAGCACAAGGTCTCCTTCTCTGAACACTCGAGGTTTGACCTCCTTATCAAAAGCTTTCTTCATTCTTTGTTGATATATCTGACCGTGACACATGGCAGTCAATCTCTTCTCTTCAATCAAATTCAGCTGATCAAACCTGGTCTGACACCATTCAACCTCGGTCAACTTGGCTTCCATGAGCACACACAATGAAGGAATCTCAACCTCTACGAGGAGCGCTTCTTCCATACCATAAGCAAGAGAAAAGGGATTTCCCCTGTTGAAGTGCGGACGGATGTACGATACCCATGTAAAGCAAACGGGAGCATCTCATGCCAATCCTTATACGTGACAATCATCTTCTGGATAATCTTCTTGATGTTCTTGTTTGCAGCCTCAACAACCCCATTCATCTTGGGTCTATAGGGAGAAGAATTATGATGTGCAATCTTGAAGTCTTTTCAAAGAGCTTCCACCATGTTATTCAAGTTCGATCCATTATCAGTAATGATCTTACTTGGCACACCATAACGGCATATGATCTGATTGTTGATAAACCTTACAACAACTTGCTTGGTTACATTTTCATACGATGCCGCTTCAACCCATTTTGTGAAGTAGTCAATCGCCACTAAAATGAAACGACGTCCATTCGAAGCCTTGGGTTCAATCATCCCAATCATATCAATTCCCCACATGGAGAAGGGCCACGGGGAAGAGATAACATTTAATAGTGTCGGAGGAACATGAATCTTATCAACATAAATTTGACACTTGTGGCATTTCTTCACAAACTTGCAACAGTCAGATTCCATTGTCAGCCAATAGTAACCTGCTCGTAACATCTTATTTTCCATTGCATGTCCATTGGAGTGAGTACCAAAGGAACCTTTGTCCACTTCAGTCATCAGCAAGTCTGCTTCGTGTCTATCCACGTATCTGAGCAAAACCATGTCGAAGTTTCTCTTGTACAGTATATCACCATTCAAGTAGAAATTACCGGCTAATCTTCTCAAAGTCTTCTTATCTTTCAAAGATGCCCCAGGCGGGTAAATCTGACTTTGGAGGAAACATTTGATGTCGTAATACCACGGCTTTTCATCTTTGATCTCTTCAACAACAAACACATGAGCTGGCCTATCAAGACGCATCACAGACAAATTGGGAACTTCATTCTAATACTTCACTACAATCATTGATGCCAACGTTGCAAGAGCATCTGCCATCCAGTTTTCATCTCGAGGGATATGATGAAACTTAACCTTTGTAAAGAAAGTTGAAATCCTCCTCGCATAATCTCTATATGGTATCAAAACGGGTTGATTTGTCTCCCATTCTCCTTTGATCTAATTCACAACCAAAGTCGAATCACCGAAGACATCCAAATACTTTATTCTGAGATTCATGGCCTCTTCAAGCCCCATAATGTAAGCTTCATATTCTTCCATGTTGTTTGTACACTTGAAAGTTAATCTAGCTGTAAATGGAAAATGCGTGCCTTGAGGAGTAATAATCACTGCCCCAATGCCATTTCCATATTGATTAACAGCTCCATCAAATACCATGCCCCAACGGGAACCAGGTTCTGGCCCTTCTTCTAGCAATGGTTCATCACAATCCTTCATTTTCAAGTACAAACTCTCTTCATCAGGAAAGTCATACTGTACTGATTGATAATCTTCAATTGGTTGGTGAGCCAAATGGTCAGCCAAGATACTACCTTTGAATGCTTTCTGAGATCGGTATTCTATATCATACTCTGATAACAACATCTGCCAACGGGTGATCCTCCCAGTTAAAGCAGGCTTCTCAAATATATACTTGATTGGATCCATTTTGGATATCAACCAAGTGGTATGATTCAACATATACTGACACAGACGCTTAGCAGCCCAAGCCAATGCGTAACAAGTCTTCTCAAGCATTGAATACCGAGTCTCACAGTCGGTGAACTTCTTACTGAGATAGTAAATTGCAAATTCTTTCTTTCCAGTCTCATCTTGCTGACCAAGAACACAACCCATACTATCTTCTAGCACAGTCAAATACATGATCAACGGTCTTCCTTCAACAGGTGGAGACAAAATCGAAGGTTCAAGCAAATATGCCTTGATACTATCAAAAGCTTTCTGACAGTCTTCGGTCCAATCACAAGACTGATCTTTCCGAAGAAGCTTGAATAGAGGTGCACATGTGGCAGTCATGTGGGAAATGAATTTGAAAATATAATTCAAGCGGCCGAGAAAACCTCTTACTTGCTTGTCAGTTTTAGGCGCAGGCATCTCTTGTATTGCTTTGACCTTGGCAGGATCAACCTCAATACCCCTCTCGCTGACAATAAATCCCAACAACTTACCAGAACGAACACCAAAAGTACACTTATTGGGATTCAAGCGGAGTTTGTACTTCCTCAAACGCTAGAATAACTTCAACAAATGCTCAACATGTTCCTCTTCATCAATTGATTTAGCAATCATGTCATCGACATACACTTTTATCTCTTTATGCATCATGTAATGAAAAAGAGTAGGCATTGCTCTCTGGTAAGTCGCACCAGCATTCTTTAGACCGAAAGGAATCACTCTATAACAGAATGTTCCCCAGGGTGTAATGAATGTGGTCTTCTCCATATCCTCGGGTGCCATCTTAATATGATTATATCCGGAAAATCCATCCATAAACGAAAAGACTTTAAATTTAGCAGTATTGTCTACCAACATATCAATGTGTGGCATAGGGAAATCATATTTCAGACTGGCTTTATTCAAATCTCTATAGTCAACACACATGCAGACTTTTCCATCTTTCTTTGGCACAAGCACAATATTGGCCACCCATTACGAATACTCAGCAGTTACAAGGAAATCGGCATCAATCTGCTTCTGGGCTTCCTCCTTGATCTTCATAGCCATATCAGGATGCGTTCTTCTCAACTTCTGCTTGACTGGCGGGTATTCTGGCTTCAACGGCAATCTATGCTCCACAATCTCAGAATCCAACCCAGGCATGTCTTGATAGGACCTAGCAAACACATATGAATATTCTCGAAGAAGATCAATCAACCCCTTCTTAGCATCTGGACACAGTCGAGACCCAATCTTGACTTCCTTCACATCATCCTCGGAACCCAAGTTGACTAGCTCAATCTGCTCTTCAAACGGCTAAATAATCTTTTCATCTTGCTCCAAAAGACGAGACAATTCATCACTCACCTCTATTTCACTTTCCTCCTCGGCTTCAAACACAGGGAATTCAAAATTTGGAGAAGGAGAAGGATCATTGTATTCAATGGGGTTAGGAACCAACCTGCATAATTATTTGATATTTTGATTTTAGAGAAGTGAATTTGTGACCAAATATTATGCAGATGGACAATTATATTGTTTATTTATGTTTTTTATGATTACCATTTTCAGAAATAAGCAAAAAGTAAAAACAAACATCATAGATGTGGATGAATATAATTAATTTTGTTGATGATCAATTTAAAATGCCCAAATAATGTTCACTTCTCCCTTAAGAATAGGAGAAGGATTTTTAAAATATAAAAGCAATTACTTAGATTGATGCAAAATAATAGGAATATCAACAGCAGTCCAATTGTTGCATGTCTGTCCATGCGTTATAAAGTTGGTGCAGTCTTCCTCTTCACTGTCCTCTAGCACAACAACTAAGTGTTGTTCATTCCCATTGTAGGTGTTTAATTGGCTGCATTGTATGGTAAAACACTAGCTGGATTCTAATGTCTTGACTAATGTCATGACATGTTGTGAAGACGTTTGTGTGACTGCATTGGAGGTTAGAGTATCTAACTGTACTCTGATGTCTTGACTAATGTCATGACATACCTGAGTAACTTACTGCAGGATTAGCTAATACAGGATTTATTGAATGTCAAATTGGATGTGGTGACATTCATCCCTGTCAGCAGATACTGAGGAATAGAACAATTGGTGTTCTGTTAGAGCTCAGTATTCATTTGCAGTCTGGTTATCAAGGAAATACCAGACCTGGCATAAGGCCTACTATATGAATGTCAAACTGGATGTTATGACATTCATCATGGACAACATATACTGAATAATAGACAGAGTGGTGTTCTGCTACACTTCAGTATGTTTCTTAGTCTGTTCTTCAAGAGGATAACAGAACTGACTTAAGGCCAAATGTGTAAATGTCAAATTGGATACTTTGACATTTATTAATGTAAGCTGTTACTGTAGTATGGTCATTTTGGTCATATACAGGTCAGCAAAATTGTACAGTCTGTTTTCTGGAAAAACAGACTTAGCATATGATCCTTGATGTCAAGCTGAATGTCGTGACATTCATTCCTGACAGCATATGCTATATTGTAGGTTGTTCAGTTTTCTGTTTCAGTTTTTTCTCAGGCTATTCTTCAGGGATTCAACAGCTGAGAGAAAATCCAGGAAATCAACAACCAAGCTACATTTAATGAACCTAACAAATAGCCTATTTGTTAGTAACCTAGATGTGGAATTTAGGGGAACTCGCGTGACCTTAAATTCAGGAGAATACAAGTGCAAAGGCCCAAGTACTGCAATATAAAAGGAAGTCGTTCCTTCATTCAGAACTGGGGATTTTGAGGCGTGAAGATTTAGTGTGTCCATCATACTTCACTGCTGTATTTTTGTGAGTCTTGTATTAGACATATCTTGTAAGCCAAGCCATTATCACGTAGATGATTGCTTTGGCATAGGGTGTTCATTGAGTTGTAAGTGTTGTGTCGCTCAAAGCTTTTAAGCGTGAGTGCTGTGTATCTTGATTAAAGCTGTTAAGCACAATCAAGAGTTGTTTGAAGTGTGACTTCAAAATTGTCTTTAATATTATTTAAAGGTAGTAATCACTGAGGTGATTGAGGGGGAGTGAGTAGGAACTCTGATCTTAGAGTAAGATTGAAATTGCATTGGGTAGGGATTAAGTGAAGAGTTGTAAACGGGTGAGTTTAGCTTTGAATTAATACTACTGATAGTGGATTTCCTCCCTGGCTTGGTAGCCCCCAGATGTAGGTCATGTTGGACTGAACTGGGTAAACAATTACTTGTGTTATTTACTGCACTTACATTTAAGTTCTGCATAATTCTTGTCTGTGCAGAATTGGATGTCATAACAACCCGTGTGACATCTAAAGTCTGATAACTAGAATTTCAATTGGCATCAGAGCAGGCACCCTGCCTGTTAATTTCTGGGTGAGATCTAGGGAAGTTACTTTCTATTACCATGGACAAGGATATAGGACACTCAAATAGACCGCCCATGTTGGATGGCTCTAACTATGATGACTGGAAGCCTCGTATGATAGCCTTCTTAAGGTCTCTAGATAGCAAAGTCTGGAGAGCTGTCAACAAAGGATGGGAACATCCAACAAAGACAGATGAAGATGGAGTCAGTGTGCAGATTCCTGAAGAAGAGTGGGACAAGGAGCAAGAGGCATTAGCTCTTGGAAATTCCAAGGCCTTGAATGCATTGTTCAATGGAATCAGTAAGAACATCTTCAGGCTGGTGCACCACTGTGAACTAGCTAAGGAAGTTTGGGATACCCTCAAGGTAACTCATGAAGGTACTTCCAAGGTGAAGATGTCCAAACTTCAGATGCTGACCACCAAGTTTGAAAATCTGAGGATGAAAGAGGATGAGACTATCCATGACTTTCACATGAATATTCTTGAAATTGCAAACACCTCTGGTGGACTAGGTGAGAAAATGGCTGAAGAGAAACTTGTAAGAAAGATTCTCAGGTCCTTGCCTAAGAGATTTGCTATGAAGGTCACAGCCATAGAGGAGGCGCAGGACATCTGCAATATGAAGGTGGATGAGCTAATTGGTTCTCTCCAAACCTTTGAAATGGGCTTGTGTGAGAATGCTGAAAAGAAGAACAAAAGTGTAGCTTTTGTATCTAATGCTGAAGAGGAGTCAGAAGCAGGATACACTGGAGGTGATGAAAGCATATCAGAAGCCTTAGCCATGCTTGGGAGACAGTTCAACAAGTTCGTGAAGAAGATTGATCAAAGAGGTAGACCTAATGTCAAGAACATCCCGTATGACATTAAGAAAAGATCAACTTCTGAAGAGAAGTTCAACCACGGAAAGGGAATCCAGTGTCATGGTGGTGAAGGGTATGGACACGTCAGAGCTGAATGCCCTACTTACCTCAAAATGCAAAATAAGAGGCTAGCTATCACATGGTCTGAAGGAGATTCTGAAAGTGAATCTGAAGGAGAATCTGCTAAACACGTCACAACACTAACCAGTGTTTGTGCCACTGATGATGACTCAAGTGCAGATGAACTGACCTTTGATGAACTTGCTGCAGCTTATAAGAAGCTGTGTGTCACCAGTGCAGAAGTACGTGTACAAGGAGAAAAGCAGAAGAAACTCATCAAGGAGCTGGAAGATGAGAGACTGAAGCATCTGACGGCCATAGAGGATCTAAATGGTGAGATAACCCTGCTGACCTCCAAGCTGAATCAGATGACTAAATCCATCAGAATGATGAATAAAGGAACTGACACCTTGGAAGAGATCCTAAAGGTAGGACAGAAGTCTGGAACCACATCTGGTTTAGGCTTTGGGAAAAGATCCTCAGCTGAACGCAAACGCCCAAAGGCTAAAGTTCAGAAATCCAAAGGGAAGTCACATCCAATGTCTCAACATCGGGGAACCAGGATGACTAATCATCAGAAGAGGAAATTCCAGAAATGGAAATGTCACCACTGTGGTAGGCTTGGGCATATAAAAGCCTTCTGCTACAGGCTTCATGGTTACCCGAACCAAGGCCCTCATGTCAGACCTAAGCATAAGACATTTAGGCACCATGTCTCCAACAAGAAGCGACAATGGTATGCTAGGTTAGCCCACACAGCTCTAAGAGCTTCTACCAAAGAAGACTGGTACTTTGACAGTGGATGCTCAAGACATATGACTGGTATGGAAAATCTATTGGCAGATATCCAACCTCACACAACCAGCTATGTGACCTTTGGTGATGGTGCTAAAGGAAAAATAAAAGGTGTGGGTAAGCTGGACTGCTCTGGAGTTCCAAAACTGAATAATGTGTTGTTAGTAAGAGGACTAACTGCAAACCTCATCAGCATAAGCCAGCTGTGTGATCAAGGGTTCTATGTTCAGTTTACTGAGGAGCTATGTATTGTGACGAATGGTGACAATCAGGAAGTTATGAGAGGATCTAGGTCCAAAGATAACTGCTATCTGTGGGAACCTAAAGTCTCAAACTTCTCCACAATATGCTCTTCAGTCAAGGAAGAACAGGAGGTGAAGCTGTGGCATAGACGCCTTGGACATCTCCACTTAAGGGGAATGAAGAAGATCATATCCAAGGAAGCGGTCAGAGGAATTCCAAAGCTGCTTATTGATGAAGGAAGAGTCTGTGGAGAATGCCAGGTGGGCAAGCAAACCAAGATGTCACATCCGAAGCTGGGACATCCTACTACTTCCAGAGTTCTGGAACTGCTGCACATGGACTTAATGGGACCTATGCAGGTTGAAAGTCTGGGGGGAAAGAGATATGCTTACGTGGTGGTTGATGACCATTCCAGATACACGTGGATAAGTTTCATCAGAGAGAAGTCAGATACATTTGATGTCTTCAAAGACCTGTGCATCAGACTCCAAAGGGAAAAGGACAGCTGTGTTGTCCGAATTAGGAATGATCATGGTACGGAATTCAAGAATTCCAAGTTTGATGAGTTTTGCTCGTCTGAAGGAATAAGTCATGAATTCTCTTCCCCTATAACTCCCCAGCAGAATGGGATAGTTGAAAGGAAAAATAGAACTATCCAAGAATCTACCAGAGCTATGATTCATGCAAAGAAGCTCCCTATGCACTTTTGGGCTGAAGCTATGAATACCGCGTGCTATGTTCACAACAGAGTCACCTTGAGAAAAGGAACCTCCTCCACTCTGTATGAAATATGGAAAGGCAGAAAACCCACTGTGAAGTACTTTCACATCTTTGGAAGTAAATGCTACATTCTCACAGATCGTGAACAGAGAAGGAAACTGGATCCCAAAAGTGATGAAGGTTTATTTCTAGGATATTCCACTAACAGCAGGGCGTACAGAGTGTTCAACTACAGGACCAATGTTCTGATGGAATCCATAAATGTCATTGTGGATGATAAAGAGGAAGGAATCGATGTCATAGAGGATGTTGCAACATTCCCTGACAATTCAACAGACATTCCAGTCAAGTCTGATGAAGTACAGGAACCTCCTCCTGAATGTGAAGTAGATGCAACCCCCAAAATGCCATCTATCAGAATTCAGAAAGACCACCCTAAGGATCTTATCATAGGGGATCCCAATAGTGGGGTGACTACCAGGTCAAGGGGAACAAGCTCAAATTCCTGTTTTGTTTCCAAGGTTGAACCCAAGAATGTGAAAGAAGCCCTGACTGACGAATACTGGATCAATGCCAT
This sequence comes from Lathyrus oleraceus, assembly GCF_024323335.1. Classification (NCBI taxonomy): domain Eukaryota; kingdom Viridiplantae; phylum Streptophyta; class Magnoliopsida; order Fabales; family Fabaceae; genus Lathyrus; species Lathyrus oleraceus. The sequence goes on from NC_066580.1 coordinate 111,812,170, forward strand.
GCAAGAGGAACTTGAGCAGTTCAAAAGGAATGAAGTATGGGAGCTAGTTCCAAGACCTGAAGGGACCAACATCATTGGTACCAAGTGGATCTACAAAAACAAGTCTGATGAGAAAGGAGTAATTACTAGGAATAAAGCAAGACTAGTAGCTCAAGGATACACTCAAGTTGAAGGGGTTGATTTTGATGAGACGTTTGCTCCTGTGGCTAGGCTTGAGTCCATCAGATTGCTGTTAGGTATAGCATGCATTCTGAAGTTTAAACTGTTCCAAATGGATGTGAAGAGTGCATTCTTGAATGGCTACTTGAATGAAGAAGTCTATGTGGAACAACCTAAAGGGTTCAGTGATCCTAACCAACCTAAGCATGTATACAAGTTGAGGAAAGCCTTGTATGGGTTGAAGCAAGCTCCTAGAGCATGGTATGAAAGGTTGACCGAATTTCTGACCTCAAATGGATACAGAAAAGGTGGAATAGATAAAACCTTGTTTGTGAAGGATGAAGACGGCAAAATCATGATTGCTCAAATCTATGTGGATGATATAGTCTTTGGTGGTATGTCAGAACAAATGGTAACACATTTTGTTCAACAAATGCAATCTGAGTTTGAAATGAGTCTGGTTGGGGAACTAACCTACTTTCTTGGAATGCAAGTCAACCAAATGGAGGACTCTATGTTTCTCTCCCAAAGCAAATATGCCAAAAACATAGTTAAGAAGTTTGGTATGGATAATGCTAGGCACAAGAGGACTCCTGCTCCTACTCATCTGAAGTTAACCAAAGATGATGGAGGGCCTAGTGTTGATCAATGCTTGTATAGAAGCATGATAGGCAGTCTACTATACCTAACTGCAAGTAGACCTGACATTTCTTATGCAGTTGGAGTGTGTGCTAGATACCAAGCAGAGCCCAAAGTGAGCCACTTGAACCAAGTCAAAAGGATTCTCAAGTACATCAATGGGACTTGTGACTATGGGATGCTGTACTCACATGGATCTGAGCCTGTCCTATCTGGATACTGTGATGCTGACTGGGCTGGGAGTGCTGATGACAGAAAAAGCACATCAGGAGGATGTTTCTTCTTGGGAGACAATCTCATATCTTGGTTCAGCAAGAAGCAGAATTGTGTATCTCTGTCCACTGCAGAGGCTGAATACATAGCTGCTGGAAGCAGTTGTTCCCAACTGGTTTGGATGAAACAGATGCTCACTGAGTACAATGTCACTCAAAATGTCATGACATTGTTCTGTGATAATCTCAGTGCCATCATTATTTCCAAGAATCCCATCCAACACAGCAGGACCAAGCATATTGGCATTAGACATCACTTCATCAGAGATCTGGTGGAAGACAAGGTGATCACCTTGAAACATGTAGCCACTGAACTTCAACTGGCTGACATATTTACAAAGGCTCTGGATGCTACTCAGTTTGAAAACTTAAGGGGCAAACTGGGAATATGTCTCTCTGAGAACTTATAGCAACCACTGATGTGTGGGATGTATTGTTTAATATCTCTGCCTATTAAACAATTGGAACTATGCTCTGATTGGTCAACAGATCATAGCTATGCCACTTGCAACAAGTGTGGCAACAAGAGGGTAAGGAGACACCCTAACGTGAGAAGGCCTGTGCACCTGCAGGAATTCAAGGATGCTGTTCATGCAGGAGTGGTTCTGGATGTCAAAAACAAAGTCATGGCATCTGATATGGCTGTACCTACAGTAAAGCAAAAGTGGGTGATTACTTGATTAAAGCTGTGAAGCAAGATCAAGTGGGTGCTAACTTGGTTGAAACTGTGAAGTAAAACCAAGTCTGTAGTTCTGTCATTTTTTCTGTTTATGTTGTTGGCTTTGGAAACATTTTTGACAAAAAGGGGGAGTAACAGGAGATACCCCAGACAACAGATTGGTCTGTTAAAACAGACTTTCATGACAGATTCGAAGATTCCCTCCCCTGCAGCTGATGTGTGTTGAAGTTTTTATTTAACTTCTGTACCTCTGTATGTGTGCTGTTATGTGAAGTTTTATTTAACTTCCTTGTGTGTGAGTGTGCTGTCACTCTGAGTGTATTAGCTAGGTCTATTACCTGCTAGATGTGTGATTTCCGCTGCTATGAACTCTGTTGTGGGATCAAAGTGTTTTAGCCAAAAATTTGCCAAAGGGGGAGTTTGTAGGTGTTTAATTGGCTGCATTGTATGGTAATACACTAGCTGGATTCTAATGTCTTGACTAATGTCATGACATGTTGTGAAGACGTTTGTGTGACTGCATTGGAGGTTAGAGTATCTAACTGTACTCTGATGTCTTGACTAATGTCATGACATACCTGAGTAACTTACTGCAGGATTAGCTAATACAGGATTTATTGAATGTCAAATTGGATGTGGTGACATTCATCCCTGTCAGCAGATACTGAGGAATAGAACAGTTGGTGTTCTGTTAGAGCTCGGTATTCATTTGCAGTCTGGTTATCAAGGAAATACCAGACCTGGCATAAGGCCTACTATATGAATGTCAAACTGGATGTTATGGCATTCATCATGGACAGCATATACTGAATAATAGACAGAGTGGTGTTCTGCTACACTTCAGTATGTTTCTTAGTCTGTTCTTCAAGAGGATAACAGAACTGACTTAAGGCCAAATGTGTAAATGTCAAATTGGATACTTTGACATTTATTAATGTAAGTTGTTACTGTAGTATGGTCATTTTGGTCATATACAAGTCAGCAAAATTGTACAGTCTGTTTTCTGGAAAAAAAGACTTAGCATATGATCCTTGATGTCAAGCTGAATGTCGTGACATTCATTCCTGACAGCATATGCTATATTGTAGGTTGTTCAGTTTTCTGTTTCAGCTTTTTCTCAGGCTATTCTTCAGGGATTCAACAGCTGAGAGAAAATCCAGGAAATCAACAACCAAGCTACATTTAATGAACCTAACAAATAGCCTATTTGTTAGTAACCTAGATGTGGAATTTAGGGGAACTCGCGTGACCTTAAATTCAGGAGAATACAAGTGCAAAGGCCCAAGTACTGCAATATAAAAGGAAGTCGTTCCTTCATTCAGAACTGGGGATTTTGAGGCGTGAAGATTTAGTGTGTCCATCATACTTCACTGCTGTATTTTTGTGAGTCTTGTATTAGACATATCTTGTAAGCCAAGCCATTATCACGTAGATGATTGCTTTGGCATAGGGTGTTCATTGAGTTGTAAGTGTTGTGTCGCTCAAAGCTTTTAAGCGTGAGTGCTGTGTATCTTGATTAAAGCTGTTAAGCACAATCAAGAGTTGTTTGAAGTGTGACTTCAAAATTGTCTTTAATATTGATTAAAGGTAGTAATCACTGAGGTGATTGAGGGGGAGTGAGTAGGAACTCTGATCTTAGAGTAAGATTGAAATTGCATTGGGTAGGGATTAAGTGAAGAGTTGTAAACGGGTGAGTTTAGCTTTGAATTAATACTACTGATAGTGGATTTCCTCCCTGGCTTGGTAGCCCCCAGATGTAGGTCATGTTGGACTGAACTGGGTAAACAATTACTTGTGTTATTTACTGCACTTACATTTAAGTTCTGCATAATTCTTGTCTGTGCAGAATTGGATGTCATAACAACCCGTGTGACATCTAAAGTCTGATAACTAGAATTTCAATTGGCATCAGAGCAGGCACCCTGCCTGTTAATTTCTGGGTGAGATCTAGGGAAGTTACTTTCTATTACCATGGACAAGGATATAGGACACTCAAATAGACCGCCCATGTTGGATGGCTCTAACTATGATGACTGGAAGCCTCGTATGATAGCCTTCTTAAGGTCTCTAGATAGCAAAGTCTGGAGAGCTGTCAACAAAGGATGGGAACATCCAACAAAGACAGATGAAGATGGAGTCAGTGTGCAGATTCCTGAAGAAGAGTGGGACAAGGAGCAAGAGGCATTAGCTCTTGGAAATTCCAAGGCCTTGAATGCATTGTTCAATGGAATCAGTAAGAACATCTTCAGGCTGGTGCACCACTGTGAACTAGCTAAGGAAGTTTGGGATACCCTCAAGGTAACTCATGAAGGTACTTCCAAGGTGAAGATGTCCAAACTTCAGATGCTGACCACCAAGTTTGAAAATCTGAGGATGAAAGAGGATGAGACTATCCATGACTTTCACATGAATATTCTTGAAATTGCAAACACCTCTGGTGGACTAGGTGAGAAAATGGCTGAAGAGAAACTTGTAAGAAAGATTCTCAGGTCCTTGCCTAAGAGATTTGCTATGAAGGTCACAGCCATAGAGGAGGCGCAGGACATCTGCAATATGAAGGTGGATGAGCTAATTGGTTCTCTCCAAACCTTTGAAATGGGCTTGTGTGAGAATGCTGAAAAGAAGAACAAAAGTGTAGCTTTTGTATCTAATGCTGAAGAGGAGTCAGAAGCAGGATACACTGGAGGTGATGAAAGCATATCAGAAGCCTTAGCCATGCTTGGGAGACAGTTCAACAAGTTCGTGAAGAAGATTGATCAAAGAGGTAGACCTAATGTCAAGAACATCCCGTATGACATTAAGAAAAGATCAACTTCTGAAGAGAAGTTCAACCACGGAAAGGGAATCCAGTGTCATGGTGGTGAAGGGTATGGACACGTCAGAGCTGAATGCCCTACTTACCTCAAAATGCAAAATAAGAGGCTAGCTATCACATGGTCTGAAGGAGATTCTGAAAGTGAATCTGAAGGAGAATCTGCTAAACACGTCACAACACTAACCAGTGTTTGTGCCACTGATGATGACTCAAGTGCAGATGAACTGACCTTTGATGAACTTGCTGCAGCTTATAAGAAGCTGTGTGTCACCAGTGCAGAAGTACGTGTACAAGGAGAAAAGCAGAAGAAACTCATCAAGGAGCTGGAAGATGAGAGACTGAAGCATCTGACGGCCATAGAGGATCTAAATGGTGAGATAACCCTGCTGACCTCCAAGCTGAATCAGATGACTAAATCCATCAGAATGATGAATAAAGGAACTGACACCTTGGAAGAGATCCTAAAGGTAGGACAGAAGTCTGGAACCACATCTGGTTTAGGCTTTGGGAAAAGATCCTCAGCTGAACGCAAACGCCCAAAGGCTAAAGTTCAGAAATCCAAAGGGAAGTCACATCCAATGTCTCAACATCGGGGAACCAGGATGACTAATCATCAGAAGAGGAAATTCCAGAAATGGAAATGTCACCACTGTGGTAGGCTTGGGCATATAAAAGCCTTCTGCTACAGGCTTCATGGTTACCCGAACCAAGGCCCTCATGTCAGACCTAAGCATAAGACATTTAGGCACCATGTCTCCAACAAGAAGCGACAATGGTATGCTAGGTTAGCCCACACAGCTCTAAGAGCTTCTACCAAAGAAGACTGGTACTTTGACAGTGGATGCTCAAGACATATGACTGGTATGGAAAATCTATTGGCAGATATCCAACCTCACACAACCAGCTATGTGACCTTTGGTGATGGTGCTAAAGGAAAAATAAAAGGTGTGGGTAAGCTGGACTGCTCTGGAGTTCCAAAACTGAATAATGTGTTGTTAGTAAGAGGACTAACTGCAAACCTCATCAGCATAAGCCAGCTGTGTGATCAAGGGTTCTATGTTCAGTTTACTGAGGAGCTATGTATTGTGACGAATGGTGACAATCAGGAAGTTATGAGAGGATCTAGGTCCAAAGATAACTGCTATCTGTGGGAACCTAAAGTCTCAAACTTCTCCACAATATGCTCTTCAGTCAAGGAAGAACAGGAGGTGAAGCTGTGGCATAGACGCCTTGGACATCTCCACTTAAGGGGAATGAAGAAGATCATATCCAAGGAAGCGGTCAGAGGAATTCCAAAGCTGCTTATTGATGAAGGAAGAGTCTGTGGAGAATGCCAGGTGGGCAAGCAAACCAAGATGTCACATCCGAAGCTGGGACATCCTACTACTTCCAGAGTTCTGGAACTGCTGCACATGGACTTAATGGGACCTATGCAGGTTGAAAGTCTGGGGGGAAAGAGATATGCTTACGTGGTGGTTGATGACCATTCCAGATACACGTGGATAAGTTTCATCAGAGAGAAGTCAGATACATTTGATGTCTTCAAAGACCTGTGCATCAGACTCCAAAGGGAAAAGGACAGCTGTGTTGTCCGAATTAGGAATGATCATGGTACGGAATTCAAGAATTCCAAGTTTGATGAGTTTTGCTCGTCTGAAGGAATAAGTCATGAATTCTCTTCCCCTATAACTCCCCAGCAGAATGGGATAGTTGAAAGGAAAAATAGAACTATCCAAGAATCTACCAGAGCTATGATTCATGCAAAGAAGCTCCCTATGCACTTTTGGGCTGAAGCTATGAATACCGCGTGCTATGTTCACAACAGAGTCACCTTGAGAAAAGGAACCTCCTCCACTCTGTATGAAATATGGAAAGGCAGAAAACCCACTGTGAAGTACTTTCACATCTTTGGAAGTAAATGCTACATTCTCACAGATCGTGAACAGAGAAGGAAACTGGATCCCAAAAGTGATGAAGGTTTATTTCTAGGATATTCCACTAACAGCAGGGCGTACAGAGTGTTCAACTACAGGACCAATGTTCTGATGGAATCCATAAATGTCATTGTGGATGATAAAGAGGAAGGAATCGATGTCATAGAGGATGTTGCAACATTCCCTGACAATTCAACAGACATTCCAGTCAAGTCTGATGAAGTACAGGAACCTCCTCCTGAATGTGAAGTAGATGCAACCCCCAAAATGCCATCTATCAGAATTCAGAAAGACCACCCTAAGGATCTTATCATAGGGGATCCCAATAGTGGGGTGACTACCAGGTCAAGGGGAACAAGCTCAAATTCCTGTTTTGTTTCCAAGGTTGAACCCAAGAATGTGAAAGAAGCCCTGACTGACGAATACTGGATCAATGCCATGCAAGAGGAACTTGAGCAGTTCAAAAGGAATGAAGTATGGGAGCTAGTTCCAAGACCTGAAGGGACCAACATCATTGGTACCAAGTGGATCTACAAAAACAAGTCTGATGAGAAAGGAGTAATTACTAGGAATAAAGCAAGACTAGTAGCTCAAGGATACACTCAAGTTGAAGGGGTTGATTTTGATGAGACGTTTGCTCCTGTGGCTAGGCTTGAGTCCATCAGATTGCTGTTAGGTATAGCATGCATTCTGAAGTTTAAACTGTTCCAAATGGATGTGAAGAGTGCATTCTTGAATGGCTACTTGAATGAAGAAGTCTATGTGGAACAACCTAAAGGGTTCAGTGATCCTAACCAACCTAAGCATGTATACAAGTTGAGGAAAGCCTTGTATGGGTTGAAGCAAGCTCCTAGAGCATGGTATGAAAGGTTGACCGAATTTCTGACCTCAAATGGATACAGAAAAGGTGGAATAGATAAAACCTTGTTTGTGAAGGATGAAGACGGCAAAATCATGATTGCTCAAATCTATGTGGATGATATAGTCTTTGGTGGTATGTCAGAACAAATGGTAACACATTTTGTTCAACAAATGCAATCTGAGTTTGAAATGAGTCTGGTTGGGGAACTAACCTACTTTCTTGGAATGCAAGTCAACCAAATGGAGGACTCTATGTTTCTCTCCCAAAGCAAATATGCCAAAAACATAGTTAAGAAGTTTGGTATGGATAATGCTAGGCACAAGAGGACTCCTGCTCCTACTCATCTGAAGTTAACCAAAGATGATGGAGGGCCTAGTGTTGATCAATGCTTGTATAGAAGCATGATAGGCAGTCTACTATACCTAACTGCAAGTAGACCTGACATTTCTTATGCAGTTGGAGTGTGTGCTAGATACCAAGCAGAGCCCAAAGTGAGCCACTTGAACCAAGTCAAAAGGATTCTCAAGTACATCAATGGGACTTGTGACTATGGGATGCTGTACTCACATGGATCTGAGCCTGTCCTATCTGGATACTGTGATGCTGACTGGGCTGGGAGTGCTGATGACAGAAAAAGCACATCAGGAGGATGTTTCTTCTTGGGAGACAATCTCATATCTTGGTTCAGCAAGAAGCAGAATTGTGTATCTCTGTCCACTGCAGAGGCTGAATACATAGCTGCTGGAAGCAGTTGTTCCCAACTGGTTTGGATGAAACAGATGCTCACTGAGTACAATGTCACTCAAAATGTCATGACATTGTTCTGTGATAATCTCAGTGCCATCAATATTTCCAAGAATCCCATCCAACACAGCAGGACCAAGCATATTGGCATTAGACATCACTTCATCAGAGATCTGGTGGAAGACAAGGTGATCACCTTGAAACATGTAGCCACTGAACTTCAATTGGCTGACATATTTACAAAGGCTCTGGATGCTACTCAGTTTGAAAACTTAAGGGGCAAACTGGGAATATGTCTCTCTGAGAACTTATAGCAACCACTGATGTGTGGGATGTATTGTTTAATATCTCTGCCTATTAAACAATTGGAACTATGCTCTGATTGGTCAACAGATCATAGCTATGCCACTTGCAACAAGTGTGGCAACAAGAGGGTAAGGAGACACCCTAACGTGAGAAGGCCTGTGCACCTGCAAGAATTCAAGGATGCTGTTCATGCAGGAGTGGTTCTGGATGTCAAAAACAAAGTCATGGCATCTGATATGGCTGTACCTACAGTAAAGCAAAAGTGGGTGATTACTTGATTAAAGCTGTGAAGCAAGATCAAGTGGGTGCTAACTTGGTTGAAACTGTGAAGTAAAACCAAGTCTGTAGTTCTGTCATTTTTTCTGTTTATGTTGTTGGCTTTGGAAACATTTTTGACAAAAAGGGGGAGTAACAGGAGATACCCCAGACAACAGATTGGTCTGTTAAAACAGACTTTCATGACAGATTCGAAGATTCCCTCCCCTGCAGCTGATGTGTGTTGAAGTTTTTATTTAACTTCTGTACCTCTGTATGTGTGCTGTTATGTGAAGTTTTATTTAACTTCCTTGTGTGTGAGTGTGCTGTCACTCTGAGTGTATTAGCTAGGTCTATTACCTGCTAGATGTGTGATTTCCGCTGCTATGAACTCTGTTGTGGGATCAAAGTGTTTTAGCCAAAAATTTGCCAAAGGGGGAGTTTGTAGGTGTTTAATTGGCTGCATTGTATGGTAATACACTAGCTGGATTCTAATGTCTTGACTAATGTCATGACATGTTGTGAAGACGTTTGTGTGACTGCATTGGAGGTTAGAGTATCTAACTGTACTCTGATGTCTTGACTAATGTCATGACATACTTGAGTAACTTACTGCAGGATTAGCTAATACAGGATTTATTGAATGTCAAATTGGATGTGGTGACATTCATCCCTGTCAGCAGATACTGAGGAATAGAACAGTTGGTGTTCTGTTAGAGCTCGGTATTCATTTGCAGTCTGGTTATCAAGGAAATACCAGACCTGGCATAAGGCCTACTATATGAATGTCAAACTGGATGTTATGGCATTCATCATGGACAGCATATACTGAATAATAGACAGAGTGGTGTTCTGCTACACTTCAGTATGTTTCTTAGTCTGTTCTTCAAGAGGATAACAGAACTGACTTAAGGCCAAATGTGTAAATGTCAAATTGGATACTTTGACATTTATTAATGTAAGTTGTTACTGTAGTATGGTCATTTTGGTCATATACAAGTCAGCAAAATTGTACAGTCTGTTTTCTGGAAAAAAAGACTTAGCATATGATCCTTGATGTCAAGCTGAATGTCGTGACATTCATTCCTGACAGCATATGCTATATTGTAGGTTGTTCAGTTTTCTGTTTCAGCTTTTTCTCAGGCTATTCTTCAGGGATTCAACAGCTGAGAGAAAATCCAGGAAATCAACAACCAAGCTACATTTAATGAACCTAACAAATAGCCTATTTGTTAGTAACCTAGATGTGGAATTTAGGGGAACTCGCGTGACCTTAAATTCAGGAGAATACAAGTGCAAAGGCCCAAGTACTGCAATATAAAAGGAAGTCGTTCCTTCATTCAGAACTGGGGATTTTGAGGCGTGAAGATTTAGTGTGTCCATCATACTTCACTGCTGTATTTTTGTGAGTCTTGTATTAGACATATCTTGTAAGCCAAGCCATTATCACGTAGATGATTGCTTTGGCATAGGGTGTTCATTGAGTTGTAAGTGTTGTGTCGCTCAAAGCTTTTAAGCGTGAGTGCTGTGTATCTTGATTAAAGCTGTTAAGCACAATCAAGAGTTGTTTGAAGTGTGACTTCAAAATTGTCTTTAATATTGATTAAAGGTAGTAATCACTGAGGTGATTGAGGGGGAGTGAGTAGGAACTCTGATCTTAGAGTAAGATTGAAATTGCATTGGGTAGGGATTAAGTGAAGAGTTGTAAACGGGTGAGTTTAGCTTTGAATTAATACTACTGATAGTGGATTTCCTCCCTGGCTTGGTAGCCCCCAGATGTAGGTCATGTTGGACTGAACTGGGTAAACAATTACTTGTGTTATTTACTGCACTTACATTTAAGTTCTGCATAATTCTTGTCTGTGCAGAATTGGATGTCATAACAACCCGTGTGACATCTAAAGTCTGATAACTAGAATTTCACCCATGAATTAACCCTCCGCTATGGAAACTGAGTTGCATCTCTTTACATCTAACGGTTGACAAGCCTTTCTAGAACCCCAAACCAGTTCTTCCCTTGTTGTCGGCGACCTCTACCACACGCCCCCACTGATCAACAGGACCCTCTTCAACAATCTTCTGCGCATCTTTCAGAGAGGACATAGGTGCCCCAACTCTCTTCTCAGTAGCAATAGACAAGGCTTGGAACGGTGTTCCAACCTCATCCTTAGCTTCTACATAGGAAAAAGATGACAGATGGCTGACCAACATCGCTTTCTCACCTCCCACAATCACCAACTTGCCATTCTTGACAAATTTGAGCTTCTGATGCAGAGTGGAAGTAACAGCTCCTGCTTCCTGAATCCATGGCCTTCCCAACAAACACCTGTAGGCCAGGTGAATATCCATTACCTGGAAAGTAATCTGAAAATCACTCGGACCTATCTTGACTGGAAGGTCTACTTCACCAATGACAGTCTTGCAAGAGCCATCAAAGGCTTTGACAATTACCCCACTGTACCTCATAGGCGCTCCTTGATCAGATAACTTTGACAATGTTGACTTTGGAAGCACGTTGAGTGACGATCCAGTATCAACTAGCACGTTTGACAAAGCATCTTCTTTGCAATTCATCGAAATATGCAAAGCCAGATTGTGATTTCTTCCCTCCTCGAGGAGTTCTTCATTGCAAAAGCTTAGATTGTTGCATGAAGTGATGTTAGCCACAATATGATCAAATTGAGCCACAGTAACATCTTGCTCCACGTATGCCTGTTCAAGAACTCTCTAGAGCGCTTCTCTGTGTGCTTCAGAATTTAAGAGCAGAGACAACACGGAAATTTTTGAGGGAGTCTAGAGCAATTGTTCAACCACGTTGAATTCACTCCTCTTAATCAATCGGAGTACCTCATCATCATCACTATTGGCTTTCAAATTGCTGGATTCACCATACTTATCTCTTGAACAGCCGACAGGATCTACACTAGGCACCTCCGCCTTCTTACCAACAATAAATTCTTCTTTATTTTCCGGGACAACCGGTCCAAAAACTCGACCACTACAGGTCACCTTCGTAACATCTGCAATGCTCTCTACTGAACTGGTCGTAGGCAACGAGACCTCTTGACCTTTCTCTACCATTGTAGCATTGTATTGATATGGTACAGCCTTATCAGATGCATACGGGAATGGGCCCGCCAACTGTATTACCAACGGCGAAACTGATCTATTGCTGACATTCTGGTTATTGCTGCTATCATACTGAATCACCAACCGCTCTGGTTGCTTGAAAATGGGAACAATGACATTAACATCGTCATCTTCATGACGAGATTGACAAATTTGGATCCTGCCTTCATCCATCAGATGCTGGATGTCCCTTTTCACGACAACACACCCTCTTAGGTTCACACTACAAATATCACAACCTTCGTGATCATGTTCGCATTCACTCACCATACAGATGTCCTTGTGTATTTGCACTAGGGATCCACGGATAAAATGCACATCAAAAACTTTGTATTCACCAGGACAGCCGTCCACCATATTCACTGAGGTATTCCCATGAGCGGGCAAAGGATAAGCTTTCACATTAGGCGCGCGGTCTTCAAAAGACACCATGCCACTCTTCATAAGCTTTTGCACTTCATACTTCAGCGGATAACAGTTCTCAATATCGTGCCCAGGTGCACCCTGGTGATAAGCACATCAAAGTTCAGGTTTGTACCACCAAGGAAGTGGTTCTGGTATCTGCGGTGGATTCCTCGGTTGAATCAAATTCTTGAGGACTAAAGATGGGTACAGTTCGGCATATGACATAGGAATTGGGTTGAAAGAGACCTTCTTCCTCTCAAAGTTCTGTTGCTGGTGATGATTGTTATTGGAATTGTTGTTGTTATAGGTGTTTGTTCTTTGTTGCGGTTGTTGTTGTTGACGTTGATTTTGATACTGATGTTGTTGTTGTTGTTGAATTGGTGTTGCTGGTTGATTTGAAAACACTGGAATAATGAAAGATACTTGATGATGATGATGTTGATGGGGTGGTGGATTCCTTCTGGCTTGAGGCCTCCTCTGCCTCCCACTGGTTATTGCATTGGTCTCATTATCCTTCCTCTTGCTAAAATTGCTCCCATATTTCTTACTAGTCGACGCCTCTTCTTTTGACAATCGTCCTTCACGGACCCCTTCTTCAAGTGTCATCCCCATGTTTACCATATCGATAAAATCGCTGGGGGCACTGGCAAGCATACATTCATAGTAAAATGAACTCAGGGTTTTGAGAAAGATTTTCGTCATCTCCTTCTCCTCCAAAGGAGGAGTAATCTGGGGAGCCAACTCCCTCCAATGCTGGGCATACTCCTTGAATGTCTCTTTATCTTTCTGAGACATGGACCTCAATTGGTCCCTATCCGGCGCCATATCCACATTGTATTTGTACTGTTTCACGAAAGCCTTTCCTAGATCATTGAAAGTGCGGATGCTTGCACTATCTAGCCCCATGTACCAACGGAGCGCAACTCATGTCAGGCTATCCTGGAAATAGTGAATCAGTAGTTGGTCATTATCTGTTTGAGTCGACATGTTGCGGGCATACATCACAAGATGACTGAGTGGACATGAGTTCCCCTTATACTTCTCAAAGTCAGGCACTTTGAATTTCACAGGGATTTTCACGTTGGGCACTAAACACAGTTCAGAAGCACTCTTCCTAAACAGATCTTTACCTCTCAGCGTCTTCAGTTCCTTGTGTAGCTCAAGGAATTGGTCCTTCATCTCGTCCATCTTATCATAGACGTCCGGGCCCTCAGATGGCTCAGAATGATAAATGGTGTCTTCAACACGCGGCAAAGTATGCACAATGGGAGGTGGCACAGACATGACCGGGCTAGATGCCGGCATGGAAGCAAAACCCTCTGGAAAAAAATTAGGAGGCATTCCCCATGGGAATCCAGCAGGCAGATTCGGAGTGAAGTGGGCGGTGGCAGCAGGCACTATAGAGGTAACCACTTCAGAAATGACAGTTCTCGCGGGAGGAGTTGCAGGAGTTGGAGAAGCTTGGCTCCGGGCGGCAAGAACTGACTCCATCATGGCAGTCAGCCGGGCAATCTCCTCCTTCAAGTCTCGGTTCTCTTGCTCAAGGTGTTCCATGATCTTTGAATGATTGGCTCGAAAAGCACAGAAGAACACCAATCAGACACCTGGCAAAAACCTGCTTATGCGAATGATGCATGAAATGCAATGCTTGATTGTTTTTATTTTCCAAGGAACTTACTATATCATTTACAAATAAAAAATTCCTAATGAACTAAACAAAGCGCTTTCGCTGATTTTGAAATAGTTAAAAACAATTAAGTTTAAATAGACGTTGGACGGCTTTCGATCTTACACAACGGAATTGAAGTGCGGGAAAACTTAAGTTGAAAGTTAAAATAGCCCTTAAGTGTTTCTACAAACAATTGTACGGATTATCGGTTCAATTATGATCCTTACATTCTAACCTTATAAATTTAGTTAGACATGGTAAAGTAAAAGTGCATTAATTTAAATAAAAGTAGTGCGAGTGCGGGAAATAAATAAAAGTAGTGCGAGTGCGGGAAATAAATAATTTAAAGCGAGTGCGAGGAAATAAATAATTTAAAGTGAGTGTGAGAAAATAAATAAAGTAAAGCGAGTGCGAGAAAATAAATAAAGTAAAGCGAGTGCGAGAAAATAAATAAAGTAAAGCGAGTGCCAGAAATAAATAAAAGTAAAGCGAGTGCGGGAAATAAACAAAATAAAGCGAGTGCGGGAAATTAAATAAGATAAAAACAAGTAATAAAAACCTGCTCCAATCGGAGGGTTGCGTAAATTGCAATGCGGAAATGAAAATGGCGGCATGATTAACTTCCTTCCAAAGTGCTCCAAACTCGATTACAGACTCTATCACAGACTTGATTACACAATTGTGGTAACACTCCAATGCGAAGCGATTACCACTATAAAATACTGAATATATGCCTATGTGAAACAAATTTGCTTCTGAGTTTGCCTCTGTTCTAAGTTTGGATGATTGTAAAAGTGAATTCGCGTTTCTATTTATAAGCAAGTAAAAAGATGGAAATGACTTGGATGCCCTTCAACTTGAAAATAGGAGGAAACCGTTTTTCCTCTTGTGGCGCCCGCCACAAGGCCATGGCGCCCGCCACAAGCACAATATGGGGCGCCTTAGTGGAAGTAGTGGGAAAACGTGGGAGTTGATGGAAGTTGAGTTTGACACGTCATGGCTTGGTCTGTGGCGCCCGCCATTGGGTAGTCCATAAGAACAAAATGCTGAATTTTAGGGTTTTTAGCCTTTTTTTTACGTGTTTTGATCATGCCTGTTTAGCATTTCCTTTCCTATTGCTCAATTTGTATTTCAAATGAACGTTGTTCAGAATTTGTGCCACTGAATTCATATTGTGAATCAAACTTGTGTAACGGCTTTGCTTGCAGCTTTTTTTCATTCCACTGATAGGTCACTGCTTAATTTTGGTGTATCCTGCTGTTTTGGTTATTCCACAGGTTATGCTCAATGTTGGCTATGGAAAGCAAAATGCAGGAGGATTCTACTACATTCTGTTAGCAGCCACGCAGGAAAAGTACCAGATTCTGCGGCGGATTAAGGTTTGACAAGAACTTCCTTGATGGTGGTTTCACACTCACAGCTTGTGGTTGTGGGTCTTGGACTTGCAGGTCAGAGTATGATGCTAGAGGATACCCCTGCGGTTCCTAAACGGTCTTGTGGAGGCAAAAATGCAAGGAGAGGCACTGGCGACTGTTATGACAGGATGATGTGTATTTTTGGTTTTTAATTCTTTCACTTGGCTTGACTGTAATGTATCTTAAGTCACAGGGTTGTTATGAACGGTCTTGTGGTATGGTTTTATTAATGTATTTGAAACAATTTTGTTTGTAAATTGAAACTTGTGGTTCAAAAATCATAAATCAAAGCTAATACCCACACCAGATGACGTTATGCATGAAATCCGCAGACGAAGGCCTGTCTATTTCTTATAGTCACACAATGCGAAAAAT
Organism: Lathyrus oleraceus; assembly: GCF_024323335.1. Classification (NCBI taxonomy): domain Eukaryota; kingdom Viridiplantae; phylum Streptophyta; class Magnoliopsida; order Fabales; family Fabaceae; genus Lathyrus; species Lathyrus oleraceus. The sequence goes on from NC_066580.1 coordinate 111,827,828, forward strand.
AAACACTTAAACTCAGTCCAAATGAAACTTCTCCATTCACGACCCAAAAATTACGACTATAAATGGCAACCCGTGACTTCATCTAAAGTCACTCACCACCTGCTTGTTGACCTTGAATTCATAAGGTGAGAAAGATGCAAATTTAATGCAAGAATTGTTCTACACAAGATGTAGTGTTATTGTGGCCCATCTGATATATTAACGAGTCTAGCTTGTAACAAACCAAGTTCATGGCTAAGCTTACGGATTCATCGACATGGTGCTTGCATGACAAGACTCACCCATGACCTTGATTCAAACTAGTATTCCACCTAAGACAATATCCCTTTTCCTCATATTCGTGTAATAAACCATACTCCTAGATGAAATTGATTTTATGAAATGTATGTTTTTAGGTAGTATGGAAATGGCATAACAGTGATAGGAAACTAAAGTGAAGTATTCTTGCGATGAAATGTATGCCATGTTGTGCTTATGATGCCAATTAAAAATGAAATCAGATTTACGAAAATTTAAATATGGCCGGACAAAATTGGGGTATGACAGCTGCCCCTATTTAATTATCTTGAACTAGAAGGTAAGAATGACAACAGTCTTCATACATTCAGGGTGGAAGGTAATTAAATACGAAAAGATCCAAATTTTGTCCTTTGAAATGCGATGGAGAAATGCAGAAAGAAAATGCAATGGATTCTAACAGCACCAAGGTAATAGGGGTAAAATGCCAAATCAAATGCCAACCCTCGATTCGACACTCAATCTTGCAAAGGTCGTATTGACATGAGGACAAAAACTGAACAGGCTTTCCGGCACCAAAAGGATGACAATGGAAATTGCCACCACCAAAAGGATGATAGTGATTAACCATGATTTTCAGGATCACCATCACCAAAAGGATGATGGATAAACCGAGCTTCAAAAGTAGTCATCACCAAAAGGATGATGATTACCGTGGATACCACAAAAATCGCCGTCACCAAAAGGATGATGGTAAGATCCACAACAAATCTCGCTATCACCAAAAGGATGAAAGTTAGACACAATCCAAAGATTTCCATCACCAAAAGGATGATGTCAGTCACCAAAAGGATGATGGTTATTCTGATGAAGTTTCCCATTACCGAGAGTATAACATCAATGCTATCACCAAAAAGATGATAGACTCATCAACTTCAAAGATCACCGTCACCAAAAGGATGAAGGTAAGATCCAACAACAAAACTTGTTATCACCAGACGGATGATAATAAGTCGACGATCACCAATGATCACCGTCACCAAAAGGATGAAGGTAAAGTCACACAACAAACTTGTTATCATCAAAAGGATGATAATAATTCGAAACACAATGATCATCATCACCAAAAGGATGAAGGTAAGTTACAAGACAAAACTTGTTACCACCAAAAGGATGATAATAAGTCAAAACAATCACCATCACCAAAAAGGATGAAGGTACTATCTAAACAGAACTTGTTACCCCCAAAAGGATGATAATAAGTCAATAACCTTAAATGATAACCATCACCAAAAGGACGAAGGTAAGAACAAAACTTTAAAACTTGTTATCACCAAAAGGATGACAATAAGCACACAACTCAAATGATCACCATCATCAAAAGGATGAAGGTCAGATAAAAGACGAAACTTGTTACCACCAAAAGGATGATAATAAGTCCATAACTCAAATGGTCACCGTCATCAAAAGGATGAAGGTAGGATTAAACAACAAAACTCGTTACCACCAAAAGGATGATAATAAGTCGATAACTTTTATTGGTCACCGTCACCAAAAGGATGAAGGTAGGATCGAACAACAAAACTTGTTATCACCAAAAGGATGATAATAAGCTACAAAAATTTAAATGATCACCATCACCAAAAGGATGAAGGTAAAATACAAGACAAAACTTGTTACCACCAAAAGGATGATAATAAGTCAACAATCACCATCACCAAAAGGATGAAGGTAATGTCAAATGACAAAACTTGTTACCACCAAAAGAATGACAATAAGGTTTAATGATAAGAGGTCGCCATTCACCAAAAGGATGAAGGTTGGGATAAAAACTTCAAGGATCGCCAACACCAAAAGGATGGCGGTAAGATCAAACGACAAAACTTGTTACCACCAAAAGGATGACAATAAGCTTTAATAATGAGAGGTCGCCATTCACCAAAAGGATGAAGGTTGGACCAAAACTTCAAGGATCACTGACACCAAAAGGATGACGGTAAGATCATGAATGTCAAGGATTTACTATTATCAAAAGGATAACAGTTATTGTAAGCAGGGCGATGATTAATATTATTCCTCAACGGACTTTCACCAAAAGGATGATAGTGAGAAAAATATTGGAAAATAGGGCTACTGACAAAAGGTTCAATAAACCTGACTTGTTGTGTAATATTGGGACATTACTGGTTAAGACTTACTTGGGGTATCGATAACACAAGGTTGCAGAACAAATATTCTCTGGGGAGATGTAGTTTCTATCAACAAAAGGTTACAGGAAACGACTCATTGAGGGACGCTCAACGTGAAACAAGGTAAGTGTTTGGAGAAACATTGTTTGACTAAGCTGAGGATAACATCTTATCAACAAACGGTTGAAAGATGTAACTTAATGGGGAACGCCTGATAGCAGGGTAGGAACTTACTCAGAGAAAAACAATGACTCAACTGAGGGTTGGCCTGGATGCCTATGACTAAACCTTGGATTTTGATTCATGCTATATGCATAAATGTCATGTATGCGTTATGTATGAGGTGATGCATACGATGCATGTGATGCATGTTTGAATGCAAAGGATGGTTGGTTTGTTTGGGATTGGCCCCCCTTTTCAAAGGTAATGTGTTTTCTGGAAACCAATGTTGGTTGTATTAGTTTTTGTGTGTATGCCAGCAAGGTGGACTTTGGCTTTTCTGGTAATTGTCAATGTGGATTGAGCTATTGATTGGTGAAAGGATCTGACTTCTCGACACTCGGCAGTCGATAATGTGATAATCAAACAATGGATGTGAGTACTCTCAGTGCCCCAAGTTTGATCTCTTAGTGATATGTTGTGTCCTTGCGCCTGAGGCGATTTTGATTTCTTCTTTTGAGATGTTTTGCCAGCCTGTAACTGAGCATAGCGACGTGATCAACGCATGATGATTGTGCTTTTGACGTGCCCTAAGGATTCTTGTTGTACTGGTATGGACTTTCGACATTTTTGTTGTGAATTCAAGCAGTTACTAGTGTCTGATGCAATCTGCTTGATTGTCTTGAAGATATGAAGGGAACTTGCCCCTTGCAACTTGTCTTGCCCCAGACTGTAGGGTATCAAATGGCATTCTCCCTGAAAGGAAACCTTGGGAGTGATTATCCCATGACATGGTCTGAGTCTATTTTTTTTAGCTCCTAAATCTTTGTAATGGTCTGCCCCTGATTAGCCTTTGGGGACTTGCCCCAGACGGACTGAGTGTTGAAGTGCTTTTCCTCCCTGATCAACCGATGCTTGGAGATTTGTCTTATGCTGACTACTTCTTATGTCAACATGATCAGAAGATTCCATGCCCCTGATTCATAGGATTATGAGATGATTTTGTTTTGTATTAGCGCCAACAATCAAGTGCCCATCGAATTTCCCCTTGTTGGAATTTTCTCGATGTCAAGTACTGACTGACAATTAAGAATTGTTATCCAAGGAATGGTGATTTTAATGCAATAGTTATGCAAGTTTTGAAAAACAATCATTCATTTGGAGTGTTGTGGTAGTGTGTGGCGAGTGGATCATGAGTCCAAACACGGTGTTGATTTGGGGTAGTGTGTGATTGATATAGTGAGAAGAGAATATTAGCAAATCTCTAGGAGTCAGTTTACTCAACCTTGCTATAGTATGCTTTCAGAACAAACCTTACTTCAATTAGGTCTTTTGAAGGTTGTAACGTGGCTTGGTTCATGGTTATTGAAACAAAAGGATATAAGGCTCAAAGTTTATTTTAACCCACTCCTTCTTCATGATGATCTCCAATCCTATGTTCAGTTAATTCACACACATTCGTCTTTTGCAGGTGTAAGGATAAAGATGGTGATTCAAGGTCTCTTGGAATGGCAGCCACCTTATTTCATTTTTTGGATGTCGGTGACCCTTTGATTTTGGTATGATGGTCACTGAATCTTGTTTTGTTTTGTTGGAGACTTTCATTGTCTCTTTCAATTTTTGTTTTGATCCCTAACTTTTGCATGGACTGCTTTGTTTGCAGCTTTAATCCATCGGGATTGCCCCAGTTTTTGCCTAAGTCTCCTTTTAGGGTGTTTGACTTAGCGGGCTCTTTTTTTTTTATTTTTTTTGGAAATCGTGACTGCCATGTCAATGGTCATTGAAGAACAACCGACATAAAAATTTGGATTTGTATGGTTCCTCCGACACTTCAAGATGTGTGTGGAGAATGTCATATGGTTGATCCTTGTATGGGATATTTCATCTTGTAATTTGAATGTGTAGTCAAATCAACTAAACACTACCCTGCCCCAGGTTAAGCGTAAGGGTTTTATAGATTCGAAAGAAACTCCTACTTCTAGGCTCGAAGTGGTTGACTAGGGATTAACTCCTTATCTCTCCAGTGTTTGGGGATTCGAAACAATGCCTGTACATCATTAGTAGGATTTTATCTGAAAGCATACAATCAACAGTTATGAGTATTTCATTTTCGTCATCCTCCTTCCAACATTTACCAATAATAGCGTGATAAAGAAGGTGAAGTGGAAAAGTATGTGTTTGTGATTTGAAAATGTGATAGATGAGTGAATATGAAAGATTGATTCAAAGCATGCATAATCATCCCATTAATAAAACCAAATACAGATAACGATGTTTAAAGCATACAATACTTAAAAAAACAAGAACAAATTACAAAAGTGCGAAACAGTAAAAATGGCATAATGATCGCCTTCATTCAAAGCAAAAGGACTTCATATCTTGATTCTTCGTTGGGATTCGTTCTGCTTGCTCAGGCTGGTAAGGGTTACCATCAAGTTCAGTTACTCCAGGGATGCTAAGCGATGGCGATCCAAACTGAACAACAACTCTTTTGGATTCGGCGCTGGTCTCGGCATCTTTCTCCTTCTGGGCCAAGAGTAACATGGTCTCGAGCAAACGATCCATCTTTTCCTGCATGGAGTCAATATTTGTCCTCATCGAAACCTGGTTTGCTTCCAGCTGTTCGAGTGTCATCTTGTAGTTGCAGCGTGTCTCGTATCGGTGTCGAGTAGTCAGCGTTACTGGACAAAAGGTAGAATATGGTGTGAGTTTTTTTGTTTTTGGACAATGATATGCAATGCATGTTGATGGTGTGCAAATGCATGAAATGTTGCCATTTCTTCACAAAGGAATACAAATACTCAAGTCATTCACACGTCAGGTACGTCAGGATAACAAGAAGAAGTACGGGTTTCTCTGATCACTAGAAATTCCCAAAGGTAGGTTCTAAAGTTATATTTTCAAGGAAGGAACTTAGACTCACGGATCAGGTTCAAAACTTCCTCTCAATGGTGGGCTAGCCACATCGTGATGGGAGTTCTGAAATGATCTAATCTAAATGGGATTCTCATACTATTCGAACAGGGTGTGGACCCTTCGGTTCAATACTACATAATCGCCAATCATGAAAACAAAACCTGGGTTTAAGGCGAGGTCCCTAGAGTCACGGATCATATTTAGAACCTCCCCACAATAATGGGCTAGCCATATTGTGATGGAAACTCCAAACAGATCTACTCTAGGTGGAGTCTTCGTATTGTTCCAATGAGGTGTACACCCCTCGATTCAATAGTACACAACTCCGGGTTCTAAGTTCTTCTCGAAGCTCGGGTATGAAGCTTATCTCACAGCAAACATCAAGTCCCATATTAAAGTATCAAGGCAAATTTCATAAAACACAATCAATCAGAATAAAATACAGAGAAATAAACATGGAAGAAAAGAATATCTTCCAACAGTCATAGCAAAATCAGACTAAGTTATGCTAGACTCTCTCTTGCTTGGAGCAGAATCCCCAGCAGAGTCGCCAGTCTGTCGCACCTCGAAAAAATGATAATGCGATCCCTCGCGATGGAACACGGAAAAATGTTGTTTGAAACAGAGTCGCCACCGAACTTTATTTATTTCGACGAAGGAATAGGAAAATATCGAGAAAACCTTTAAGAAAATGGAATAATGGTCGTCGCAACCATATTCGAGTTCGGGAGTCGATTACGCAAGGGGAAGGTATTAGCACCCCTTACGTCCGTTGTACTCAACGGGAACCTTTTAGTCTGATTTTCTATTTGACTGTTAATTGAATGTTATTCGCTTGCTTCGAGGAATTAGAATTTGATGATAGATATGGATGAAGACCTCAGGATGGGAAAGGGGAGGTTTTTTATTAGTGTGCTCCCGAAGATACATCAATCTCCTGCCTACGTATCCTTATGGTGCAATAAGGAAATCAGAGCATTCGTAGTTCGGGCTACTACGAATATTTGGTGTGTTTTGTTTTGATGAACGACTGTGTAGGTCGGCGTTCTAACGGCTAAGCGCTGGCTTGTCTACTCTCGGTGGAGGCTTTAGCACTGGTTTGTTGTGCGCATTAGAAAGGATTTACAGTGTTCTTTTTGAAAGGGTTTTGGTCACGCGGGGGTGACAAGTTGAATTGATGTGTTTGGGTGTTTTTGTTTGATTGGTTTCGGTCGCGCGAGGGCGAGAAATTAGATTTGATTTGTTTGAGATGTTTTGAAGAACGACGAAAGATTAAGCAATGTGGTGCACACCAATCGTTCAATTCTTTCGAGGGATAATAAGGCGACCGCCTTCTACTCCTTTTTCGTTCGAATTATTTTGAAAGTTTGTTTGCGGATGTCGAATATGCACAGTAGTGAGGCGTACGCCTACTACTTGCTTATTCAAAGAATAATGAGGCGAGCACCACCTATTCCTTTATCCAAGTTTAATTAAAATGTATTAATCGGAAGTCGATGATTTGTGCAATATGGCGATCGCCAATTACTCAAATAATCGAGAGATGGTGAGGCGAATGCCTCCCATCTCTTATTACCCGAGGTTTTATTTATAAAAGATATGTTTTTAGATATTGTATTCAATTTGCGAAGATAGTTTGAATTTTGAATTGGTAGGTTTTGAAAAGTCGATGATTTGAGCAATGTGGCGTACGCCAATTATTCAAATAATCAAGGAATGGTGAGGTGAACGCCTCCCGTTCTCTTTATTTGAAGTTTAATTTGTAAAGTTTGTTTTTGTGAAATTGTATTTGATATAAAAGGTGATTTGAATTTATTCGATTGCGTTTTAATTTTGACGGCGAGAATTCGATCAATATGACGTACGCCAATTATTCGAATAATCGGAAGATAATGAAGCGAACTCCTCCTATCCTTTTATTATCGTAAATAGAATTAAAAGAATTTAGAATTTGTAGTTGATTTAGAAAATGTGATATGAATGTGTATGATTAAGGTTTAATCGGGTGACAAGAACTCGAGCAATATGGCGTACGCCAAATATTCAAGTGCTTGAGAAATAGTGAAGCGAACGCTTCCTATATCTTTTTCATCCCAAAATTTATGTTAAGAATATTATTAAGTATTATATTAATTTAGAAAAATGGTTTGAACTTCGCACGATTAATGTTTTGATTGGACGACGAGAATTCAAGCAATATGGCGAACGCCAATTATTCGAATACTCGAGAGTTTAGTGAAGCGTACGCTTACTATACCCTTTTTCATCCAAAGCTTTAGATTTATAAAAATAGCATTTTCAGGAATTATAGTTGATTTGGAAGAATAATTTGAAATCAAACTTGTTTATTCACTTATTAATACTACCCACTCAATCAAACATGTATTGTATCCATAGTTAAAACTCATAATAGAACCAATCAAGAAAATTGAATTAAAATAATAGCTTATTTATCAATATCATCAAAATGAATATAGTAGATCACTTATGCAATATATTTAAAAAAGCAAAATAAGGGTGTATGAGAACAAAAGAAAATCAGATTACCAAAACCAACAAGAGGCCTTGAAGTAACAAGGAGTTTTGAAATGGGCCATCTTGAAGCAATCGGTCCAGTAAAGAACAAAAATAACATGGATCGGAGTGGGCCTTAAGCCCAACTCCCTCCCAATCCAATCCACAACGTTTTGAAGTGAAAACCAAAAAGAAGGGGAGGCAGCTGTACAACTGCTCCGCGTTTGAAGGATGACCTTTTGGTTCCATCTACACAATTGCCAAAGAGGACGTGTAGATGCATTGGGAAAGTTCCAATTTAATGCTATCATCAATGCCAACCGTTACAATGTTATGTATATTATTGTTATGTTACTAATGGGCATAAATCCTACATTAAACAATTATTTAACTGCAAATAAAACATTAAACATACAAATGGAACAATGATCGTCACTCTCTCTTCTCAAAACGACTTATGTTTCCTTCAAAACCGCTACCTGAATCGCTCTTTCCTAACACCACAAAAATGCCCCAAATCAGAAACCCAAACCCTAAAAAAAATCTAGAATCAAAGATGAACACACGGTGTTCATCATTGGAATCTCAACAGATTACGGCAAAAACCAACCGCGGTTCCAACAAAATGAAACAATCTCACAATAAACAACATGAACAATTTCAAACCAAAAATCAGCAAAGTTCCTCATGGATCTACCCTCGTCTATACTTAAATCAAAATCATTCATGAATAATCAACAAAAATCGCCAAACCACATACACCATCGGCGACTACATGGTGGTATAATGCCTTGGAAAGGTTGAACAAAGGGTGAAGGACGTCACCGGAACCTTACGACTCCGGCGAGACTCCAATGAGCGTTTACCTCAAGTAAGCACCTTTCGATTTTGTGTGCGAGCTCTTCTCTTGTGTCCGCTTAGTTTTCGGCCTCTCCTTCTTCTTACTTCTGTGTTTGGTTTGTCAGGGTTTAGCTCGGTTTGCTCAAAGTTCTGGTGATGAACTTTGAGTATCCCTTTGGTATCTTTGAGCTTTGGTGTGTAGGTTGGGATGCGATTTCAGCAGAGTAACGGTATACTTTTTTCTTTTGCAGTGATTGGAGTGCTCTTTATACAGAGCAAAAAACGGTTGCCCTTCGAATCATGAGCTGGCCAAGATCTGTAGAATCAATCTGTTAACAATACAATCTCCCCTAGATCTCGTGGGGACCAATTTGTTTTGGAGTCCCATCGTGGAAATCGCGGAGAACTCGCTTGACATGGGAATGAAAACACATCCTTCAAAGGCTCGTGTGGCCCCCCCAACATTTGGTATGATCCTATTTAATTTTTGAATCCGTAAGTGTCTGTTAATATTTTATTTTAAATATTTCAGATACTTTTGGTGTTGAGCTTTGTGTAATATGGTACTTATTAAACCTTTGACTTGAAATTCCAAATTTCCGTCTTATTGCTCAATATTGATCTTGCCTTGGAATATTGCTGTGAAAGTTGCTGAGACTTTTGTTGAACCTTCCTTTAATGCCTGACCTATTATTTGACAATAGGTACCTTGGTTTAATCTTCGTATGTGGCTAATTCTTCCCGTTGCAGGCCGGGTTCTACAGTTAGGCCTGCTGATTCCATGGTGTAACACCTCAAAATTTGCCCTCCTCTCTTGGGACTAGCTTAACATATTGCATTATATTGTTAGGTCATTAGGCATTGCATATTGCATATCATGTGGTTACATTGTGCAAGTCATACTCCCAAGTTTTGATCAGAAGATGAGGAAGTCAAAGTGCAAGCTGGGGTTTCATTGGATTGGTCATTAATCATCTGAGGATGTGGAGGTCCAAATTAGGGTTTTGTGATTCTCAAAGAAGATTGGTCTTCATCTTGATTACAATGATACATCATCATCGTCATGGTTTGTCATCATCAAGTGTTTGATCAGGATACCTTGAGATTAGGGTTTTGACCACTGGTCAACCCTAATCAGTTGCATTGGGCCAATCAGGGCATGGTAAGGAGATGGGGTTTACAATGGATATGGGGATCATTTCATGATTATATTGAGCTTATTGAGGCTAGGGTTTCATCCTTGGGCCATTTCATCAGAAGATTGGGGTTCAGATTGATCAATGCATTGCCAAATTCATCTGTCAGTTGAAAAAGTCAACTATGGTCAACTATACATGATTTAATGGATTGGGAGGTGGAATTGAGTTGGATATACTTCATTCATGTTGAAACAAGTGTTATTTGACATGTCAAAGCTCAAGAATGGAGAAAATCAAGTCAGAACAAAAACTGCCAAAAATAGAAAGTGACTTGTAATGGAAGTTTCCAAAAATGGAATGTTTTTGACCTCAAAATTACATGTCCAAGGAAGCTTCAAATGAAAATTTGTTCAACATGAAAGTTGTAGATCTTGTTCTCACCTTTCCAAAAAGTCCAAGAACTTGAAATTCTCATGTATGGTTGGCAAGTTATGGTCCAGTCAATTTCAAAAATGACCCATAATCAGAGGGGCATAACTTCCACATGGAGTGTCCAAATTGAGTGATCTTTTTATGCACAAACTCCATTTGACATGTACTTTCATGGTGCATAATTGGAATTCTTCAAAAATGGTCAATGCAAAAAGTCAAATTTCAAGTGTATAGTTAAAGATCCAGGGGCAAAATGGTCCAACTTGAGAAATAATGGGAATTTTTGAATGGGGATTTTTACAACACCTCACAAATGCTATTTGGAAATGGTTTGAATCATCATAACAGGTCAAGGTGCAATGGTTGAAGAATTCACTTTTGAAATGAACTTGAAAAATGAACAAAGTGCCATGACATGGTGAAAATCAAAATTACATGGCCAATGAAGATGGGACAAGTTGCAACAGCTCATGACAGATATTTAGAGCATGTGTGAGCTGGCAATGAGCTGTCACAGAGCCCATATGAAAATACCATTTTGCCCTTGCCTTTGAAAGCGACATTTTGCTAATCATATTTCATTTTGCTAATTAAGGTGATTAAGGCTTGATTAATTGGAGATATATATTCCTAATCATAACCAACTTCTAACAGAATCATCAATCACAAGAAATCACAACCTCTTTTCCCTCCAATTTCTCAAAATCTCTCAAGAACACATCAAGCAAAACTCCATCAATCTCTTCCAATTCTCCATCAATTTGTGTACTTCTTTTTGATCCAATCTCCATTCATCTTCCTCTGGATCTGTTTTGGAAAAGCAACCTCAAAGGACTTCAAATTCGCAACTGTCCAAGTGATGTGCATCCATAGCTTTTGAAGAATTCGTGCATTAGAAGCAAATTCAATCGAACCTGAGCACTTCATTCAACTTCTTGAAGCTTATACTCCATCTGTTTTGGATCAAGAAGCGCAAACATCACACGAATCGCCACTGCCATCTCAAGGTACTTCAAAATCGAAACTCATGATATGATGAATTGGTATATGCTTCTTGTAGTGTGCGCAGTGTAGAATCCAATGATGTAGTTGGTTTGTGAAACGGTGAACCATAGGATAAGTTATGTTGATTCGAAGCTTGATATGCGAAACTTTAAATGATCGATCCAGTTTATATAGTTAGATTTAGGTTGATTAGGTTACACATTCGTGATCCTCTTGCTGAGACCTTTCCAACGGTTATTAGTTTGTAAATTTTGGTGATGAAATGAGCAAAACCAATTTTGGAATGGAAGAACATGCCGTGCGAAGAAGACGACGATTTTCTGGATTTTTTTCCTGTTTGATCCACTGAATTGCCTTTTCGATTTCAAATGTTGTTTCCCGCGGAATCCTAGCCACTCACGTTGCGCCACTGCATTATTGAAACGATGCGTTTTGGTACCGGTGGGAGATAATTACAAGTCTGCCATTAAATCATTTAATTAATTAACACAACTTAGATAATTATTTAAAAATCATATAAATCTTAAAAAATTCATAGAAAAATAATGGAAAGTCAGAAAATTATGAGAGTTTTTTTGTTAAATCCCATTTTTCCCCTAGTTTTTTATGAGCATGATTTTAGAAATTGTGCATGGTGAAATATTGACTTGGACTAGGGATGTTTGACTTGGGTGTATTTTTGACATGTTCTACCATTTTCAATGTGAAATACTCATACCTTAAAAGAAATTCTTGAAATTTTTTGTGGTGATTCTAGACATGTTGCTGGTGATTTACATGTAAAGTTTGTGGTTTTTGGATACCTGTGGAATGAGATATGATTTTTTGAACTTAGGTGTGACAATTTGTGTCACACCTAGCTAGGTCAAATTCATGAAATTATTTGCATGACCTATGATTGTTGGAATGAATTGAAATTTTGCATGGATGATCATTGACATGTTGAGATGTTATGTGAATTTTTCTGGATTTTGTTGTGGCATTTTCAATTTGATTGATATTTTTCATCTCTGTTGGTTCATTGTGCAAGCTTGTGTGACACATGTTTGTATATCTTGTGTGAAATTCTCATATGGTTTTGGATGAATGTGAAATTTGGTATGCTGATTATAGACACATTGTAGGACATCCCTGTTTTGGTCCCATTCATTTCTAATATGTTGTCACTGTGTTATGAATTTTTGAAATGAATGCTTGTGTTGATGCTATGAATTGGCTTACATAATCTTGTCTGGATTTCTTGATTTTCATTGGCCTAGTTCCTTTTGTCCAACTGAGCTGAAAATTGACATGCTATACCTTGAATATGTCCTGTTTAGGTGTGAATTATTTGAGGATTTTTGGAATTGTTTTAGTATGCTTTTGCTTGAAGTCATTCTGTTTGGATATTTGGTGTTGCATTTGACCTAATTTGACATGTTTTGGTCATGAAATGATGTTGGTGAATGGTATGAACATGGGACCAATTGCATTTGCTTTCTATTTGTTTGAATTTGATTTTGGTTGAGAATCCCTTGCTGTTTAGATTTTTTTCTCACCTTTGGACCCTAGGCTTGGCCTAGTGGTCTAGTTTCTCACATTTGGTTTGACTTTTCAGGATGAAATACACAATGCTTAAGGAGATTGCTTCAAGGCAATTTAAATTGAGTTTGGTTGATGTTTATGAACTAACATGACTTTGTGTTGTAGGATTGATGCTTTAGCTTGAGCTTATAGCTTGCACTTATGTGCATTAACCTGTGTTGCTTAATCTGTATAGTCTGACTGATTAACATTTGCTGTTTATTGTTGTTTGTCTGAGTACTGATGATACTTGATTGATTTCAGGTACATTTAGTCGCTTACAGTTCTTTAAGAACTTGCTTGCTGCTGCTTGGTTTTTAAACCACTTGAGGTAGGACTTCTATTCTTCATGTAGTCTGGAAGACCCGGCCTGTTACTTGGCCGGGCAACTGTCTGAAGTCCTCCTTAAGAGGCGATGATTGTGGTTGTTTACATTTGTGCCAAGCAGGTGAAGTCCTCTATGAGGCAATTGGTGGAAGCCAAGGGATATGCAATCTATCTCCCACTATTCTGTGAGTCGTCCCTCTGCTCGCACGGCTGTGTGTTGATGCATTGGGACACAAACCCAAGATCTTGTACTTTGTACAGTTGTGTCAGAGTCTTGAGCGTAGAAGGGTCCCTCCATTCTGGACCCACGCTCCTTTGTCTGAAGCTCTCCCTGGTCAGGGATAAGAGCTGTGAGGTCTCATCCTCACTTCACCTTTTCATCTGCTTCACCTTAGCCTCGTAATGGCAAGGTTAAGAGCGAATAATATCCATGTACAGATGACTTGCTTCGGCAGTCAAACCCATTGTTTGAGCCTCACTCGACTGGTTATAGTGTGTGCTATGTGAATACTTGCTTGAAATGCTTGTTGTGATCCGTATGCTTGTATGCTTGCTTTCTTCCTGGATAGGATTAGCTTGCAGTTGTGCAAGTAGGTAGAAACCTGAACATAGGGTAATGATGCATGACAACACTAGGCTCGAGTCCAGCTCCCTGGTAGTGTGTCTTCCCTCGGTTTCTGGCTAGATTTTCTTTCCCTTGAGGGGGAACTACATCGCCCTGATCCTTGTTCCAGACGAGGTATGTAGGCAGGAGGTCGTGCGAGACCTCTCCGGGTGCCTTTTTTCCTTTTTGAGTGTGTTTTGGTTCGGATGCTGACGTAAGTCCAATGATTGGCTGTTGGGCTCCATGTTTGCCATCTGTTTGTGTGTTTTGTGCTGTTTGGCGTGCGTAAGCCGAACTACAGTGGCTCTGATTCTCGTTCCAGACGAGATATGTAGGCATAGGGTGCGATACCCTATCGAGCTCCCTTCTCCTAACCCCACCTGCGTTCCCTGTGTGTGTATGTGATGTTTAGCAACCTTTTCTTTATTTTAGAACGTGGATCCCGTCGAGTACGACGGACGTGAGGGGTGCTAATACCTTCCCCTCGCGTAACCGACTCCCTTACCCTTTCTCTTTGGTCGCGAGACCATGCTTTTTCCAGGTTTCTCTGAGCGTTTCCTTTCCCTATTTTGGGATAAATAACGCGCAGTGGCGGCTCTGTGTTGTGTGTTTTTATTTCAGCGCGCCGGTTGTTTTTCGCGGATGCGACAGCTGGCGACTCTGCTGGGGAAATCATAGGATGTTGACCTGTGCTGGTCCATCGTCCCTGAGCGAGTCCTTCCTAGCGTTTTAGGGTAGTTTAGGTTGCTTGTTTTGCTTCATTTATTGCACTTATTATTCTAACCAGTGTATATATTTGCATAAATATTTGCATGCATCATACTATCATGTTGCCGTCCTCTGTAGGTGGTTCCTCTGTTTTGGGGTGGGTGTTTTGAGTGGGGCTAAAACCCAGGCCCGAGCATACACCTAGGATTAGCGTGGTCTCGCGTCGCTCACATGTCGGTTGGGCATGATGTTGCGATGTGACATACCACAAGCCGGACGAGGTTCATCTGAGAAGTGCTCTTCCAGTGGGGTTTTCCACTTTGGTTGGGTTATCTCTTTTGAGCCGTTGACTCTGGTGACCGATCATTTCCCGGATCTTTGGTTTAGATGATCTCAGGAGAGCTACAATGGCACACCCGAAAGGGCAAACCCATTGAGTATCTCTGCCCGATTGTCGAGGCTATTGTCCGCCTTAGGATGACCTGATTAGAATTTACCTGTGAGGGGAGGGTGATTATTACAGATGCATGTTCTGTTGGTGACTCAGATGGTGACTTTTTGTTCCGTGGATCAGAGTCCTATTTATAAGTCGGATTTATGGCCATTTATTGCCGAGACGCCGGAGTGCTGTCCGAGTTATTTATCAGTGGGGATCCGTTTATTTCAGGATTCCCCAGGCCGATGTTATCAGTGGGGATCCGTTTATTTCAGGATTCCCCGGGCCGATTCATATGGTTGTGAGTGTCTGCACAGAAACTGATGATGATGATGTATCTGTCAGTTCCGTTTATTTCGGAACCCGTGGATTGGATTAGTGGTTACATATTTCCCTCAGATGGTTATGATCAGTTCAGAGACCAGGTTTCAGTGCAGATGATCAGATGGCTTGGAGGATGGCAACGCATTGCATTCACGCATCAGCATCATCCACATTTTGCATTCATCTGCATCGAACCTATGTCTAGCCATATGGGGAGAATTATTGATTGAGATTCTGGTTGAGAGACATCATGAATTTCAGAATGTGGATGTCAAAATATTATCTGTCTCGATGAAACCAGAATCAAAAGACAGAAGCTTCCTCGTATGGATAGACGTTGCATTCATGCATATTAACCTGTTTGCTGTTTTGTAGGTGTCGGGTTCTGACGTGCTTGATTGTTTAAGGAATCATTGCTCGCGCTCGTAGAGTTGTACCTTTGCACTCAACCCGTCCTCACAGATACTTCACCAGACGCCATACTCCCAGACTGATGGATCTCCCAAATACAGACATCCTCGAGCTGAAGGGTAAAATGAGCGAGCTGATCAACATCATGCAAGGCTTTGCAGTTGGTCAGAAAGCTCTGGCAGATAAAGTCGAGAAGCTCGAGCGGGCTTCAGCAGCAAACAGTGGTGTTAACCTGGATGGTGTCTCCAACCAGGGGCTGGGGTCTAGGGATGGCGGAAAAAGGACAACGGTCGGTATAGTGAACAATGCCGCTGGTTTTGGTACTGCTGGTGGTCAACCAGGGCCCGGTCTGGGGCAGAATATGAAGGACGGTCTGTTGCCTCCGTTCTACGGGTTTGATGAGGACAGAGAGGAAGACAGGGAAGCAGACCAGTTTTCAATGCATAATGAGCCCTTGGGGCAATATGGGGTCCCACCTCAAAGCAAGGAGATTCAGCTGTTGGCTGAGAAGATTAAGGCGCTGGAAAGTTATGCCACTCCCGGTGTGGTAAATATGTCAAACATGGGGCTGGTTGAGGGGATTGTGATCCCACAGAAGTTCAAGGCGCCCGCATTTGATAAATATAAGGGGAGTTCCTGCCCGGAGACTCATCTGCAAGCCTTTGTCCGCAAGATCTCTGCATACACTACAGATCAAAAGCTTTGGATGTACTTCTTCCAAGACAGTCTGTCTGGAGGATCCTTGGAATGGTATACCAAGCTGAAATCTTCTGATATCAAGAGCTGGCAGGATCTTGGCGATGCCTTCTTTAAACAGTATCAGTTCAATGCTGACATGGCTCCTAGTCGTACCCAGCTACAGGGTATGTCTCAGAAGTCAAGTGAGGGGTTTAAAGAATATGCGCAAAGGTGGAGAGAGTTGGCTGCCAGAGTACAACCTCCACTGGTGGACAAAGAGATGTCTGATCTCTTCATGGGTACCCTGCAGGGGGCATTTGCTGAGAGAATGGTGGGTTGTCCCGTCACTAACTTTGCTGACATTGTGGTGGCTGGGGAGAGAATTGAAAGTTGGCTGAGGATGGGGAAAATACAGGGAAATGCTTCGTCATCAGGATCGAAGAAGCCATTCGGGAATGGTCAGCGCAAGAATGAGGGTGAATCGAGTGCTGTGTATGCCCAGGGAGGACACGGTAGGGATTGTTACTACCAGCACACTGCTGCTGTAACCATCCCTGCTGGTAATCAGTCAGTACGACAGCAACGTCAGCCATCTCAACAGAGAGCCGAGTATCAAGTAAGAGGAAAAGGGATCGATCGTCATTTCGACAAGCCGCCCGTGACATATGCTGTTCTGTTCAAAAAGCTGATGGATCTTGGGTTGGTTCAACCGAGGACGATGGTTCCGATGAGATCAGATCAGAGGCCTCCTAACTATGATGAGAACGCCCAGTGCGAATTTCATTCTGGAACACCGGGGCATAACATTGAGGGCTGTAGAGCATTCAAGAATGTTGTCCAGGATCTGGTAGACTCCAAGGCTATTAACTTTGCACCATCACCGAATGTTAATGCTAATCCCATGCCGGCGCATGGTCAGGCGATGGTGAATGCAATTGCTGAAGATTCAAATCACGCCTATACAGTGGGTGAAAAGACTGATAGTAACTGCAAGTTTGATGGTTGGATAAAGTCGTGCGTACCAGGAAGCTGGAAGGCCTAAAACAGATCATCACTGTCACTCATTCGGAAGAGTAATGATTTCTGTTTTTCAAGTTTTATTTGCATGAAAGCCATACGTGTTGCCCGGCACGTAATGGTCCATTGTAAGGGCCACCTCATGGTTAAATTTGCATTTCTGCATCATTAATAAATGGATGTTTTTCAGTCAAAAAGCGGTGTTCCCTGTTTTTCAATTATTTTTGCAGTTTAAAAACAAATAAAAATGGCAATGTTTATTTTCATTTTTTCTTTTTGATTTGTCTCGTTCCAACTTCGAAAAGTAATTCTCCGGATCTCATTGATAACAATTCTGTTACACCCTTATATGACTTCGACAAACCGATCTATCATGCCGAAGAAGAAGGAGAAGAAGATTGTGATCTGCTGGAATTAACCAGGTTGTTTAAACAAGAGGAGAAGGTGATTCAGCCGCACGAGGAGCGATGCAAGGTTGTTACTCCAGGCACCGCCGAGGTCAGGAAGGAAATTAAAATTGGGGCCGTTTCAGAGGCGAGTCGAGAGCAGAATGGTAGCCCTGTTGAAAGAGCGTGTGGATACCTTCACCTGGTCGTGTCAGGATATGCCAGGGTCGAATACCGATGTCGTTGTGAACAAGCTACCGTGGAAAGAAGACTGTCCTCTAGAGAAGCGAAACGCCAGTGCCTGTATCAGAGAGCCATGGTGACTTTGTTTCATGAGATGATTCATCATGAAATTGAATGCTATGCTATGACATGATAGCAAAGTCCCAAACCAGAAGGGGGGCATTTGGTAGACTGGGGCAAGTCATTTGACCAGTGGAGATAATTCAAACTGAGGTTGAATTCGAATCAGTGCGCTATCAGAGTGCGGGCCGGTAAGCTGATGGGGTTCATTATAAGAGAGGAATCGAGGTTGATCCTGCTAAAAAAAAAAAAAAAAAAAAAAAAAAAAAAAAAAAAAAAAAAAGAAATAAAAGAAATGCCTGAACCGAGAATGGAAATAGAGGTTCGTGGTCTCCTAGGTAGATTGAACTACATGTCATGGTTCACATCTCACCTAACAGCCACGTGGGAACCCATTCAAGGAAAAAAGAGATCAAACGGTCAGGCGAAATAATGATTGCCAAGGGGCATTGAAAGAATAAAAAATAATAATAAGGAGCAGGAGCCTCTGATTCTGATACTTCTTGTGGAGGGAGAATTTGTTAATCTGTATTTGACGGCCTTCGAGGGGTCTACGAGGTGAAGTGAGTCAGCATGACGCGTCTTGTCGAAAAGAGCATGCAATTTACCTTAGCAAAAAGTTTACCGACTGTGAAACAGTACATTCACTGTTCGAGAAAACTTGTTGTACTTTGGCATAGGCTGCTCGCCGACTGAGACAGTATATGCTGGTTCATACCACTTTGTGGATTTCCGAGATGGATCCGATCAAGTATGGGGTTTGAGAATCCAGCATTGACCGGACGGGTTGTGAGGAGCAAGAGAATGTTGACTGATTTGTGATGCTCTCAGAAAGCAATCAAGGGGTGTATTGTCTGATTACACCGCCCAACAACCCATTGATGATTATCAACCGATGAAGTTTGAGTTCCCTGATGAGGACATCTCGAGGTGCTCAAAATCGAAAGATTGAGAGTGACCGATCCCGGAGGAGGGGCCTGACCCTGAATCCGAACGGATTCTGATGTCTGATGGGGAGGTTAAGGTGAATAAGCTTTTGCTGCCAGGATAACGTTTGAGTGCACCGACGGTGTGATTGAGTAGGAAACTGGTATCCTGGATATCGAACATCGGTGTGTGCATCAACTGGGGCAAGCGCCTGTCTTGCTCGGAGAGCCTGATTGAAGAAAAGAGGCTAGCAGCCATCTGTCACGGGCAGTTGTACCAGCAAAGGATGAAGCGTGCTTTTGACAAAAAGGTGCGACCTCGGGTATATCACGTGGGTGATATGGTGCTGAAAAGGATCCTTCCTCCTCAAAACGATCGAAGGGGCAAATGGACACCGAATTATGAAGGTCCATTCGTGGTCAAGAAGGTTTTCTCTGGTGGAGCCTTGTTGTTAACGACCATGGATGGTGAGGATTTTCCATCCCCTGTGAATGCGGACGCAGTTAAAAAATACTTCGTGTAAAGAGACCCGCTGGACGAAAAGAATAAAATAGTCCAGGCAAAAATGGGCATCCCGGCGAACCGAAAAACAGAAAGAAAGGTTCGGGGAAAAATTAGGGATAAAAATGAAAAATGTACACCCGGCAAGTCGAAAACCTGAAAAGGCGACTTGGGCAAAAAAGGGTATCCCGGTGGACTGAAAACCCGAAAGGGCGGTCCAGGCAAAAGAGGGATTGAAACGAACAACTGCGTCCCGCATGATCGTTTGCGCTTTGGTTAAAGCATCATGGATAATACCCGGTAGGGATCAGTTGGAATCGTCTTGTTCAGAAGGCAGAAGGCATGGAGAGTCTGAGGACATATGGGGTGTAACCGAGTTGGAACTCGATGAGATTACGGGTTTCACATTGCCATTAGGATAGATTTTTCCTTTTGTGCGCAATTACCTCTTTTCAGGAATTGCTTCCTTTGTATTGCTCATTTGAGCCACATTTTTTTTAATCAATAAAATGCAAATTCAGTCAAATAATTTTGTTTTTTGTCTTTCATTACCGCTTTGATTGCAAAAACATCCAGATATTTTTGATAAAGAATCTTGCATTTTAAAACATACAGGTTTCCTTCCAATGCATGTTTATAAGATTGAAGCTTGAAATCTTATTTGGAAGGTTGAGTGACCCAAGTGTTGAAATCTTGACACGCCTGGGGCACGGTTTTATCTGACGATCTGTTTTGCAGGTGCTGTTAGGTATTTTCACTCACTTGCAGGTTGTGGTGTGGAAGCTTTGTAGCAAATCCTCAGAGAGTTCGCTCAGGAACGATTGAATGAAAGACGACGAAGTGACGTTGAGACGTACGATGATCCTTGATGATAATCAAGAAGACTCTTCAAAGTCGGAAGATTTGAAAGTCTGTAGAAATTCCCCGCAGGGCCCAGTCAGGGACGAATGAATGGGTAGGAGAAGCGATGAGAAGACGTTGAGACATCCGACGACCTTTGGAATTAATCAAGAAGACTCTTCAAAGTCGGAAAATTGAAATTATGTATAAATCCCAGGAGTACGTTTCCGTCGAACGCCGAGCGATTGGGAGTACAAGATGATGGAGCAGAAAAGGTCCAGACGGGTCTGGGAATTCTCAAAAGTGGAAAGCTGATACGAGATTGGGAGGTAGATACCATGGTTCGATGAGTCGACGGGTGTTCTGTACCAACTTTTCTCATTTTCCCAGCGGGGTCCCCAAGCAGAGTTGTGAGGGCCAACTCCCCAGCAGATCCAAGGTCTATGGTTCCCCTAGCCGAGTCAGGATGGTTATGCCCGGCAGGTAAAAGGGTGTTTCCTCAGCAGCCAGGCCAGAAGGTTGCTACTCCCCGAGTGGAGCGGGTTTCAGTGAAATATATCTCCAGCAGTGTCCATCCTACCAATGGATTGGGTGAGTTCCCGTAGCGGACGGATATTTGCATCCCCAGCTGAGTTGATTCTACCTATGGATTGCATGGGTTGTCCCCAGCGGAGTAGCATTCGTTGCCCTAGCAGGGTCAGGATGGTTATCCCCAGCAGGTGTCAAATCAATGCTTCCCCAGTCAATAGGCCTGGAGATTGCTATTTCCTGGCAGAGTATCTGTGAGCATTTTCCCAGTGAAGTCGTCAGGTATCTGTGAGGGTTTCTCGAAGTTGGGATCGATATCCCCAGCAAGTCAAAGATTGTTGTATCCCCACAGAGTGTTGGTGGTTCTTATTCCCCAGCATTTCCTCGAGAAGATTGGGTGCAAAGGAGGTTTTCCCCAGCAAGGGTTACCTTTTCCCAGCAGCAGTACTATTCCCCAGCGGGGTGGAGATCGGAGTATTGACGAGTTCAGCAGAGTGTCTCGTGCTCCCCAGAAGAATCCCTTGAGGGGGGTACTTTTTATGCATTCATCATGTAGCGTAAGCATATCATATTGCATAGAAAAATAAATCGCGTAGCATTTCCATAATTATGGAGCATTACGCAGAATCAATCATGCATCATATTGCAAGAACAAGCTAGTCTCAAGCCGTGGTTACTGTTTGAGAGGTGGTTTTACCAGAAGTAGAGGTGTTACTCCGAGGAGTTTGGCCTCATGATTTGATCAAAGGTATTTCCCCAGTAGTGCGATACTGGAGGAGTTTTTCCGTCGGGCAGAGATGGAAAGGTTACGCGATCAGCACGATTCAAGCCGTGGTTACCGCTTGAGGATTGGTTTTGCCGGACAGTGAAGACGATACTCCGAGGAGTTCAGCATTGTGAGTTTGGAGCAACAATATTTCCCAGTCATCAGTAAGTGTCTGGTCAAGCTTTGTTTGGTGTCAGTAAACATCATCATTCGATGTCCAGTAAACGTCGAGTTATTTCCCAGTCATCAGTAAGTGTCTGGTCGAGTTTTCTTTTGGTGTCAGTAAACATCATCATTCGATGTCCAGTAAACGTCGAGTTATTTCCCAGTCATTGTTTAATGTCTGGTCGATCATTGTTCGATGTCCTGTCAACATCCTTGTTTGATGTCCTGTCAACATCCTTGTTCGATGTCCAGTAAACGTCGTGTTTCCTCCCAGTCATCAGTAAGTGTCTGGTCGAGTTTTCTTTGGTGTCAGTAAACATCATCATTCGATGTCCAGTAAACGTCGAGTTATTTCCCAGTCATCAGTAAGTGTCTGGTCGAGTTTTCTTTTGGTGTCAGTAAACATCATCATTCGATGTCCAGTAAACGTCGAGTTATTTCCCAGTCATTGTTTAATGTCTGGTCGATCATTGTTTGATGCCTGTCAACATCATTGTTCGATGTCCTGTCAACATCATTGTTCGATGTCCTGTCAACATCATTGTTCGATGTCCTGTCAACATCATTGTTTGATGCCTGTAAACATCATTGTTTGGTGCCTGTAAGCATCATTGTTCGATGTCCAGTAAACGTCAAGTTTTCTCCCAGTCATCAGTCAGTGTCTGGTTGAAAGTGTTACTCTGAGGAGTGCAGCATCATGACGTCAGATCAGCAGTGTTCCCCAGTAGTGCGATACTGGAGGAAATGTTTCCGTCGGACAGAGATGGAAATAATATCAGAAGACGTTACGCGATCAGCGCGATTCCGGGGTTCAAATGGAGAAAAGGAGATGTTGCGGCATTTTCTGGAGAGCGGGGTTCATAATGGCGATTGCGAGTTATCGTCAGGCGACTGGGGTTCAAATCGGAGAATGGGGTTCATTATTTGGCAAACAGGAGAGTGGGGTTCAAATGCAGAGATCCGAGGATCATTTGCGCAGGAAAATTTCGGGGTTCAAGAAAAGCAGAAAAAGAAAATAATAATCCCGAGTGGATGAGTGGTGTTCAGGCCATGGTTATCCCTGTGTTACCATTTATTTTGGTATCCAGGTCGACGCTGTGATTCGGTGATCAGGCCGACTTTCTCCGTACCAGACGGGATTTCTTTTTCAAGATTGTTTCTTCGCCGATGCTGACGGGCGTTGTTAATTATTTTCCCATCAGAGTGCAAATTGTTCGTCTGTTCTTGGTATTCAATCACTCTTCATCCTGATCATCTGAAAGCCGAGGCTATTCATATCGATAGGTTCACAGTGGATTGAATAGGGGCAGCTGTAACACCTCAAAATTTGCCCTCCTCTCTTGGGACTAGCTTAACATATTGCATTATATTGTTAGGTCATTAGGCATTGCATATTGCATATCATGTGGTTACATTGTGCAAGTCATACTCCCAAGTTTTGATCAGAAGATGAGGAAGTCAAAGTGCAAGCTAGGGTTTCATTGGATTGGTCATTAATCATCTGAGGATGTGGAGGTCCAAATTAGGGTTTTGTGATTCTCAAAGAAGATTGGTCTTCATCTTGATTACAATGATACATCATCATCGTCATGGTTTGTCATCATCAAGTGTTTGATCAGGATACCTTGAGATTAGGGTTTTGACCACTGGTCAACCCTAATCAGTTGCATTGGGCCAATCAGGGCATGGTAAGGAGATGGGGTCTACAATGGATATGGGGATCATTTCATGATTATATTGAGCTTATTGAGGCTAGGGTTTCATCCTTGGGCCATTTCATCAGAAGATTGGGGTTCAGATTGATCAATGCATTGCCAAATTCATCTGTCAGTTGAAAAAGTCAACTGTGGTCAACTATACATGATTTAATGGATTGGGAGGTGGAATTGAGTTGGATATACTTCATTCATGTTGAAACAAGTGTTATTTGACATGTCAAAGCTCAAGAATGGAGAAAATCAAGTCAGAACAAAAACTGCCAAAAATAGAAAGTGACTTGTAATGGAAGTTTCCAAAAATGGAAAGTTTTTGACCTCAAAATTACATGTCCAAGGAAGCTTCAAATAAAAATTTGTTCAACATGAAAGTTGTAGATCTTGTTCTCACCTTTCCAAAAAGTCCAAGAACTTGAAATTCTCATGTATGGTTGGCAAGTTATGGTCCAGTCAATTTCAAAAATGACCCATAATCAGAGGGGCATAACTTCCACATGGAGTGTCCAAATTGAGTGATCTTTTTATGCACAAACTCCATTTGACATGTACTTTCATGGTGCATAATTGGAATTCTTCAAAAATGGTCAATGCAAAAAGTCAAATTTCAAGTGTACAGTTAAAGATCCAGGGGCAAAATGGTCCAACTTGAGAAATAATGGGAATTTTTGAATGGGGATTTTTGCAACACCTCACAAATGCTATTTGGAAATGGTTTGAATCATCATAACAGGTCAAGGTGCAATGGTTGAAGAATTCACTTTTGAAATGAACTTGAAAAATGAACAAAGTGCTATGGCATGGTGAAAATCAAAATTACATGGCCAATGAAGATGGGACAAGTTGCAACAGCTCATGACAGATATTTAGAGCATGTGTGAGCTGGCAATGAGCTGTCACAGAGCCCATATGAAAATACCATTTTGCCCTTGCCTTTGAAAGCGACATTTTGCTAATCATATTTCATTTTGCTAATTAAGGTGATTAAGGCTTGATTAATTGGAGATATATATTCCTAATCATAACCAACTTCTAACAGAATCATCAATCACAAGAAATCACAACCTCTTTTCCCTCCAATTTCTCAAAATCTCTCAAGAACACATCAAGCAAAACTCCATCAATCTCTTCCAATTCTCCATCAATTTGTGTACTTCTTTTTGATCCAATCTCCATTCATCTTCCTCTGGATCTGTTTTGGAAAAGCAACCTCAAAGGACTTCAAATTCGCAACTGTCCAAGTGATGTGCATCCATGGCTTTTGAAGAATTCGTGCATTAGAAGCAAATTCAATCGAACCTGAGCACTTCATTCAACTTCTTGAAGCTTATACTCCATCTGTTTTGGATCAAGAAGCGCAAACATCACACGAATCGCCACTGCCATCTCAAGGTACTTCAAAATCGAAACTCATGATATGATGAATTGGTATATGCTTCTTGTAGTGTGCGCAGTGTAGAATCCAATGATGTAGTTGGTTTGTGAAACGGTGAACCATAGGATAAGTTATGTTGATTCGAAGCTTGATATGCGAAACTTTAAATGATCGATCCAGTTTATATAGTTAGATTTAGGTTGATTAGGTTACACATTCGTGATCCTCTTGCTGAGACCTTTCCAACGGTTATTAGTTTGTAAATTTTGGTGATGAAATGAGCAAAACCAATTTTGGAATGGAAGAACATGCCGTGCGAAGAAGACGACGATTTTCTGGATTTTTTTCCTGTTTGATCCACTGAATTGCCTTTTCGATTTCAAATGTTGTTTCCCGCGGAATCCTAGCCACTCACGTTGCGCCACTGCATTATTGAAACGATGCGTTTTGGTACCGGGGGGAGATAATTACAAGTCTGCCATTAAATCATTTAATTAATTAACACAACTTAGATAATTATTTAAAAATCATATAAATCTTAAAAAATTCATAGAAAAATAATGGAAAGTCAGAAAATTATGAGAGTTTTTTTGTTAAATCCCATTTTTCCCCTAGTTTTTTATGAGCATGATTTTAGAAATTGTGCATGGTGAAATATTGACTTGGACTAGGGATGTTTGACTTGGGTGTATTTTTGACATGTTCTACCATTTTCAATGTGAAATACTCATACCTTAAAAGAAATTCTTGAAATTTTTTATGGTGATTCTAGACATGTTGCTGGTGATTTACATGTAAAGTTTGTGGTTTTTGGATACCTGTGGAATGAGATATGATTTTTTGAACTTAGGTGTGACAATTTGTGTCACACCTAGCTAGGTCAAATTCATGAAATTATTTGCATGACCTATGATTGTTGGAATGAATTGAAATTTTGCATGGATGATCATTGACATGTTGAGATGTTATGTGAAGTTTTCTGGATTTTGTTGTGGCATTTTCAATTTGATTGATATTTTTCATCTCTGTTGGTTCATTGTGCAAGCTTGTGTGACACATGTTTGTATATCTTGTGTGAAATTCTCATATGGTTTTGGATGAATGTGAAATTTGGTATGCTGATTATAGACACATTGTAGGACATCCCTGTTTTGGTCCCATTCATTTCTAATATGTTGTCACTGTGTTATGAATTTTTGAAATGAATGCTTGTGTTGATGCTATGAATTGGCTTACATAATCTTGTCTGGATTTCTTGATTTTCATTGGCCTAGTTCCTTTTGTCCAACTGAGCTGAAAATTGACATGCTATACCTTGAATATGTCCTGTTTAGGTGTGAATTATTTGAGGATTTTTGGAATTGTTTTAGTATGCTTTTGCTTGAAGTCATTCTGTTTGGATATTTGGTGTTGCATTTGACCTAATTTGACATGTTTTGGTCATGAAATGATGTTGGTGAATGGTATGAACATGGGACCAATTGCATTTGCTTTCTATTTGTTTGAATTTGATTTTGGTTGAGAATCCCTTGCTGTTTAGATTTTTTTCTCACCTTTGGACCCTAGGCTTGGCCTAGTGGTCTAGTTTCTCACATTTGGTTTGACTTTTCAGGATGAAATACACAATGCTTAAGGAGATTGCTTCAAGGCAATTTAAATTGAGTTTGGTTGATGTTTATGAACTAACATAACTTTGTGTTGTAGGATTGATGCTTGAGCTTGAGCTTATAGCTTGCACTTATGTGCATTAACCTGTGTTGCTTAATCTGTATAGTCTGACTGATTAACATTTGCTGTTTATTGTTGTTTGTCTGAGTACTGATGATACTTGATTGATTTCAGGTACATTTAGTCGCTTACAGTTCTTTAAGAACTTGCTTGCTGCTGCTTGGTTTTTAAACCACTTGAGGTAGGACTTCTATTCTTCATGTAGTCTGGAAGACCCGGCCTGTTACTTGGCCGGGCAACTGTCTGAAGTCCTCCTTAAGAGGCGATGATTGTGGTTGTTTACATTTGTGCCAAGCAGGTGAAGTCCTCTATGAGGCAATTGGTGGAAGCCAAGGGATATGCAATCTATCTCCCACTATTCTGTGAGTCGTCCCTCTGCTCGCACGGCTGTGTGTTGATGCATTGGGACACAAACCCAAGATCTTGTACTTTGTACAGTTGTGTCAGAGTCTTGAGCGCAGAAGGGTCCCTCCATTCTGGACCCACGCTCCTTTGTCTGAAGCTCTCCCTGGTCAGGGATAAGAGCTGTGAGGTCTCATCCTCACTTCACCTTTTCATCTGCTTCACCTTAGCCTCGTAATGGCAAGGTTAAGAGCGAATAATATCCATGTACAGATGACTTGCTTCGGCAGTCAAACCCATTGTTTGAGCCTCACTTGACTGGTTATAGTGTGTGCTATGTGAATACTTGCTTGAAATGCTTGTTGTGATCCGTATGCTTGTATGCTTGCTTTCTTCCTGGATAGGATTAGCTTGCAGTTGTGCAAGTAGGTAGAAACCTGAACATAGGGTAATGATGCATGACAACACTAGGCTCGAGTCCAGCTCCCTGGTAGTGTGTCTTCCCTCGGTTTCTGGCTAGATTTTCTTTCCCTTGAGGGGGAACTACATCGCCCTGATCCTTGTTCCAGACGAGGTATGTAGGCAGGAGGTCGTGCGAGACCTCTCCGGGCGCCTTTTTTCCTTTTTGAGTGTGTTTTGGTTCGGATGC
Organism: Lathyrus oleraceus; assembly: GCF_024323335.1. NCBI lineage: Eukaryota > Viridiplantae > Streptophyta > Magnoliopsida > Fabales > Fabaceae > Lathyrus > Lathyrus oleraceus. The sequence goes on from NC_066580.1 coordinate 111,855,549, forward strand.
TGACGTAAGTCCAATGATTGGCTGTTGGGCTCCATGTTTGCCATCTGTTTGTGTGTTTTGTGCTGTTTGGCGTGCGTAAGCCGAACTACAGTGGCTCTGATTCTCGTTCCAGACGAGATATGTAGGCATAGGGTGCGATACCCTATCGAGCTCCCTTCTCCTAACCCCACCTGCGTTCCCTGTGTGTGTATGTGATGTTTAGCAACCTTTTCTTTATTTTAGAACGTGGATCCCGTCGAGTACGACAGACGTGAGGGGTGCTAATACCTTCCCCTCGCGTAACCGACTCCCCTACCCTTTCTCTTTGGTCGCGAGACCATGCTTTTTCCAGGTTTCTCTGAGCGTTTCCTTTCCCTATTTTGGGATAAATAACGCGCAGTGGCGGCTCTGTGTTGTGTGTTTTTATTTCAGCGCGCCGGCTGTTTTTCGCGGATGCGACACATGGTTACGTCGAACATGTTGTCTTAACCAAGGTTTCCTCTTCCATTGGCTTGTATTTCAAAGTCCTGAAGTGGGTTTGTGGCAGGTCTGCTCAAGGTGCTTGCCATCCTATAGGTTCTGCTTGTACATTGTGATGTTGTACTAATGCATTGTGGGGTGTGAACCGTGTGATGAAGGATATGCAATGGCCCCTCTGCTGCAGACAACCTGCAGACTTGCAGTTGCTTGGACAAAGCGGATTGCAGCCCTGTTTGGTGGCCAGAATGTCGTGGTTCGCGACGTAGAAATGTGGTTCCATTGTTTGTAGAAGCACACACATTGTATTGTAATGAGTATGTACAAGTTTCAAGCTTGTTTCAATTGCGGTTTAGTTTTTTTTACGTGTTTTAATCATGCCTGTTTAGCATTTCCTTTCCTATTGCTCGGTTTGTATTTCAAATGAACGTTGTTCAGAATTTGTGCCACTGAATTCATATTGTGAATCAAACTTGTGTTACGGCTTTGCTTGCAGCTTTGGTTCATTCCACTGATAGGTCACTGCTTAATTTTGGTACATCCGGCTATTTTGGTTATTCCATAGGTTATGCTCAATGTTGGCTATGGAAAGCAAAATGTAGGAGGATTCTACTACATTCTGGTAGTAGCCACGCATGAAAAGTACCAGTTTCTGCGGCGGATTAAGGTTTGACAAGAACTTCCTTGATGGTGGTTTCACACTCACGGCTTGTGGTTGTGGGTCTTGGACTTGCAGGTCAGAGTATGATGCTAGAGGATACCCCTGCGGTTCCTAAACGGTCTTGTGGAGGCAAAAATGCAAGGAGAGGCACTGGCGACTGTTATGACAGGATGATGTGTATTTTTGGTTTTTAATTCTTTCACTTGGCTTGACTGTAATGTATCTTAAGTCACAGGGTTGTTATGAACGGTCTTGTGGTATGGTTTTATTAATGTATTTGAAACAATTTTGTTTGTAAATTGAAACTTGTGGTTCACAAATCATAAATCAAAGCTAATACCCACACCAGATGACGTTATGCATGAAATCCGCAGACAGAGGCCTGTCTATTTCTTATAGTCACACAATGCGAAAAATAAACACTTAAACTCAGTCCAAATGAAACTTCTCCATTCACGACCCAAAAATTACGACTATAAATGGAAACGCGTGACTTCATCTTAAGTCACTCACCACCTGCTTGTTGACCTTGAATTCATAAGGTGAGAAAGATGCAAATTTAATGCAAGAATTGTTCTACACAAGATGTAGTGTTATTATGGCCCATCTGATATATTAACGAGTCTAGCTTGTAACAAACCAAGTTCATGGATAAGCTTACGGATTCATCGACATGGTGCTTGCATGACAAGACTCACCCATGACCTTGATTCAAACTAGTATTCCACCTCAGACAATATCCCTTTTCCTCATATTCGTGTAATAAACCATACTCCTAGACGAAATTGATTTTATGAAATGCATGTTTTTAGGTAGTATGGAAATTGCATAACAGTGATAGGAAACTAAAGTGAAGTATTCTTTCGATGAAATGTATGCCATATTGTGCTTATGATGCCAATTAAAAATGGAATCAGATTTACGAAAATTTAAATATGGCCGGACAAAATTGGGGTATGACAGGTTGTATACTAAAAAATGAAGGAATATCAATATCGAATATTGGATATTGATAACCAACAAAGAGGGGATTACATCTACCGGTTATTGGGTAGAAAACCACAGAAATAGGACTTACAACTACCGGTTACTGGGTAGAAGGCCACAAGGTCCACTGGGGAGAAGATGTATAATTACTGGTTACTGAGCAATTGAGCAACTAAACCACAGGAAACTGCAGGGGAATAACAAGAAAGGAGTCAATCTAGGAACAAACTAGAGAGACACAATGAAACAAGACTCAACCCAATGAGGATATAACTCAGGGGAGTAATTCCATCCCAATACATAATTATGGAGGAAACTGAAACAAAATCATCCACGAGGACATAACTCAGTGGGGAATATAAAAGGAAAGATAAACACTTTCTTCCTATAGGGCTGACTCTATATGGAGAGATCAGACACAGACATCTGCTTGGGGAGGAACATTTCACCAATAGCAGGAGATAATAAGCAAAAATATATGGCAAAGAATGCAACACGAATATCTGAATGCTATGATTATGCATGTATATGCATGGTTTATGTATGATCAATGCTGACAGACAGACATATCTAACACAAACAAGCCCGAGAATCAATGGACGGACGTCCGATATAACATCTCAAAATAGAAAGGCCAGACCCACAGGAGAAATCAAATCTGGTGGGGAGCATCAAATACCAGGAGACACTAATCACTAATGGGGACAAAGACCACTGCTGGGGACAAGCAAAGGTCACAGCTATCAACCGCCGGGGATAGGCAAAGTCTCAGCTACCAACTGTTGGGGATCTTCCAACAATTCTCGGGAACATGCAGAGATATCAATAAGATCTATCGTAGAAGAACTCTACTGGGGATCTTATCAGGGGATGATATGAAACTCGGTGGGGAACAACCACCAAACAGACACACAGCAAGCAAGCATTCTCTTCTAACTGCTGAAGAGACATCTCTGCTACTGGGAGAAGGAACAAACTGCTCCACTGAGGAAAGGAAACAACACATCTTCCTCAAAATCCTTCAATACTGGAAAATGTCTTCCACTCAGAGGGGATACCAATGTCAAACTAGGATTAGGCAAAGTCAGCTGGGGAACATACAGGGTCACCGCCAGGGATTTGCTATTGAACAGACAAAAGATCCATCGAGGAAACTCTACTGGGGAGCTCAACACGGATCAGATCCGTCATAGAAGAAACTCTATTGTGGAACTTATCAAGGAAAGATATGAAACTCTGTGGGGAACAAACACCAAACAAAAGTTCCAACAATCAAAACACTTCCTCTTATCTGTTGGAGAAACATCTATGCTAAGGGGAGAGAGAACCACTGCTCCGCTGGGGAAGGAAACAAACATCTTGACCACCAGCCCAACTCAGAAGAAATCTTCCAATACGGAGGGGAAAACAATTTACCAGGCTCTGATCGGGCAAATCCACTGGAGATAGACTGTAGGCGACCATACTGGGGATAGTCTGTTGTAAGCAACCCTGTTGGGGATGAGCTATAAGCCAACCTGCTGGGGATAACTACAAGTATCTCCGGAGGAACTGTTTTGGCTAAAGGGATCGGAAAAGAATCCTACGTCAGCACGTGCTATGCTTAGGGATGAAACGGGGAACAAAACCCTTCACCAACTGCTCTAAGCAACTACTGTTGAGGAGATATCTGAAAGATAGCTTACTCCTGCTGAGGACTTCTACTCATGATGGGAAAGACCAACTTCCTCATGAATAGATAGCATATCAACTTTTATCAATCTATAAGGGATTTTAGGCCAGTCCACACAAGGGATGACAACCATATAATTGATAAAACACAAATGCTAGTCTCAGACTCTCTAGGGAGTTGAGGATGTACCACTCTTCTCTGCGCTCGTTGGGAAGACAATTTGAAAGATGATGAAGAGGATACAAACATGCATGAATGAACAAATTCCTTTCCCTTTTGGAGATCATACTCTCCTTGGGAGAGCACTGAAGACATTCTATTTATCCTTTCAGTCATTGTGAATGTTCACTTTGTTTAAAAACAGTTTATAAAACTTTATTTGTTTAAACAATGATATTTATCAATTAAAACATGCAAACATTTGTTAAGCAGAAACAAATAAGAGTGCCAAGAATTGGATAAAGGCTCAAATTTATTTGATAGAATGGTAGTCCACAAATGGTAAGACTCCATGGATCTTTATAAATTCGAAATTGATGATATATATTGGGAAAAGGGCTACATTGAACATAATGACCATTTCTTCACCAACTCTGAATCCAATGTATTCGAAGCTTCAGTTGACGATGACTCAGCGAGAATCTTTGACAGATGACAGCTTGTAGAACAGAGTCATGTCATGATGTAGTTACTTGCCAAATCCATAATTTTTGCCTAGATTGCCCCAGAGTGAGGTATTCAATCTAGCGGGATATATATATATATATATATATATTCATTTTTTTCATGTCTCTAACTTTTTCCTAGATCGCCCTTTCGGGTTTTCATTCCACTGAGACGCTCATTTTTGCCTAAGTCGCCCTTTCGGGTTTTCAACTTAGCGAGCTATTCTGTTTCTATTTTAGGCGAAGTATTTCTTGACTGCATCTGAATTCACAACACGAGTGAAATCCTCCCCATCCATAGTTGTAAGCATCAGAGCACCACCTGAAAAAGCTCTCTTAACAATATATGGACCTTCATAGTTTGGAGTCCACTTGCCCCTGGAATCGGGCGCGAAAGACAAAACTTTCTTGAGCACGAGGTCACCTTCTCGGAACACATGAGGCTTGACCTTCTTATCAAAGGCTTTCTTCATCCTTTGCTGATATAACTGACCATGGCACATGGCAGTTAATCTCTTCTCTTCAATCAAATTCAGTTGGTCATAAAGACTCCGAACCCATTCAGCCTCAGTCAACTTGGCTTCCATCAAGACTCTCATTGATGGGATCTCAACCTCCACGGGGAGCACAACCTCCATGCCATATACAAGCGAGAAAGGGGTTGCCCCTGTTGAAGTGCGGACAGATGTACGATAACCGTGCAAGGCAAATGGCAGCATCTCATGCCAATCCTTGTACATAACAACCATCTTCTGAATAATCTTCTTGATGTTCTTGTTAGCAGCTTCAACAACCCCATTCATCTTGGGTATGTAGGGAGAAGAATTATGATGTGCAATCTTGAACTCGCTACACAGCTCTTTCATCATCTTGTTGTTCAAGTTAGATCCATTATCAGTAATGATCTTGTCTGGCACACCATAACGGCATATAAGCTGGTTCTTGATAAACTTCACAACCACATGCCTGGTCACATTCGCATATGATGCCACTTCAACCCACTTTGTGAAGTAATCAATGGCTACGAGAATAAAACGGTGACCGTTTGACGCCTTTGGCTCTATCATGCCAATAATGTCAATTCCCCACATAGAGAAAGGCCATGGTGATGAAATAACATTCAGAAGTGTCGGGGGAATATGAATCTTATCCGTATAACTCTAACACTTGTGGCATTTCTTCACATATTTGCAGCAGTCAGGCTCCATTGTCAGCCAATAGTAGCCTGCTCTCAACATCTTCTTTGCCATGGCATGTCCATTGGAATGAGTACCAAATGAACCCTCGTGGACTTCAGTCATCAATAGGTCTGCCTCGTGTCTATCCACGCATCTGAGCAGAATCATGTCAAAAATTCCTTTTATAAAGCACATCACTATTGAGGTAGAAACTGCCAGATAATCTCCTCAAAGTCTTCCTGTCTTTAACAGATACCCCAGGCGGGTAAGTCTAACTTTGGAGAAAGCACTTGATATCATAATACCATGAGTTATCATCTTTCACTTATTCAACTCTAAACACATGAGATGGTCTATCCAAGCGCATCACAATGATATTGGGAACTTCATTCCAATATTTCACCACAATCATCGAAGGAAGCGTAGCAAGAGCATCTGCCATCCGATTCTCATCTCGAGGAATATGATGGAAGTCAACCTTAGTAAAGAAAGTTGAGATCCTCCTCGCATAATCTCTATATGGGGTGAGGCCAGGCTGATTCGTTTCCCATTCACCCTTAATCTGATTAACAACAAGGGCCGAATCACCATAAACATCAAGATGTTTGATCCTAAGATCAATACATTCTTCTAAACACATAATACAAGCCTCATACTCCACCATATTATTCGTGCATTTGAAAGTTAGCCTTGCTGTAAAAGGAAAATGTGTGCCTTGAGGAGTAATAATCACTGCCCCAATACCAATTCCATACTGATTAACAGCGCCATCGAACACCATACCCCATCGGGAACCAGGTTCTGGCCCTTCATCAAGCGTAGGCTCATCACAATCTTTCATCTTCAAATACAGAATCTCCTCGTTTGGGAAGTCGTACTGAACATACTAATAATCCTTAATTGGTTGATGTGCCAAGTGGTCAGCCAAGATACTACCTTTAATAGCTTTCTGAGCTCGATACTCAATATCATACTCAGACAACAGCATCTACCAACGGGAAATACTCCCAGTTAAAGCGGGATTCTCGAAGATATACTTGATTGGATCCATTTTGGATATCAACCAAGTCGTATGATTCAACATATACTAGCGTAAGCGCTTAGCGGCCCAAGCCAAAGCACAACATGTCTTCTCAAGCGTTGAGTACCGAGACTCACAATTAGTGAACTTCTTACTCAAGTAATATATGGCATATTATTTCTTCCCTGATTCATCTTGCTGACCCAATACACAACCCATGGAAACATCAAGCACAATCAAGTATATAATAAATGGTCTCCCTTCAACAGGCGGAGACAGAATCGGAGGCTCGGACAAATACTCTTTGATACTACCGAAAGCTTTCTCGTAATCCTCGGTCCACTCATGACGCTGATCTTTCTGGAGGAGCTTGAATATAGGTGCACATGTGGCAGTCATGTGGGATATAAATCTGGAAATATAATTCAAGCGACCAAGAAAACCTCGGACTTGCTTCTCAGTTTTGGGCGCAGGCGTCTCTTCTATTGCTTTGACCTTGGCAGGATCAACCTCAATACCTCTTTCACTGACAATAAACCCCAATGACTTGCCGGAACGGACTCCAAATGTACACTTGTTTGGATTCAGGCGGAGTTTGTACTTCCTCAAACGCTGAAAAAGCTTCAACAAGTGCTCTACATGTTCAACTTCCGTTTTCGACTTCGCAATCATATCATCAACATACACCTCGATCTTCTTGTGCATCATATCATGAAACAAGGTAGTCATAGCATGTTGATATGTGGCTCCGGCGACACGAAGGGATTCCACGAAAATAAATCAATGGAAAGACTAGAGTTGACGCAAAGATGCATGTATTGGGGAAGGACATCCAAGAGATGCTGGATCAGGGTATGATCGAAATACTCTTTTCGCGCAAACTTTGACATTGTTTTCAAATTAGAAACCTAGGCCATATGCCTTTGATTTTTCAAACTCTTTTCCTTAATACTCATTGTGAATAAACATTAATTCAACTTTGACCTCATTTTGTGAATACTTCTAACTTGTAAATACAACTCACTTCAAGTTGTTTTTGTGGTTCCAATGGCCATCTTTGTTAAAACTTTTCATAAACATTAGTCATAGGTTTGAGTTATCATAGTGGTTGATGTAAATCTTACCTTATCCTTAGTGATTGGATTATAAGTCTTCCATACTTATTATAGGGTTAATCCCTCACTAGTATGTTGAAGCTCTCCTCACATGGTGGATTGTTGGTTTAGGTTGAGTTTTCTCCCTTTGATAACAAAAGACCTTAAGGCTTTTGGCCAAATCAATTCCCCAATCTTTTTTGAGATTTTTTACCCCGAACTACGAGGTTTTGATCCTACCTTTATGATGGTACGTAGGCAATGGGTTTATCCATTCAAACAACAAAAATTGTAAATATAATGTATCATTTCTCCACCAACTCTGAGTCCAATGTATTCGAAGCTTCAGTTGACGATGACTGAGTGAGAATCTTTGACAGATGAAAGCTTGTAGAATAGAGTCATGTCATGATGCAGTTACTTGCCAAATCCCTAAGTTTTGCCTAGATTTCCCCAGAGTGAGGTACTCAAACTAGCGGGATATATATATTCATTTTTTTCATGTCTCTAACTTTTTCCTGGACCGCCCTTTCGGGTTTTCAATCCACCGAGACGCTCATTTTTGCCTAGGTCGCCCTTTTGGGTTTTCAACGTAGCGAGCTATTCTGTTTTTATTTTAGGCGAAGTATTTCTTGACTGTATCTGAATTCACAGGACGAGTGAAATCCTCCTCATCCATAGTTGTAAGCATCAGAGCACCGCCTGAAAAGGCTTTCTTAACAATATATGGACCTTCATAGTTTGGAGTCCACTTGCCCCTGGAATAGGGCGCGAAAGACAGAACTTTCTTGAGCATGAGGTCACCTTCTCGGAACACACGAGGCTTGACCTTCTTATCAAAGGCTTTCTTCATCCTTTGTTGATATAACTGACCATGTCACATGGCAGTTAATATCTTCTCTACAAATAAATTCAGTTGGTCATAAAGACTCTGAACCCATTCAGCCTCGGTCAACTTGGCTTCCATCAAGACTCTCATTGATGAGATCTCAACCTCCACGGGGAGCATAACCTCTATGCCATATACAAGCGAGAAAGGGGTTACCCCTGTTGAAGTGCGGACATATGTACGATAACCGTGCAAGGCAAATGGCAGCATCTCATGCCAATCCTTGTACGTAACAACCATTTTCTGAATAATCTTCTTGATGTTCTTGTTAGCAGCTTCAACAACCCCATTCATCTTGGGTATGTAGGGAGAAGAACTATGATGTGCAATCTTGAACTCGCTACATAACTCTTTCATCATCTTGTTGTTCAAGCTAGATCCATTATCAGTAATGATCTTGTCTAGCACACCATAACGACATATATGTTGGTTCTTGATAAACTACACAACCACCTGCCTGGTCACATTCGCATATGATGCCGCTTCAACCCACTTGGTGAAGTAATCAATTTGACGCCTTTGGCTCTATCATGCCAATCATGTCAATTCTCCACATAGAGAAAGGCTATGGTGATGAAATAACATTTAGAAGTGTCAAGGGAATATGAATCTTATCCGCATAAATCTGACACTTGTGGCATTTCTTCACATATTTGCAGCAGTCAGGCTCCATGTCAGCCAATAATAGCCTGTTCTCAACATCTTCTTTGCCATGGCATGTCCATTGGAATGAGTACAAATGAACCCTCATGGACTTTAGTCATCAACAGGTCTGCTTCGTGTCTATCCACGCATCCGAGCAGAACCATGTCAAAAATTCCTTTTATAAAGCACATCACCATTGAGGTAGAAACTGCCAGATAATCTCCTCAAAGTCTTCCTGTCTTTAGTAGATGCCCCAGGCGGGTAAGTCTGACTTTGGAGAAAGCACTTGATATCATAATACCATGGCTTATCATCTTTCACTTCTTCAACTGCAAATACGTGAGCTGGTCTATCCAAGCGCATCACAGTGATATTGGGAACTTCATTCCAATATTTCACCACAATCATCGAAGAAAGCGTAGCAAGAGCATCTACCATCCGATTCTCATCTCGAGGAATATGATGGAACTCAACCTTAGTAAATAAAGTTGAGATCCTCCTCGCATAATCTCTATATGGGATGAGGCTAGGCTGATTCGTTTCCCATTCACCCTTAATCTGATTACAAACAAGGGCAGAATCACCATAAACATCAAGATGTTTGATCCTAAGATCAATACATTCTTCTAAACCCATAATACAGGCCTCCTACTCCGCCATATTATTCGTGCATTTGAAAGTTAGCCTTGCTGTAAAAGGAAAATGTGTGCCCTGAGGAATAATAATCACTGCCCCAATACCATTTCCATATTGATTAACAGCGCCATCAAACACCATACCCCAGTGGGAACCAGGCTCTGGCCCTTCATCGAGCGTAGGCTCATCACAATCTTTCATCTTCAAAAACAGAATCTCCTCGTCTGGGAAGTCGTACTGAACAGACTGATAATCCTCAATTGGTTGATGTGCCAAGTGGTCATCCAAGATACTACCTTTAATAGCTTTCTGAGCTCGATACTTAATATCATACTCAGACAACAGCATCTGCCAACGGGCAATCCTCCCAGTTAAAGCAGGCTTCTCGAAGATATACTTGATTGGATCCATTTTGGATATCAACCAAGTCGTATGATTCAACATATACTGGCGTAAGCGCTTAGCGGCCCAAGCCAAAGCACAGCATGTCTTCTCAAGCGTTGAGTACCAAGACTCACAATCAGTGAACTTCTTACTCAAGTAATATATGGCATCTTCTTTCTTCCCTGATTCATCTTGCTGACCCAATACACAACTCACGGAATCATCAAGCACGATCAAGTATATAATCAATGGTCTTCCTTCAACAGGCGGAGACAGATCGGAGGCTCGGACAAATACTCTTTGATACTGTCGAAAGCTTTCTGGAAATCATCGGTCCAATCATGACGCTGATCTTTCCGAAGGAGCTTAAATATAGGTGCAGATGTGGCAGTCATGAGGGATATAAATCTGGAAATATAATTCAAGCGACCAAGAAAACCTCGGACTTGCTTCTCAGTATTGGGCGCAAGCATCTCTTGTATTGCTTTGACCTTGGCAGGATCAACCTCAATACCTCTTTCACTGACAATAAAGCCCAATAACTTGCCGAAACGGACTCCAAACGTACACTTGTTCGGATTCAGGCGGAGTTTGTACTTCGTCAAATGCTGAAAAAGCTTCAATAAGTGCTCTACATGTTCAAATTCCGTTTTCGACTTCGTAATCATATCATTAACATATACCTCGATCTCCTTGTGCATCATATCATGAAACAAGGTAGTCATACCACGTTGGTATGTGGCTTCGGCGTTCTTCAAACCGAAGGGCATCACTCGATAACAGAATGTTCCCTAAGGTGTGATGAATGTTGTCTTCCCATATCCTCGGGTGCCATTTTAATCTAGTTATAACCGGAAAATCTATCCATAAATGAGAAGACATTGAATTTAGCTGTATTGTCTACCAACATATCAATATGTGGTAGAGGGAAATCATCTTTCGGACTAGCTTTATTCAAGTCTCGATAGTCCACGCACATTCGGACTTTTCCATCTTTCTTAGGCACGGGCACAATATTGGCCACCCATTGAGGATATGTAGAAGTCACCAGAAACCCCGCATCAATTTGCTTCTGAACTTATTCTTTAATCTTCACTGTAATATCAGGATGAGTTCTTCTGAGCTTCTGCTTCACAGGCACACACTCAGGCTTCAAAGGCAGGAAATGTTGCACAATATCAGTATCCAGACCAGGCATGTCTTCATACGACCAGGCAAAGACATCGACATATTCTCGTAGCAACTCAATCAACCCCTTCTTCACAGACTCTTCCAGGAGTGCCCTAATCTTCACCTCACGAACACAGTCTTCAGACCCCAAGTTGACTGTTTCCAGAGTCTCAAGGTGCGGTTGAATGATCTTCTCCTCGTGCTCAAGCAGACGGGTAATCTCATCAGGAATCTCTTCAATATCATCTTCTTTGGCCTCAAATACAGGGAATTCAAAGTTGGGAAATGGTTTTTGATCATTATGTTCAATGGGTTTGATCAACCTGCATAATGATTTTGAGTATAAAAGAGATTTCAGAATTCAAGCAAGGCAAACCATTATGCAGATGCAAAGATTGATTTTATTCTCTTTTTTAGGGTTTTATGGTGATCACCAATTTCATGCAAAAAGAAAAAAGTGAAAATAATTTGGGAAAACAAACATTTAACATGTAGTTTTTAGATGAATATCATTGTATTAATCAAATATGTGCCAACAATGTCATCACTTCTCCTTCTGGCATGGGAGAAGGGTTTTTAAACAAAATGAACATATTACGTGGACTTGTGGATAACTGTTGGAACATCAACAACGACCCAATTATTGCAGATTCCACCAGGGATGACGAAGTTGTCAAGATCTTCCTCTTCATCATCTTCCACAATGGCAGCAGCCTCTTGATCTTCAACAGTGTGGATGAAACCTGCACTCTGGAACAACCCACGCTCATTGGAAATACCTGAAGAATACCCTATGCCAGCTCGAGATTTATTATCTTCCAACTTGATCATTTGCCCCAAACTAGTAGTTGCACCATGCTTAATGGCCAACTTAGCATCATTGTAGGAAGCAAATGAAGAAGGTCCTTTCCTTGAAGGCTCAGCAATAGATAAGGCTTGGAATGGAGTCCCAACCTCATACTCAGCATCAATATAGGAAAAGGAAGATAAATGGCTTACCAAGAGAGCCTTCTCTCCCCCTATCACCACCAACTTTTTATTCTTAACGAACCTCAACTTCTGGTGTATGGTGGATGTCACGGCGCCTGCCTCGTGAATCCATGGTCTGCCAAGCAAACAGCTGTATGATGGATGGATATCCATGACCTGGAAAGTGATCTGGAAATCACTAGGTCCAATCTTGATTGGGAGTTCTACTTCGCCAATCATAGTTTTCCTTGATCCATCAAAAGCTTTCACAATCACTCCACTCTGCCTCATGGGAGGCCCCTGGTAAGAAAGTTTGTCCATAGTGGATTTTGGCAACACATTGAGCGATGACCCTGTGTCTACCAACACATTAAACAAGGCATCATCCTAGAAATTCATGGAAATGTGTAGAGCCAAATTGTGGTCTTTTTCCTCCTCGGGAAGATCAGCATCACAAAAGCTCAGATTGTTACAAGCGGTTATGTTTGCAACAATACTATCAAACTGCTCAATGGTGACATCGTGATCCACGTATGCCACGTCCAACACCCTCTGCAAAGCTTCACGGTGTGGCTCTGAATTCATCAACAAAGATAGGACATATATCTTTGATGGAGTTTGTAGCAGCTGATCAATAACATTATACTCGCTCCTCTTGATGAGCCTTAGCATCTCATCACAGTCCTCTTTCAAAATGCCATACTGGCCAACCAAGACAGGAGCTTTTACAGGTTTATCAACAACAGGGTCAACACCCTTCACAACAAGTGCCAGATTAGAAGGAGAAGTCTCCACGGGACCGGCAGGATTAGCAACAGTCTTCTTCAATATGTCTTCATGGGGTTTCGGCAGAGCCGAAAAAACACGACCACTGCGGGTCACACCACTGACATCAGAAATGCTCACTACGGAGGTGGAGGGCAATGACACCTCCTTTCCATCTTCTACCATAACTGCGTTATACCTGTAAGGAACAACTTTGTCTGATGAATATGGGACATGGCCCGCTGACTTAATCACAAGAGTGGGAGAAACCTTCTTCTTGCTGCCATCATACTTGACGACAACAGGTTCTGGTATCCTGAACATAGGAGAGATAATACCAACTTCATCCTCGTTACGATTCTGAAGTATTTCGATCATACCCTGATCCAGCATCTCTTGGATGTCCTTCCTAACTTGTCGGCATCCTCTTTCGTTGATAGTGCACACCTGGAACCTGTCATGGTCATGCTCATAATGACTGTATCCACATAACAGTCTATGCATCTCGACCAAAGATTGCCTAATATCATTGACATACAAGACTTTATATTTTCCAGGGCAACCCTAGACCATATTCACGGCAGCTTTCCCATGCTCGGGCAATGGGTTCTTCTTCACATTAGGACCTGCGTCCTCGAAAAACAAAATCCCACTTCTCACAAGGTCTTGCACCTTGGTCTTCAGGGGATAGCAATTCTCCACATCATGTCCGAGGGCACCAGAATGATATACACAATATAATTCTGGCTTGTACCACCACTGAGGGTTGGTCGGTACAGCGGGAGGGTCACGTGGAGTAATTAACTTTCTATCGATCAGAGAAGGATAGAGTTCAGCATATGACATTGGAATCGGATCAAAAGTGACCCTCTTCCTCTCGTAGCTAGTGCTGGTGTTATTGTTATTTCGAGGCTGGTAGGCCTGTTGTTGTGGACAATGTTGTTGTTGATATTGTTGTTGTTGTTGTTGTTGATGATGAACTTCTCAAAAAGCAGGTGCTATATGAGCCACCTGGTGTTGGCTAACGGCAGGGCACACGTTCTTCCTCTTCACAGAGGGTCTTCTCTTGATATGGGAAGACACAACATGTGCCTCTCCCTCTTTCATGTCAAATTTATGCTGATAAGATTCATGTTCCTCCGACACTATTGAATGTTATCTCTTCCCCATGGCCCTTATCCATGTAGGGAATTGATATGATTGGGATGATTGAGCCCAAAGCTTTGAATAGACATCGTTTCATTTTGGTGGCAATTGATTACTTCACAAAATGGGTTAAAGCGGCATCGTATGCGAATATGACCAAGCAAGTTGTTATAAGGTTTATCAAGAACCAAATCATATGCCGTTATGGTGTTCCAAGTAATATCATTACTGATAATGGATCGAACTTGAATAATAATATGGTGGAAGCTCTTTGCAAAGACTTCAAGATTGCACATCATAATTCTTCTCCCTATAGACCCAAGATGAATGGGGCTGTTGAAGCTACGAATAAGAACATCAAGAAGATTATCCAGAAGATGGTTGTGACATATAAGGATTGACATGAGATGCTCCCATTTGCTTTGCATGGGTATCGTACATCTGTCCGCACTTCAACAGGGGCAACCCCTTTCTCTCTTGTGTATGGTATGGAAGTAGTGCTCCCCATAGAGGTTGAGATTCCTTCATTGTGTGTGCTTCTGGAAGCTAAGTTGACTGAGGCTTAATGGTGTCAGACCAGGTTTGACCGGTTGAATTTGATTGAAGAGAAGAGATTGACTGCCATGTGTCATGGTTAGTTATATCAGCAGAGAATGAAGAAAGCTTTTGATAAGAAGGTCAAACCTCGAGTGTTCAGAGAAGGAGACCTTGTGCTCAAGAAGATTTTATCGTTCAAGCCAGAATCTAGAGGAAAATGGACTCCTAATTATGAAGGCCCATATGTTGTTAAGAGAGCCTTTTCAGGCGGTGCATTGATTCTTACAACTATGGATGGTGAAGAGTTCACTCGTCCGGTGAACGTAGATGCAATCAAGAAATACTTCGCCTAAAAAAGAAAATAACAACTCACTAAGTTGAAAACCCGAAAGGGAGGCTTAGGCAAAAAAGAGCATCTCGGTGGATTGAAAACCCGAAAGAGCGGTCCAGGCAAAAATTAGAGACATATAAAAACAGAAAAATTTCCCGATAAGTTGAGTACCCCACCATGGGGCAACTTATGCAAAAATTAGGGATTATGGCAAGTAACTGCATTCTTTGATCTTCAGTGATTTTAAAGACTTGTTTGAGCACAAGGGTTGACATTAGTTCATTATCCCAGCAGCGGTCAAGAGCACAATGGATATCAAAATTTGGTAGAGGGACTACGGATCATTTGTATTCAATGTAACCTTTTCCATGTAAATTACCATTTTCAACTTTGTAAAATCTATGAAGTCTTGTCATTTACAGACTACCATCCTATTAAATAAAGTTGAGCTTTTATCCAATTGTTTCTACTCTTATTTACTTCAGCCAATAGTTTTAAGTTTTATTATGATGATTTTAAAATTAAAGTTTTAAATCAAAATCAAGTTTTCTTTAGAATATAAAAGCAAGAACTTTTCCAAAGCAAGTAACAGTAATATCAACATCATTTCAGTGAAAAGCAAGTTTTTGAGTGTGAAGCATCGGAGGTTCCCCAAGCAATAACTCTTCGGGCATCCCTAGACATTTAGTGTTGATTCATTTCCTCAATGGATTGCTGTTATCCCCAGCTAACAGATTCAGTTCCCCGGTGGAGTGTTTGATCCCCAGTGGAACTTCTTTCTTTTTCCCAACCGAGTTGGTTGATTCAGATACCTTGTGGAGTGTCCTTGTCCCCAACAGAGTTTCGGCCTTCCCCAGCGGAGTTCGTATTTCCTCAGTAGTTAGATCTTCATCAGAGATGTTTGGTATTTTTTTCCCCAGTAGATCGCGTTGGTATCCCCACCAATCGCCGTATCTTTGCTCCCAGTCAGAGTTTCCTCCTGGTTTTTGAGCAGGCTTTTGTTTCCTCTGTAGGGTTGTCTCCCATTTTTATGGTATTGACCTAAAATTCCCCACAGAGTTGATATTGCTCTTTCCTCAGTAGATCTCCCTTTTTCCCAGCCAGGGTTGGGTCTTTGGAATGTTGATCTTTATGTTCTCCAGCAGTTTGTCTCCATATTTTATGGATTGACCGAGGATTGTACCAGTGGTTCAACTTCTTTGCGACATCTCTGTATCCTTTGTGATCGTTTTGTCAGCATAATCATCATATATACATATACATATACATTCATGCAATTTCATAATTTGCATATCCTGCATATTTGATGTGTTTGAGATTCTCATTCTCTGTTATGGCGGTACTTTATCCCCATACTAAACCGGGTGTCTGTCCTCCTTCAATTTTAGAGTGTCAGCCCCTTAAGCAGAAAGACTTTAACCTTTCTCCGTTTCCCCACTGAGTTTGTTTCCTCATGGATGATTGTTATTTCTGTTTCCTCTCCAGCAAATTTTCTGGATGGAATTACTCTCGTTGAGTTATGTCCTCATTAGGTGGAGTCTTGATTGACCGTTTTCTTTCTAGCTCTTGCCTAGCTACTTCCTCCTTCAGTTCCCGGTTCTCTTGCTCTATATGCGCCATCAGTTTCGGAAGATTGGCTCTCGTGTTATACCGATGCGTCAGCTTGTCTTCAAAATAAATAAAGAGCAAAGAGTTAGACCACTGATCAAGAAGCTCTGAACAAAACCTGCTTATGCATATGATGCATGCAATGTTTGTGCATATGATTTATTTTTTATCAGAGGAACTTTGTAGAGACCTATTTGCAAATATTTGAAAATATTAATATTTTAAGACATATATGGAATACTCATAGCAATAATATTTGGAAAAATTTACACCAAATAAATAGTACAGTTTTGGTAACCAAATACAATACAAGAGGAAAGGAGAAACAACATCTTATGGAGCCCTAGAAACAATCGTCCAAAGCTCTCGAGACCGGAAGATAAGCTGCACGAAGCCTCTCCACCTCTCTCTCATAGGCTGCTTCCATATCTGCCTTCTCCTTGGCGAGTCTATCATACTTCCTCTTCCAAAACCTGGATGACTGAGGAAGAAGAGAAGTAACCACATCATCAGGCTCATCGATAACCTGATGCTCTAGAAACTCTATCATTGCATCCTTATCTCTGAGTTGCTGAAGAAGTTCCTCTCGCTCACGAACCCAAGCACGCGAACAGTCTTCATCTCTCAACTCCTCTACTCCTTGGTTAGGGAGGGTTGAAGGCCCAACCATAACCATAGGGGTAGGTCTCGGATAATCATAGGGAATGCGGTACTCAAGCGCTCTCTTCCTCACCCAAGCGGTGTAGGGTTCCAAAATAATACAATTCTTCAGACCCATCTCTTTCCTTCCCTTCCTATGCACTTTGCGCCAGGCGAAGACCATCCTCTCCTTCAACTTCTGGGGACCTTTACCCTCTTGAAAGAATACTCCTTCTAACAAAATGTTATTAGGTTTATCCTTTAAGGGGAACCCAAGCTAACGGCGAGCCAAAATAGGGTTGTAGTTAATTCCACCATATGTACCAAGAAGAGGCACATTGGAGAATTCACCACAAGAGTCAATAATCTGGACACCATCATACACACGGTTATACCAAAAGATATCATCATTAGTGAGAGACATAAGTCTCGTGGACCACCGTAGACATTCTTTGTTCTCCTTGAAGGCGAGCGTCTGAGGCAAGTGCGAAATAAACCACTTGTACAATAGAGGCAAACAACACACAATAGATCCAACATCCTTTGCATTCCTCATATGCAAAGAGAAATAAGTGTCACCCAACAGAGTCGGAACGGGATTAAGAGTAGAGAAAATCCTAATAGCGTTCATATCCACAAAATTGTCGATGTTGGGGAATAACACTAGCCCATATATAAGAAGTACAAATATGGCTTCAAAAGCTTCCTCACTCATGGCCTTCCCAAACAGAGTAGCTTGGGCAATGAGAAAATCAGATGGGAGACCTTGAATTCCACCTTTAGTAGTCATATGAGCAACAATCTCAGATACATCTACATGAAGCATGTCAGCGATCTCTTGGGAAGAAGGAACCCTCTCCAAACCACTAAATGGCAACTGATCCAAGATAGGTATACCCACAAGATAGGCATACTCCTCAAGTGTAAACAACAGCTGGAAATCCGGAAAAGTGAAGCAACGATACAAAGAATCATAGAACTGCACTAGTACACTCATCAGACCTTTATCAACCTGAGTAGAAAGAATAGACAAAAGCTTCCCATGGTGAGCTTTGAACTCCAAGGGATCTAATACATAGGATGTCAAACTCCTTAACTCTTTCAAGGCGGGTTGTCTGAAACTTTACTTCTTCGTATTTCTTCTTTGCTTATCTATGTCTGAAAATTTGCAAATAGACCTCTTAAGTTCCTTGAAATTTTCTCATTGTTGATGATATGGATGCAAATGAATGCATGAATGCATGGATGCAACAATCACACTCAAGGATCAAGCAAGTCACACCATACAAAGGTCACGGGATGGATTAAGTCATCCTCAATATCAATCATCCATTTTGGTGGATTATGGTTTACACCTTATCAACACCCAAGTTCCATTGATATTAAGGATATACGAGAACAGATCAACCGCGAATCAAGGGTTTGTTGCAAGTCACGAGCATGGAGTCTCGATTAAGAACCACCCAAAGGGAGTGTACTATGGTTAAACCTGACAATCATGTTCTAAAAAGGTTCCCATAGTCATCATCTCATCTTTCAGATATTATCGGATAAAACGACTACACGTATTCCAAAAAATATTCTCAAGAGAGACTCTTATGAGTGTAGTATCGCGTAACAATCGTATCAAATCTTACACTTGAACGACCTTCGCACTACGTCCTAAACTAGGCCAAGATGGGCTAGGTAATCTAAGGTCCTTGGCTTCTAAGGTTTATATTGGAAAGAGTAATGCCTAATCACGACTACTCGTGTGACATTATTGATCCCAACGAGACCTCCACCAAGTGAATGGGCTTGCAAGTCAACTTGCTAAGGAATAACTCCACACAAGTCAACAAGACTATGCCATTCTCCTATCATAAGTGCACTCGAGTTCAGGTATAGAACTCATCTCACAAGAGACCACCAAGCACACAAGCAATTGATATATATCAAGCAATTCATACATTACAAACAATACAGTCATCCCAAATTTGCACAAAAATATGTCACAAATAAATATAAACATACAATACAACAAACAAAAAGTAGGCTAAACCCACTAGGGAATAAAGATCATCCCCAGCAGAGTCGCCACTTTTCTGTAGCGGGGTATTCGTTACCTTTAGATTTATTGACTAAATCAAAAGTAAGCATATAATTCGAGTCGCCACCGCACTTCTATTTGTCCAAAGGAAAGGCTAAAAAGCGAACAAAAGCCAAGTAAGAAGTTTTATCAAATCAAAAACTAATCAAAGTGTCAGAGATCTAAGTAAGGGGGTTGGTTATGAAATGGGAAGGTTTTAAGCACCCAAAACATCCTTAGTACTCTAAGGGAACCTCTTTTTGCAAATGTGTATTGTAGGTTGGTATTTGTGAAAAGATGTGCAAAAGATTGGGGGGATGAGAAAAGAATATACATTGTATTTATAATTTTGTTGTTTGAATGGATGAACCCTTTGCCTACGTACCATCACAAAGGTAGGACAAAACCTCGTAGTTCGGGGTAAAAAATCTCAAAAAAGATTGGTGAATTGATTTGGCCAAAATCCTTAAGGTCTTTTGTTATCAAAGGGAGAAAACTCAACCTAAACCAACAATCCACCATGTGAGGAGAGCTTCAACATACTAGTGAGGGGTCAATCCTATAATAAGTATGGAAGACTTATAATCCAATCACTAAGGATAAGGTGAGGTTTACATCAACCACTATGATAACTCAAACCTATGACTAATGTTTATGAAAAGTTTTAACAAAGACGGCCATTGGAACCACAAAAACAACTTAAAGTGAGTTGTATTTACAAGTTAGAAGTATTCACAAAATAAGGTCAAAGTTGAATTAATGTTTATTCACAATGAGTATTAAGGAAAAGAGTTTGAAAAATCAAAGGCATATGGCCTAGGTTTCTAATTTGAAAACAATGTCAAAGTTTGCACGAAAAGAGTATGGCTTGGGTTAGAGTGGAGAGAAGAAGAGAAGGGCTAGTCCTAAACATGCAAAGATGAGAGAAGAGATAAAACCCTTGGAGTTCCTTTTCTTGAGATCATAAAGATGATTCAAGATGCTCCTTTCCTTTGGACTTAGCAAGCAACAAGCAATCAAAACAAATATTATATTCAAGCTCCTAGGATCTCCATTTGTCTTGTCTCTCTTAACTTGGGCCACCCATAACAGTGGTCCTTCTTACTATCTCAAGATGGAATCCCTATCACACAAAAGCAAACATCAAAAAGTTCACAACACAATAATAGGAATGGACAAAGAATGAGTTTAGATTAGGGGTCCTTTGAAGTCAACTTTAAGATTTAGCATTCTAAAGGCACGGGGCCTAGTTGCTCTTGAACTCCTTTAAGCATAGGTAAGGTCCTAATTCTAAGTCCTTTCTCCTTTTTGCATTGGGTTCACACAAACAAAGACAAAACAAACGCAAAGCAACAATATATTTATATGCAATAATGAGCTCAAATGAGCAAAAGGAAAATGACATAAACATAAAATATGAGCTCAAGTGAGCAAAGTGAAAAGGCAATATGAATAAATGAGCAAGAAAGTAAATTGCATTAAAGTAAATTGCAAGAATTAAATGCTTGGATTAAAGTTAGTAATTAGTATGGTTAATGTTAGTGTGTCATAAGACAATTTAGCCCTATGTTAAGCAATCGTAAGTGGACTAATGTAGTAGTCACACCTATCTGAGGCCGGTCAATAAAACTATAGGCAAATAACCACAAGTTAGAGATCATGACTAGTAAGCCAAGCTCCTACAACTTGCCATACCAAAAGAAAAGAAGGAAAGCCTTGTATGGATTTTAGGTTTTTTGTTTGACCAAGAAGCAACCTATCTTGGACACAAAGCAACTCACTTGATCTTTGATCAAGTTGAGTTTGATTTGGATCAAAGAAGGTTAAACCTCTCATATGTCAAGACTAACCACAAATCATTAACTCATTGGCCAAAATGAAAAGAAGAAGAAGAAGATGAAATGAAATGAATAAAAGGAGAATTCAAATGACATAAACAAAACACAATGATCAAATGTGAATCAAATCATCATCAACCAATGTAAAACAGAAGAGAAATGAAGATTAGAAGTCAACAAAGTCAAACATATTTTTTTGGTATTTTTGGGATTAAAATAAAACATAAAATAAAATGAACAAAATATGGTCAAACCTCAAATTCAATTCAAATCAACTTGGATAAGTCCAATTGAATTATCATAGGTCTAACATGGTCAAACAAGGTTTGACAAATTTTCTCAATAATTTTTTAAAATAGAAACTATTTAAAATCAATTAAAAACAATAAAATATAACACAAATGAATTAAAATCTCAAATAAATCTCAAATCAATTAAGAAATTGATGAGAATATTTTTCATAGACTTATCATGATCCATATGTGTTAAGAAAATATTTTTGGAATTTTCAGATATCAAAAAGTATTTAAAATGAATTAAAAACTATTAAAAACAAAATAATTCACAAAAAATATTAAATGAAGTCACAAAAATAATTAAAAAATAGATTATGAAACTAGATTTTTCAAGAATTTTTTTCCATTGGTATCATATTTTTGTGACCTCAATTAAAATAGTTATGAATTTTTTAAATAAAGGGAATAAAAGAAAATAAAACAGAAATTAGAAAATGCCAAAAATCCAGGGTGCTTGGATAGGATTCATTAAATGACGTGGACACATCCAACGGCTCAGAGGCGCTAGTGTACCATGATCCTTAGTCCAACCGCCACAAATGGAATTAAAAAAGTCAAACAAATAAAAGATTGTGATTAAAACGTTGGAGCCAGATCTGAGGGACAGGATGCTCCCACGTGGGGATGGTGGTGGAAACCACCATCTTCTCCGGTGGACCAACCAACTCCGGCCACCAGTTGCAGGTTTTTGAACCTTAACCAAAACACACGAGCCAGGTACCAAAATGAAGTTGGGGTGATGTACATCACCCCTGTAACCTTGGATTGTCCTCAAGATTTCTATAAAGTAAGAAATCTGAGCTTGAAAATCCAGGTATGCACTGAAATGCTTTAAATCATGAAATCAAGACCACCATTGGTCTGCCTTTGGCGCGAGGACTTCAGAAAACGGTTTAAACACAAGAAATTCACATCATGGAGCAAGCTTTAGATCAAAACAGTTGAGTAATATACCTTTGAAGAGCAGCTTTGCACATCACGATTCCTTCAAACTTTTGCTTCCAATTTGATCAGGAGATGATAAGGATGCAAGGCTTAGGAATTGAAACTTGAAGATCAACTGATTGTGTTGAAATTCAAGTTTGAATTTGAGAAATAAAAATCAGAATTCCTTTGAGTATGGTTGGGTTTTCACTTCAGCAGAGTTTCAGGTTGCCTTGAGGTTGAGATTTGAATGAGCCAAGGCTTCTATTTATAGCTGAGCTTGATGCCAAGTGAGGAAATACTCGTGTGCATGAAGCTTTGGGTCCTCCATGCATGGTCCTGTACAGGCGCATGTGAGGCCCAAAATTGAGTGGAAATTGAAGCTGATATCATTTGAAATTGAAATGGACGTGCAATTGGCATGGTACTTGCTTGTGCATGAAGATACAAAGTGAATTGCATATTTGGACCTACACATTCATCTCTTCGGAAGTCCTATATAGAAAATCCAAACATAGTCATGTGAGTAATGGTTGGAAAGGTCTTGACATAAGGAACAAAAGCTATGTTGGGCAAAAATCCATTTGGACTTTGGAAATTTATGAAAACTGGCCTTGAAGCTTGAGGTACAAAACATGTCTAGGTTTACTTTGAATTTTTTTCCCAAAAGTGACCAACTTTAAGCCCTTCTATTTCAATGATGAAAGCCTCAAATGGAAAAACCTCCAACATCAAAGTTGTTGATATTTTCAATATGATCAATATGAACTTAAATGTTGCATCATATGAAGTTTTGATGATAAAGTTATGGGCACTTGAAGTTGGACATTTTCCAAATTCAATGGTTTTGGTCCAAAGTGACCTATAATGTTTTGTATTATCACATGTATTTATTTTAGGATTATGAAATTTTGTCCAACATAACATTTTAAGTAGACATCTTAATATTTTCAATTCAATTGGTCTAACCTTAAAATCATAAAAAATAAAGAAGTTAGGTCCATGGGAAGTTTACCCAAAATTAGGGTTTTAGTCAAAATGACCTATAATGCTTTTAAATGAATGGTGACCTTCCAAGTTTCAAATGGATTTTTGATGAACATGAAAGTTGTTCATATGGTTTTTAAGAACATCGTTTCTCTTGGGGTCATCTTCATTTGACAAACACATCAAAAGTTAGGTCTCAATGATCCTCAGTTTAGTCAGATGAATTGACTGGTGAACTTCTCAAAACCAAACTTCAAATCTTGATAAATGAATGATTGAGGATACTCACATAAGCTCATATATGGATAAAATAATGAATGAAAGAACTTACCTTGATTGAATTTGATCATAGGTTGAGGTTACTTTATGAGCAAGGCACAGTCAATGCACAGCTGAATTAGGGTTTCCTTGGGAAACAAGCCTTAAGCCCTTTGGTTTATCTTGATCAAATTGGAAAATTGAGATACTTGGGAGACATATATGATGATTAGGAACTTTGTGAACCATTGTCATGCTTTTTTTCATCTTCATCTGGCCATTTCATTGAGCATAGGAGCCTCCTAGGAGCAGGGGATCTCATGATTACTTGAGCTTCAAAATAGAAGAGTTAGTGACATATTTTTGTGCTTTTGGTTAGTAAACAAAATAAGAAAAGAAATAATATACAATTCAAGAATGCTTTGTGGTCTCAAACCAACTCACACAAGTCCCAACCCAAGGGTTAAGGAGCCACACATGCTATGATCCTTGAGGCAAATGCATTGAGCAATGATATGATGCCATGAGGGGTCTTACAAGGAGGCGTCAACCAGTAAGAAGTATGAGAGTAGTTTCAGCAAGAGGAAGGATAATGAAAAGAATGCAATTTCCAGTGGGAGGCAGAGGAGGCCTGAAGCAAGAAGAAATCCACCACCACGTCAACATCATCATCATCAAGTATCATCAGTTATTCCAGTATTCTCTAATCAACCAACAAAACCAATTCAACAACAACAACATCAATATCAAAATCAACGTCAACAATAACAACCACAACAAAGAATAAACACCTACAACAACAACAATTCCAACAACAATCATCACCAACAACAGAACTTTGAGAGGAAGAAGGTCTCTTTTGACCCTATTCCTATGTCATATGTAGAACTGTACCCATCATTAGTCCTCAAAAACTTGATTCAACCAAGAAACCCACCACAGATCCCATAACCACTTCCTTGGTGGTATAAACCTGAGCTTCGTTGTGCTTTTCATCAGGGTGCACCTGGGCATGATATTGAAAACTGTTATCCGTTGAAGTATGAGGTGCAAAAGCTTATGAAGAGTGGCATGGTGTCTTTTGAAGACCGCGCGCCTAATGTGAAAGCCAACCCTTTGCCCGCTCATGGGAACACCTTAGTGAATATGGTGGGCGGCTGTCCTGGTGAGTACAAAGTTTTTTATGTACATTTAATCCGTGGATCCTTGGTGTAGATACACAAGGACATTTGTATGGTGAGTGACTGTGAACATGATCACGATGGTTGTGTTATGGTGAAAAGGGACATCCAGCGTCTGATGGATGAAGGCATGATTCAGATTTGTCAATCCCGTCATGAAGATGACGATGTTAATGTCATAGTACCCATTTTCAGGCAACCAGAGCGGTTGGTGATTCAGTATGATTGCAGCAGTAACAAGAACATCAACAATAGATCAGTTTTGCCGTTGGTAATACGGTTAGCAGCCCCAGTCCCGTATGCATCTGATAAGGCTGTACCGTATCAATACAATGCTACGATGTTAGAGAATGGTCAAGAGGTCCTGTTGCCTACAACCAGTTCAGTGGTGAGCATTGCAGATGTTACGAAGGTGACCCGCATCGGTCGAGTGTTTGGACCGGTGTTCCCGGAGAATAAAGAAGAAACAAGCGTTGGTAAGAAGATGGAGTTACCTAATGTAGATCCAGTTGGTTGTTCAAAGGATAAGTCTGGTGAATCCAGCAATTTGAAAGCGAATGATGATGACGAGGTACTCCGACTGATTAAGAGGAGCGAATTTAATATGGTTGAGCAGTTGCTCCAGACTCCCTCGAAGATTTCCGTGTTGTCTCTGCTTTTGAATTTTGAAGCGCATAGAGAAGCACTCTAGAGAGTTCTTGAACAGGAATATGTGGAGAAAGATGTTACTGTGGATCAATTTGATCATATTGTAGCTAACATCACTTCATGCAATAATCTGAGCTTTTGTGACGAAGAACTCCCTGAGGAGGGAAGAAATCACAATCTGGCTTTGCATATTTCGATGAATTGTAAGGAAGATGCTTTGTCAAACGTGCTCGTTGACACCGGTTCGTCACTCAATGTGCTTCCAAAGTCAACATTTTCAAAGTTATCTTACCAAGGAGCTCCCATGAGATACAATGGGGTGATTGTCAAAGCCTTTGATGGCTCTCGCAAAACAGTCATTGGTGAAGTGGACCTTCCAGTCAAGATAGGTCCGAGTGATTTTCAGATTACTTTCCAGGTAATGGATATTCACCCGGCCTACAGTTTCTTATTGGGAAGGCCATGGATTCATGAGGCAGGGGCCGTTACCTCCACTCTGCATCAAAAGCTCAAATTTGTCAAGAATGGCAAGCTGGTAATTGTTGGAGGAGAGAAAGCGCTTTTGGTTAGCCATCTATCATCTTTCTCCTAAGTAGAAGCTGAGGATGAGGTTGGAACTCCATTCCAAGCGTTGTCTATTACTGCTGAGAAGAGAGTTGGGGCACCTATGTCCTCTCTGAAAGATGCACAAAATATTGTTGAGGAAGGTCCTGTTGATCAGTGGGGGCGCGTGGTAGAGGTCTCCGAGAACAAAGGCATAACTAGTTTGGGGTTCCAAAGAGGCTCGTCAGCTGTTAGATATGAAGATATGCAACTCAACTTCCGTATCGGAGGGTTCATTTATGGCAATGAACAACACTTAGCTGATGTGCTAGAGGATGACGAAGACGAAGACTGCACCAATTTTGTGACGCATGGAAAGGCTTGTAACAATTGGACTGCTGTTGATATTCCTGTTATTTTGCATCGATCTAAGTAATTGCTTTTATATTTTGAAAATCCTTCTTCTATGCCTAAGGGAGAAGTGAACATTGTTTGGGCATTTTAAATTGATCATCAATAAAATTAATTCTATTCATCCACATCTTTGATGTTTATTTTTTCTTTTTTCTTTATTCTGAAAATGGTAATCACAAAAAACATAAATAAACAATATAATTGCCCATCTGTATAATATTTGATCACAAATTCACTTCTCTAAAAAATCCAAATATCAAATCATTATGCAGGTTGGTTCCTAACCCCATTGAATTTTGAATTCCCTGTGTTTGAAGTTGAGGAGGAAAGTGATGTAGAAGTGAGTGATGAATTGTCTCGTCTTCTTGAGCAAGATGAAAAGATTATTCAGCCATTTGAAGAGAAAATTGAGCTAGTCAACTTGGGTTCCGAAGATGATGTGAAGGAAGTCAAGATTGGGTCTCGACTGTGTCCAGATGCTAAGAAGGGGTTGATTGATCTTCTTCGAGAGTATTCAAATGTGTTTGCTTGGTCCTATCAAGACATGCCTGGGTTAGATTCTGAGATTGTGGAGCATAGGTTGACGTTGAAGCCAGAATGCCCTCCAGTCAACCAAAAGTTGAGAAGAACGCATCCTGATATGGCTGTGAAGATCAAAGAGGAAGTTCAGAAGCAGATTGATGTCGTTTTCCTTGTAACTGCCAAGTATCCGCAATGGGTGGCCAATATTGTGTCTGTGCCGAAGAAAGATGGAAAAGTCCGTATGTGTGTTGATTATAGAGATTTGAATAAAGCCAGTCCGAAAGATGATTTCCCTCTGCCACACATTGATATGTTGGTAGACAATACTGCTAAATTCAAAGTCTTTTCGTTTATGGATGGATTTTCCGGATATAATCAAATCCAGATGGCACCCGAGGATATGGAGAAAACCACATTCATTACACCCTGGGGAACATTCTGTTATAGAGTGATGCCTTTCGGTCTAAAGAATGCTGGTGCAACTTACCAGAGAGCAATGACTACTCTTTTTCATGATATGATGCATAAAGAGATTGAAGTTTATGTCGATGACATGATTGCTAAATCAATTGATGAAGAGGAACATGTTGAGAATTTGTTGAAGCTATTCCAGTGTTTGAGGAAGTATAAACTCCGCTTGAATCCCAATAAGTGTACTTTTGGTGTTCGTTCTGGTAAATTGTTGGGCTTTATTGTCAGCGAGAAGGGTATTGAAGTTGATCCTGCCAAGGTCAAAGCAATACAAGAGATGCCTGCGCCCAAAATTGAGAAGCAAGTCAGAGGTTTTCTCGACCGCTTGAATTATATTTCCAGATTCATTTCCCGCATGACTACCACGTGTGCGCCTATATTCAAGCTTCTTTGGAAAGATTAGTCTTGCGATTGGATCGAAGACTGCCAGAAAGCATTTGATAGTATCAAGGAATATTTGCTTGAACCTCCGATTTTGTCTCCACCTGTTGAAGGAAGACCGTTGATCATGTATTTGACTGTGCTAGAAGATTGTATGGGTTGTGTTTTGGGTCAACAAGATGAGACTGGGAAGAAAGAATTTGCAATTCACTACCTTAGTAAGAAGTTCACCGACTATGAGACTCGGTATTCTATGCTTGAGAAGACTTGTTGCGCATTGGCTTGGGCTGCTAAGCGTCTGCGTCAGTATATGTTGAATCATACCACTTGGTTGATATCCAAAATGGATCCAATCAAGTATACATTTGAGAAACCTGCTTTAACTGGGAGAATTGCCCGTTGGCAGATGTTGTTGTCAGAGTATGATATCGAATACTGATCTCAGAAAGCAATCAAAGGTAGTATCTTAGCTGAACATTTGGCTCACCGACTAAAAGAAGATTATCAGTCAGTGCAGTTTGATTTTCCAGATGAAGAGATTTTGTACTCGAAAATGAAAGATTGTAATGAACCATTGCTTGAAGAAGGACCAGAACCTGGTTCCCGTTGGGGTATGGTATTTGATGGAGTTGTTAATCAATATGGAAATGGAATTGGGACAGTGATTATTACTCCTCAAGACACGCATCTACCATTTACAGCTAGATTGACTTTCAAGTGTACAAACAACATGGCAGAATATGAAGCTTGTATTATGGGGCTGGAAGAGGCCATGAATCTCATAGTCAAATATTTAGGTGTCTTCGGTGATTCATCTTTGGTTGTGAATCAGATCAAAGGAGAATAGGAGACGAATCAACCCGGTTTGATACCATATAGAGATTATGCAAGGAGGATTTCAACTTTCTTTACAAAGGTTGAATTTCATCATATCTCTCGAGATGAAAACCGGATGGTAGATGCTCTTGTGACATTGGCATCAATGATTGTAGTGAAATATTGGAATGAAGTTCCCAATTTATCTGTGATGCGTCTTGATAGGCCAACTCATGTGTTTGCAGTTGAAGAGAGTAAAGATGAGAAGTCGTGGTATTATGACATCAAATGTTTCCTCCAAAGTCAAATTTACCCGCCTGGGGCATCTTTGAAAGATAAGAAGACTTTTAGAAGATTAGCCGATAATTTCGACTTGAATGGTGATATACTGTACAAGAGAAACTTCGACATGGTTTTGCTAAGATGTGTGGATAGATACGAAGCAGACCTGTTGATGACCGAAGTGCATGAAGGTTCCTTTGGTACTCATTCCAATGGACATGCAATGGCGAAGAAGATGTTGCGAGCAGGTTACTATTGGCTGACAATGGAATCTGACTGTTGAAAATTTGTAAAGAAGTGCCATACATCCTTGATATGCTCATCATAACCGGTGACGGATTCTCTCTCCGACGGTTTTCTATCCAGTTTTGATAGATGAAATTCCTCCTTTTCTGTTAAGTTGGTATATCCTTGATATGTTCATCCTAACCGGTGACGGGTATCCTCCTTAATATCCCCAGGAAAGTTTATCCTTGATATGTTCACTCTAACCGGTGACGGATTTTCTTCCCTGTCGAGTTTATCCTTGATATGTTCATCCTAACCAATGACGGATACTCTCACCCTTGGTTTTCTTCCCAGTAACTGGTAGTTGTAAATCCTATTCTTGTCTACAGTTTTCCCCGGCAAGGCTATTCTTACCCAGTAATCGGTAATGAATACTTCCTCCTGGCGGTTCCCAGCGAGTCATCCTTTATATGTTCATCATAACCGATGACAGATGTTTCTCTTTGTCAGATCTTTATTATCTACTTACCCAGTAACATGTAGTAGATAATGGATTTCTGCTCCTCCTGTGTTGAAGTTTTTTCTCCCCAGTTGAGTTGAGTGCACATTTCCTTAGTGAAATCGCTCTCCCTTGCACGAGTTGAGTACTTCAGTTTTATCCTGACTTATTCGTATCCCCTATATATGTTGTTATTTCCCCGGCTGAGTTTTTCCATTTTTGTATGGAATCCCTCTAGTCCCCCAGCAACTTTAAGTTGTAGTCTGGCCTACGCATAACTCCTTTTTATTCCCCCAGAGTCTCTGTCATCCCAGTGAGTTTTCCTTATGGAATACATTATGCTCCTACGGATTATCGGTCTCTCTGATTTCTTTTTCCTTTGTGGCAATATCTCCCCATATAGCATTAACTTTTGCATTCATGTCATATGCATCACGAGATCTCTTAGGGACCAAAATTTGTTTCTATATGTTGTTATTTAAGCCCATTCTACTGAGTCGAGCCGAAGATTTTAACCTTCACCTCCTCGGTTAGAATGCCCTTAAATAGGGGCAGCTATAAGACCCCAATTTTGACCCTAAGATCCCTCATGCAATTCCATCATAAGCATTAGCATTAGGATCATGTCTTGGCATCCTCCTTACCCCTCTTTCATTGGGTTTGTTTTGGGAGAGATCATCAAGCACTTTGTGATTATATCATACTTGTATATTATCATTTACTAACCAAAATACCAAAAAATATGACTTTGCATTTGCCTAACTCTTTTGTAGGAAGGGCATGATCTCATTGGTTCATCAAGATCACATATAGGGTTTAAGACCCTCATGAACAAAGAGCACAACTAAGAATTGATTCAAGAATGGTTATGAACATTATATATGAGTCCCAATGATCTCTACATGTTATATTGATCAAGTTTGCTTCAAGAGTTTGAGGGTGATTTGCCTTGGAAACCCTAGTTTGACTGGGTATCTTGAGTAACTTCTCCAATAAGCTATCTCACCAATTGATCAAATTTCTCAAGGGACACTTCATATTTCATCATCTTATTCATATATGATCTACCATGAGCCAAGAACGTCAATAGAATTGGAAATTAGCAAGTTGGTTGATGGTGGTTGGCCAGATGAATTCATCTGATCAAAACTGGGTCTCCCTAGACCCTATCTCCTACAATTTTCACTATATGAAAATGATTCCAAGAGAAAACTTACTCTAAATGATATTCCAAACAACTTTTGTGTCGAGACCTAGAGCTAGTTTTGCTTTTAAAATCATTTTCTATGTTGAAACATTATAGGTCATTTTGTCTAAACCCTAATTTGAAAGTCAACTTCCCAAGGCCATAAGTTGCTCAATTTTTATGAGATGAAAGATTTCCAAATTTCACAATCAAATTCAATGTGTCTAATTCAACTTTGATGTTTGGAGTGGTATCTAATTCAACTTTTTGGAGCATGTGATATGAGGCTACATTATAGGTCACTTTTGACCTATACCATTGATCAAGTGGTTTTTCCAAACTTCAAAAATGCATAACTCTATCATTTCAAATCCAAATGACATGAAATTGGTAACCATTTTTAATGTCTTTTAGAGAGCTACAACTTTTATGAAGACACTTTTCTCATTTGAAGCTCTTATAAAAAGTTAAGCAAGGTGGAATATTGAGACATATGGCTTGACACTTAGAAAATTTTTGATATGTCAAATTTTTCCAAACTTCCACCTCAAATTTATCCAAGTTCCAAACTCCAAATGAAAAAGTGTTCAACATCAAACTTGTTCCTCTTGATCACACCTTTCCAAAGAGCTCAAATTAATTCATTTTGGATGAGAAATGCATAGGCTGCGCATGGCCTTAACAGACTGATATCATTTGGCATGGATCCAACTTCAAGCAACAATCCACAAGTGCCTTGCGATCCAATCAAGCTTCAAAGCATCTGAACTTCAAATTTGGACTTTCAATTATCATTCCATGGGCCTATGCGCGCCCATGCACCATCCCATCATCATTTGGCCAAATTTGGAAAGTGGAAAGAGTGTGCAAATATCACATGGATTTGGCTATAAATACAGCCGCATTTGCTCAGAAATCACACACACATTGCGCCAGCTTTGAATCTCCATTAAAAACCCTTCATTCTCATAGGATAACCCTGATAAATTCATTTGAATTTGAGCTTGAATCTCCATTATTTTGGAATTCAATTCTCCAGGAGTCCATTGCTTCTAAACCTTTCCATTCCTCTCCTGCAAGCAATTGAAGTGAAGCCAAGCACAATTCAGATCAAGATCCATCAAGTTCAGACCTCCATTGAAGGTAATTTGCAGAAATTTTAAACTCTTCGATTCTCTTAAATTGGTTCTCAATTCCATTGATTCTTTGGTTGTCTGAAGTCCTACCAATGTAGGCAAGAAGATTGAGTTGCTTTGAGGCCAAATCGAAGCAACTCCGATCATGTACCTCATTTTTCAATTCCACATCTCTCTTAATATATTTGGAATTGGAGGAATTGGAGGTCATATTCGGGCTCAGTGATGTTTTTTCTTTAAGATCATGTCTTTGTTTGTTATTTTGGTGATGATTCATGTTGACCAGTCCGGTGAAGCTCACCGGAGAAGACAACCGGAGCTCTGGCTCCGGTGATGATGTGTCTTGTGTCTGAACCACTTGATCCAAGTCTCATGTTCTAATCTGGATCGTTCCTTGTGATTACTCCATTTGCCACGCGGTTGACTCAGGTGTACATGGAACGTGTGTTTTGGATTATCAGATCTGCCACCTCAATTAATGAGGGAGATCTGATGGTCCACGTAATTTAGCCTTTTCTGAATTTTATTTTAATTGTATTTTCTTCAATAATTCATATTAAATTCAATATTGATCCAAAAAATATGGGACTTTCACCAAAATATCTCAAATATTTTTCTCTTCCATATTCTGAATTAAAATTATTTTTTTGGCTCATTATTAATATTTTTCATGAATTAATTGATTTTGCATTTGTTTTTAATAGTTTAAAAATATTTTTAAATGTCCGAAAATTCTGAAAATTTTTCTCCAAGGTCCTTTGACCTTGTTTGACCTATGATAAATCTCATGGCCATTTCTTTGGTGTTTTGATGAGACTTTAGGATTTGGACAAAACATATTTGAATTTAATGCATTATTTTATTTTAATTGAATAAATGCCATTTTAATTATGTTGACCATTTGTATTGACTTAATTGAGTTTAATTGTTTGTTGTTGGGCCTTGGTCAAGGTTGATTTGACTTTGTCAAATTAATATCATTGGATTTAGGGGATTGATGGAATGTACATTCCATCTCCCAAAATGAATGAATGATATTAATTTGGTAAAAGTCCTCCTTTGACCAATTTGTGATCTCATTCATCCCTTTCCCTCTTCATCTAATTCCCCTTCTTCATTCATTCATTTCCATTTGGCCAATGACATCTCAAAGTCCTAATGCTAGTTGATTGAAAGATTAACATGAGTATGGATGAGATTAGGCCACACCTTTTGCATATTTTTTGTGTGTGGTATGTTTAATGAGCATAGTTCTTAATACTATGTCTCCAACATGAATTAACACCAAAAGCTTATTGCCCGACCTCAAATAGTTGTGACTTCTACATAAGTCCAATTACGATTGCTTAACATAGCGCTAAATTTGTGACACAAAAGGCATAAGCATTCTAGTTAGTGAGATTGTAAGTCTCCCCTCTTCCATGGTATTGTGTGGAAACTTGGCCTTCTTTCCTTCCTATGGAAGATGTTTTGGTTCAAGGATCCATGCTTGTGGTAAGTGGGTTGAGTGTTCTCCAAAGAATGTCTTGAAATGAAAAGCAAAACAAAACTAACCTCTAACTTACTAATCATTAACCTTTAATTTCAAGCTTTTACTTTAATGCAATTTACTTTTAGCACTCTATACCATTTGCCATTATACATATCATTCTAATTGTTTATGTTAATATAATTTTCACTTTGTCCACTTGGACCATATTGTGTGATATATATTTTGTTTGTTTGTATGGTCTTTGACCATTTAATGTACATAATAAAAATAAAAACACTAAAAAACTTTTGAGTGGACTGTTGGTTTGATCTTGCCCAATTGGACTTAGAATCTAGGTAACCTTCCTAAGCTAATGGACTTGGCCAATGCCAATTTGTTGAAGAACTAAGTGCTTGCAATTTGAAATTCATATGATACATCATTCTAGATCTCTCCAGTTCATCTGCAACATTGATCATTGTGAAGCTGTTATGTTGAACTTGTGACTTATGGAATTCATCTGTTGCATGGGCTATTTTGAAGAAGATCATTGAAGTGGATAAGCTTGGATGAGGCCATCTTTATTTGATGCCTTGCTCTTCAAGATAAATATAATTGTGCATTTGTATGTTTCTTGAATCTAAAAGTCCAAGGGAATTCTGGGTTTCTATTGACATACTTGTCTATTGGATTGCTATCCATTTGGTCAGATCTTTTCAACTTTAAACTTTTAAATTTTGTGCATAGGGTAGTCTCTTCATCTTATCCCCATTTCTTTAATTTCAAAATCTCTCCCTCCATTTTCAAAATCTTCTTTGTGTGAACTATTTTTGTCCTAAACTTTGACCACTTTTGCAAAGAGATAGAAACTTTGGCCTTATGCCATTGTATTTTCAAACTTATTTTCTTAAATCAAACTTGTAAATAAACTTAATCATACTTGACTTAAAATTTCAAAAAGCCAAAAGGAACTAACTCATTCAAACCATTTTAGGCCTTTGTGCCTTTCAAACTTAATTTTTGTTAAAACCAACATACTCACTTTGAAATTTGTAGCACGAACTACAAGGTTTTGATCCCTCATTTTTATGTTGGTACGTAGGCACAAGACCGAAGGTCTTGTCAAACACAAAAATATAATTAATCAATTCTTTTCTCATCCCCCCATTCTATTTGTTTGTAAACATCACTTTGTACAAAATACATATGCACACAAAAGGGCTCCCTAGGAGTACCTAGGACACTTTGGGTTCTAACACCTTCCCTCTGTGTAACCAACCCCCTTACCTGTGATCTCTGAATTTTATTAGTTTTTATTTGAAAACTTCTTACTATTTGGGTTTTGTTTGTACTTTTTCCCTTTTCCATTGGAAACAATAAAAGCGCGGTGACGACTCTTGTTAATTGATCTCTAGCTTGTCAATAGCTTGATGGACATGAATTTCCCGCTACACATAGTGAGAAAGTGTTAAATTACTGTTTATTCAAAAAATAAGTAGCGGAAATAAAATAAAATCCAAAATAACTTAAACTTAGAAAAGGTACTAAAAACAATATAAATAACAAGAGAAACTAAAGAATTGTCGTAGCTGTTACACTGGGATTTTCAGCTATTGGAAAGTCAACCAAGAATGTCAATGAAGAGACATTTATTGAACAAAAATTAATGAAATATCTTTAATTGAAGCATTAATGAGAAGTCATCGACAAGCCAACAAAGGAAGCTCGACCAAGCCATTGACACATCGAGAAATGGTTTGGAAGACTCTGAAGGGTAAACCCTATAAAAGCCTAGATTCCAAGGAAATACGTCCAAAATCTCGAAAAGGGCAGTCGACCGTGTCGTTCCCCAAATTTTTTCCATCATTCATATGAAGGAGAATAACAATCCAAAACGCAACGAAAATTAAAATTTCTCCTTTAGTGATCCTTACGAATGAGCATGATCAGTGATAGAATCGTTACCTCTTGTGGCGATTGAAACCTTTGATGCAGATCTAAGAAGTGATCATGAACATTGAATGGTGACAACGCCTCTACTCAGTCCACACGAACGGATTCCTTCAATCTCAATACTAGCTGTTACGAATGAAGGCTTTGAGTGAGTGAGTGAGTGAGAGAGAGAAATGAAAATTTCAACAAAATAAATGCTTCTGCACAAGGGTTCTATTTATAGAACCACTTGTGTGGGCTACAAGCTAAAAATCCCACTTAAGTGTATGTGGCCCATATCTTATTGTATGCCAAAATCACTTAAGCGCATGGTACCTTACCATATTTCATACTCTACTTAAGTGCATCGTACCTTACGATGTTCTACAATTCACTTAAGTATATTCTACCTTACGGTGTTCCTTATTTACTCTATCTCTTATCAATCCGTCCTTTGTGTGTGACCTTGTAGGTTTTCGCGATATTGGTAATTATATTAAATCACGTATTTAACATAATCCTTTTGTGATAATACTTATGTGATATTGGTAATTATATTAAATAACGTATTTAACATCACTACTATCTAAGACACAAAAATTTCATGTGATCTAGCAAATCCTTTTGTGATAATACTTATGTGTACAATTATCCTTTTGCCCCTATCTCTATATTGAACACAAGGCATAGACTGTGTCATCCTTATCCAGTTCAATATTGGGCTCGTAGACATTTATCCGGTTACGCAGGATGGGAAAATTCCATCTAGGTCACTCATGTCCCTCAATATGCTTCGTGGAGTACCCATCAACTGTCTTTATGGTCATCCAGTTACAGACAACGTTTGATCAGCAATAAATCACTCAGCTTTACATTTAGGGTCCATAGTGGTTTCAAGTCGAAGGGTGGTATACACCACTATTACCATGAGAATAATTTATGACACTTTGCCTAATATTCTATATGGTATTCTCATAGAGGGTCAATCCAGTATAAATATTACTCCTAATATTCATACCTATGTTTAAGACTTGATAACTCATCCATGATCCATGAGATGTGATCATCAGTCTATATACATAATAGTCTTAATGCTTTAATATTATCCCACTTCACAACAAAGCTCGACTACGAATACTTTAAGAATAATTTCCTTATGTCTAATGGGATCTCATGATTAAGTCACACTTGATACATTAAACGAACTATTTATTCTAGGGACTTTATTAAACAAACATAATAAAGAATAAGTCTTTTATTATTAATAAATAATTCGATACAAGTACCAAAAATATTGGTCTCTAGGGCTGACACCAACATCATATACTTTCTAGTGCAACTTTATTTTGAATAAATGAAATGACACAATTGGTAGAAGAACATGTATAATGAGCTATAAGAAAGAGGTCTTGAGTTTGATTCCCACTTTCCCCACTTTTAGAGTCTTTTCTCTCTTTTTTTACCTTCATTTACATTACTTTATAATTAAAAATTACACATTTTTATTATTTATTTATTTTGAATTTTTTATTATTTTATTTTTAATAATTATTATGTTATTGATTTTTCATGTTTTTTAGTCTAAAAATTGAGGAAAATTAATATAAAATCAAATAAATCAAAGTCTTTTTATTATTACATTTATTATATTATTTTTTATTATCAAAATTTATTAAAATCATTTTTTATTCAATTCATTCACAAAGGCTATGAATTCATCTAAATTCATTGACCTGGCCTTTAAGAAATAAATGAAATTAAATCAGATAAAATCATTCCAAAAATAGACAAATCTCATTCAATTTCCTAACCTAATTTTCATCTATAAATAACACATAGTTTTACAGCTTTTTTTCATCCACGGTTTTTACAAAAATTCAATATCCTAAAGTTGTTGCTATTCACATCGAAGAACAACAACAACTAACCCTAAATCCAAGCTTTAACCATATGTGGAATCTGAAGTCTAGTAGGCAATTCCTGCAACAAAAAAAAAACAAGAAGAGTAAAAAACATTCCAAACAAAAGAAGGAGGAGCAGGAGCAGAGAAAGTGGAATTCTTCCCCCGATAACTTCCAGACCGATAATTTCTTTTTTTATCCTTGATATTGTATTGTGTGGTACGTTGCTCATAATATCCTATAAATAAAACTACAAGACTCACATTTTATCTTCATATTTTATCTCGTCCTATCCCTAAACCCGTTAGGGTTTCCCATGCCGATCATTATCCCTATCTATAAGGAGCCTTCTTAAACAAGGTGTCCTTATATTCGACATTATCCTTAAACCTATATATGGGTTCTATATCCATCACTATCCTAAACCCATAGGGTTTCCTTATGTCGTCACATTCCTTAAACCCGTAAGGGTTTCCTTGTGTCGTCACAATCCCTAAACTCGTAAGGGTTTCCTTTTATCTGTCGTAATCCCTAAACCAGTAGGGATTTCCTTTTATTTGTCACAACCCCTAACCCGTAGGGGTTTCCATATGTATGTCATTATCCCTAAACCCGTTTGGGTTTCCTTAGGTATACCTTTATCCTAACCCCGTATGAATTACATCTCCATGAAAAAACTTTAAGCATACCTAAAAAAAGAAGGACAAGTATTTTTGCATACCCATGAATTTTCATGCATTTGCATACATACACATAAATTTGCATATCCTTTCCGCTTTCACCCTTATCCAACTGTCATCCAGCTAGAAAGTTTCCCAATATTCACAAATGAACTCAAAGAAAGCCTCAAGAAGCCAAGGAACTTCAGAAATACAAGTCATATTAAGGAGAGAAGAGACCCTTTCACCATTCCAACCACAAGCTTACACATCACCTCAGATGCCATTACCATGGTGATTCCTCCATATCAAGAGCAATAGTATTAGCAGCAGCAACTGCCTTATCAACAAAATAAGTATTCCTAGCAGAAGATAAGACAAAGGTCACCTCTTACTTGGACACGTATGATAACACCAAGAAGTATCTCTCAAGACTGGTGGATCAACAAGGAAATTCATCCTTAAGATCATTAGGCTTTTGATTTCCATTTGTAAATGTTGCTAAGTTTCATCTATTGTAAATTTGTATTTTTTATTAGTAATGCAAATAAAATGAGCATGCATGTTTTTAAGGTCAATCCATTTGTATTCAATATTTTCTAAGCCATCACTTTCCATACAAACAAAATTAACGCTTTTCCATTTTTCAACCATTAACAAACTTGAAGGAGAATGATGTAAATAAAAATAACTGAATTTGCTGACGTATGTAAAGCTAGCGGAAATATACCTGAACACATTGCATGCTCGAACATACAACATAGTCGCCATCAAAATTTGTTTATTCCCGAAGGAAAGGTAAAACATCGATAACTTGGGGAAAGAGATAATTGGGTAAGGAAGTCGGTTATGCAAGGGGAAGGTATTAGCACCCCTAACACCCGTTATACTGAATGGGAACTATTTTGATTATTCTTGCTTGAATGGGTGTGATATATAAGGATTACTCGCGAAATGATAAAGGAAAAGAATAAGAATAGATAAAGTGCCCGGTGAGGATTGAGGCCCTCATGCCTACGTCTCCTTATAGTGCAATAAGGAATTCAGAGATCCATATTTCATAGAACTAATGGTGGGAGGTGAAAAGAAGAGTGATAGAGGTATGGTCTGAACCAAAGGATTGTATTGTTTGACTCCAACAAGGGGATGAAAAATGAACTTAAGAGTAAAACTTGCGTTAACCAATATGTGGGTGTCGCTACTGGGGTAACGAAAAACCAAGGACTATTGAACTGAATAAGAAGAGTCGCCACCAAATTTTATTTATGTGCCTCTATCATAGAGGCAAGGGGAAATAGTTGATAAAACTCTCAAAAAGGATAAGTGCACGAGAAATGCTAGAAAAGAATAAGGAATCGGTCTCGCAACCGAGATTAGGGTTCGGGAGTCGGTTATGCAAGGGGAGGGTATTAGCACCCCTCACGTCCATGGTATTCCATGGGAACCATTTGGGTTGTTTACGTGCATGGGGATTTATCTATCATTTTTTTATATTTCAAAAGAATATGTGCGAAAGAGGTTTTTTTTTTATTATTATAGTGCTCGCCAAGGATTAATTTTACCTATGAAAAAAAGGGTTTTCTGAGTTGGTGCCCTAAGACACAAAAATTAGGTTTGATGGGTTGTGTTGATTTTACCTTAAATAAGGGTTTATAAAAAGAGTTTGTGATTAGATTGCAATAAAGTCTATGGGCGGAGGAGAATATTCTAGATAACAAGCCAAGCATCTTGCATCCGAAATAATCAGAGTGAGGGTAGGAATGCTCCATTCTCACTCATTCTCCACCACTTAGGGCTCGTGGCAAACAATACTAATCGTAGTTATTAAGTATTTTGAGTTTTATTAAGAAAAAGTCGTTTGATGTTGGATCAAGGGTTTGTTTATTTGAATGATAAATGTGGCTTATGCAACACGAATACACAGTAATCAACAATAAAATAAGAGGGGCTCATTGTAAGGTAGCCCAAGAGAAAGCTTTATGTGTGAAAAGTGGCCTATGTTAAACAAAGGAGAATGGTCTTACAAACATGCCCCCTTAAGGTGGTGCCATGATGTCATCCTTACAATAGATATGCAAGTTACAGATGAAATCCAAGTGTTTACAAAGTATCACAAGAAAGTAATTGAAAAGGTTCCAAGAAAAGGTCCTAGATGGAATCCTCTAAGTCCAAGTGATTAAGT
This sequence comes from Lathyrus oleraceus, assembly GCF_024323335.1. NCBI lineage: Eukaryota > Viridiplantae > Streptophyta > Magnoliopsida > Fabales > Fabaceae > Lathyrus > Lathyrus oleraceus. The sequence continues at coordinate 111,895,825 of NC_066580.1, forward strand.
GTCATGACTTGTTTTTTGTCTTATAATTTTATCATGTTTTGGTTATTTTTAAATGATGACAATAATAAAGATAAATGACATTAAATAAACATGTATGATGGAGTTTGTACAATGATGATGATAATTAGTACTTAAATGTAAATAACATAATAAGTAAATAACAATTAAAAATAACAATGATAATAATAACAAAAGGTTAGTAATAATCAAAGTTAACAAAGTTAAAGTTAGGGTTATGAACAAATGGACAACTTTTGAGGATTATCTCTCTTTGGGTCAATAAATTCAAAATATGGTGCATCGAGGGATAACTTATTACAGATGCAAAGTAAGGAAGATGATCAATGGATTAACTTACCCTAGATTTGCAACAATGAAAGTTGTTCAACCTCAAGTCCATCTATCAATAGATTGACAAAAAGAAGACTATACAACCCAAAATTGAAAGATTGATTGTAGTTGTTTAATAAGTTATAATAGTAATAAGTTAGAGGGTTAGTATGAACAAGTCAATATGATAAACCAAAAAGTATATATGGGTTAGTAGGTTAGTATAAACAAAAGAAGCAATAATGTATCATATGAAATCACAAGTTAACAAAAGAGGACTTCATTCACAAGTTAAATGACCAAGTTGTTTAAAATAGGGGCAACCTATCCATGCTTCAATGTACCATGGATGAACACATGATCATCAAATGGTAAGTTTGAAGCTTGGAAGGTTTTAACCAACCCTAAATCAAACATATCATGACTTAAGTGATTTTAATTAGTACTTAACTTCAAGACCTCAAAAGCCCATCAAAAATAAACCAAATCGAATAAAATAAATCACCATTGAATTCTAGAGGCAAAAATAAGGAGGGTTTATGCTCAACATATCTTCAAAATAATAAAAATAAGAGGGTTAAAAAATAAAATCAAAGGTAAAATAAAATGGGAAAATAAAATAAATAAAATGAAACAAGTATGAAAAGAATAAATGGTCAGGGTGCACATGATGGGGTTGAACCCCTGACCTTGGGGTCATGGGGGGATTGACCCCCTCACCCACTGGGCCAAAGGCCCGGTTGTGATATAACTTGGACCAGGACAAATAAATAATAGGAATAATGAATAAATAAGACACGCGCACATTTCGACCAATCACAGAGGGGCACGACTTTTATTTGAATTCAAAAACGTGCGTGGTAATGACCATTGTCGTCTTCAACCTCGAATCAACTCAGAATCCAAACTCCAAAACATGAGTTTTCAATCAATTTTAAGCATCGAGATATGTTGCATGATCATAAACAAAATGTTCTCCCCACTCATGAGCCATTGATTGGCTCTGAGTGGGGAGTTTTTCCCCACGAAAATGAAGAACACAAATGACCCAAAAACAAAGTTAAACTCTGGAAACTAAGTAATAAAACCCAAAAGGTTAGGGTAAATGTTCAATTGATGATTTAAAAGCGATTAGGAACTTGTTTCAGAGATGGGGGGTGAGTATTTCTACCTGATCAAAAGTTGCTCAGGTGAGTTTTCCGATGGTTGAGATCAGGTTAGTTAAGGCTCAAGGAAGGGTGGTCGATTGTTTGGGAAGCTTAAGTGATGTATGGTGAGTGTTTCTGGGTAGTGGTTTGGGGTTGAAAAGCTTTGAAACAGAAAATTTGATACTTTGTTAATGGAGGTTCGAGGCAAATACTCAGATGGTGATGAGGGCCTTTTTCAACATGCTTTTGCAATGGGACACCTTCACCTATTTATAGGGAAGGTGTCTGGAAGGTTTTGGGGAGAATTCTTAAAGGTTTGAGTATAATGCACATGTGAGTGAAAGAATGCTTGGAGTTGACTTTGGGGACATTGAAACAGATAGCATTTGTGACCATTTTCACTGCAAACAAGTTTGTCGTGGCCCAGAGCATGTTTTTGGAACAACCAAAGGCCATGAGGAGCCCTGCTGCAGAATCTGCTTTTTTCCATTTTGTGCAAAAAGTGATTTTTGCACATGGGGTCGGTTCTTGTTGTAAGACCCAATTTTGGCCCTAAGATCCCTTATGACATCTCATCATATGCATTGACTTTCGAATCACACCTTGACATTCTCCTTACCCCTCATTCATTGGGTTTGCATTGGGAGAGGTCACCAAGCACCTTTGATTGTATCATACTTTGTTTTTCATTATTTACTAACCAAAATACCAAAAATATGTCAATGTATAGTTGGTTGCTTTTGTAGGTAGTGTGCGCATCCACCAATGCCTCATCAAGCTCATACCTAAGGTTTGAGACCCTCAATGCAAGGATACAAATCAAGAGATGGTTTAAATTTATTCTAGACACCATATATGGATCCCCATGGTCTTCACATATAATTTTGATAACAAAAACATCAAGAGTTTGAAGCTTGTTTGTCTTGGAAGCCCTAATTCATCTAGGTAACTTATGTGACTTCCTCAGCAAGTTTCTTCAAATTTTGATCAAATATTTCAAGGTATACTTCATATTACATAACCTTATGCCTATATGATCCTCCATGAGTCCCAAATATCAATATAACTTCAACTTCGCAAGTTGGTTCAAGGTCGTTGACCAGAGAAAGTCAGCTGGTTAAAACTGGGGTTCCCTAGACTCTATCTCCTACAAGTTTTGTCATAGGAAAATTATTCTAAGAGCAAAGTTACTCCTTATGACATTCCAAACAACTTTCGTGTTGAAATCAAGAGCTAAGTTTGCTTGGAAAGTCGTTTTTTATGGTGAAAGATTATAGGTCATTTTGTCTAAACCCTAGTTAGGAGGTCAACTTCCAAGGACCATAACTTGCTCAATTCTTATGATATGAAAGCCATTAAGATTCCATGATCAAATTCAATATGTCCTTTCCAACTGTGATGTTTGTAAGAAGTTCAAATTCAACTAAAAAATGCATGTGCTAAGAGGAAACATTATAGGTCATTTTGGGCCATTACCATTGAACAAGTGATTTTCCTCAACTTCTAAATTGCATAAATCCCTCATGCCAAATCCAAATGAGGTCAAATTGTTGACAAAACTAAATAAGTTTGAAAGAGCTATAACTTTTATGAAGGAACTGTTTCCATTTGAATTTCATAGCAAAAGTTATTCAAGGTGGAAGAAGTGAACATTTGACTTGGTAATTAGAAAATTTTCAAATATGTTTGATTTTTCAAACTTCCACATCAAAATTAATCATGATACAAGATCCAAATGGAAATATGTTCAACATGAAAATCATTCTCCTTGTTCTCACCTTTCCAAAAAGTCCAAGATCATCTCATTTGGACCAATATTGAGGGACTTGTGCTTGATTACTTTTGTGGGTTTATTTTGGTAAGATTTGAATTCAAATGATCACTCCTCTTTCCATGCGTCCATGTGATGACCTCAGTACTCTTTCTGCATGAATTGGAGATGGATTTCATCATTCTTTAGACCCAAACCATTTCCCATGCATCCATGCACATTGGTTTCCAATTGTAAGACCCTAATTTTATCCCTAAGATCCCTCATGGCATCATAACATTGCATTTGCATTGCCTCAAGGATCATTAGCATCCTGGTTCCCTTTGCCTTTGGGTGGGACTTCTTGTGAGTGGTTTGAGATTACCAAGTATGCTTGAATTGTATATCATTGCTTTTCTCATTTTGTTTACTAACCAAAAGCACAAAAATATGTCACTAACATCTTTTGTTTGTAGCTTGAGCAATCACAAGGTCCAAAGCTTCAAAGAGATCATTGGTCCAAAGGTATGGCCAAGAGGAGATGAAAGCAAGCATGGTAATGGTTCCCAAAGCTCTCATCCATCAAATATGCCTCCCTAGCATCTCAATTCATCAGTTTGATCAAAGCTAGTCAAAGGGTTTGAGGTTTGTTCCCCAAGGAAATCCTAGTTCATTTGATCATCCACAATGCCTTGCTCTTGAAGCAACCTCAGCCCATGATCAAATACAATCAAGGTAAGTTATTTAATTCATAATTTCATGCATATTTGAACTTATTTGAGTGTCCTCAATCATCAATTCATCAAGATATGAGTCATGGACTTGAGAAATTGATCAGTCAATTCATCTGACTATTTTGAAATGCATTGAGACCTAACTTTTTACGTGTTGGTCAAATGGAGATGATACCAAAAGAAAAAATGTTCTTAAGGACAATATGAACAACTTGCATGTTCATAAAAAATTGATTTGAAGCATGGAAGGTCATCTCCCATTCCAAGACATTATAGGTCATTTTGACTAAAACCCTAATTTTGGGTCAACTTCCCAAGGACATAACTCATTCATTTTTTAGGATTTTGAGGTGGGATCAAATGCATTGGAAAGCTTAAGATGTCTACTTCAAATGTTATGTTTAACAAAATTTCAAAATCTCAAAGGAAATACATATGATAATGCAAGACATTATAGGTCACTTTGGACCAAATGCATTGAAAGGCAAAAAAGTCCAACTTCAAGTGCCCATAACATTTTCATCAAAACTCCAAATGATGCAAAGTTTCAGTCCATTTTGATTGCCTTGAAGAGTTCTACAACTTTGATGTTGGAGGTTTCTTCATTTGGGACTTGGATCATCAAAACAGAAGGGCTTGAACATTGGCCAAATTTAGAAACTTTGCCTTTACATGTTTTGCACCTTGCACTTTAAACTCCAATTTCACCAAAAGGATTTTTTCCCAACATAACAATTGTTCCTTACATCAAAACCTTTCCAACCATTACCCACATGATCATGTTTGGATTTGGCAAATGGTATTTTCGAAGAGGAGAAGCTTTTGGTTCAATTATGCATAACACTTCAAAATTCCATGCACAAGCAATTGCCATTCAGATTACGCGTCCATTTCACTTTGGTATGATTTCAGATTGCATTTGGCATTGATTTTGGGCCTTTTGCATGATCATGCAAGCCCATGCAATGAATGTCCAATTTCATGCACACGGATTGAATCACACTCACCTTGCCATTCCCTCTATAAATAGAAGCCTCACTCCATTCAAAATTGATCCATGAATCAACCTGAAATGCTGCAGAATTGAAAACCTAACCTCTCACCAAAGAAGCTATTTCACTTTTCTTCAAATTTTTCAGATCTAAAATTCAACTACATCTGGTTGAATCTTTGGATCTAAAGCTTCTAAACCTTCATCCTTTAGTCATTGATCTTCTGTTTGATAAAGGAAGCAAGGAAGCAAGCTCAAATCTCCAGAATCCAAGGTTGTTCTTCAACTGGTTTTTTCTTCGAATCTCATCAATTATTGATCTATTTGCTTGGATTTTGTGTTGGCTGAAGTCCTCTCAATAGAGGCATCATTACTGTGCATTTAATTTTTGGAATCCATCAAGTTTTCATGAACATCACAGAATTTCCATCTCTGATTTCTCTCAATATAGAGATCTAGAGTGGAATTGAGTGATACAGGGATGATGTACATCATCCCAGCTTTCCAATGATGTATGGATCGTGTATTTTGGTTAAATTTTTGTTGTCTGCAATTTTGGCCGGAAAACACAAGCTCACCGGAGAAGAAGGTGGCTCCGGTGGCCGTCCCATTGCCAGATCCAATCTGGATCGTTGGATGCATTTTCCAGATCTAATCCTGGCCTTCGCTTGTTATGACTCATTTTAATTCATGGTGTTACGCGTGGACTTTGGTCTATGGTGGAAGCGCGCTTCTGGAGCGTATGATCTGCCAGCTTAATTAATGAGCTCAGATCTAACGCTCCTTGTTTTTTTGAATTTCTTAATTTCTGATTTTATTTTCTTTATTTCCATTTTTTTCAAAAATTCATATCTCTTTTATTATTGGTCCAAAAAATACGGGACCAATTGCATTCTTCTCAAAATAATTTCTAGTTTCTAATTCTGATTTTTAATATTTTTTATTTTGTCAGTTGATATTTTTTGTGAATTTTCTCTTTTCTGATTATTTTTAATTCATTTTAAATAGTTTTTGATATTCAAAAAATACAAAAATATTTTCTTAACCTATTTGAATGATGATGGATCTATGAAAAATATTCTCATCAATTTTTTAATTGATTTGAGATTTATTTGAGATTTTAGTTCAATTAGGTTATTTTTATTCATTTTTAATTGATTAAAAATAGTTTGCGACTTTTAAAAATGCTGAAATTTTTTGTCAAACTTTGTTTGACCTTGTTGAACTTGGGATAAATCACTTGGACCTTTCAAGGTTGATTTGAAGTGATTTTGAAGTTTGACCTTTCTTTTATTTTTAATTCAAGTTTATTTTAATATTAAAAAATACCAAAAATATTTTGTTTATTGTTTAATCTCCAATCTTCATCTCATTTCTGATTTCTCATTGTTTGACTTTGACCTTCAATGTCATTTGGTCAATACACATGGATTGGTACATTTTTATTTCACCTTATGCATTTTGATCTTTCCATTTCCTTATCCATTCTTCATCTCCTTCTTCTTCTTCTTCTTTCTTTTTGATCAATGAGTTAAAGGTTGATAAGTTAGCATTGGTTAGGGAGACTTAATCTTCCTTGATTCAAATCTAATTCATCTTGATCAATTGATCAAGTGAATGGCTTTGCATTAAGGATAGGTTGTTTTCTAAATCATGCAAAAGACTTAAACCAACACAAGATCAATTCTCTTTTCTTTTTGGCATGGCAAGTTGTTGGAACTTGGTTCACTAATCAAGACTTCTAACTTGTGTTGTTTCCTACATTATTATTGACCGGCCTCAGATAGTTGTGACTTCTACATAAGTCCAATTACGATTGCTTAACATAACGCTAAATTTTCCTTATGGCACACTAACTACTAACACTAACCATTAACAATTAACATTTACTTTTGCTCTTTACTTTTAATGCAATTTACTATTCTTGTACATATTATCCATTTGCTTTTCCCTTTGCTCACTTGAGCACATGTTTATGTTAATGTCATTTGCCTTTTGCTCACTTGAGCACATAATTGTGTATATACTATTGTGCTTGTGTTTTGTTTTGATTGTTGTGAACCAAATGCAAAGAATTGGACAAAATGGACTTAGACTTTAGGATCTTCCCTATGCAAATTTGGAGTCAAAGACCAACTACGCATTGAGCCTTTAGAATGCTTAAGCTTGAAGATGAATATTAAAAGGACCATATTCTAAACCCCCTCTTGTCCATTCTTTGATTGTGTTATAGAACCTTTTGATGTGTGTTTTCTTTGTGCTAGGAGTTCCAACTTGAGCTTAATGGAGGAACCATTACCATGAGCTTCCAAGAGAGAGAGATCCAAGATACATTGAGGAGTCTTTCCAAGAGTTCATTTGATTGTTGATTGCTTGAGTTTATTGCTTTGTGATTGCTTATTCCAAAGGATGGGAGCTACTTGGATCATCAATATGATCTCAAGAGAGGAACTCCATTGTGGTTTTGTTTCTTTTCCCTCACCTTTTTGCTTTACTTAGGACTTTAGCCCTTCTTCTTCTTCTCTCCGCTCTAACCCAAGCCAAAACTATTGTGCAAACATTTAACTCTTGTTTTCAACATTAGAAACCTAAGCCTTATGCTTTTGATTTTCAAACTTTCTTTTCATAATACTTATTTTGAATTGAATCTTTAAGTTCACTTTGACCATTTTGTATATACTTCTAATTGGTAAATGTAACCCATTCAAAAGTCTTTTTGTGGTTCCAATGGCCACTTCCTTAATCAAAACTTTTTCATAACCTTTAGTTATTAGGTTTGAGTTATCTCTGTGGTAGATGTAATACTCACCTATATCCTTAGTGATGGACAATGAGTCTTCCATGCTTATTATAGGGTTAACCCCTCACTCGCATGTTGAAGCTATCCTCACATGGTGGATTTATGGTTTTAGGTTGAGTTTTCTCCCTTTGATAACAAAAGACCTTAAGGATTTTGTACCAATCAATTCACCAACTCATTTTGAGATTTTTACCCCAAACTACGAGGTTTTGATCCTAATCTTTTCTAAGATGGTACGTAGGCAATGGGTTTATCCATCCAAACACAAAATGTAAATAACTTGTATATTCTCTTCTCATCTCTTCAATCATGTTTGCACAAATAAACTTTCACAAAACAACAACCTTTACAACAAGTATGAAAAGGGCTCCATAGGAGTACCTAGGATGTTTTGGGTGCCTAACACCTTCCCATTGCATAACCAACCCCCTTACCCAGATCTCTGACTCTCTTTTACTAGTTTTTGTTAAAAACTTTTAGGTTTTTGTTCGCTTTCTAACCATTCTTTTGGATAAATAGAAGTGCGGTGGCGACTCGACTTGTATGATTTACCTTGGATTTACTCAATATCTCTAATGGTAACGAATACCCCGCTACAGAAAAGTGGCGACTCTGCTGGGGAAGCATTTTCCTAGTAGGTTTTGCCTACTTTTCATATTTGTTGTGTTGTATTGAATATTGTTTTGTGACATATTTTTTGTGCAATTTGGGATTACTGTATTGTATGTAATGATTGAATTGCTTGATATTAATTCCTTGTTTTCTTGGTGATCTTTGTGAGATGAGTTCTATACCCGGACTCGAGTGCACTTAGGATAGGAGAATGGCGTAGTCTTGTTGACTTGTGTGGAGTTATTCCTTAGCAAGTTGACTTGCAAGTCCATTCACTTGGTGGAGGTCATATTGGGATCAATAATGTCACACAAGTAGTTGTGGGTAGACATTACTCTTTCCAATATAGACCTTAGAAGCCAAGGACCTTAGTTTACCAAGCTCATCTTTGCCTATTCTTAGGATGTAGTGCAAAAGTCGTTCAAGTGTAAGATTTGATACGATTGTTACGCGATACTATACTCATAAGAGTCTCTCTTGAGAATATTCTTGGAATACGAGTAGTCGTTTCTCCGATAATATCTGAAAGATGGGATGATGACTATGGGAACCTCTTGTAGAACATGTTTGGCAGGTTAAAACCTAGTACACTCCCTTTGGGTGGTTCTTAACCGAGACTCCATGCTAGTGACTTGCAACAAACCCTTGATTCGTGGTTGATCCGTTCATGTATCCTTAATATCAATGGAACTTCGGTGTTGATAAGGTGTAAACCATAATCCACCAAAATGGATGATTGATATTAAGGATGATATGATCCGTCCCATGACCTTTATTTGGTGTGCTTTGCTTGATCCTTGAGTGTGATTGTTGCATTCATGCACCCATTTGCATCCATATCATCAATAATGAAGAAAATTTTCAAGGAACTTAAGGGGTTTATTTGCAAATTTTCAGACATGGAAAGACAAAGAAGGAATACGAAGAAGTACAGTTTCAGACAACCAGACTTGAAAGAATTAAGGAATCTGACATCCTATGTATTAGATCCGTTGGGTTTCAAGGCTCGTTTTGGGAAGCTTCTTCCTCTTCTGACTATGCAGATGGATGAAGGATTGATGAGTGTGTTGGTTCAGTTTTATGATCCCTTGTACCGTTGCTTCACGTTTCCAGACTTCCAGCTTTTGCCTACACTTGAGGAGTATGCCTACCTTGTGGGTATACCGATTCTAAACCAGATGCCGTTCAATGGCTTGGAGAGTATTCCTACTTCTCAAGAGATAGCTGACATGTTGCACATAGATGGATCTCTGGTTGGTGCTCATATGACTACCAAAGGTGGAATTCAAGGTCTCCCTTCTGAGTTCCTCATTGCTCAAGCTATTGTCTATGGGAAGGCCATGAGTGAGGACGCCTTTAAGGCCATATTTGTCCTTCTCGTCTATGGGTTGGTGTTATTCCCCAACATCGACAAGTTTGTAGATGTGAATGCTATTCGAATCTTCTCTACTCTTAATCCCGTTCCGACTCTGTTGGGTGACACTTATTTTTCTTTGCATATGAGGAATGCAAAGGGTGGTGGTGCCATTGTGTGTTGTTTGCCTTTGTTGTATAAGTGGTTTATTTCTCACTTACCGCAGACGGTCGCCTTCAAGGAGAACAAGGGATGTCTACGGTGGTCCACGAGACTTATGTCTCTCACTAATGATGATATCTCTTGGTACAACCGTGTGTATGATGGTGTGCAGATTATCGACTCTTGTGGTGAATTCTCCAATGTACCTCTTCTTGGTACATGTGGTGGGATTAACTACAACCCTGTTTTGGCATGTCGTCAGCTTGGGTTCCCCCTAAAGGATAAACCCAATAACATTCTGTTGGAGGGTGTGTTATTTCAGGAGGGTAAAGATCCCCAAAACTTGAAGGGCAGAATGGTCCGCGCTTGGCGCAAGATTCATAGGAAAGGAAGGAAGGAGTTGGGTCCTAAGAATTGTGTTGCTTTGGAGCCTTACACTGCTTGGGTTAGGAAGAGAGCGTCTGAGTATCTCATGCCTTATGAATATCCGAGACCTACACCTTTGGTTATGACTGGGCCTTCAACCCTCCCTGACCAAGGAGTAGAGGAGTTGAGAGAAGAAGACCGCTCACGTGCTTGGATCCATGAACGAGAAGAGTTGCTTCAGCAGATTAAGGAGAAGGATGCTTTGATAGAGTTCCTCGAACATCAGGTTATTGATGCTCCTGATGATGCATGGACTTCTCTGCTTCCTCAGTCTTCCAAGTTTTAGAAAAGGAAGTACGATCGACTCTCCAAGGAGAAGGCAGACATGGAAGCAGCTTACGAGAGGGAAGTGAAGAGGCTTCGAGTATCTTATCTTTTTTTGTCCCGGGCTTTAGATGATTGTTTCTAGGGATCCATAGGATGATTATTTTCCTTTTCTCTTGTATATGGTTACCAATGATGTACTTCTTTGGTGTAAAATATTTCCCAGATATTATGTTTCCATATAAAAGTGTTTAATACTTCCAAACTTTGCAAATAGAACCCTAAAGTTCCTTTGAAAAAAAAAACAAATCATATGCACAAGCATTGCATACATCATATGCATAAGTAGGTTTTGTTCCCGGCTTCTTGTCCTGTGGTCTAACTCTGTGTTCTTAATTTATTTTGAAGACAAGCTGACTCACCGGTACTACACCAGAGCCAACATTTCAAGACTGATGGATCATTTGGAACAAGAGAACCGCGAGCTGAAAGAGGAAGTGGCCAGATTAAGTGCCTTGATGGAGTCATTCATGACTACCCAGAGCCAGTCTCACTACGCCAAAAATGACTTTTAACAGCGCATCTTAGACAGCGCTTTTAAAAGAAAGCGCTGTCTAAGGTTAAAATTAAAAACAAACACGGAAAATGTTCCAAGAAAATAATAAAAGCGCTGTCTAATGGGGGGTCTTAGACAGCGCTTTCTAAAAGCGCTGTCTAAGACCCCCCCTTAGACAGCGCTTTTAGAAAGCGCTTATAAATATAGACTTTAGACAGCGCTTTTGGTAAAGCGCTGTCTAAAGTCTTTAAATTAAAAAAAAAAATTAAAACCAAAAGCGCTGTCTAAGGGGGGGTTTAGAAAGCGCTTTTGGAAAGCGCTGTTTTAGGCATACCTTAGAAAGCGCTTTCCACAAAAGCGCTGTCTAAGGTCTTATTAAAATAAAATTTCAGACCACAAAAGCGCTTTCGTTCTCTGTTCTTTTGTTTTCCCTCTTCTTCACTCACCTCAAAAACTTACGCCATTTCCTCTTCCCCTCAATCTCCATCAGCCGTAACCTTCTTCTCAACTCACACAATAACCCTACCTTCTCACTCTCGGCGGCCGTGCTCACGTATTTCTCTCTGGAAACAAACCCTAAATAACTTTGGTACCGGCAGCGAAACAAACCCTTTCTTCTCACTGTACCGGCAGCGAAACAAACCCTTCCTTCTCACTGTACCGGCGGTGCTCACGTACTTCTCACCATAACCACACCTTGGTAAGTCTCATTTTATAGATGAACATTATGTGTGAAAACTCTTGCCCCATTTTATATTTTTCTGTATTTTTCTGTATCACCAATGTGCAAGATCTTGTGTTTTTGGTAAAGAATATCAATATTCAAATTCTGCACTGTACAAATCATCTCATATATAGTACACTGTTCTTTACTAAATAGGAATGAATTAAAATGACCCAAATTTTGAGATTTTGAAGTTTATTCTGTTGCCTTAGGGTTGAATGTTGGTTTTGAAGTTGAATCAGTTAGTGTTTAGGGAATTAAAGTGTTAGTTTGAAATGTTAGTTAAGTTAGTAAGTTAGTGAAAAGTAGTTAGTTGGTTAATGATAATATGATTGTTAGTTGAGTTGATTCGATAGTTAGCTATGAAACTGTTAATTATGTGTCAGAGACTGTTAGAGATTAATTAGAACAGTTTTGTTAGAGGGACTGTTATGAAATTTGAAATGTGATTCAGTTAGTTATTTAGAAAAGTTGGTTAGTCATGTTTGAATTGGCAAATAAAGTTAGTAAGTTAGTTAATATTGAATGGACAAGGTTTATTAGTGTATTTTGAAATCAGTTATTGAAATGCTAATAGGAGTTAAAGTAGTAGTTAGTGTATCAATTTAGTAACTCATGCTAGTCTGAAAAGAACAAGCTACAAAGTTTGGTGACAGGTGAATACTAGTTAGGATGTTAAATGGATTTTGGTGAATGTATTTTGAAATCAATTTGAATGTTCATTGAAACTACTATGGAATAATAGTTTTGACCAGTTGAATGTTCAAAGATACTACCTTAGTTATGTATTTTCGTCTGGATTAATTGTTTACTTTAATAAGTAGGAAAACCATGGATAAAACATGGATCTGTGCCGATCGAATGACCAAAGAGTACGAGAGTGGGGTTTTGGAATTCGTTAAGTATGCTGTTCAACACGCTGAAAACCCCAGACGAATGCATTGTCCTTGCTTGCGTTGTTGTTATATTGGTAAGGTTGACGCACATGGATTGAAATCGCATTTGCTGAGGCATGGAATTGATCAAAGTTATCAGTGTTGGATATTTCATGGTGAGAAAATTAACGAGAATGTTGAATCGAGTGGAAAAAGTAATACGACCTATGCTTCATACGACAAAGACACGGAAACATACGATTGTGATCGAGTTGAAGAGATTGTAGAAGCACTGGAAGAAGATCTTCATGATTGTCCTGAAATGTTTGAGAGGATGGTAAGCGATGCAGAGAAACCGTTGTACAAAGGTTGCACTAAATTCTCAAGACTTTCTGCGGTATTAAAGTTGTACAACTTAAAGGCGGGCAATGGATGGTCGGATAAAAGTTTCACAGAGTTGTTGGCCCTTATGAGAGAAATGCTACCGGATGATAATGTTCTTCCTAATCGAACCTATGAGGCAAAAAAAATGTTGTGCTCTATTGGCATGAGCTATGATAAGATACATGCTTGTCCTAACGATTGCATTTTGTTTCGTAACGAATATGCAATGTTAACTGAGTGCCCTAAATGCGGTTTGTCTCGATATAAGAAAAGATTATCTCCCGCAAAAGTCTTATGGTATTTTCCGATAATTCCGAGATTTAGGCGCATGTTTCGTAGTGAAACCGATGCAAGACATCTTACTTGGCATGCAGATGAAAGAATTATTGATGGAATGTATCGGCATCCGGCTGATTCACCACAGTGGTCGAAGATTGATAATGATTATCCTGAGTTTGGATCAGAAGCAAGAAACCTTCGATTGGCATTATCTACTGATGGAATGAACCCACATGGTCTTCAAAGTATCTCACATACCACATGGCTTGTGATTCTTATGATTTATAACCTGCCTCCGTGGCTATGTATGAAGCGTAAGTACATGATGTTATCTATGTTAATCTCTGGGCCTAAACAACCAGGGAATGACATAGACGTATACTTGACACCTCTGATCGAAGATTTAAAGATTTTGTGGGAGAACGGTGTGGAGGTTTATGATGGATATAGGAAAGAAAGTTTCAATTTGAGGGCGATGTTGTTTGGCACAATTAATGATTTTCCAGCATACGGGAATCTATCTGGGTATAGCATTAAAGGTCAACGTGCGTGTCCTGTTTGTGAAGATGGAACCGATACGATTCGATTGGAACTTTGCCAGAAGAATGTGTTTCTCGGTCATCGTAGATTCTTACATTCTAAACATCACTACCGTGGGTGGAGAAAAGCATTCAATGGAGACACCGAACATCGTAGAGCTCCACCCGCATTGTCAGGTGAACAAGTTTTTGAAAAGGTGAAAGATGTGCGTACTGAGTTTGGCAAGCCTTTTGCACATAAGATTGTGAAAGGTGGGTGGAAGAAAAGGTCGATATTTTTTGAATTGCCATATTGGAAGTCTTTGTACGTGAGACATTTTCTCGATGTTATGCATATTGAAAAAAACGTATTTGAAAGTGTTATCGGTACATTACTCAATATAAAAGGCAAGTCTAAGGATGGCCTTAAAGCAAGGGAGGACATGTTAAAAATGGGAATGAGAACTGAATTAGCACCCGTGAAGAAAGGAAGACGAACATATCTACCACCTGCTGCTTTTACTTTATCTAGAAAGGAGAAAAAAATTTTGTGTAAGTCTCTGAGTGAAGTTAAGGTTCCAGAAGGATACTCATCTGATATCAGAAGACTTGTTTCTATGAAAGACCTCAAGTTGAAGAATTTGAAGACACATGATTGCCATGTTATAATGGAACATTTTCTACCGATAGGTATACGTTCTATTTTGCCAGAAAAAGTAAGAAGTGCCATAACTAAATTGTGTTTTTTCTTTAGGTCAATTTGTAGTAAGGTGATCGATCCCGAGATCTTACCAACACTACAAAAAGAGATTGTAATTACCTTGTGTGAGCTTGAAATGTATTTTCCTCCGTCTTTTTTTGACATAATGGTTCATTTAGTTGTTCATCTTGTGAAAGAGACACAGTTGTGTGGACCAGCATATATGAGATGGATGTACCCTGCTGAACGGTATATGAAAATATTAAAAGGGTACGTGAAATCCCGAAGTCGACCAGAGGGTTGTATTGTTGAACGATACATTGTTGAAGAAGCTGTTGAGTTTTGTACTGAATATTTGTCTAACGTTCAATCGATTGGACTCCCCAGAGCTCAGATTTTCGACAAAATGGAAGGTAAAAAATTAATTGGGAATAAAATTGTGACAATATCAAGGGATGAACGGGATCAAGTTCATTTGTATGTTCTGCACAATAATAATGAGGTTGAGCCATATGTTGAAATGCACAAGGATGTACTCCGAAGGTTAAATCCGAACAGAAATGAAAATTGGATAGTTATAGAGCATAATCAAAGTTTCATACAATGGTTGAAGGATCATATTTATTTGAAGCGCTCTTCAGATCCTTCTTCGGTAACAGAAATGTTGAGATGTTTGGCATATGGTCCAAGTTTGCATGTGTTTTCTCATAGCGCATATTCAATTAATGGATACACATTTTATACCAAAGAACAAGATGATAAGAGTACTATGCAAAATAGTGGTGTCACCGTGCTAGCTGAAGCAATGCATATATCAAGTATGAAGGACTTAAACCCCAAATATGCAAATTTGTCATATTTTGGAGTTATTGAGCACATTTGGGTATTTGATTACGAGAAGTTTCAGATTCCCATCTTTGGTTGCAAGTGGGTGAATAGTAGTGGCATACGAATGGATAAGTCTGGATTTTTGCAAGTTGATCTTACTAGGGTGGGGTACAAAGATGAACCTTTTATTCTAGCATCTCAAGCTAAACAAGTGTTCTATGTGAATGACCCGAAGAGTACAAAATGGTCTATAGTGCTTTTCTCTAACAAAGTGACTGATGATAGCGGTGTCGATCAATGTGATATTGATGTTGAGAATGAGTCATGCATTAGACGGAATGAGTTGAATAGAAATGATGAAGTTGAGGATCTTATACCGGATGAGTCATATATAAGAAACGATCATAATGAGGGAATTTGGATCAATTCATCCGTACGCATTGCTAAGAAACAAGTGATTAATATTCCAACAAAGAAAAGAAAGAGATGTTAGTGACTTAGGTAAATTATCCATGGTTTCTTTATTTTTTTTTCAATTGTTTTGATTATAAGTTATATGTGATAATGCATGATTTCATTATATTTTTGTTTTCAATTGCTTTGATTATAAGTTATATCTGATAATGCATGATTTCTTTATTTTTTTGTTTTCAATTGCTTTGATTATAAGTTATATTTGATATTTGATGGTTTCCTTGGTTTATTACAGGTTAGACATGGCTGATAACCAACAGGAGGAAGTTAGTAAAAAAGTATCCGCGGAAGAAGAAATTCGAAGAGGCATCACAGTAATGAGGAGGGTGGTCCAAGGAAGATCTCGAGGCATCATACTAGATGTCTGTTGGAACAACCAGGGACAGCTTATAGAACCTAATGGGCATACCTTAACTAGTTTTATCGGTGCACTAGTAAGGAATGAAATTCCCATTACATGTGATGATTGGAGAAACAAAGAGCTGAATGAGTCGAAAGAAAAAATTTGGAGTGAGATAAAGGTACAATCATTTGGCCCTTAATTATACGGTATCAATTATGTTTTTTCAATTACCGATACTAACTATCAATCTGTATGTTTTTCTTAGCGATGTTTTAACATCGAAGAAGAAAGAAGAGGTTTTTGTATGAAGTTGGCCGGAAAGCTTCTAAGAGGGTTTCAGACATTTTTATCATCCAAGTTCCTTAAGGATGCGGATGGTAATTTTGTGGATGCGGAGCTTCCTAAAAAATATGAAAGTTTGATATCGGCTGAAGAATGGGAAGCTTTCAAATCCAAAAGACAAGACCCGGTTTTTCAAAGAATAAGTGCTACAAATCGGGAAAGAGCATCAAGTCCCGCATATCCGTACCGAAAAGGACGTGTCGGATATGGACGCTTAGAACAATCCATGGTAAGTATTTATAAATTGCGATAACAAATTTGTTCATCATATATTAGTTTTATCTGATCAAATTGTATGACTTAATGTGTAGCTGCAGAAGGAGGAAAGTTCAGTTACATCTCTTCCTGCACATGTTTTGTGGAAGGAAGCCCGTGTGGGCAAATCTGGAGTTCCTCAAGAAGAAGTTTTACACGTATACCAGAAATGTGTAAGTATAACATTTTTTCAATAATTGAATAACATTTTTATACACAAATATTTGACAAGTATACGGTATTCATCTGATTTTTCAGGAGGAGCTATCTCAGTCTATATCTCCCAATGATACTAAGGGCATACTTAGTCGGGCATTAGATGTCCCTGAGTATTCTGGTCGGGTGAGGGGTAAGGGATTTGGAGTCACTCCGACCTCCCTGAGTGTTAAAAAAGGAAAGGCTCCTAGTAATCGGGAGCTTCATGCAAGACTGGAGGCCATGCAAGCTGAGCTTGATGCATTGAGGAGAGAAAGAGAGGCTAGCGCCTCAACGGTATACAGAGATGCTTCGGACAAAAACAGTATCAACTGTACCTTTCAGCCGAACATTCCAGAGGTAATTACATATAATTGTCTTAAATTGAACTATTTGCTTAAATTATGTATTTGACATATATACACATTAACGATTTCTTGTTATTATTGGTTTTAGGGCATTTCCCATTGTCAGCTGTATTTGTCGTCACCATACTATCGGATGGTTGGCAAGGGAAAAGTGCATAACGTTAGCGGAGTATTACTCCACACTAGAGAGCTCCCTGCTGGATGTTTGAAGGTATCAGTTGATATTGCAGTTGAGCCGAATGCAGCATTACCATATCCTAGCGATGATTCGGATGCAACAACGGTGCACGAAGCAGTAGGTTCGTTTGTTGCATGGCCGACAAACCTCATATGCGTAGGATATGAGGTATGCTTAAAACTTATGTTAACTTTAATGTGTATATTCAAAGTTTAAAATTTATGCTTAAAATTTTACTTACATATTTTCCTTGGTTATGTTAAATAGACTCCCACAAAATCCAAATCAAAAGAGAATGAGGTTAGCAATGCCTCCGCACAACAAAAAAAGGAGGTTAGCAACGCCTCCGCACGGGTAAAAAGTTCTGGTGCTAAGAAGACCGTAGCTAGGAAAAAACCTACCACCAAGTATAGGTCGTGCCTCAGGACATTTCTAGAGATGACCGATATACCGACCGGAGGTGTTCGGATTGTACATATGGAGGTAGGGATTTTCGGCTTTGATTACGACCAAATGATTGGTAATGAAGACTTCATGCAAGTTTTTGGTCATGAAGAAATCGGCGTCAACGTTGTCAATACATATATTAGGTAAATCCGGTCTACTTTGTTTTATTAATTAAACAACTTATGTTAATGATGTTTACTTTATGTTAATCCGGTTTACTTTATGTTTCAAAAGAGGTGTTAATGATGTTTTTATATTAGGTTTTTGTATGACAAATTGATGCGCCCCAATGATTTGGACGAGTCATTCGGATTCTTAGCACCCGCGACCGTCAACTTAGGTTTAATCTTAAGTAGACCGCATACCGTGACGGAGTATGTTCTTCGGATCCTCATGGACAATAAAGATGCGGAGAAGTTGTTTTTTATACCGTTTAATACCGGGTTAGCATTTCATTCTAAATTCATCTATTATAATTATTTTCCAAGTTACCATCTAACATTTGCCTAATCATTACAGTGGACATTGGTTGTTGCTCGCAATCAATCCTATCCGAGAAATTGTGTATTATCTTGACTCGTTAGGAAATGATTGGACAACATACCCGGATATGAAGGTCCTAATTGACACGTAAGTGAGAATGTTCAAAATTTTTCTTAGTTTATGTGAATTGTTCTAATTGCTTCATTTTTATTTTATTAGCGTCCTACAAGCTTTTCGGGCCCAACGAGATATCCAAACCTCAAGGAGGGGCGCCAACTGCATTACATGGATTAAAGTGGCGGTATATTTTTAATTACCACATTTTTTATTATATTAGTGATGACACTTGATAAAACTTAGGATTTATAATCCATATTTTTTTTTCATGTAGTGTCCTCAACAACGTAATCAAATAGATTGCGGGTATTTCGTGTTGAGGTTTATGCGAGATACTCTTGCTTTGGGCCGATTAGTGATTCCCACCGATGTATGTATTTCTAACTTATGAGTTATTTTTATATTTACACATATCTCATATAATTAAATAGTTGGAATTAATTCAAAATATGTTATATTATTATGTAGTACTTTGAGGAATTCAAGTGTGCATTTTATACAAAGGATCAAGTGGACGAAATCAAAGAGGAGTGGTGTCAATTCATGATAGAGCTCAAAGTTTTTTCATAAATTTGTGTAATTAATGTGTACATTTGTAGTATATGTAATGACTTGTAAATGTGTACATAAATTTGTATATATTTTGATACATTTAAGGCAAAATTGGTTTGAATTGGTATATATATATATTTGTTAGCCAAAAATTGGTAGAAAAAAGGCCAAAATGGCATGTATAAAATGTGATAACTGTCTGTCAAAATCTGGTTGAAAACAGGTAGAAATTCTGGTTTATAAACCTGGAAAAAATGTGGTTTAAAACAAAAGCTTCAAAAATTTTCGTATACATTAGACAGCGCTTTTGTAAAAAGCGCTGTCTAAGGGGGGGATTAGAAAGCGCTTTAGGCAAAAGCGCTGTCTAAGGGGGGGGGGGGGGTTAGACAGCGCTTTTTGAAAAGCGCTGTCTAAGCCCCCCCCCCCCCCCCCCTTAGACAGCGCTTTTGCCTAAAGCGCTGTCTAAGGTATACCTAAAAAAATTAGAATAGGGGGGGCTTAGACAGCGCTTTTTGAAAAGCGCTGTCTAAGCCCCCCCCCCCTTAGACAGCGCTTTGGCCAAAAGCGCTGTCTAAGGTATACCTAAAAAAATTAAAATAGGAGGGTCTTAGAAAGCGCTTTTGGCCAAAGCGCTGTCTAAGGGGGGGGGGGGGGGGCTTAGACAGCGCTTTTAAGATTTAAAAAAGCGCTGTCTAAACCTTTAGCAGCGGAGGTTTAGACAGCGCTTTAAAGCGCTGTCTAAGGCTAAAAAAAGCGCTGTCTAAGGTCTTGTTTGGCGTAGTGTCTTCTCCGACACCTTCAACTCCCCCCCAGAGGACCGTCATCTCTGAGATTGTCTCCTCAACTGTGCCTGCAGCCAGTGCACACTTTGCTCCAACGGCCATGCCTGTCGGATTCCCGTGGGGAATGCCTCCCAATTTCATGCCCGAGGGTCCTTCTCCCACCTTTGCTTCTATGCCGGCATCTAGCCCGGTCCTTGCTGTTCCTCCTTCTGTCTTGCATACTCTGCCTAGAGTAGACAACACCATCTATCATTCTGAGCCATCTGAGGGCCCAGATGTCTATGAGAAGATGGACGCTATGAACGATCAATTTCTTGAGCTTCGCAAGGAATTGAAAACTCTCAGAGGAAAGGATCTTTTCGGCAAGTCTGCTGCCGAACTCTGCTTGGTTCCTAATGTGAAAATCCCTGTGAAATTCAAGGTCCCTGACTTTGAAAAATACAAAGGAAATACTTGTCCTCTAAGCCACTTGGTCATGTATGCCAGGAAAATGTCGACTCAGACCGACAATGACCAACTGCCCATCCACTACTTTCAGGACAGTTTGTCCGGTGCTGCTCTGCGTTGGTACATGGGTTTAGACAGTGCGAACATCCGATCCTTCAACGATCTTGGCGAGGCCTTCGTCAAGCAATACAAGTACAATGTGGATATGGCTCCCGATAAGGATCAATTGAGGGCCATGTCGCAGAAGGACAAGGAAACATTCAAAGAATATGCCTAGAGGTGGCGAGAGGTAGCAGCACAGATCGTGCCTCCGCTAGAAGAGAAAGAGATGACTAAGATCTTTTTGAAGACCTTGAGTTCTTTTTATTATGAGCGGATGATTGCTAGCGCTCCTTCTGACTTCACCGAGATGGTGAATATGGGGATGCGTCTAGAAGAAGGGGTTAGAGAAGGGCGTCTGACAAGAGAGGAAGGCTCTTCTGCCAAACGTTATGGGGCGTTTGCGAAGAAGAAAGATGGAGAGGCACATGCTGTGACCTCCCATATAAAACCAAGAAGACCCTCTGTGAGGAGAAAGACCGTGCGTCCCGCTGGTAACCAGCACCAGGTGGCTCATATAGCACCTGTCTTCAGAGATAATCAGCAGTACCAGCAACATAACAACAATCAGCAACCACATCCGCAATATCAACATCAACAGCACCGTCCGCAACAGCAGGCCTACCAGCCTCGAAACAGTAATCAAAACAACACGAGTTACGAGAGGAAAAGGGTCACCTTCGATCCTATTCTGATGAAGTATGTAGAGTTATATCCCTCTTTGATAGAGAGGAAGTTGATTACTCCGCGAGACCCACCGGCTATACCTACTAACCCCCAGTGGTGGTATAAGCCCGAATTACACTGTGTTTACCATTCTGGTGCTCCCGACCACGACATGGAGAATTTCTACCCTTTGAAGACCAAAGTCCAAGACCTTGTGAGGTGTGGCATTCTGTGTTTTGAGGACGTATGTCCTAACATGAAGAAGAACCCATTGCCCGAGCATGGGAAGTCTGTCAACATGGTCCAGGGCTGCCCTAGCAAATACAAAGTAAAATATGTCAGTCATATCCGACAATCTCTGGTCGAGATGCATCATTTTCTATGTGATTATAGTCATTATGAGCATGACCATGATAGATGTCGAGTTTGTTCTGTTAATCAAAGAGGTTGTCGCCAGGTGCGCAAAGATGTTCAAGAAATGTTGGATGAAGGAGTTATTGAGATCCTTCAAAACAGAAACGTTGACGAAGACGCTGATGAGGTCAACGTAATTTCTCCAGTATTCTGGATCCCCGAGCCTGTTATCATCAAGTATGATGGTAACAAGCAGAAGGTTTCTCCCGTATTAACCATCAAGCCAGCCGGACCGGTACCATACTCTTCTGAAAAGGCAGTCCCCTATCGCTACAATGCTGTAGTAGTGGAAAATGGGAAGGAGGTGTCTTTGCCTTCTTCATCTGTTGTAAACATTGTTGATGTTAGTGGTTTGACCCGCAGCAATCGTGTATTTTCAGCGCCAAAGCCTCAAGCCGATGCTCGAGTAGGAGCTAATGCTGATTATGTTGAACGCCCGATTGGGAATGCTGTGAGCTCTCCGAATTCGGCACTTGTTGTTAAGCCCTCCTCTGCATTGAAAACTCCTGTTCCTGTTGGCCCTAGCGGAAATGTGAAAGAAGATTGTGATTAGATGCTGAAGCTCATCAAAAGGAGCGAGTACAATGTTGTAGACCAGCTTCTACAAACGACATCCAAAATATATGTGTTATCGCTGCTTTTGAATTCAGAACCACACCGAGAGGCTCTGCAGAAGGTTTTGGATGTGGCATATGTGGATCACGATGTCATGATAGAGCAATTCGATAGCATTGTTGCAAACATTACTGCTTGTAAAAACTTGAGTTTTTGTGACTCTGATCTCCCCGAGGAGGGAAGAGACCACAACTTGGCATTGCATATATCTATGGGTTGCAAAGATGACGCCATGTCCAATGTGCTAGTGGACACTGGGTCATCATTGAACGTATTGCCAAAATCCACTCTCTCAAAGTTGTCATATCAAGGGCCTCCCATGAGGCAGAGTGGAGTAGTTGTGAAGGCTTTCGATGGGTCTCGCAAAACTGTGATTGGGGAAGTTGATCTCCCAGTCAAAATCGGACCGAGTGATTTCCAGATTACCTTCCAGGTTATGGATATTCACCCATCGTATAGCTGTCTTTTGGGCCGACCATGGATTCACGAGGCAGGCACCGTGACATCCACCCTACACCAGAAACTGAAATTTGTGAAGAATAAGAAGCTGGTGGTGGTAGGGGGAGAAAAGGCTCTCCTGGTTAGCCATTTGTCTTCTTTCTCATATATAGATGCTGAGGATGAAGTTGGAACTCCTTTATAAGCTTTATCTATTGTTGAACCTATTGAGAAGAGAACTCCTTCATTTGCTTCCTACAAAGATGCAAAGTTGGCCATTGAGCGTGGTGCAACTGCTGGATTAGGGAAAATGATTGAGGTAGAAGACAACAGGTCTCGGGCTGGCATAGGTTATTCATCTGGGGTTTCTAACACGCAAGGGTTGTTCAAGAGTGGAGGTTTCATCCACACTGATCAAGACGAGGAGGCTGCTGCCATCTTGGAAGAGGACGAAGAGGATTCTGGCAACTTCGTCATCCCTGGGGGGATCTGCAATAATTGGGTCGCCGTGGATATTCCAACAGTTATCCATAAGTCAAAGTAATGTTCATTGTGTTTGAAAACCCTCCTCCCATGCCAAAAGGAGGAGTGATGACATTGTTGGCGCATAAATATAATGATATTTTTTATTCAATAGATTCATGTTAAATGTTTGTTTTTCCAATTATTTCCCTTTTCGCTTTTGCATGAAATTGGTGATCACATAAAACCCTAAAAAATAGAATAAAATCAATCTTTTCATCTGCATAATGATTTGCCTTGTTTGAATTCTAAAGCTTTTCATATCCAAAATCATTATGCAGGTTGATCAAACCCATTGAGCATAATGACACAACACCATCTCCCAACTTTGAATTCCCTGTATTTGAGGCGGAAGAAGATGATGTTGAAGAGATTCCAGACGAGATTACCCGTCTACTTGAACATGAAGAGAAAATCATTCAGCCACATCTCGAGAATCTGGAAACAATCAACTTGGGGTCTGAAGATTGTGTGCGAGAAGTGAAGATTGGGGCACTCCTGGAAGAGTCTGTTAAGAAGGGGTTGATTGAATTGCTACGAGAATATGTTGATGTCTTTGCCTGGTCATATGAAGACATGCCTGGTCTAGATACAGATATTGTGCAACATTTCCTACCTTTGAAACCTGAGTGTGTGCCTGTGAAGCAGAAGCTCAGGAGAACTCATCCTGATATGGCAGTGAAGATCAAAGAGGAAGTTCAGAAGCAAATTGATGCGGGGTTTCTGGTGACTTCTACATATCCTCAATGGGTGGCCAATATTGTGCCCGTGCCTAAGAAAGACGGAAAAGTCCGGATGTGTGTGGACTATAGAGACTTGAATAAAGCTAGTCCGAAAGATGATTTTCCTCTACCACATATTGATATGTTGGTAGACAATACAGCTAAATTCAACATCTTCTCATTTATGGACGGATTTTCCGGATATAATCAAATCAAGATGACACCCGAGGATATGGAGAAGACAACATTCATCACACCTTAGGGAACATTCTGTTATCGAGTGATGCCCTTCGGTTTGAAGAACGCTGGAGCCACGTATCAACGAGCTATGACTACTTTGTTTCATGATATGATGCATAAGGAAATCGAGGTATATGTTGATGATATGATCGCTAAGTCAAGAACGGAAGTTATACATGTAGAGCACTTGTTGAAGCTTTTTCAGCGTTTGAGGAAGTATAAGCTTCGTCTGAATCCCAACAAGTGTACATTTGGAGTCCGTTCTGGCAAATTATTGGGCTTTATTGTCAGTGAAAGAGGTATTGAGGTTGATCCTGCAAAGGTCAAAGCAATACAAGAGATGCCTGCGCCCAAAACTGAGAAGCAAGTCCGAGGTTTTCTTGGCCGCTTGAATTATATTTCCAGATTCATATCCCACATGACTGCCACATGTGTGCCGATATTCAAGCTCCTCCAGAAAGATCAGTCCCGTGATTGGACCGAGGATTGCCAGAAAGCTTTTGATAGCATTAAAGAGTATCTGTCTGAACCTCCGATTCTGTCTCCGCCCGTGGAAGGAAGACCATTGATTATGTATCTGACTGTTCTTGAAGACTCAATGGGTTGTGTCCTTGGTTAGCAAGACGAATCAGGAAAGAAAGAATATGTTATTTACTACTTGAGAAAGAAGTTCACTAATTGTGAGTCTCGATACTCAATGCTTGAGAAGACATGTTGTGCTTTGGCTTGGGCTGCTAAGCGCTTACGCCAGTATATGTTGAATCATACGACTTGGTTGATATCCAGAATGGATCCAATCAAGTATATCTTCGAGAAGCCTGCTTTAACTGGGAGGATTTCCCGTTGGCAGATGTTGTTATCCGAGTATAATATTGAGTATCGAGCTCAGAAAGCTATTAAAGGTAGTATCTTGGATGACCACTTGGCACTTCAGCCGATCGAGGATTATCAGTCAGTTCAGTATGACTTCCCGGATGAGGAGATTCTCTATTTGAAAATGAAAGATTGCGATGAGCCTACACTCGACGAAGGGCCAGAGCCTGGTTCTAGATGGAGTATGGTGTTTGATGGCGCTGTAAATCAATATGGAAATGGTATTGGGGCAGTAATTATCACTCCTCAGGGCACATATCTTCCTTTTACAGCAAGGCTAACTTTCAAATGCACAAATAATATGGCTGAGTACGAGGTCTGTATTATGGGATTGGAGGAATGCATTGATCTTAGGATCAAGCATCTTGATGTATATGGTGATTCGGCCCTCGTTGTTAATCAGATTAAGGGTGAATGGGAAACGAATCAGCCTGGCCTCATTCCATATAGGGATTATGCGAGGAGGATTTCGACATTCTTTACTGAGGTTGACTTCCATCATATTCCTCGAGATGAGAATCAGATGGCAGATGCTCTTGCTACACTTGCTTCGATGATTGTAGTTAAACTTTGGAATGAAGTTCCCAATATCACTATGACGCGCTTGGACAGACCAGCTCATGTATTTGCAGTAGAAGAAGTAAAAGATGATAAGCCATGGTATTATGACAGAAAATGTTTCCTTCAGAACCAGTCTTACCCGCCTGGGGCATCTGTTGAAGATAGGAAGACTCTGAGGAGATTATCTGGTAGTTTTTACCTCAATCGTGATGTGCTTTTTATGAGAAGCTTTGACATGGTTCTGCTCAGATGCGTGGATAGACACGAAGCAGACCTGTTAATGACTGAAGTCCATGAGGGTTCATTTGGTACTCATTCCAATGGACATGCCATGGCTAGAAAGATGTTGAGAGTAAGCTACTATTGGCTGACAATGGAGTCTGACTGCTGCAAATACGTGAAGAAATGCCATAAGTGTCAGATTTATGCGGATAAGATTCATATTCCCCCAACACTTCTGAATGTGATTTCATCACCATGGTCTTTCTCCATGTGAGGAATTGACATGATTTGCATGATAGAGCCAAAAGCGTCCGATGGATACAGATTTATTCTCGTAGCAATTGATTACTTCACCAAGTGGGTTGAAGCTGCATCATATGCAAATGTGACCAGGCAGGTGGTCGTGAAGTTTATCAAGAATCAACTCATATGCCGATATGGTGTGCCAGATAGGATCATTACTAATAATGGATCTAACTTGAACAACAAAATGATGAAAGAACTGTGTAGCGAGTTCAAGATTGCACACCATAACTCTTCTCCCTATAGACCCAAGATGAACGGGGTTGTTGAAGCTGCTAATAAGAATATCAAGAAGATTATCCATAAGATGGTTGTCACGTACAAAGATTGGCATGAGGTGTTGCCATTTGCTTTGCATGGATATCGTACATCTGTCCGCACTTCAACAGGGGCAACCCCTTTCTCTCTTGTTTATGGCATGGAGGTTGTACTCCCAGTAGAGGTGGAAATCCCATCAATGAGAGTCTTGATGGAAGCCAAGTTGACTGATGTTGAATGGGTTCAGAGTCGTTATGACCAACTGAATTTGATTGAAGAGAAGAGACTGACTGCCATGTGCCACGGGCAATTATATCAGCAAAGGATGAAGAAAGCTTTTGATAAGAAGGTCAAGCCCCGTGTGTTCCGAGAAGGTGACCTTCTGCTCAAGAAAGTCTTGTCTTTCGCGCCCGATTCCAGGGGCAAGTGGACTCCAAACTATGAAGGTCCATATGTTGTTAAAAGAGCCTTTTCAGGCAGTACTTTGATACTTACAACTATGGATGGGGAGGATTTCACTCGTCCTGTGAATTCAGATGCAGTCAAGAAATACTTCGCCTAAAAATAAAAACAGAATAGCTCGCTAAGTTGAAAACCCGAAAGGGCGGCTTAGGCAAAAATGAGTGTCTCGATGGATTGAAAACCCGAAAGGGCGGTCCAGGCAAAAGTTAGAGACATATAAAAATGAATATATATCCCGCTAGATTGAGTACCTCATCCTGGGGCAATCTAGGCAAAAATAGGGATTTGGCAAGTAACTGCATCCCGACAAGGCTTTGTTCTACAACTGTCATCCTTCAGAGATTCTTGCTCATTCGTCACCAGCCGAAGCTTCAAATACATCGGATTCAGAATTGGTGGAGAAATGGTCATTATGTTCAATGTAGCCCTTTTCCAATATATATCACCAATTTCAAATTTGTAAAGATCTATGGAGTCTTGCCATTTGCAGACTACCATTCCATCAAATAAATTTGAGCCTTTTATCCAATTATTTGCACTCTTGTTTGTTTCTATTCAACAAATGTTTTACATGTTTTAATTGAAAAAATATCATTGTTTTGAATAATCGAATTTTTCATAATTTGTTTTTAAACAAAGTGAACATTCACAATGATATAAGGATACTTAGGAGATCTTCAGTGCTCTCCCAAGGATGGTATGATCCCCAACAGGGTAAGACATTTGTTCATATTCCTAGCGTGTTTGTGTTCTCTTCCTGTCGAAGCCTTTTGGTTTCTTCTACCAAGCAGGGTGTTGGGTAAGATATTCACCACTTTTCCCTTCAGCAGAGTAACGACCTTTCCTCCTCAGCAGATGTGATCTCTTTGGTAGTACGGTATTTGGTGGTGACCTTGGAAGCTTCCTGTTTGGTGGTTGATCCCCAGAATCCCTTCACCTCCTTGGATAGATTCCCCAGTGGAGTTGCTTATGCGGCGGATTTTATCCGTGCAATAACTCCTTTCCCCAACTGGAATGACTGATGTTCATCCCCCTGCAGAGATCTTTGCTTCCTGGTATCTCTTGCCCTCATCAGATTTGGATACTCTCCGGTGAACCTGGCTTTCTCTCTTGAGATGTAGTACCGGATGTTTGTGTACTTATCCTTCAGAACAGTTTGTGTTAGAAATGTCTGTTTGTCAGCATTCATCATACATAAAACATGCATGCGTGCATATAGTTTTCAAACATTCAGATATTCATGATTGCATTCTTTGCCATATATCTTTGTTTGTAATCCCTGCTAGTGGGTAATACGATTCCCAAGCAGATGTCAGTGTCTGATCTCCCCATATAGAGTCAGCCCCTTAAGCAGAAAGTGTTTATCTTTCCTTTCATATCCCCCATCGAGTTATATCCTCGTGGACGATGGTTGTTTCTATTCCTTCCCAATATATATTGGGATAGGTTTCCCTATTGAGTTATATCCTCACTAGGATGAGTCTTGATTCAGTCTGCCTCTTTAGTTTGATCCTAGATTGGCCTTTTGTGATTTGTTTCCCGCACTCCCCTGTGATATAAATGAGTAATTGCTCAGTAATTAGTAATCATTCGTCTTATCCCCGGCGGAGTCTGTGGTTTTCTACCCTTATACCGGTAGTTGTAAACCCTGTTCCATCCCCTTGCAGAGTTAACCTGATTGATGACGGTTACTCTTCCGTGGTTTTCTACCCAGTGTCCGGTAGATGTAATCCCCTCCTTGACGGTTATCATTATCCAATATGCGGTGTTGATATCCCCTTTTCCTCCTGGATAGTTGCTCTGATAAAGCAATTTATCCCCAACAAGTCATCTTTCTTGTACCGGTTGCCGGTGATGTTTGTTGCTCCTCTTGAATGGTCATCATTATATACCTAGTTTCGGTATCCCGATGCCTTTCTCTCTCGGTCGATTTATCCTTTATTAACCCAGTAACCGGTTGTGGATAATCTTCCATGCGATTATATTGTCTACGTTCTGACGATAATAGATAATATATCTCATGCACTCTTTGGTCGAAGTCCTCTGCTCTTCCCCAGTCGAGTAAGATTCTTTTCCCTTTTGGGAATCGAATGTCCATCCCTTAATCGAGTTTGCTTTTAGCCCTCTTTCGGATGATGAGTGTCTTGGGAATATTCCCCAACTCACGCTTTGGTTGGTCACCTATTATATGCCCAGTAACCGGCATCCTTGGTGTTCCTTCCTTCTGCTCCCTATTATGACTTTTTGTCCCCTGTGGAGTCAGATTTTCCTGAGTTAAAATACACCTTGTAGGTCGTCCTCAGATGATTTGGATGGTTGATATCTCTCACCCTTATACCGGTCTTAGATATTCTCCCTCCCCGAGCATGTTGTTCTCTCACCCTTATACCGGTGTTTTGATCACATGTCTCCTTGAGCTTATTACCCAGTAACCGGTAATACCTCATTTGTTATTTCCTCAGCTGAGTCCTTAGTGGACATCTCCGCCTGAGTCCGGATGTTTATCCGAAGTATCCGTTGCGGATAATTTTTGTTGTATTGGCATATTCCCCAATACATGCATCTTCGAGCCAGCTCGAGTCCTTCCATTGATTTATTTCATGGATTCTCTCCGTGTCTCTCAGCAAGTTTTAAGTCGTGACCTGCTCACGTGTTTTCATCCCTTTACTCCCCGTTAGAGTCTCCATCCCATAGGGATTGTCGATTTCCTCTCTTTCTTTCTTTGTGGACACATATCCCCACAGAGTATTACTATTTTTGCATGCATACATCTGCATCATGAGGTCTCTTAGGGACTAAAATTCGTCTCTTTGTTATTATTTAAGCCCATTCTACCCCGTCGAGACGAAGATTTTAACCTTCACTTCTCCGGATAGAATGACCTTAAATAGGGGCATCTGTAAGACCCTAATTTTATCCCTAAGATCCCTCATGGCATCATAACATTGCATTTGCATTGCCTCAAGGATCATTAGCATCTTGGTTCCCTTTGCCTTTGGGTGGGACTTCTTGTGAGTGGTTTGAGATTACCAAGTATGCTTGAATTGTATATCATTGCTTTTCTCATTTTGTTTACTAACCAAAAGCACAAAAATATGTCACTAACATCTTTTGTTTGTAGCTTGAGCAATCACAAGGTCCAAAGCTTCAAAGAGATCATTGGTCCAAAGGTATGGCCAAGAGGAGATGAAAGCAAGCATGGTAATGGTTCCCAAAGCTCTCATCCATCAAATATTCCTCCCTAGCATCTCAATTCATCAGTTTGATCAAAGCTAGTCAAAGGGTTTGAGGTTTGTTCCCCAAGGAAATCCTAGTTCATCTGATCATCCATAATGCCTTGCTCTTGAAGCAACCTCAGCCCATGATCAAATACAATCAAGGGAAGTTATTTAATTCATCATTTCATGCATATTTGAACTTATTTGAGTGTCCTCAATCATCAATTCATCAAGATATGAGTCATGGACTTGAGAAATTGATCAGTCAATTCATCTGACTATTTTGAAATGCACTGAGACCTAACTTTTTATGTGTTGGTCAAATGGAGATGATACCAAAAGAAAAAATGTTCTTAAGGACAATATGAATAACTTGCATATTCATAAAAAATTGATTTGAAGCATGGAAGGTCATCTCCCATTCCAAGACATTATAGGTCATTTTGACTGAAACCCTAATTTTGGGTCAACTTCCCAAGGACATAACTCATTCATTTTTTAGGATTTTGAGGTGGGATCAAATGCATTGGAAAGCTTAAGATGTATACTTCAAATGTTATGTTGAACAAAATTTCAAAATCTCAAAGGAAATACATGTGATAATGCAAGACATTATAGGTCACTTTGGACCAAATGCATTGAAAGGCAAAAAAGTCCAACTTCAAGTGCCCATAACTTTTTCATCAAAACTCCAAATGATGCAAAGTTTAAGTCCATTTTGATTGCCTTGAAGAGATCTACAACTTTGAGGTTGCTTCAATTTTGATTACCCACATGATCATGTTTGGATTTGGCAAATGGTATTTTCGAAGAGGAGAAGCTTTTGGTTCAATTATGCATAACACTTCAAAATTCCATGCACAAGCAATTACCATTCAGATTACGCATCCATTTCACTTTGGTATGATTTCAGATTGCATTTGGCATTGATTTTGGGCCTTTTGCATGATTATGCAAGCCCATGCAATGAATGTCCAATTTCATGCACACGGATTGAATCACACTCACCTTGCCATTCCCTCTATAAATAGAAGCCTCACTCCATTCAAAATTGATCCATGAATCAACCTGAAATGCTGCAGAACTGAAAACCTAACCTCTCACCAAAGAAGCTATTTCACTTTTCTTCAAATTTTTCAGATCTAAAATTCAACTACATCTGGTTGAATCTTTGGATCTAAAGCTTCTAAACCTTCATCCTTTAGTTCATTGATCTTCTGTTTTGATAAAGGAAGTAAGGAAGCAAGCTCAAATCTCCAGAATCCAAGGTTGTTCTTCAACTGGTTTTTTCTTCGAATCTCATCAATTATTGATCTATTTGCTTGGATTTTGTGTTGGCTGAAGTCCTCTCAATAGAGGCATCATTACTGTGCATTTAATTTTTGAAATCCATCAAGTTCTCATGAACATCACAGAATTTCCATCTCTGATTTCTCTCAATATAGAGATCTAGAGTGGAATTGAGTGATACAGGGATGATGTACATCATCCCAGCTTTCCATTGATGTATGGATCGTGTATTTTGGTTAAGTTTTGATTGTCTGCAATTTTGGCCGGAAAACACAAGCTCACCGGAGAAGAAGGTGGCTCTGGTGGCCTTCCCATTGCCAGATCCAATCTGGATCGTTGGATGCATTTTCCAGATCTAATCCTGGCCTTCGCTTGTTATGACTCATTTTAATTCATGGTGTTACGCGTGGATTTTGGTCTATGGTGGAAGCGCGCTTATGGAGCGTATGATCTGCCAGCTCAATTAATGTGCTCAGATCTAACGCTCCTTGTTTTTTTGAATTTCTTAATTTCTGATTTTATTTTCTTTATTTCCATTTATTTCAAAAATTCATATCTCTTTTATTATTGGTCCAAAAAATATGGGACCAATTGCATTCTTCTCCAAATAATTTCTAGTTTCTAATTCTGATTTTTAATATTTTTTATTTTGTCAGTTGGTATTTTTTGTGAATTTTCTCTTTTCTGGTTATTTTTAATTCATTTAAAATAGTTTTTGATATTCAAAAAATACAAAAATATTTTCCTAACCTATTTGAATGATGATGGATCTATGAAAAATATTCTCATCAATTTTTTAATTGATTTGAGATTTATTTGAGATTTTAGTTCAATTAGGTTATTTTTATTCATTTTTAATTGATTAAAAATAGTTGCTGACTTTTAAAAATGCTGAAATTTTTTGTCAAACTTTGTTTTACCTTGTTGAACTTGGGATAAATCACTTGGACTTTTCAAGGTTGATTTGAAGTGATTTTGAAGTTTGACCTTTCTTTTATTTTTAATTCAAGTTTATTTTAATATTAAAAAATACCAAAAATATTTTCTTTATTGTTTAATCTCCAATCTTCATCTCATTTCTGATTTCTCATTGTTTTACTTTGACCTTTAATGTCATTTGGTCAATACACATGGATTGGTACATTTTTATTTCACCTTATGCATTTTGATCTTTCCATTTTCTTATCCATTTTTCATCTCCTTCTTCTTCTTCTTCTTCTTTCTTTTTGATCAATGAGTTGAAGGTTGATAAGTTAGCATTGGTTAGGGAGACTTAATCTTCCTTGATTTAAATCTAATTCATCTTGATCAATTGATCAAGTGAATGGCTTTGCATTAAGGATAAGTTGTTTTCTAAATCATGCAAAAGACTTAAACCAACACAAGATCAATTCTCTTTTCTTTTTGGCATGGCAAGTTGTTGGAACTTGGTTCACTAATCAAGACTTCTAACTTGTGTTGTTGCCTACATTATTATTAACCGGCCTCAGATAGTTGTGACTTCTACATAAGTCCAATTACGATTGCTTAACATAACGCTAAATTTTCCTTATGGCACACTAACTACTAACACTAACCATTAACAATTAACATTTACTTTTGCTCTGTACTTTTAATGCAATTTACTATTTTTGCACATATTATCCATTTGCTTTTCCCTTTCCTCACTTGAGCACATGTTTATGTTAATGCCATTTGCCTTTTGCTTACTTGAGCACATAATTGTGTATATACTATTGTGCTTGTGTTTTGTTTTGATTGTTGTGAACCAAATGCAAAGAATTGGACAAAATGGACTTAGACTTTAGGATCTTCCCTATGCAAATTTGGAGTCAAAGAGCAACTAGGCATTGAGCCTTTAGAATGCTTAAGCTTGAAGATGAATATTAAAAGGACCATATTCTAAACTCCCTCTTGTCCATTCTTTGATTGTGTTATAGAACCTTTTGATGTGTGTTTTCTTTGTGCTAGGAGTTCCAACTTGAGCTTAATGGAGGAACCATTACCATGAGCTTCCAAGAGAGAGACATCCAAGATACATTGAGGAGTCTTTCCAAGAGTTCATTTGGTTGTTGATTGCTTGAGTTTATTGCTTTGTGATTGCTTATTCCAAAGGATGGGAGCTACTTGGATCATCAATATGATCTCAAGAGAGGAACTCCATTGTGTTTTTGTTTCTTTTCCCTCACCTTTTTGCTTTATTTAGGACTTTAGCCCTTCTTCTTCTTCTCTCCGCTTTAACCCAAGCCAAAACTTTTGTGCAAACATTTAACTCTTGTTTTCAACATTAGAAACCTAAGCCTTATGCTTTTGATTTTCAAACTTTCTTTTCATAATACTTATTTTGAATTGAATCTTTAAGTTCACTTTGACCATTTTGTATATACTTCTAATTGGTAAATGTAACCCATTCAAAAGTCTTTTTGTGGTTCCAATGGCCACTTCCTTAATCAAAACTTTTTCATAACCTTTAGTTATTAGGTTTGAGTTATCTCTGTGGTAGATGTAATACTCACCTATATCCTTAGTGATGGACAATGAGTCTTCCATGCTTATTATAGGGTTAACCCCTCACTAGCATGTTGAAGCTATCCTCACATGGTGGATTTGTGGTTTTAGGTTGAGTTTTCTCCCTTTGATAACAAAAGACCTTAAGGCTTTTGGACCAATCAATTCACCAACTCATTTTGAGATTTTTACCCCGAACTACGAGGTTTTGATCTTAATCTTTTCTAAGATGGTACGTAGGCAATGGGTTTATCCATCCAAACACAAAATGTAAATAACTTGTATATTCTCTTCTCATCTCTTCAATCATGTTTGCACAAATAAACTTTCACAAAATAACAACCTTTATAACAAGTATGAAAAGGGCTCCCTAGGAGTACCTAGGATGTTTTGGGTGCCTAACACCTTCCCATTGCATAACCAACCCCCTTACCCAGATCTCTGACTCTCTTTTACTAGTTTTTGTTAAAAACTTTTAGATTTTTGTTCGCTTTCTAACCATTCCTTTGGATAAATAGAAGTGCGGTGGCGACTCGACTTGTATGATTTACCTTGGATTTAGTCAATATCTCTAATGGTAACGAATACCCCGCTACACCAATTTTAGCAAAATTTCAAGTGGTGCAAAGATCAATTCCCTTGCCTATTTAAACAAGCTCATGGCCTCAGAAATCACACACACCTTGCCCAAGCTTTTCCAAGAGAACTCAGAACCTCACACCATAGAATTCCTTGAAGATTTCTTTGAACTCGAGTTTGAATTTCACCTTATATTTTGAAGTTCAAACTCTAAGGATTCATTGCCTTTTTCATCTCAATTGATTACTGCAACCAAGAGGAAGAAGAATCAAGCAAATCCAGATTATGATCAAGTTGAATTGAAGCTACTCGAAGGTGAAATTTCAGAAACTTCTCTTATTCGATTCTCCCTCATTTCTCAATTATTTTAATTGATATTTGGTTGGCTGAAGTCCTACCAATGTAGGCAACAAGATTGAGTTGCTTTGAGGTCAAATTGAGGCAACTCAGTTCATGATCTTCAAAATTCAAATCCCGGTATCTTTTTATATACTTGGAATTGGAGAAAATTGAGGTCAGATTCGAGCTCTTGAGCATTTTCTCTTTGAAATAGTGTCATTGTTTTTCATTTTTCATTAAGTTGAAGTTGGACCAGTCCGGTGGTGATCACCAGAGCTAGGGCTCCGGTGGTGATTCAAGCCATCTGATCTAGTTCCAACGTTTTAATCTTAGCCCTTGCTTTTGCATACCACGCGTGTACATGCTTTGACTGAAGTGTTGGTGGAATGCACACTTTTGGCAATCATATCTGCCACCTCAATTAATGAGGGAGATCTGATGGCCCTTGTTTTTTTGAATTTCCTTTTAATTTCTAATTTTATGTTTAATTGCTTTATTTGGTTTAATTAATAATAATTTCATTTTTAATCCAAAAAATATGGGACTTTCACCAAAAATCTTTAAATATTTTTCTCTTTCATTTTCTGAATTAAAATTATTTTTTGGATTAATTTTGATATTTTTCATGAATTAATTTTTTTTGTACATATTTTTACTTATTTAAAAATACTTCTGACTTTTCAAAAATGATTGAATTTTTTATCTAAGGTTCTTTTACCTTGTTTGACGTAGGATAAATCTCTTGGCCATTTATTTGGTGTTTTGAAGAGATTTTAGGTTTTAACCAAATTAAATTGAATTTAAATGCATTTTTAATTTTATTTTTAATTGATTAATGGTGTAAAAATTATGTTGAGCCATTTTTATGGTCTTGTGATATTTGACTATTTGTTTGGGCCTTGGTCAGAGTTGATTTGACTTTTGTTGGATTAAAATCATTGGATTTAGGGGATTGATGAAATGTACATTTCATCTCCCAAAATGAATGAATGATTTTAATTTGATAAAATTCCTCCCATGATCAATTTATGTTTCTCTCACTTCTCCTCCCTCTTCATCTTCATCCCTATTCTTTCCCATTGCTTTCATTGACCAATAAAATCTAAAATGTCCTAAGGCTAATTGGTTCATCAATGACCTTGTGTCAGATGAATCAATACAAGTATGGATGAGATAGATCCATCCCTCTTGATCTTTTCTTTTAGTGTGTGGTATGTTTTAGGAGTTTGGTTCATTATACCAAAACTCTAACATACGTTAACACCTAAATTTTTATTGCCCCGCCTCAGATAGTTGTGACTTATACATAAGTTCAATTACGATTGCTTAACATAGAGCTAAATTTGACCCTAAA
This sequence comes from Lathyrus oleraceus, assembly GCF_024323335.1. Lineage (NCBI taxonomy): Eukaryota > Viridiplantae > Streptophyta > Magnoliopsida > Fabales > Fabaceae > Lathyrus > Lathyrus oleraceus. Next base: position 111,931,926 of record NC_066580.1, read on the forward strand.
GGCATAACATTCTAGTAAGTGAGATTGTAATTCTCCTATCCTTCATGGTATTTTGTGGAAACTTGGCCTTTTTTCCTTCCTATGGAAGATGTCTTGGTTTAAGGATTCATGCTTGTGAATGGATGGTTGAGTGTTCTCCAAAGAATGACTTAATCAATCAAAAAACAAAACACCACTAACACTTAACTAACATTTGACTAACTATTATTAATATTGCTTTACTTTCAAGTCATTTACCTTATGCAATTTAATTTTCAGTCATTTATCATTTATTTCCATTTACTTTTCATTTTATTTGTTTATATTTATGGCATTTTCACTTTGCTCATTTGAGCCATATCTTGTGATTGTATATATTTGTTTGTGCATTTTGGTTTTGTTTGTGGTCTTAGGACCTTAAAAGACTTAATAAACAACAAAAACCCTAAATAAATGTTTGGTGGACTGTTGATCTGGATCTGAACTTTTGGACTTAGAACTAGGCAACATTCTATATGCAAAAGGACTTGGCCAATGCCAACATTTTTTAGAGCAAGTTATAATGAACTAAGCTTTCATCTGATGCAATTCTTGGGATTGGTTTGAATTCATCTGCTTTTGTTTGGGTGCTAATTGTTATTTTGATCTTGTGTCTAATGCTTTCTTCTGAGTTGATCAAGGAATATTTCATCTGATACATGAGAAGACAAAAAAGACTGCTAGCTATGGGATTTGCTTGCTTGGATGTGGCTATCTTTATTTGATGCCTTGATCTTCATGATGTCTGATATAGCTAATTGCTTGTTGATTATTGCTTGATTCAAAATCTAAAGGAAAATGGGTTTCGATATGACATTCTTGTTTGTTGGATTGCACCCCATTGGTCAGATCTTTTCAACTCTTAACTTTTAATTTTATGCTTAGGATAGCCTCTTCCTCTTCTCCCACTTCTTAAATTTCAAAATCTCTCCCTCTTTTCAAAAACTTTCTTTGCTTGCGATTTCAAACTTAGACCTTAGTTCAAATAGAAACTTTGGCCTTATGCCATTGAATTTTTGAACTTCTTTTTCTTAAATCAAACTTGTAAATAAATCTAATCATATTAACTTAAAATTTCAAAAGACAAAAGGAACTAACAACCCCTTTCAAACCTTTGGCCCCTTTGTGCCCTTCTCAATTAATTTTTTTTAAAAGCAATTCACCAACTTTGAAATTTTTACCACGAACTACGAGGTTTTGATCCTTCATTTTTATGTTGGTACGTAGTCACAAGTCCTAAGGTCTTGTCAAACACAAAAATATAATTAATGAATTATTTTCTCATCCCCACACTCTATATTTCTCAAACATCTTTTATACCAAACATATATGCACACATAAAAAGGGCTCCCTAGGAGTACCTAGGACACTTTGGGTGCTAACACCTTCCCTCTGTTTAACCAACCCCCTTACCTGTAATCTCTGGAATTCTATTAGTTTTGATTTGAAAACTTATTATATTTGGATTTTGTTCGTACTTTTCCCTTTTTCTTTGGAAACAATAAAAGTGTGGTGGCGACTCTGGTTTTATTGACGTTAAGTTTATCCATAGCTTGATGGTCATGAATTTACCGCTACAGAAATTAAGTGGTGAATCTGTTTAGGAGTAGTCCTCAGTGGGTATAGCCTACTTTTTATGTGTATATATTTGAATATTTGATGTTTGTATATATTTGTTTGTATGATATAATATGTCTGTTGTGCTTGGTGATCTCTGAATGGTGAGATAAGTTCTAACCCGAACTTGAGTGCAATTAAGATATGAGGATGGTATAGTCATGTTCAACTTGTGTGGAGTAGTCCTTAACAAGTTGGCTTGAGACCCATCTACTCAGTGGAGACCCTTTTGGAGTTACTAATGTCACACAAGTCATTTGTGGTTAGGCATTACTTTCTCTGATTTTGGGTTCGAGAAGCTAATGATTGTAGAACATTTAACCCAACTTGGCCTATTTAGGACGTAGTACGGAGACTGTTCAGGTGTAGACCTGATAATCGTTATTACACGATACTACACTCAGACGAGTTTCTTTGAGAATATTATGGGTTGATGAGTCAGTCATCCTAACCTGTAATATTCGATAGATGGAATCAAGACTCTGGGGACTTTTTAGAACATGATCTACAAGTTTTTATCATTAGTACACTCATTTAGGATGGTTCTTAATCTGACACCATGCTCGTGACGCATAACAAACCCTTTGATTCTTGGTTGATCTGATGGAGTCTTATAAATATCAATGGAACTTTGATGTTGAGAAGGTTAAAACCATAATCCACCAAAATGGATGATTGATCTTGACAATGACTTAATCCATCCCTTGACCTTTGTTTATGTTTGCCTTGTGTGTGATCCCTTGTTTGTGATTGTTGCATTCATGCATACATGCGTATCATAACATTCATCACAGAAAAATAAATTTCAAGGAACTGACGTCTTATTTGCAAATGTTTTCAGACTATGGATTATGGACGAAGGAACGCTAAGAAGTACAGTTTCAGATGTCCTGATTTGAAAGATCTAAGGAAGTTATCATCCTTTGTATTAGATCCCTTGGACTTCAAGCAATGCCATGGTGTCGCAGCCTAAAAAATATAGATGTGCGAAAAAACAACCGGCGAAAAAGAAATGACAGAAGAGTCGCCACCGTGCGTTATTTATCCCAAAGGAGGGAAAGGAAACGCTCGAAGTAAACTTGGAGAAAGGAAAGGAAAAGACAAGGTCTCGCAACCAAATCTTGGGTTCGGGAATCGATTATGCGAAGGGAAGGTATTAGCACCCCTACGCATCCGTAGTACTCTACGGGATCCACTCTTGTTCTTCTTGTCTAAAGGGTGTGTGTTTATCTAATGTACTATTTACTAAAAGGAAAGGTCAAAAGAAAATGACTCGCACGGATGTTGCATCCACTGCATACGTATCTCATCTGAATATGAGAATCAGAGTCTTCGTAGCTCGGCTACCTATGGGTGAAAGAGATGTGTGCTCGCTAAGACATCGCGTCTTATGCCTACGTATCTCATCAGGAATGAGAATCAGAGCAAAACGTAGTTCAACTAACTACGGGAATAAAGGTCTCGATTGCAACTAGGGCAAGAGAAAGGGGAAGGTCTCGATCGCAACGAGGGCGAGAGAAAAGAATCGCAACAAGGGCGAAAGCAACCAAGGATTAGTTGTTATTTGTCAGTCAAAAAGGAAAAGAAAATAACTCGGCAAGACATCGCATCTTGTGCCTACGCATCTCTTTTGGAATGAGAATCAGAGTTGCCGTAGTTCGGCTACATAGGGGTTGCCATCTGAACATGGACTTACAAAAGGAGGACACCAGTTATGTCAAAGGAGAGTGGGCAATGTGTTCACGTCCTAGAAGCAGGTGTCGCAGCTCGCTGAATCGAGTCTTAGGCAATTACCTCTTTGCAATAGAATGGACTACATGCTACAAGATCGGAGACGCTCGGAAAGGTCTAGAAGTGGGGGAAGCTCTGCCCTAGAGTTGTCATGCAATATGTACTTAAGTGTTAGGATTTACAAATGGGAATATCTACCTAATGTTAGCATGCAAAGAATAGGGGAAATCTACCTACGTTATCATACAAAAGAAAATGGGAATTCTACCTATGTTATCATACAAAAGAATAAGGGAATCCTACCTATGTTATCATACAAAAGGATATGGGAATCCTACCTACGTTATCATACAAAGGGTTCTATCTAATGGGTGCTACCTAATCGGAATAAGAATCGACGAATGGAGCAAGGAGGGGTGCTAGGGATAAGGGTAGATGGCGATGCATGAAGCAATCGACTTACAAGGTTCATGGCGATGCATAAAGCAATCGACTTACAAGGTAAATGGATGAATACGTGCTGGTTCTGTTAAGTTTTGAAAATGATTACTCGACGTTGAATCGAGGTTTTGATCTTGTTATGGAATGGTTATCGGATGTTCATTTTATTTCTTGTATTAACATATGAATAAAGAATGAGACAAATAAACATTATACAATTCATGGGAGAGGGATACATTTGTAATGAATGGGGATTGTACATGGCAATCAAACAATAATAATATATGCCTCATACAACATACAAGTAGGCCACAGTTAATCAAACAAGTAAGATATAAACAAGTATATAATCAAATCAAATAATCAAAGAATGAAATAATGAAGCATTAAACAATGTATGAGAAGTATAAACATATTAAACAATCAAACAATAAGGACATAGATGAAAGAAACAAGTATAAAAATATTAGATGAATAAGACAAGTGAAATTATGCACACAAAGAATCAATGAATAATTTAATCGAGAAATGATGCAAGGATCAAATAAAATCAAGATGAAAGGCCTCTAATATGTGGCACATGAGATGAACAAGGGAGGATCAAAAGATCTCTTCAATTGCCCTAAGCAATCCCTATGTCAAACATCAATCATAGAAAAGTCAACCGAAAAGTCAAGTCAACTTAAAAAATGTCAAATAAATAGTAAATTAATCATAAAAATTATGAAAAATTAAATCAAGTTAGGTGGGGTCAGGACATCATCATCCCCCAAAAATATTTTAAAAATAATGTGAATTGGTGTATAAATTAATTGAAATAAAACAGAAGTCAAATGAAAAGTCAACCAAACAAACTAGGTCAAAAATAAATCCAAAATAAATTAATAATGGGAAATAAAATTCCAATAAAAGGTCAGGTTGACCATGAGACATTGGTCAACCCTCATCCCAAAAATCATAAGTTAAAAATAATTTTGAGTCATGAAAATAAATTTTAATAAAAAAAATATGCTTAAAAGAACCACTTGAAATAAATAATTAAAATAAAATATCAACATTAAATAAAATATGAAAATAAAAATTAAATAAATTAAATAAAACATTAAGGAAAGTAAAAAACATTTTTTGGTATTTTTATGAATAAATAAAATATTTTTATTAATTAAAAATGAAAACGGAAAAATAAAATGAATTGAAAAAGAAAATAAAATGAAATGGAAAAAAAGGCTTTGCAGGTGGGGGGCGAACAGCAAAATATTGAGGCCCAACCCAGCGAAAATCCCAGCATGACCAAAATAAAAAAACTGAACATTTAATTTAATGAGTTATTTAACATGGTGCATCAATTGGACAAGTTCCCACTTATGCAATGGCGGATAGAACAAGGGGCAAACGTCTGGACGCGCGCGGGTTCGAACAATGTATGTGTTATTTTTTTATGCAAAATGGAAAAAAAATCCCTACAGCCATGCATGCAGCAACAGTACACGAAAAATGCAGCCATTTTCTACCAACCTTCTAACTAGCATATCTCCCTCACTAATGCTCCAAATGGGATGATGTAAAAATCAAAGTTCAAGTTTGAAACATGTAGAACACAATGGTGTCTTGTTTTATGAAAAATAGTGGCCCTGACATGTAGAAAAGTGAACAACAAGGGGGCTTCATGCACCCAAATTCAGCACACATGAAAAACGCAACCCATTTCCTCCATTTTCAAACCAACATAACTAATGCTACAGGGCTCCAAATGAGGTGATGTAAAAACCAAAGTTTGAGTTTGGAACATGTAGAACATAATGGTGCTTTGTTTCGTTAAAAATAATTACTCTAACATGTAGAAAAGCGAACAACAAGGGGGCTTCAGGCGAGGATTTGGCAAAAATTCAATGTTTCTAAATTAAAGTTTAATGAACATGCTTCAATGAAGGGTCCATAAGACAAGCATAGCATGATATTAACAACAAAAATTTGCATGAAACAAGCATGGCATAGTGGAAAATAGCATGAAGTAAACATGAATGAATATGACAATAGCATGAAAAACATGGTGAACAAACATGGAATATGGTCATGGAAGGTTGGAATAAAGAGATTACCTAGTGGAGAAAGTCCACTGCTTCTTGTTGATGGAGAGGGTGGAAGAAAAAGGAAATGCTCTTTTGATGCTTGTGCTTGAAAAGTGAGGAATGGATCTTGAAATGAAAACCAAGTTTGCCTTTGCTTGCCTTGCCCTAAAGTTCTGCAGCCTCCATTCTAATTAGGGTTTTAGAAGTTTATATATGTAGGTCTTATGTGACTAATGGGCTTGAAATGTTGGTTTTGAGTCATGAACAAAATGTGCAAAAATGAGGTGTGGAAAGAAATGGCTAAATGTGGCAAAGCTTAAGTGAGTGAACCAAAAGCAAATGGCCAAATGAGGTAAAAATTGGTGTGTTGGTCGTTTTTGGTTAGACTTGATTTTCTTGTGCAGCACAAAAATGGCCCAACAGGGTGACTTTAAGACCTTGTATCTTGATGAGCATGTAACCAAATGGCAAGGCAATGCAAACAGTAGAAAGAGGGCATGGAGCTTAACATTTTTCATGTTGAACACAACTTGAAATGATGAGTGGAAAGAGGTGAAAAATGGCCATAAAGTGCAGGTCCCATAGCTGCAAAATGGTTGGGCCAGTTTGGCCTAAATGCTGTCAAAAAATTCAGCCTACGATACCAACTTTAGATGAGTGTATCTTCCAAACCAATGATCCAAATGGGGTGGTTCCAAAAAGGTGTGAAAGAGGACATATCAAGGTACAACTGTCATGAATAAATTGTTTTCAAAAGATGCCTTGAAGTGCAAGAAGTCTGGCCCATAAGTCTTGACAAATTTTGCAAATTTTGGACTTAGAAAAATTTCTAAGTGTTCTAAAATAATGTCTTACTTTGACCAATCATAACTTTCTCAATTATAATCCAAATGAAACAAACTTTATATCTCTAGAAAGCTTGGAACAAGAGAAACAACTTTCATATTGGAGAAATTTTCAAATGGAGCTTGCATCTTGATGGAAAATTGGCTTAAAGTGGGTGCAAAAACCATAAAAACTTGCCTTAAATGGAAAGTCCACTATTTCCAAATTTAGTAACTTTTCTAACTCCTGATTAAACGATGAATCCATGATCCAACCTTGATCAAATTTCACATGTAGCTCCCTTAGGCATGAAATTTAAGATTCCACTTTCAAAATGTCAGGAGTTGACTTTTCTGGCCTCACAGTTGACTTTCCCAAATCTGTTTGATTTTCGATTCCATTGATCAATTGAAGCACCTATGGCTCAAACAAAGAGCTGATTTTTTTTCTGCATGTAGATCCTTGTGGACATGTGGAGGGCCATGGAAATGAGTTTCACCCAAGGAATCAGAAATAAACCGATTTTATGCAAAACCCTAGTTTTAGGGCAAAAATGACTAGGAACTGATTGCACTGATTGCCAATGGATCTTTCTATGATAATTGTGGATCTTCTTAGGCCAAGATGCCTTTCCAATCATGACATGAATGAGCCCTTTCACTTCCAACCAAACATTGCCTGTTGCAGATAGCCATGAAACCCTAGTTTCCTAATTAGATCCAGATGCACACTCTAAGAGCTTTGAATCTTCCACTGATGAACTAACGACCATAATAAGACATATGGAACCCCTTGAGACTTGTATATTTGGAGAATGAAGTTCAATTCTCCGTCTTGCTTTGTGTGGGCTCCCTCTGGTTAAGGAGTGGTCAATCAAACCCTAATTTCCCAAGTCACTGGTGCAGTATGCAATGAGTATGACCTAGTATGATGCTAATGCAATGTGAAACATAATCCCATGCTTCCAAGAAAAATGAAGGGTAAATTTTAGGGTATTACAGCTGCCCCTATTCAATCAACTGGAGACCCGAAAGGAAGATAGCAACGGCTTTCGCACTTTCGAGGTATCAAGGGATTGAATACAATAAAAGCCCGAAAATTTACACTGAAGCGAAAAAGAAGTAATAATGCCTGTCAGAATCGGCAAAGAGATGGTCTTGAGAAAGAATTCGTCTGGTACGGTGAGAATCGGTCTGAACACCGAAAAAAGAATGTTAGTCTGAATACCAAACTAAATGGTAACAGAGAGATAACCATGGCCTGAATGCCGCTCACCAATCTGAATACTGGAAGTGACTTCGATCTGAACATCGAAAGGTACTAGATTATCAAACATCGGTCTGAACACCGGGAAACTGGCCTGAATGCCACTTCGGTATGAATACCGGAAAAACTGGCCTGAATGCCACTTCGGTCTGAATACCGGAAAATTGGCCTGAATGCCACAAGTTGCATCGACCTGAACGTCGGAAACTTCTTCGATTTGAATATCGGAAAACTGGCATGAATGCCACTTCGGTCTGAATACCGGAAGACTGGCCTGAATGCCACAAGTTGCATCGACCTGAACGTCAGAAACTTCTTCGATCTGATTATCGGAAAATTGGCCTGAATGCCACTTCGGTCTAGATACCGGGAAACTTTCATGCCTGTTAGCATCGGAAGAAATAGGGAAAATGATAATTGAGGTGGCACGTGGGCCAACGACCTATGCTGGGGATAATAAGTCGTGAATAACCTTCAGTCTGAGTGCTGGAAATCAGCTTCTAGTTTATCACTTGGGATGCCGAGAATGTTTTATGCTTCACATGCGTATGTTTGAATTTTTCAATGGTATAATGCTCCATGGAAATGGAAATGCTACACGATTTGGGGAGGATGCAACGCAATATAATTCTACATGCAGGGATGCGAAATGCTAAGTTAGGGAGAAAGCCAAGCTGAGGCAAGGAATCCTGTCGGGGAAATGATTACAATCTTTTGGACCCTGGCAATGCTGTTGGAAATACACAGCACAATGAACTCTGTGGGGAAATGACCGGCCACGCGGTGTTCTGGCAACAACAAGATACTGAGACTCTGACTGGGGAGAGAATGGCACCGAGAGCTTGCTGTTGAGGAAAGCGACAGTGGTTCTGGCAACCATAATCTGTGAGAGAGATGACTCAGTAGGGGAAGCAAACACCGATACGGTACCGAGATCCTGCTTCAAGGAAAGAGACCGTGGGTCTGGCGTCGACATCATCGATCTGGCATCGAGCTCTGAGGAGCAGCGGCTTCTGCTGAGAAGATATAGTCAGAAACTGTCAACTCCGCTGGGGATATACAGTCTGACACTGTCAACTCTACTGGGGAATGTATAGTCTGAAACACATGCTTGGGGGAGTGCAGTAGTGAGAACCTGCTGGGGATTGAAGAATCCAATGCTCGGATCAGCTCTGCAGGGATAAGATACCAAATTCCAACTGTTAAAGCAAAACAATCGCGATCGTCTGCTGGGAACCTTAAGGAAATGCCCCGAGTGTACCTGTTCTGAATAGAAGATCCCAAGTACTTAAATTTTACAACAATTTTAAATGTTTATTGAGCATGTACCTGTAAAGCTCTTATGTTTCATGATGCAATGTTTATCAAAAATTCGGTCGTCATTTTTGCAAACAAAATAGTAAAATGAAAATGTAAAACAGAGATATACTGAATAACATGATTTTATTGATTGAATGGCCTCTGAATAGGCATTTACATCAGGAAGCAATCCCTGGAAAGAGGTAATCGCACAAAAAAAAATAGAAATTAATCTAATGGCAATGTGAAATGGATTTCTATTGGGTTCCAATTCTGCTATGACTCGCTCGTCTTCACGATCCTCCAGATGATCATCCTTCTAAAAAAGGTGATTGGACTATTTCTATCCTTTGAAAGTTTCCAGTCATCGACACAAGATGAGATTCAGAACTACTCAGAACGCAGTCATTCGCTTAATCCCTAACTTTTGCCTGGATCGCCCTTTCGGGTTTTCAATCCACCGGGATACCCATTTTTGCCTAAGTTGCCTTGTCAGGTTTTCAACTTACCGGGTGTACAATCTTTTATTTTTAATCCCTAACTTTTGCCCGAACCTTTTTCATTTTCTTGGTTCGTCGGGATGCCCATTTTTTCCTGGACTATTCTTTTATTGTCCAGCGGGTCTATTTTATGCGAAGTATTTTTTAACTGCATCTGAGTTCACAGGGGAAGTGAAGTCTTCACCATCCATAGTTGCGAGCATTAAGGCTCCACCATCAAAAATCTTAGTGACAATATATGGTCCCTCATAGTTAGGAGTCCACTTGCCCCTGTGATTTGTCTGAGGAGGAAGGATCCTTTTCAACACTAAATCTCCGACTTGGAAACAACGAGGACGCACTTTCCGATCAAAGGCTCTCTTCATCCGGCTCTGATACAACTGCCCATGACAAATGGCTGCCATTCGCTTCTCTTCGATAAGACTCAATTCGTTGAACCTTGTCCGAATCCATTCAGCTTCATCTAACTTGACATCCAACAGGACTCTTAGAGAAGGAATCTCCACTTCAACAGGTAGGACTGCTTCCATACCATACACAAGGGAGTAAGGGGTTGCCCCGGTCGATGTATGTACTGAAGTGCGGTACCCATGCAAGGCGAAGGGTAGCATCTCATGCCAATCCTTGTACGTAACGACCATCTTCTGCACAATCTTCTTTATGTTCTTATTTGCTACCTCAACAGCCCCGTTCATCTTAGGACGATAAGGGGAAGAATTGTGATGCTGAATGTTGAAGTTCTGGCACAACTCCTTCATCATTTTGGTATTGAGATTGGAACCATTATCAGTAATGATTCTTTCGGGAACCCCATAACGAAAAATGATTTCTTTCTTGATGAATCGGGCAACCACATGTCTGGTGACATTCGCAAATGACGCTGCTTCGACCCACTTGGTGAAATAGTCTATGGCAACAAGGATGAAGCGATGCCCATTGGAAGCAGTCGGCTCAATCTTTCCAATCATGTCAATGCCCCACATAGCAAACGGCCACGGCAAAGACATCACATTCAGAGGATTTGGCGGCACATGCACTTTATCAGCATAAATCTGGAATTTATGACACTTCCGAGCATATTTAAAACAATCAGATTCCATGGTCATCCAGTAATAGCCCGCTCTCAATAATTTCTTAACCATTGCATGTCCGCCGGCATTAGTACCGAAGGAGCCTTCATGAACTTCTTGCATGAACATGTCTGCTTCGTGTCTATCCACGCATCTAAGCAAAACCATGTCGAAGTTTCTCTTATACAATACATCGTCTTTGTTCAAGAAGAAACTGCCTGCCAATCTTCTCAAAGTCTTTCTGTCATTGTTGGATGCCCCTGCAGGGTACTCTTGACTCTTCAGAAAGCATTTGATGTCGTGATACCAGGGCTTGTCATCAACTACCAGTTCAGCAGCAAACACATATGCGGCCCTATCAAGGCGCATAACATCGATCCTGGGAGCATGGTTCCACCGAGTCACCTTGATCATGGAGGATAGAGTAGCAAGAGCATCTGCCATCTGATTCTCGTCACGAGGTATATGATACAACTTTACTGTTGTGAAGAAAGTCAACAGTCTTCTCGTGTAGTCTCTGTAGGGGACCAGAGTAGGCTGGAGAGTATTCCAATCACCATTCACTTGATTGATCACCAGAGCTGAATCTCCGAAGATGTCCAGAGTCTTGATTCTCAAATCAATGGCTTGCTCAATACCCAAGATACAGGCTTCATACTCAGCTTCATTATTGGTGCACTCGAAAGTCAGACGAGCGGTGAAAGGCATGTAGGCACCTTTCGGAGTAGTAATGACAACACCAATTCCACTTCCTTTGGCATTGACGGCCCCATCAAACGTTAAAGTCCACTTTTCATCTGGATCAGGTCCCTCCTCAACAACTGGCTCTTCACAGTCTTTCATCTTGAGGTACATGATGTCTTCATCTAGAAAATCAAACTTCATTGGCTCATAGTCTTCAATCGGTTGCTGAGCAAGATAGTCTGACAGAATACTCCCTTTGATGGCTTTCTAGGATGTTTACTGGATGTCATACTCTGTCAGAACCATTTGCCAACGAGCAACCCTTCCGGTGAGAGCTGGCTTCTCAAATATGTACTTGACTGGATCCATTTTGGAGATCAGTAAGGTTGTGTGAGTCAGCATGTATTGCCTTAATCGCTTAGCAGCCCATGCAAGTGCACAACATGTCTTTTCAAGCATTGAGTATCTCGACTCGCAGTTTGTGAATTTCTTACTCAGGTAGTAGATGGCATGCTCTTTCCTACCTGTCTTGTCGTGTTGACCGAGAACACAACCCATAGAATTGTCAAGTACTGTCAAGTACATAATCAGTGGTCTCCCTGGGGCTGGAGGCATAGGGGTAGGAGGATTCTGCAAATACTCCTTTATCTTCTCGAAAGCCCTTTGACAATCATCGTTCCACCTGATAGCCTGATCTTTTCTTAGCAACTTGAAAATTGGCTCACACGTGGCTGTTAGGTGAGAGATGAACCGTGCAATGTAGTTCAACCTCCCTAAGAAACCACGAACTTGTTTTTCCATTCTTGGCTCAGGCATATCTTGTATTGCTTTCACCTTGTCAGGATCCACCTCAATCCCTTTTTCGCTAACAATGAAACCCATCAGCTTTCCAGATCTCACCCCGAAAGTGCACTTGTTCGGATTAAGCCTCCGCTTGAATTTCCTCAACCGCTCGAACAGTTTCTGCAGATTCACCAAATGTTCTTCTTCTGTTTGAGATTTGGCAATCATATCATCAACATAAACCTCGATTTCATGATGAATCATATCATGGAAAAGAGTTACCATAGCTCGTTAGTATGTTGCCCCAGCATTCTTCAGGCCAAACGGCATCACCTTGTAGCAGAAGGTGTCCCATGGGGTTATGAAAGTTGTCTTCTCCATGTCTTCTGGTGCCATCTTGATTTGATTATAGCCAGAAAAGCCATCCATGAAGGAGAATACCGAGAACTGAGTCGTGTTATCCACCAAAACGTCAATGTGAGGTAATGGGAAATCATCTTTAGGACTAGCTCTGTTCAGATCCCGGTAATCAACACACATCCGTACCTTTCCATCCTTCTTAGGTACAGGAACGATGTTTGCAACCCATGGCGGATAATTGGTAACTGCTAGAAATCATGCATCCAACTGCTTTTGCACCTCTTCCTTTATCTTGACAGCCATCTCTAGTCTTGTTCTTCTGAGCTTCTGCTTCACCGGAGGACAACCCTCTTTGAGAGGTAAACGGTGTACTACAATGTCTGTGTCAAGTCCTGGCATATCCTGATAAGACCAAGCGAAGACGTCAACATACTCTTGCAGCAGTTCAATCAGCCCCTTCTTCACATCACCTTCCAAAGCAGCCCCTATCTTGACTTCCTTCTTGACGTCCTCGGTGCCGAGATTAATCACTTCAGTAGTCTCTTGATACGGTTGAATGACCCTTTCTTCCTGTTTTAACAACCTGGCAAGTTCTTCAGGGAGTTCACAGTCTTCATCACCCTCTTCTTCAGCTTGGAAGATTGGATTTTCGAAGTCGAAGCGAGCCATAGCAGAACCGTTATCAATAGGATCCGGTGACGTGCATCTGCATGAGTGATGGTATGTGCTTATGAGTGTGAACAGTGAGTGAAAACTAAACAAAACATTGCCAAATATTTTTTGATTTTTGATTTTTGAAAACTGCGAAAATAGAAAGACAGTGAACAAAATATTCAAATGCAAAAAGACGTCCTTTATTTATGATAAAAATGCAGGTAATCACATAGATGCGCCCTACAATGAGCCATTACGCCCTGGGCGGAACGTAAGACTTGGACATGCATGAACAAACAAAGAAAAATTACTCTTCAAGAAGAGTGACTTGGACAATCTCTTCAGAAGACCAATTGTTGATGACTTCACCCGGGATCCTCGGACGCACCCAGTTGTCGATGTCGCAATCATTATCCCCATCTTCATCGTTGATCGCAGAGATCTGGCCATATTGGATGACGCCAGCACTGGAGAAAGCAATCGGCCCCTGACGAGTCTGAAGTGCTGAAGTTGTAGAAGTCAAAACTGGCTGATACCCAATCCCGAACTTGTCTTCTTTCATTGGTAACTCCAACAGACGTCCCCAACCGGAAGCAACGCCTGAATCCACCAAGGCCTGTGCCTGCTTGAAGGATGAGATAGAGGCACCCGCTTTAACCTCTTCCATCGGAGTTGCATCCTTGATCTGAACTGACTCAAAGGCCTGACACAGAGTCTCATGAATTTCACCTTCTACTTCTACATACTTGAATGTAGACAGGTTACTGACCAGAATGTCCTCCTCACCACAGCCGGTGATAATTTGTCCGTTGACCGGGAACTTAATCTTCTGATGTAGAGTTGAAGAGACTGCCCCAACATTGTGGATCCAAGGACGACCCAACAAGCAACTGTACGAGGGACTGATATCCATCACATAGAAGGCAGTGTTAAAAGTTTGTGATCCAATCAGAATTGGCAATTCTACCTCTCTGAACACCGACCTCTTAGAACCATCGAAGGCTCTCACAATGAGATCAGAAGGCTTCAAGACCAAATCTTCTACTTCTAACCTTGACAGGGCTCTCTTGGGTAGCACGTTGAGAGAGGAGCTTGTATCCACCAGAACATGTGATAACACATTATCTCTGCATTCCATTGAGATGTGCAAAGCCTTGTTATGATTGTGTCCAACTGGTGTTAAGTCAGAATCAGTAAAACCCAACCCGTTGCTTGCATGAACATTGGCAACGATCCCTTCTAGTTGGTTTACCGAGATTTCCTGAGGCACATATGCAGCATTAAGAACCTTCAGCAGCGCCTCCCTGTGTGCCTCCGAACACAGCAGGAGTGAGAGAATGGATATCTTGGACGGAGTCTGAATCAACTGGTCAACCACCTTGTAGTCTCTCTTCTTTATGATCCTCAGAAGTTCGTCCACGTCCTTCGCAAAAGTAGGCTCAGAACCAGCCTGGGGTGCAGAGGTACCTTCATTCACAACTTGTTTGCCTTTGGTCTTCGCCGCGGCATCAGCATTGTCAGCTTGGGTAACCGGTGGTGAGAACAGTCTACCACTCCTGGTGAATCGCCCGATTCCACCAACATTGTCCACTGCGGGACCTTCGGCTTCAAGTTCAGACTTCTGACCCTCTTCTACTTTCAGTGGTCGTTCCATCCCATGATCGTGCGTGTATACACTCCCCCCATAGTGCCAAGGAATGGCCCTTTCACTGGTGAAAGGTAAAGGACCAGGGGTTGTGATAGTCATAGTGGACGGTCACACTGGTGGCACCGGGTGCGCTTCTGGCACACTGATCTGAGCAGTTGGATAGAAAATGGTGATAGTAGCAACATCATAGTCGTACTCAGAAATCTCATTCATTGAAACATAAACATCCGAAACATCGGAATCAAGTTCAATTACATCAGAATCAACCACATTGTTTGGGATATCAGCAACAACATTGGAAAAATTAAATACATCATCACGAATTATAGAATCAATAGGAACAACATCTGCGAATTCATCAGCAGCACCTTTAAACACCTCTTCCTCAACCCCTTCTGCAGACTCTTGGACAGACAAGTCTTCAACCTGGAGGGTACCTTCGTCGAGCAAGGCCTGGATACCCTGCTGCAACTTCAAGCAACCCCCACTCTGAGTAGCACAATCCCCACAACCCTTCCCACAACCGGGGAAAACATCGGCCTTCAGCAAGTAGCCCTTGACATCCAACAACGGAGTCTTTAGCTTCAACACATCCTTAATGGACTTGGCTTCTCCTTTCAGCATATTAACGTTTGCACCACCATGATGTGGCATGGGATTGTTGACGACATTAGGAGCCGACACAAAGTTAATGGCCTTTGAATCAATGAGGTCCTGAACTACGTGCTTAAAAGCTTTGCAGTTCTCTATATTATGGCCAGGTGCCCCAGAGTGGAAATTACACCTAGCATTGGCATCATATCCTACTGGGAGCCTGCTAACAGGAGTATCCACGGTGTGTAACTGCATAAGTTGTAGTTGCTGAAGGCTAGGAAGCAACTGAGCGTACGACATTGGAAGAGTGTCGAAACGCTTGTCCATTGCCTTTTGCCTCTGTTGATAGGCGGGTATGTTACCCTGTTGTTGTTGTTGGTACTGAGCTGGTTGACGATGTGGTTGTTGTTGTTGTAGTGGTGTTGCAGCTGGAATGGTCACAGCCGCAACATACGGTTATTGATGATAAGTCTGAAAACTGTTCCTCCGGACACCTCTGCTCTGATATGAAGACAAAGAATTCACACCCCCTCTCTCTGCTTATGCCCTCCAATGAACGACTTCTTTACCCCTGATGAAGATCCACCTCCACTTTGGATCTTGCAGGTCTTCAGGTAATTCTCCACCCTCTCTCCGGTAGAGACTACATCAGCAAAGTTGGAGGCATTGCACCCCACCAGACGCTTCAGGTAAGGTCCAGGAAGCGTATTCATGAACATGTTGGCCATTTCCTTTTCCAACATAGGAGGCTGAACACGGGAAGCTGTCTCCCTCCAGCGTTGAACGTATTCCCTGAAGCACTCATTGCTTTTAAGAGACAGATTCTGAAGTTGACTTCTGTCCGGAGCCATGTCTGCATTATACTGATATTGCTTCACGAAAGCCTCCGCCAAATCCCTCCATCAACGGACATGGGCTATGTCCAGCCTCATATACCATTCCAGGGATGCCCTAGCTAGGCTATCCTGGAAAAAGTACATAAGCAACTTTTCATCGTCGGATTATGAAACCATCTTTCGGAATTAGGCTTCCACATGGGTCTTTGGGCAAGAGTTGCCATTGTATTTATCAAAGACTGGGACTTTGAATTTCGGTGGCACCCTCACGCCTGGGACCAATCCCAAGTCAGCAACGTCTACTCCCAGAGGATTTTGTCCTTCCACTGCCTTCAGCCTCTCCTCTAACCTTCTAAACATGGGGTCCATGCCATGGCCCATGCCAAAGTCTTCCTGCATCTGGGTGAACTAATCATCCTGATCATCATGGACGGGCTGTTGACCGGAGTTGACATGTGGGATCGGGGTAGGCCCTGGTCCACTGGGTCCGTTAACCTCTCCAGCTGGAGGATCAGTCAACGTCTCTGGTTGAGTAGTGGCGGGATTCCTCTGCATCATCTGCCTGAGCTCTTGCTGTCCCTGAGCCACCCCTTGAACCACATCCATGAATTGGGTCATGTGGATCCTCATCTCGGAGAGCTCTACTTGTAGGCTTTCCATTGCTCTCTGCTGGTTTCTGCGGGTACCGTACCGGTGAATTCCTGAATCAGCTATCCTAGCTAGTGGAACACCAAATAATATGAGAACACCACATCGGTACCTGTTATGCAAGATATGCAAATGAATATGTAAATGCAATGACATGTTTATCAATTCCAAAGGGTATTCTACCCCCTTGATTCCAGTCTCACATCAGATAGAAAGTGCAAGAAGACCGAGTTGTGGATAAACTTCTGAGATCAAGATGTAATAAGGAAAACCATCATATAAATGAGTTCAAGAAGGGAAAGGCCTTAGCCAACAGTACATCAAAAAAGGATCTCCACAACAAGCCTGTGGATCATCACTACAATACAATAAGTAAAGAGAGGAACAAAAATCAGGAATCAGCCTCCTATATACAACCCAAAAGGACTGCTCCTCACTTCAGCCAGTAGTGCCACTGTGTCAGGATGATCTGGAGATTCTGTCAAACACCGGATAAGCAGATTCCTCTTGTGAATAACTCCATCCAACTCTTTGATGTGCTCTCTGTAGTAATTCCCATCATCTTCTCCGAATACCTCTTCAAGTCTGGATTTCTTCAAACCTGCCAGCACTTTGAGTTCCTCAATCTGTTCTTGAGCTTTGTTGAGTTGATCTGTGATATAACCATTGGTTGAACGGGCGCACAGAAGCTCATTGTTCTTCTCCTTCAGCAAAGTCTTCAATTTCTCCATCTGAACAGTCAGTTGGGCTACCATCTCCTCCTCTTTTGCTTTCCGAGAAGCTGAAAATGCATCCCATTGCTCTTGCCAACCAACTAACTTACCATGAACATCTATTAACTGCTGTTTGACTCGCCTTAACTCAGAACTGGATGATCCCAAGGCTTTGTCTGTCTTCCTGAAGAAGTCCACCTCCATAACTAATTTCCTCTCTGCTTCCTCTTGCAATCTGACGGCTTCCCCCTTCTGATATTCTGCCTCATGGAATTGATGCATACAGTCTTGCAGCTTCACACTTAACTCTGAGTTTTTAGTTTGAAGCTCCTCCATAGCATTCTTCAATTTGTCATACTCCTCTCGGCTCACCATTGTTGACTGCTCAGGAGTAGGTGGATACAAAGGTTCTTCAATAGGAAACGGCAGACCAAACTCTTCGACTCTTCCTTGAAGCCACTCTTCATATTGAGGGTAAGTTCTACAATCTCCTTTTCCAAGCACAGTTCTTCCTCTCTTGATCACCTTGAGCCAGGCCTCAGCTGCCTTACGGGATACAATCAAATCAGATGAAGAATGGAAAAACAGAGATTCTTCCACATCTTTTTCCAAAGGCGGAGTTCTTAAAGCATATCCAAACTGTCTGACTGCCAGAGAAGGATTGTAGTTGATACTTCCTCTTCTTCCTACCAATGGTACATTCGGGAAGTTCCCACAACTATGAATAATATCTGCCCGAAGCAAGTTCCGGTCTGACCACCAAGAAATATCTTTAGCTCTTATCCCTATCAGTCTCTTTGACCAACTCAACGAGTTCTTGACATCAACGAACGCTCCTGACTTGGGTAGGTGGGAACTGAACCACTTATAAAACAAAGGCGCACAAAAATTCACCAATCCTCCCCTTCTATTCTCATTCCTGTGATGCACTGAATGAAAGAAATCTCCCAACAAGGTCGGCACCAGATTTCCCAACACGAAGAGGCGTATGGCGTCTACGTCCACAAATTTCTCCACATTAGGGAACAGGACAATCCCATACACACAAAGAGCCAACACAGCATTGAAACCCCTCTGGTCACCATCTTTAAGCTTCTTCTTTGCTTCTCCCAGTAAGAAACTCTAATGAAAACCACCGACTCCTCCCTTCTGACACATATTAGCCTTCAAGACTGATTTCCCCAAATATGTGGCTGAAGCAACCATGTTGAGATCAGGCAGAAACTTAGAACTGTAGAATAGTGACTGCGGCTTGATAGGAACTCTGAGAAAACTGGCAACTTCCTCCAAAGTAGGGACCAAAATAAAATCCGGGAATGTGAAACACCTTAATGGAGGGTCATAGAACTGCAGCAGTGTGAATAGAGCATCATGTTGATTCTTGGAAAGAATCGTGACGAAACTTAGAATCAAACCGTACTCCTTCCGGAATCCTTCTAGAGAATCGTGATTCATTAACTTCATCAGTTGTTGAATAGGCTCCAAACAAACCACAGGAAACTTGTAAGCGACGTGTCTCTTTCTGCCAATATCCATCTCAGGAGAACCAGAAAACCTCGACCGGAATCAAGAAGAAGATGTAAACCCCCTGATAATTGATAAACATGTATTAAATGATGTAAATGCAAATGATGTGAAGCAATGCAGTGACATGGAAATCAGGACTGCTGTATCTGCTTGAACCACTGTCGGGTTGCACTGTCTGAAGAAAAACCCACTGAGGAATATAATACAAGATCAAAGCTCTGCTCCGCAAAACCGGGTCGGTTGAAGGTTAAGGTTTCCTGAATTTAGCCCGCCCCTCATTGGTAGGTTCTAAGAACATAAGTTCGTCAGCTTCAGCCCTTCAGTCGGGAATAATACGTTTACCACTGAAGGTTTGGCATTATTATAGGATAAAAGACCTCCACTGACTCCCCTCAACAGGATATCCTAAAGCAAGTTCCCAGTCTCGGGGTCCTCGGATTGAGCAGCGAGAATGCGCCCACCAGAGCTAACATAAACGTGTCTCAAAGGAGAGGCCTCGACTGAGTTCTCGGGAAATGGTCACCAGAGTCGACGATTTCTAAAGGAATATCTGTCGTTATGGAACACCCATAGGACAAAATATATCCAAAAGAAACCTCGTCTGAATGTGGGTCTCATGAACGACTTAACGTAGCAACATGCCACGCAAGCCTCATGACTATCCACTATAAAACCTGTGTGTACGCTCAAGCCTGGGTAGTGGGCTTATCTCTCATAAAACATCCCACCCCAACAAACAGTCAACCCCCACAGAGCCAACAGACATAGAAATGATATGTACACAATGCAATAAGGTAAAGCAAGTAAATGCTGAAAAATAAATAACTGTACAAAAGAATAAACACCCAACAAACAAGAAACCTACAAAATCTAGGAGGGACTTGCTTAGGGAAACTATACAGTCCCCAGCAGAGTCGCTAGCTGTCGCAGCCTAAAAAATATAGATGTGCAAAAAAACAACCGGCGAAAAAGAAATGACAGAAGAGTCGCCACCGTGCGTTATTTATCCCAAAGGAGGGAAAGGAAATGCTCGAAGTAAACCTGGAGAAAGGAAAGGAAAAGACAAGGTCTCGCAACCAAATCTTGGGTTCGGGAGTCGATTATGCGAAGGGAAGGTATTAGCACCCCTACGCATCTGTAGTACTCTACGGGATCCACTCTTGTTGTTCTTGTCTAAAGGGTGTGTGTTTATCTAATGTACTATTTACTAAAAGGAAAGGTCAAAAGAAAATGACTCGCACGGATGTTGCATCCACTACATACGTATCTCATCTGAATATGAGAATCAGAGTCTTCGTAGCTCGGCTACCTATGGGTGAAAGAGATGTGTGCTCGCTAAGACATCGCGTCTTATGCCTACGTATCTCATCTGGAATGAGAATCAGAGCAAAACGTAGTTCAACTAACTACGGGAACAAAGGTCTCGATTGCAACTAGGGCAAGAGAAAGGGGAAGGTCTCGATCGCAACGAGGGAGAGAGAAAAGAATCGCAACAAGGGCGAAAGCAACCAAGGATTAGTTGTTAGTTGTCAGTCAAAAAGGAAAAGAAAAGAACTCGGCAAGACATCGCATCTTGTGCCTACGTATCTCATTTGGAATGAGAATCAGAGTTGCCGTAGTTCGGCTACATAGGGGTCGCCATCTGAACATGGACTTACAAAAGGAGGACACCAGTTGTGTCAAAGTAGAGTGGGCAATGTGTTCACGTCCTAGCAGCAGGTGTCGCAGCTCGCTAAATCGTGTCTTAGGCAGTTACCTCTTTGCAATAGAACGGACTACATGCCACAAGATCGGAGACGCTCGGAAAGGTCTAGAAGTGGGGGAAGCTCTGCCCTAGAGTTGTCATGCAATATGTACTTAAGTGTTAGGATTTACAAATGGGAATATCTACCTAATGTTAGCATGCAAAGAATAAGGGAAATCTACCTACGTTATCATACAAAAGAAAATGGGAATTCTACCTATGTTATCATACAAAAGAATAAGGGAATCCTACCTATGTTATCATACAAAAGGATATGGGAATCCTACCTACGTTATCATACAAAGGGTTCTATCTAATGAGTGCTACCTAATCGGAACAAGAATCGACGAATGGAGCAAGGAGGGGTGCTAGGGATAAGGGTAGATGGCGATGCATGAAGCAATCGACTTACAAGGTTGATGGTGATGCATAAAGCAATCGACTTACAAGGTAAATGGATGAATACGTGCTGGTTCTGTTAAGTTTTGAAAATGATTACTCGACGTTGAATCGAGGTTTTGATCTTGTTATGGAATGGTTATCGGATGTTCATTTTATTTCTTGTATTAACAGATGAATAAAGAATGAGAGAAATAAACATTATACAATTCATGGGAGAGGGATACATTTGTAATGAATGGGGATTGTACATGGCAATCAAACAATAATAATATATGCCTCATACAACATACAAGTAGGCCACAGTTAATCAAACAAGTAAGATATAAACAAGTATATAATCAAATCAAATAATCAAAGAATGAAATAATGAAGCATTAAACAATGTATGAGAAGTATAAACATATTAAACAATCAAACAATAAAGACATGGATGAAAGAAACAAGTATAAAAATATCAGATGAATAAGACAAGTGAAATTATGCACACAAAGAATCACTACGCCAAAAAGGTTTTTTAACAGCGCATCTTAGACAGCGCTTTTAAAAGAAAGCGCTGTCTAAGGTTAAAATAAAAATAAAACACGGAAAATGTTCTAAAAAAATAATGAAAGCGCTGTCTAAGGGGGGGTCTTAGACAGCGCTTTTAGAAAGCGCTGTCTAAGACCCCCCCTTAGACAGCGCTTTTAGAAAGCGCTTTTAAATATAGACCTTAGTCAGCGCTTTTGAGAAAGCGCTGTTTAAAGTCTTTCAATTAAAAAAAAATTAAAACCAAAAGCGCTGTCTAAGGTGGGGGTTTAGAAAGCGCTTTTGGAAAGCGCTGTCTAAGGCTTATCTTAGAAAGCGCTTTCCACAAAAGCGCTGTCTAAGGTCTAATTAAAATTAAATTTCAGACTTCTATTTTCGTTCTCAGTTCTTTTTGTTTTCCCTCCTGCGATTAAACCCCTCCAGCGAACCCTAACAGCGAACGATTTGTCCTTACCGATTGTATATCCTATGTAAGCTTTTTACCGATTCTTCCAACCCTAACTGAATGAGAAATAAAAATTCACACTGAAATTTTACCGATTCTCTCTAGTTTGTACGATTTGTCCTTACCGATTGTATATCCTATGTAAGCTTTTTCACACTGGTCACTCGAGAACGAAGGTTAACAAAGAACATGACGGTCACTCATGAACGGGGGTTATCGAAGCTCGCACCGGTAACTTACTCTTGGCTCCTCTGTTGTACCCTTTTCTCATCTCTCTTGACTGCTTTCTTGCTAGGGTTTAATTTTTTATTGTATTTTTCTCACTAATGATTGTTGGAATCACATCATAAATTGAAACTATGTTACTTTGAATTTTTGATTTTTTAGGGTTTAAGATTTCTAGTAATTGGTGTTGTGGGAGTCACAGTTGGGCTTGTTGACTCAACTTTAGGGTTTATTGTTTAACATATAGAGATGCATGAAATCTGAATCACAACTACTTTATTGTTTGTGTAAATCATGAAGGAAATATATTTTTTCTATTACGTTATGTGAACTTGGGATAACAGGGGAGCAATACTTAGGCTTTTGAATAACCAATAAGCTCAACTAATGATTTGGATAATAATCTCTTCAAGTCTGCAATGTTGTATTTTAGTTAATGTTGCTAAGTTGTAGTCAAATGCTTCCCCTATGGTTTCAGCTGTTACGATGATGTCAGGCTGTTGTCTTTTGATTGATTATGTCATTCTGGTTTGTATTTCTGGGTCTGTGTGTTCTGCAGAAAGTTTAGTTTTGGAGGTGTATAACCGACTTGTATTAGGGTCCTGTTGGCTTTTGCTGTCATTAGTGTAGCTCTAACCTGTCAGTGCAGTGAGGCATGATATTCGACCGTTTATGAGTTGACAACTTGTAGAGGGTTTGCAGGGTTGTTATGTTGGCGCTCCGGTTTTGGGACCGTGTTTTTGAGTCTAGCTCTGAGGCACATTTTATTATTGGCTTGGCACTTGGTTCATTGAAAAATTGTTGGTTGGTCTAAGGCGTTTAGAGTGTATCTTTTCTCATCTTTGCTGCGTCGGCAGAGGTGAATGAATATTGAATGCTGGCTTATTTTCCTCAAGTTTGTAATAGGAGGTGGTAGATGAGTTATATTTATGGTAGTGTGTTATTTTGTTAATTTGGTTGTATCTGGTATAGAAGCATATTTGTTGGTTCTTGTACTAGTTTCTTTGTGATGTCTGTGGTGTCCTGGTTGCACATCTTGTGCCTTAATTAATAAATTGCTTTTTGGCTTTTTCAATAAATAAAAAGTTAATTTGAAAGATGTAAGAATGATTGATAGATTGCATGTTTCGGTTGGTGTTGGAAGAGACCAGGTGTAAGTTTGTTTGTTAAGTATGTTTATTGTGTTGGCATTTAACGTGCTATGGCACTTTAAGATATTGATTCATAATTTGTATACATTCCCCAAATAATATTATAATGAAATGAATGAGATAACTTCTTATTTGAATGAGATCAACATGACTTTCACCTATTAATATATAATTTATTGAAAAGATTGAGTTGTCTAAATTTCTCCAAGTGCAATGTAACAACTTAATTCTAACAGTTATCTTACTTATCTAGCTTGAAGAGTTAAGTAGAATTAATAGAAAGAGATTTTGCTTTTAGGTGCAGTTTGATATATTGGATACTTTGGGATGTCTATTATACAGTTAGTATGTATTCAATTAAAATATGTGTATGTGTTTTTTAAGGAGTATACAACTTTTTTGCTATATGATTTTAGTATATAATGTTGCAAGATAACTTGTGTGTATAAATGAAGTGGTGACTTGTCTTGGTTAGAGAACTTGTTGAACAAGTTATAGGAGTAGATGAGTTTTTTTATCTAGTAACTGTTGTCACATATCATCTGAATTGGAATAGTTAGCTAGGCTACTTAATTACTACAAATTAACAATTTTAATCTTGTAACTGTTTTGCGTGTGCATTTGACACCTATCATTTCTTTAACACTAGTTTTCATTTTCAGCGCATACTCTCTCACCTCCGTTCATCTTTCTCTCCGGCTCCTGTCTTGCCGCCATTAGACATTCATATTGTAAGTTTAATCTTTTCGTTCCTTCCTCATTCTACAAATGTTTCACACTTATCATTTCTTTAACACTAGTTTTCATTTTCAGTCCATACTCTCTCATTGTCGTTCATCTTTGTCTCGTGCTCCTATCTCGCCATCATTATACATTCATATTGTAAGTTTAATCTATGTTATTTCCTCATATATGAGTAGATGCGTTTTGCAGTCCTCTCTAAATTGTCTAATTTATTCATATTTGTTATGTTTTGCCTTGTAAGTGAGTCACATTAGATTGAATAAATTGATATGAAATGAGTTCCTTGGAACTAAGTCCTTTCTCTTGACAAAAAATTGTAATTGTTATTACTGATGTATAATGTGAGGATTACTTTATGATAGCAGTATATTTTCCATGAATGAATTAGCTGGGAGAAACACAAAAGTTTTTGTTGTGCATGTAGTCTTAAATAGTATATAGGCACAAAGTTTAGACCACTAATTTCACAGGATATGTTATTATGATTGAGTGCGTTTTTGTCTAACAGTTCTGAAAATGTGTGCTATAATCAAACATGATATATAGTTTTCTGTATCGGACAGGTTTATGGTGTCAGATATGTGTTAGACACCGATACTTTGACTATTTTGGAGTATCGGGGTTTCCTAGAGTTCAAGAGATTTGGTAGATTGCTGATTATATCCTTAAGCTAACATTTCTCTAAAGCCTAAATATACAAATCAAATTGATTTTGTGTGGAATCCATTTATTTTGTGTGAAATGAAAAACACCAACATATAGCTAGTAGGTAGTCTGTTATATGAAAATTGTGAATTTGGTAATCAAGTCAGAGAGCTTTCTAGGAATTATTTTAGAAGTGAAATAGATGAGCTTTTGTTTTGGTTCTAACTTTTAATATATGGATTCTTGGTGAATGCTGATGAATACATATTTGTGCCTTTTATGTTTTTAGGGATTATGACATAAATGAAACTTTGTTCAATATTTTCAGTAGCTGGCACAATATTGAGCTAATTATATCCATATCTATGATAGACTCTATACACTTTATCTAATTTAATAATCTATTTTTCTATTCAACAACTGTCTACAATTATTTCCTATCATGTGTTACATTTTCTATTTTTTTAAAGCCGCATAATACTCTCTAACTATGTACAAAAACAAATTTCTCCATGGAATACAAACAAGCTATATGGAGCATTACCTTCTGCTAAGGTTCCTATTCTGTTGTGAATGATGCACATATTTTTTAGAAAGCGCTTTTTAGAAAAGCTTACATAGGATAAATTTTAATCTAAGGGGGGGGCTTAGACAGCGCTTTTTGAAAAGCGCTGTCTAAGGTATACCTAAAAAAATTAAAATAGGAGGGTCTTAGAAAGCGCTTTTGGCCAAAGCGCTGTCTAAGGGGGTGGGGCTTAGACAGCGCTTTTTGAAAAGCGCTGTCTAAGGTATACCTAAAAAAATTAAAATAGGAGGGTCTTAGAAAGCGCTTTTGGCCAAAGCGCTGTCTAAGGGGGGGGGGGGCTTAGACAGCGCTTTTAAGATTTAAAAAAGCGTTGTCTAAACCTTTAGCAGCGGAGGTTTAGACAGCGCTTTAAAGCGCTGTCTAAGGCTAAAAAAAGCGTTGTCTAAGGTCTTGTTTGTTGTAGTGAATCAATGAATAATTTAATCGGGAAATGATGCAAGGATCAAATAAAATTAAGATGAAAGGCCTCTAATATGTGGCACATGAGATGAACAAGGGAGGATCAAAAGATCTCTTCAATTGCCCTAAGCAATCCCTATGTCAAACATCAATCATAGAAAAGACAACCGAAAAGTCTAGTCAACTTAAAAAATGTCAAATAAATAGTAAATTAATCACAAAAATTATGAAAAATTAAAATAAGTCAGGTGGGGTCAGGACATCATCATCCCCCAAAAAGATTTTAAAAATAATGTGAATTGGTGTATAAATTAATTGAAATAAAACAGAAGTCAAATGAAAAGTCAACCAAACAAACTAGGTGAACAATAAATCCAAAATAAATTAATAATGGGAAATAAAATTCCAATAAAAGGTCAGGTTGACCATGAGACATTGGTCAACCCTCATCCCAAAAATCAGAAGTTAAAAATAATTTTGAGTCATGAAAATAAAATTAATAAAAAAATATGCTTAAAAGAACCACTTGAAATAAATAATTAAAATAAAATATCAACATTAAATAAAATATGAAAATAAGAATTAAATAAATTAAATAAAACATTAAGGAAAGTAAAAAACATTTTTTGGTATTTTTATGAATAAATAAAATATTTTTATTAATTAAAAATGAAAATGGAAAAATAAAATGAATTGAAAAAGAAAATAAAATGAAATGGAAAAAAAGGCTTTGCAGGTGGGGGGCGAACAGCAAAATATTGAGGCCCAACCCAGCGAAAATCCCAGCATGACCAAAATAAAAAAACTGAACATTTAATTTAATGAGTTATTTAACATGGTGCATCAATTGGACAAGTTCCCACTTATGCAGTAGTAGATAGAGCAAGGTGCGAACGGCTGGACGCGCGCGGGTTCGGACCATGTCTATGTTATTTTTTTATGCAAAATGGAAAAAAAATCCCTACAGCCATGCATGCAGCAACAATACACGAAAAATGCAGCCATTTTCTACCAACCTTCCAACTAGCATATCTCCCTCTCTAATGCTCCAAATGGGATGATGTAAAAATCAAAGTTCAAGTTTGAAACATGTAGAACACAATGATGTCTTGTTTTATGAAAAATAGTGACCCTAGCATGTAGAAAAGTGAATAACAAGGGAGCTTCATGCACCCAAATTCAGCACACATGAAAAACGCAGCCCATTTCCTCCATTTTCAAACCAACATAACTAATGCTACATGGCTCCAAATGAGGTGATGTAAAAATCAAAGTTTGAGTTTGGAACATTTAGAACATAATGGTGCTTTATTTCGTTAAAAATAATTACTCTAACATGTAGAAAAGCGAACAACAAGGGGGCTTCTGGCGAGGATTTGGCAAAAATTCAATGTTTCTAAATTAAAGTTTAATGAACATGCTTCAATGAAGGGTCCATAAGACAAGCATAACATGATATTAACAACAAAAATTTGCATGAAACAAGCATGGCATAGTGGAAAATAGCATGAAGTAAACATGAATGAATATGACAATAGCATGAAAAACATGGTGAACAAACATGGAATATGGTCATGGAAGGTTGGAATAAAGAGATTACCTAGTGGAGAAAGTCCACTGCTTCTTGTTGATGGAGAGGGTGGAAAAAAAAGGAAATGCTCTTTTGATGCTTGTGCTTGAAAAGTGAGGAATGGATCTTGAAATGAAAACCAAGTTTGCCTTTGCTTGCCTTGCCCTAAAGTTCTGCAGCCTCCATTCTAATTAGGGTTTTAGAAGTTTATATATGTAGGTCTTATGTGACTAATGGGCTTGAAATGTTGGTTTTGAGTCATGAACAAAATGTGCAAAAATGAGGTGTGGAAAGAAATGGCTAAATGTGGCAAAGCTTAAGTGAGTGAACCAAAAGCAAATGGCCAAATGAGGTAAAAATTGGTGTGTTGGTCGTTTTTGGTTAGACTTGATTTTCTTGTGCAACACAAAAATGGCCCAACAGGGTGACTTTAAGACCTTGTATCTTGATGAGCATGTAACCAAATGGCAAGGTAATGCAAACAGTAGAAAGAGGGCATGGAGCTTAACATTTTTCATGTTGAACACAACTTGAAATGATGAGTGGAAAGAGGTGAAAATGGCCATAAAGTGCAGGTCCCATAGCTGCAAAATGGTTGGGCCAGTTTGGCCTAAATGCTGTCAAAAAATTCAGCCTACGATACCAACTTTAGATGAGTGTATCTTCCAAACCAATGATCCAAATGGGGTGGTTCCAAAAAGGTGTGAAAGAGGACATATCAATGTACAACTGTCATGAATAAATTGTTTTCAAAATATGCCTTGAAGTGCAAGAAGTCTGGCCCATAAGTCTTGACAAATTTTCCAAATTTTGGACTTAGAAAAATTTCTAAGTGTTCTAAAATAATGTCTTACTTTGACCAAGCATAACTTTCTCAATTTTAATCCAAATGAAACAAACTTTATATCTCTAGAAAGCTTGGAACAAGAGGAACAACTTTCATATTGGAGAAATTTTCAAATGGAGTTTGCATCTTGATGGAAAATTGCCTTAAAGTGGGTGCAAAAACCATAAAAACTTGCCTTAAATGGAAAGTCCACTATTTCCAAATTTAGTAACTTTTCTAACTCCTGATTAAACGATGAGTCCATGATCCAACCTTGATCAAATTTCACATGTAGGCTCCCTTAGGCATGAAATTTAAGATTCCACTTTCAAAATGTCAGGAGTTGACTTTTCTGGCCCCACAGTTGACTTTCCCAAATCTGTTTGATTTTCGATTCCATTGATCAATTGAAGCACCTCTGGCTCAAATAAAGAGCTGATTTCTTTTGCATGTAGATCTTTGTGGACATGTGGAGGGCCATGGAAATGAGTTTCACCCAAGGAATCAGAAATAAACCGATTTTATGCAAAACCCTAGTTTTAGGGCAAAAATGACTATGAACTGATTGCACTGATTGCCAATGGATCTTTCTATGATAATTGTGGATCTTCTTAGGCAAAGATGCCTTTCCAATCATGACATGAATGAGCCCTTTCACTTCCAACCAAACCTTGCATGTTACAGATAGCCATGAAACCCTAGTTTCCTTAATTAGATCCAGATGCACACTCTGAGAGCTTTGAATCTTCCACTGATGAACTGAGGACCATAATAAGACATATGGAACCCCTTGAGACTTGTATATTTAGAGAATGAAGTTCAATTCTCCGTCTTGCTTTGTGTGGGCTCCCTCTGGTTAAGGAGTGGTCAATCAAACCCTGATTTCCCAAGTCACTGGTGCAGTATGCAATGAGTATGACCTAGTATGATGCTAATGCAATGTGAAACATAATCCCATGCTTCCAAGAAAAATGAAGGGTAAATTTTGGGGTATTACACATGGGAAGATCTTGTCTCTGTTATCTGTTGATGTGGTTGAAGGACTTCTGAGTGTTTTGGTTCAGTTATATGATCCTCTCTACCGGTGCTTCACTTTTCCTGATTATCAGCTTGTGCCTACGTTGGAGGAGTATGCCCATCTCTTGGGAATACCCGTATATGACAAAGTACCCTTCATTGGATTGGAGGAGATTCCCAGATCCCATATCATAACTGAAGCTCTTCATCTAAAAAAAATTGAGATTGATGCTCATTTGGTGAAGAAAGGAGGTATTCTTGGGTTGACTTATGAGTTCCTCATTGGTAAAGCTACTGTCTTTGCTCAAGCCGGTAGTGTGGATGCTTTTGAAGCCATCTTTGTGTTTCTTATCTATGGTTTAGCTTTGTTCCCTAACATTGACAGTTTTGTTGATGTTAACGCCATTAGAATCTTCTTAATTGGGAATCTTGTATCTACCCTGTTGGGTGACATGTATTTCTCTTTGCATTTGAGGAATTCTAAAGGTGGTGGGACGATTGTGTGATGTGTTCCTCTTCTGTACAAGTGGTTTATTTCGCACTTGCCTTAGACGCCTGCTTTCATGGAGAATCGACAATGTCTACGGTGGTCTCAGAGACTTATGTGCCTCACTAATGATGATATTGTTTGGTATGACTCTGCATTGGGTAGCTTAGATATTATTGATAGTTGTGGTGAATTCTCTAATGTGCCCCTCATTGGTGCACAACGAGGAACCAACTACAACCCTGCTTTGGCTCGTCGTCAACTTGGGTTCCCCTTGAGAGATAAACCTAATAACACTCAGTTAGAAGGTCTTTTCTATCAAGAGGGTAAAGATCTCCAACATTTGAAGCAAAGGATGATACATGCTTGGCACAATGTGCATAGGAAAGGAAGATTCGAGCTTGGTCTGTGCAACTGTGTATCTTTGGAAGCTTACACTACTTGGGTGAAGAAGAGAGCTTTGGAGATGAAGATACGTATGCTTATGAAAGACCTATGTCTTTGGTTGTGGCTGAGCCATCAACTCTCCCTAACCAAGATGTAGAGGAGTTGGACGCACTCATCAAGATGAAGCAAGAGAGAGATATGTGGGAAGAGCGATTCCATGCTTTGAGCCGAAAGCATAAAGAGTTGCAACTTGAGTCGAAAGACAAGGATTATCTTATTGAACTTCTTGAAGACCGAGCAGTGAAGAGACAGAGAGAGCTAGAGGGTCTACCTTCCTCTAGCATACCTCAGCCTTCCGGTGCTTAGAAGAAGATTGTTGATCAGCTTGTCCTTGAGAAGGCTCAGATGAACACATCCTTTGAGTCCAAGATTCGACGCATCCGAACGAAGTACACGCCCGTAGCCAGAGCATCTGATATCGTTGCTAAGGGATCCTTAGGATGATTAGTTTCCTTTTCTCTTGTATTTTGTATTTTTGGTTTCTGAAAATTTACTCGGTGTAATCCTTCCAATTTTTTATAAATAAAAATAGATTTTATGGTCAATCAAATTGTTACTATTGTTATTATTTTAATACCTGCAAATAGAACTTGATATGTTCCTTGAAATTTAAACAAACAAAAACATTGCATTTCATGCATCATTTGCGTAACAGGTTTTCTTCCGCCAAATGTCTTATCGGTTATTCTTCTGTGCTTCGGCCAAGCTGACTCACTGATACAACACTCGTGCTAATCAACCGAGAATTATGGAGCATCTAGAGCAAGAGACATAGAGTTGAAGGATGAAATTTCCAGGTTAACAACATTGATGGAATCCGTCATTGCTGCACATAACCAATCTTCACCAACTCCTGCAACTCCTCCCCAGATGACTGTCATTTCTGAGGTTGCTACCTCGACTATTCTTATCGCTGCCAGCCAATCCGGTCCTTCCATGATTGGCTGGATTCCCTTGGGGAATGCCATCAAACTTTGTGCCTGAAGGGTATGCACCCACTTTTGTCTCTCTGCCGACATCTAGCTCGGTCATGTTAGTGCCACCTCCTGTTGTTCACACTCTGCCTCGTGTTAAGGACACCATCTACCATTCTGAGCCATCTGAGGGCCCAGATGTATATGAGAATATGGACGAAATGAAGGATCAGTTCCTCGAGATGCGTAAAAAATTGAAGACTCTCAGAGGAAAGGACTTGTTTGGGAAGAGTGTTGATGAGCTCTGCCTAGTGCCTAATGTGAAAATCTTGATGAAGTTCAAGGTCCATGACTTTGAAAAGTATAAGGGAAACACTTGTCGTCTAAGTCACCTTATGATGTACGCTAGAAAGATGTCAACTCAAACTGATAATGATCAGTTACTGATTCACTATTTCTAAGACAGTTTAACTGGTGCTGCTTTGAGATGGTATATGGGTTTAGACAGTGCAAGTGTCCATACTTTCAATGACTTGGGTGAAGCCTTTGTTAAGAAGTACAAGTACAACGTTGATATGGCGCCCGATAGAGACCAACCAAGGTCTATGTCTCAGAAAGATAAGGAGACATTCAAAGAGTATGCTCAGAGGTGGAGGGAACTTGCTGCCTAGATAAGCCCACCATTTAAAGAGAAAGAAATGACGAAGATCTTATTGAAGATACTGAGTTCGTTTTACTACGAACGTATGATTGCTAGTGCCCCCAGTGACTTTACCAAAATGGTAAATATGGGGATGAGGTTAGAAGAGGGAGTCCGTGAAGGACGCCTGTCCAAAGAAGAAGCATCGTCTAGCAAGAAATATAGGGGTAGTTTCTCCAAAAGGAAGGAGGGAGAAACTAATTCAGTAACTGTGGGGAGGCAGAAGAGGCCTCCTCTTAGAAATAGTTCTCAACCTCGTTAACATCAGCATCAAGTTTCTTCAGTGATTCCAGTTTTTCCCAACAATTCCAATCAATCAGTTCTGATTCAACAACAACAACGTCAACAGCAACTACAACAACAACAATAATCAACAACAACAAAGCTTTGAGAGGAAGAATGTCTCCTTTGACCCTATTCCTATGTCATATGCAGAATTATATCCATCCTTGGTTCTCAAGAACCTTATTCAACCCAGAAATCCTCCATAGATTCCTGAGCCACTTCCATGGTGGTTCAAACCTGAACTTCGTTGTGCTTTTCACCAGGGAGCCCCTGGCCACGACATTGAGAATTGCTATCCGTTGAAGTATGAAGTACAAAAGCTTGTGAAGAGTGGGATGGTGTCCTTTAAGGACAGAGAACCCAACGTGAAAGCTAATCCATTGCCTACTCATGGTAATGCTACTATCAACATGGTGGATGGTTGTCTAGGGAATTTCCGGGTATTCGATGTACGACGTATCCGTAGGTCGTTGGTGGAAATGCATAGAACCTTGTGTTTAATCAGTGATTGTGAACACGACCGTGATGGTTGTGCAATCTGTAGTCTGAACCCCCGTGGGTGTATCATTGTCAAGAGAGATATCCAGAAGTTGATGGATGAGAATGTAATCCAGATTCAACAGTCGAGGGATATATATGATGTGAATGTATGTGCTAGTGTTTAAGACCCCTGAGCGGGTAGTTATTCAGTGTGATAGCAGCAACAGTAATAATGTTAATAGATCGGTATCGCCGTTGGTTATACTGTTAGCAGACCCTGTTCCGTATGCATCCGATAAAGTTGTGCCTTATTAGTACAATGCCACAATGATAGAAAATGGTCAAGAGGTTCCTTTACCAGTTGTAGACTCCGTGGTAAATATTGCTAACATCGCAAAGGTGACCCGTAGTGGTCGTGTGTTTGGTCCAGTTTTTCCGAAGGAGGTAGAAGATGTTGTAACCAGTAAGAAGGCAGAGATTCCAGTAGTGAATCCGGTTAGCACTTCAGTGTGTCAGTCTGGTGAATCCAGCAAACTGAAGGCTAATGATGATGATGAAGTTCTAAAGTTAATAAAGAGAAACTAGTTAAATTTGTTGGAGCAGCTGCTCCAAACTCCGTCAAAGATCTTTGTGTTGTCATTATTAATGAACTCTGAGGCACATAGGGAGGCATTGTAGAAAGTGCTCGAGCAGGCTTATGTGGAGCATGATGTGAATGTGGATCAGTTTGACCACATTGTTGCCAATATTACCTCTTGCAATAATTTGAGTTTTTGTGATGAAGAGCTTCATGAGGAAGGTAGAAATCACAATTTGGCGCTACATAGTTCTATGAACTGTAAGGAGGACGCAATGTCCAATGTATTGATTGAAACTGGGTCATGTTTGAATATGCTTCCAAAGTCAACATTGTCAAGGCTTTCTTATCAAGGTGCCCCAATGAGATACAATGGCGTGATTGTTAAGGCGTTTGATGGTTATCGTAAAACCGTCATTGGTGAAGTCGACCTTCTAGTGAAGAGAGGTCCGAATGATTTCCAGATAACCTTCCAGGTAATAGATATCCACCCGGATTACAGTTGTCGATTGGGAAGGTCGTGGATTCATGAGGCAAGAGCTATGACGTCTACTCTACACCAACATTTGAAATTTATGAAGAACGACAAGCTTGTCGTTGTTGGTGGAGAGAAGGCATTGTTGGTAAGCCATTTGTCATCTTTCTCATATGTTGATGCTGAGGAGGAGGTTGGAACTCTGTTCCAGGGCTTATCTATTGCTGAAGAGAAGAAAACTACGACACCTATGTCTTCTTTAAAAGATGCACAAAAGGCTATCAAGGTTGGCAACATTGATCAATGGAGACGAATGATAGAGATTGTTGAGAACAAGAATAAGGATGGATTGGGATTTCAACTAGGGTCGTTCAACGTCAAAACTGAAGATGTGCAACCGAGTTTCTGTAGTGGAGGGTTCATTCATGGGAATGATCAACACTTAGCTGTCGTGATTGAGGATGATGGTGATGAAGGCGAAGCTTGCACCAACTTTGTGACGCATGGCCAGATTTGCAACAATTTGGTTATTGTTGATGTTCCTACTGTTATCCATCGCTCTAAGTAATTTGTTTTTCATTTTAAAGAAAAATCCTTCTCCTATGCCTAAGGGAGAAGTGAACATCGTTGGGCATTTCTATTATCATCAATAAAATACAATTTTATTCATCTACATCTATGATGTTTTATTTTTACTTTTTGCTTTTCTGAAAATGGTAATCACAAAAAACATAAATAAATAATAATCTTCCATCTGCATAATATTTGGTCACAAGTAACTTCTCTAAAATCAAAATATCAAATCATTATGCATGTTGGTTCTCAAACCCATTGAATACAATGATCCTACTCCCTCTCCAAACTTTGATTTCCCTGTGTTTGAAGCTGAGGAAGAGACTGATGATGATGAAGTTGAAGGAGAATTGCGGTCCAAAACGCAACGGAAATTAAAATTTTCTCCTTTAGAGATCCTTACGAATGGTCATGATTAGTGATAGAATATTTACCTCTTGTGACGATTGAAACCTTTGGTGCAGATCTCTTGTGACGATCAAAACCTTTGATGCAGATCCACGAAGCGATCACGAACGTTGAACGATGACAACGTCTCTACTCAGTCCACACGAACGTGTTCCTTCAATCTCAGTGCTAGCTGGTATGAATGAAGGCTTTGAGTGTGAGAGAGAGAGAGTGAGAGAAAACGAAAATAATGCAACCGCAATGAATGCTTCTGCACAAGGGTTCTATTTATAGAACCACTTGTGTGGGCTTCAAGCTAAAAGCCCACTTAAGTGTATTTTGGCCCATATCTTATAATATGCCCAAAATCACTTAAGCCCATGGTACCTTACCATATTTCGTATTCTACTCAAGTACACCGTACCTTACGATGTTCTATAATTCACTTAAGGACACCGTACCTTACGGTATTCCTTAGTTACTCTATCTCTCATCAATCTGTCCTTTGTGTGTGACCCTGTAGGTTTTCGTGACGTTGGCAATTATATTAAATCACGCATTTAACATAATAAACAGTGAGCGGTATCTAGCAACACATCACTGCTACCCAAGACACGAAAATGTCA
Organism: Lathyrus oleraceus; assembly: GCF_024323335.1. NCBI lineage: Eukaryota > Viridiplantae > Streptophyta > Magnoliopsida > Fabales > Fabaceae > Lathyrus > Lathyrus oleraceus. The sequence goes on from NC_066580.1 coordinate 111,967,439, forward strand.
TGTGATCTGACAAAACCTTCTGTGATAATACTTATGTGTATAATTACCCTTTTGCCCTTATGTCTATATTGAACACAAGGCATAGACCGTGTCATCCTTGTCCAGTTTAATATTGGGCCCATAGACATTTATCCTGTTATGCAGGATGGGCAAATTCCATCTAGGTCACTCATGTCCCTCAGCATGCTTCGTGGAGTACCCATCAACTGTCTTTATGGTTATCCAGTTACAGACAACGTTGGATCAGCAATAAAGCACTCGACTCCACATCTAGGATCCATAGTGGTTTCAGGTCGAAGAGTGGTATACACCATTATCACCATGAGAATAACTTATGACACTTTGCATAACTTTCTATATAGTATTCTCATAGCGGGTCAATCCGGTATAAATATTACTCCTAATATTCATACCTATGTTTAAGACTTGATAACTCTTTATCCATGATCCATGAGATGTGATCATCAGTCTACAAACATAATAGTCTTAATGCTTTAGTGTTATCCCATTTCACAATAAAGCTTGACTACGGATACTTTAAGAATAGTGTCCTTATGTTTAATGTGTTCTCATGATTAAGTCACACTTAATACATTAAACGGACTATCTATTCCAGGGACTTTATTAATCAACCATAATAAAGAAAATGCCTTTTATTATTAATAAATAATTCGATACAAGTACCAAAAAGTATTGGCCTCTAGGGCTTACACCAACAATCTCCCACTAGCACTAGAGCCAATCGGGCATACCCCGTATGCCCATTGATCTAGTATGGCCATCATGCTTCTGCTGCGCAAGAGGCTTTGTCAGTGGGTCAGCTATATTGTCAAGTGTAGGTACTCTGCATATTTTCACATCTCCTCTATCTATTATCTCTCGAATGAGATGATAACACCTAAGTATGTGTTTGGATCGTCGGTGAGATCTAGGCTCCTTAGCTTGTGCGATAGCACCATTGTTATCATAATAGAGACCAATGGGATCCACAATGCTAGGGACTATGCCAAGTTCACTAATGAACTTTTTGATCCAAACAACTCCCTTTTCTGTATTTGAGGCAGCAATATACTCGGCCTCGGTTGTAGAATCAGCAACTGTATCTTGCTTTGAACTTTTCAAGTTCACAGCGCCACCATTTCAGCAAAACACATAACCATTGGAATCATTCATATTAAAGCGTCTCAGCACCTTGTCTATGTACTCTGACTTAGGCCAAGCATTTTATGATCTATCTCTATAGATTCTGATTCCTAATATACAGGCTGCTTCACCTAGGTCCTTCATAGAAAATCATTTCCCCACCCAAGACTTTACTTGTTGTAGGGTAGGGATATCGTTTCCAATAAGTAATATGTCTCTACATATAATACCAGGAATACGATCATGCTCCAACTAACCTTCTTGTAGACACAAGGCTCATCTTCGTTCTTGATGAATCCATATTGTTTTACTGTTTCATCAAAACGAAGATTCCATGAGTAGGTCACAGGCTCATCTTGATCCATGAGTAATACATCACCTTGATCCATATATCTTAGGTAGGTGACGTATCCTGCCTGACCTATGCTGGTCTTGTTCTACTTGAGCAGGTTGCTCTTACACAACTACTTGTGTTTCCTACTCCAATTCCTCCATAGGTGTGTCGATGCTTTGTGATTCTTGAATTTCTTCAAGCTCTACTTTCCTCCCACTGGTTCCTTTGGAAATAAAATCCTTTTCTAGGAAAACTCCAGTTCGATCGACAAACACTTTGCCCTCAGAAGGATTGTAGAAGTAATACCCTCTTGTTTCTTTAAGATACCCCACAAATAAGCATTTGTCAGATTTGGGCTCAAGCTTAGTTGAAATTTGTCGTTTCACATAAACTCGCAACCCCAAATCTTTATGTAAGACATATGTGGTTTCTTACCACTCCATATCTCATATGGTGTCTTCTCAACCTTTTTGGATGGAACATGGTTAAGTGTGTAAGCTGCTGTCAATAGTGCATGTCCCCAAAAGGAGTTTGGAAGATCGGCGTGACTCATCATGGATCGGACCATGTCTAACAGGGTTCGATTTCTTCTCTCAGATACACCATTCCATTGGGGTGTTCCAGGAGGAGTAAGTTGGGATAGGATCCCACACTCTTTCAGATGGTCATCAAACTCTAGGCTTAAATACTCACCACCTCGATCTGATCGAAGAGTTTTAATATTCTTACCTAGTTGGTTTTAACTCGTTAGGTTTCACCCGTTTAGTATTAAAGTTATTAATAGGCATTTCGAGATCAAGGACATATAGTCCATTGCTCATTTGTGCAGTAGCATAGAATATATCATTCAAATAAATTGAGCAACAATTGTTCTTTATTATAAATGAAAAACCAAACTTGTCCAGACAAGAAATGGAAATAATATTCCTGCTAATTGCAGGTACATAATAACAGTTCTCTAACTGAATTATAAAACCACTAGGTAAAGTCAATACATAAGATCCTACGGCTAAAGTAGCAACCTTTGCTCCATTGCCAACTCGTAGGTCAACTTCACCTTTTGCCAAATCTCTACTCCTTTTCAGCCCCTGCACATTTGTACAAAAGTGAGAACCGCATCCAGTATCTAATACCCATGATGCAGAAGTAGATAAATTTATTTAATAACAAAAATACCTGAAGTTGAAGTCTCTACTCCATTCTTCGTATCTTCCAGGTACCTTGGGCAGTTTCTCTTCCAGTGTCTGGTCTTACCGCAATGGAAGCAGGTGCCTGCCTTTGCTATGCCTCCACTAGGCTTCAAAGCAGCAACAGTGGGTCTGGGTTTGGCAACTTCCTTGCCTTTCCCTTTATCACCCTACTTGGTGGGTCTTTTGTTCTGTCTCTTTCCATTTCCGATCATCAGAATGGACTTCCCTTTTGACTTCAGATTCTGCTCGGCAGTTCTTAACATGGTGAGCAGTTCAGGAAGAGATTTGTCCATATCAATCATATTGAAATTTAGGACGAATTGACTGAAACTATCTGGCAACGATTGCAAGATCAAATCAGTCGCAAGTTCCTTTTCGAGGGGAAAACCCAATCTCTCAAGGTTTTCCACATACCCAATCATCTTGAGTACATGGGGACCTACAGGAGCTCCCTCAGCTAACTTGCTTTGAAAAAGGGCTTTTGAAACTTCAAACCTCTCATGCCTTGCTTGCTCTTGATAGAGCATCTTCAAGTGTTCGATCATATTGAACGCTGACATGTTCTCATGTTGCTTTTGCAATTCTGAGTTCATGGTAGCCAGCATGAGACAAGCAGTTTCATTGGCATCATCGACATGCTTCTTATAAGCATCTCTTTCTGCCTTAGGTGCAGAACTAGGAGGTTCCTCTTCAGGAACAGGTGTCTCCAAGACATACAACTTTTTATCATGTTTGAGGACAATCCTCAGGTTTCGGTGCCAATCCAGAAAATTTGTCCCAGACAATTTTTCCTTGACAAGGATTGATCGCAAGATGTTGTTAGAGGTGTTTGTTATCATGGTTATCTATATAAGGATTAAGAAAATATAAGTATCATTGACATATTTAATTAGGCCTTTAATCAAATATGCTCCCACTATTTTACTCAAAACAAATGACCCTCATCATTTGATTCGGAAAATCCCGTTGGAAGATTTTCTAGTGGGTCGAGATCCATATTTCACTTCGTTCTAAGTCCGCGTAGGCGGATTACACAAAACTAGGTTATTTAGGTAGGAACTCCTTCCAGTTGTATCTCATACAACTCTCGAAAATTTCAGTTGGGTGAATAACTCCTTATTCCAATCCATCATATGGATTATTCCCAAGTCTTGCTTCTAAACATATATAATAAAATTAAGTTAAGTTTGACACATCATTTTAGCAGTTGGATATTACAATTATCCCATCGCACCTTAACTAATACAAAACATGCACCTCGCGTAGGCGAAACCTACATTATTCGATACCAGTCTTGATGAGTGCTAAAACTTGGAAGGCAAACATATATAATATTATTATAATTTGTTTAGTTAAGTTTTACCCATTGTCTTAGCAGTTGGATATTACAATTATCCCATCGCACCTTACTAATATAGAACATGCACCTCGCGTAGGCGAAACCTACATTATCCGATACTAGTCTTGATGAGTGCTAAGACTTGGAAAGCATAAACTTAATATTTTAGTTTGAGGGAATTGCAATTGTTCTGATCTCACCGGCTTAATTATCATATAAATCGTCTCTCACATGCATCAACATATATTCACATGCATCAACATACATACACATGCATCAATATACATAATGAAACAGTTATGGCCCCTAGCGCAATTGTTCTCCCAAGCCAATGAGAGAACCTAAGTTAACCTAATAACGATCTAAGCTTCTCCAAGCAAGATCTTCAAGGTTGTCCTCCTTTGATATTGAATTCTTCTCTAAGCTTCTCCAAGCAAGATCTTCAAGGTTGTCCTCCTTTGATATTGAATTCCTCTCTTTCTTCATAACATTGTCTTATTTTCTTTCTTTATTACATTACAGAAGAAACTCGTTTTACATACGAGGGATTGAGATGAGAAAAGAAGTTACATTAAGAGATTAAAAGGAGAGGCACGACACGCAGGTCGTATTTAAAACCCAAAACAAAATAAAGGACAACTAAGGCCATAACTGATCACCACAAGGCAATAATAACAAACACATTATTATTATTATTAATTTTTAATTCCTTTAATTAATTAAAACCAAATTAAATTTCGGCGACCGATCACACTACGCAGAGTTAGCCGGGGGTTCCAAAATTTTAATGAACAATTCATTTGAAATGGACATTGTTTTGCATCAACACAACCCTTGCATAGTCACAAAACAGAAACCCCAAAACTTTGACTCTGTGAGTGTGACGACCGTCACAGGCGTGTGACGACCGTCACGGGCAATTTTGGATCTGTGAGTGTGATGACCGTCACAAAGCATGTGACGACCGTCACATGCTTGTTACGACCGTCATTGGCTTGTTACGACCGTCACGCATCCAGCTTGTTACGCTCGTCACGAGCTTCACGCGGCCAAAATAACAAAACTTTGAAACAGTCTACAGACCTCTTCCAAAAAGCCCTAAATTCACAACTCCTTGACGGAACAACCCTTGCGCCGTCATCAACCCTAATGCACCAATTTCAGACCGTCAAACACACCTCGATTGTTGATTCAGTATGATTGATCAACAGGTCATTGCTTCACCATACTAATGTCGGATTCCGAAGCAAATAACCATTGATCGCTCAAAGGAAAACAACCATTTAGTGTTTGAATGAACGAAACAGAAATAGTATATCACATATACCGTACTTTGCATTAAGATTACTTATATCATATATAAGTTGATCGGTCTCAATTGCGTAACCTATGGACGATCGATGTATCGCTGCTTCACCATACTAATGTCGGTTCCGAAGCATAGTCAACATCAATCATCCAACTCGTACGCTCATGATGCCAAATTTATTTACTCGTTTAATTAATTGATTCTTTCTGTCTTTTAATCATATTAATACAGAAATTAAACAGCTATCCGAGTCATGGTTTCGTAAGTGGCTCTGATACCACTGAAGGAGAATTGCGGTCCAAAACGCAGCGGAAATTAAAATTTTCTCCTTTAGAGATCCTTACGAATGGTCATGATCAGTGATAGAATATTTACCTCTTGTGACGATTGAAACCTTTGGTGCAGATCTCTTGTGACGATCAAAACTTTTGATGCAGATCCACGAAGCGATCACGAATGTTGAACGATGACAACGTCTCTACTCAGTCCACACGAACGGGTTCCTTCAATCTCAGTGCTAGCTGGAACGAATGAAGGCTTTGAGTGAGAGAGAGAGAGAGTGAGAGAAAAAGAAAATAATGCAACCGCAATGAATGCTTCTGCACAAGGGTTCTATTTATAGAACCACTTGTGTGAGCTTCAAGCTAAAAGCCCACTTAAGTGTATTTTGGCCCATATCTTATAATATGCCCAAAATCACTTAAGCCCATGGTACCTTACCATATTTCGTATTCTACTCAAGTACACCGTACCTTACGATGTTCTATAATTCACTTAAGGGCACCGTACCTTACGGTATTCCTTAGTTACTCTATCTCACATCAATCCGTCCTTTGTGTGTGACCCGGTAGGTTTTCGTGACGTTGGCAATTATATTAAATCACGCATTTAACATAATAAACAGTGAGCGGTATCTAGCAACACATCACTGCTACCCAAGACACGAAAATGTCATGTGATCTGACAAAACCTTCTGTGATAATACTTATGTGTATAATTACCCTTTTGCCCTTATGTCTATATTGAACACAAGGCATAGACCGTGTCATCCTTGTCCAGTTCAATATTGGGCCCATAGACATTTATCCTGTTATGCAGGATGGGCAAATTCCATCTAGGTCACTCATGTCCCTCAGCATGCTTCGTGGAGTACCCATCAACTGTCTTTATGGTTATCCAGTTACGGACAATGTTGGATCAGCAATAAAGCACTCGACTCCACATCTAGGATCCATAGTGGTTTCAGGTCGAAGAGTGGTATACACCATTATCACCATGAGAATAACTTATGACACTTTGCATAACTTTCTATATAGTATTCTCATAGCGGGTCAATCCGGTATAAATATTACTCCTAATATTCATACCTATGTTTAAGACTTGATAACTCTTTATCCATGATCCATGAGATGTGATCATCAGTCTACAAACATAATAGTCTTAATGCTTTAGTGTTATCCCACTTCACAATAAAGCTCGACTACGGATACTTTAAGAATAGTGTCCTTATGTTTAATGTGTTCTCATGATTAAGTCACACTTAATACATTAAACGGACTATCTATTCCAGGGACTTTATTAATCAACCATAATAAAGAAAATGCCTTTTATTATTAATAAATAATTTGATACAAGTACCAAAAAGTATTGGCCTCTAGGGCTTACACTAACAGAAGTATCTGATGAATTATCTTGTTTACTTGAGCACGAGGAAAAAGTCATTCAGTCGTTTGAAGAGCAGATTGAACTAGTCAACTTGGGTTCCGAAGATGATGTGAAGGAAGTCAAGATTGGGTCTCAATTGTGTCCATAAGCTAAGAATAGGTTGATTGATCTTCTTCAAGAATATTCAGATGTGTTTGCTTGGTTCTATCAAGACATGCCTGGGTTGGATTCTGAGATTGTGGAGCATAGATTGTCGATGAAGCTAGAATGCCCGCCAGTCAAGCAGAAATTAAGGAGGACTCATCCTGATATGGAAGTAAATATCAAATAGTAAGTGCAGAAGCAGATTAATGTTGGTTTTCTTGTTACCTCCGAGTATCCGCAGTGGGTGGCGAACATTGTGCCTGTTTCTAAGAAGGATGGAAAAGTTCGCATGTGTGTTGATTATAGAGATTTGAATAAGGCTAGTCCGAAAGATGATTTTCCTCTACCACACATTGATATGTTGGTAGACAATACAACTAAATTCAAAGTCTTTTCGTTTCTGGATGGATTTTCCAGTTATAATTAGATCAAGATGGCACCTGAAGATATAGAGAATACCATATTCATTACACCCCGGGGAACATTCTGTTATAGAGTGATGCCTTTCCGTTTAAAGAATGCTGGTGCAACGTGCCAGAGAGCTATAACCACTCTTTTTCATGATATGATGCATAAAGAGATTGGAGTTTATGTTGATGATATTTCTTCTTGAAGTGCAACTTAGTTTTGCTGAAGTTGCTCCATGACAGATTGTTGGTGTCCTCGTGTATTGTACATGAAAGTCAACTTTGGAGAGAGGTCCTAATCAGAAAAAGGGTGGATGGAAGAGTTTTTATGTTTTTTATGTTTTTATGTTTTGAAAGATGCAAATGATGCATGAATTTTTTTATGTTAATGCAAAGCTCTTTTAGTTAATCGTGTTTATTCATTGCAAGAACTACTTAACGATTTATGTTCGTAGTTGGAGATAAAAGAAAACACAATAGAGAGAATTACAAAGCTTTTATTCATCCTTTGAAGGGAAAACAAGTTACAATACATGGAAGTTGCAAAGTAAAAGTAGTGGAAACAAACAAACTAACTAGATATCAACCTTGAAAGTGATCCCTTGAGACTTGCTGAGAGCCTCAATGTCGGTAATGAGTTAGGCCATCGTCTTCTTGCAGAATTTGATGAAGTGATAGACCTTCTCAGGGGTATTATCTGGGCACATAATCAGATCAACCTCCTTCAACTAGGTGGAAAAGTCTTGAAGGACATAGTTAGTCGACACTACCATGTTGGCATATTTGTCCTTCCACTCGTTGTAAAGGGTTTGGAGATTGTGGATGGTTTCATCCCTTTGAGCAATGGCAGCTTCGGCTCCACGAAAACGCTCCTCTTAATGTCCATAGTTGTTTTGTAACTCCACATGTGCTTGGTCATAGATCCCCCTCTTCAGGTTCTTGATTTGCTCGCAAGCTCGTCCAAGGTTGAATTTCTCGCGCAAGAAGCTTCGGTGAATCTTCTCTCTCTCTCTCTCTCTCTCTCTCTCTCTCTCTCTCTCTCTCTCTCTCTCTCTCTCTCTCTCTCTCTCTCTAGATGCTCCTTAGCTAAGAGGTCCTTACACTCCTTGAGAGTGGTCCTTAGCTCGAGGATCTAGGCTTCATAGTATTCCCTCGCTTCTTTCTTCATAGCATTTGACCTTTCGAAAGTTTTCTCAATGTCCCTAATGACTCGGTACGCTTGACCCGACTTGTAATTGCGAAAGTCTAGCTCAGTATTAGCTCCACCAACCCAAACTCTTTGTGCTTCGGCTATTCGGAGCCTCTTCTTGCTATCCTCGAACTTTTCATAAACTTTCTTACCCTTGTCCTCCAAGACATGGTTATGTTCCTTGATCGCGACTTAGTAAGTCTATGGGAATCGTGGCTGCAAGTGCACAGTCGTATTGCGTAGTTTTAAAGATTATCGAACCCACAAGGACTAATAATCAAACTATCGTTATCTAATGTTACTATGTAAATCTAAGGTTGATGATCGTTCAAAGATTGGAGGGATGAAGAGAAATAACTATAATGTAAACAAAATATTAATAAAGATATTTGATAAAGGGGATATCGGTATGAAACACATCAAACTTCGAGGATTCAATAGATAGTTGGTGTAATCCTATTGGTCAAAATATTCTTCAATAGAAATTATTTATAAAAAGGACTTAGTCTCACACTCTCGTTTTATTGACTCTGACCATACTCTTAAACCAGAATGCTTGGCTCTCGTGGTCTCATTTTGAATTTAAAAGTAATTTTTGAATATGAATAAAGTCTAATTAATCCTAAAGCGCTCTCGTTGTGTTTAGGATTAATGCCTAGTTTCAGCTATCTGGTTAAAATTTCAAACTCTCGTTCTTATTGACCGTAACATTTATTTGTTTTATACTCTCGTATGAAAAACAATTTTGAATAGAAAAAGAAACTAAAACCGGAAAAGTAAGTTTTATAAAAGTCAACACCATTTATTTACGAATCTCGTCGTTTCGACGGTCTTTACATACCGATACCTAAAGGTTTAGCTGGACATGGATCCGGTAACAGACATGGTATTCAGACAATCAGGCATACAATAAGGCATAAATAATTAAAATGGAAATTAAAATAAAACTTGGAATATAAATCGAGAACTTGAACTGAATCCTGATTCTTCAAGTTAAATAATGTCGGGAAGCTTTGGAAATTGAGTACACCGTTACAATCGAATTTAAATGCATAAACAATAAGTTGGAATAGTCCCCTATGTGGAGAATCTATTGCTTTTACAAAGTAAGAAACTGCCTAAGAAAACTAACCAAAACATTCTGACTGAAAAAGTGCACACCGTGAGAGAAAACCAACCCTTCTTTATATACTTCCACTCTCCCTAATTGTAGTATCTGTTAGTTGAAAAGGTAAGTGGAAGTCATGGCTAAAAATTTGGAGGTCGTGGCTAAAAAGGTGGAGAGAAATAAGGGAGACCGGGTTGATGGCGTCTACCACAACCCTAATATGGTCTCTGTGGCAAGCGCCACCTTTTGAGGGATGGGCGCCACTACTCACTTTGGGTCATGTGGCGGGCGCCACACATCCAAGTGGTGGGCGTCACATGCTCATTTGGTTTGGTAGGCCCATGCTCTCTATTTTTCTCCATTTTCTTCTCTTTTTCTTTCCTTTTTTTCTATTTTCCACTTTGCTTGCTTATACGTCTTTTATTCATTACATACCTGCAATAAGCATAAAATACTGCGTAATAATAAGTGTTAATCAAGTAAAAAGCAATGCATATGAAGTCAAATATACGATACATTTTCGCGTTATCAAACTCCTCCATACTTAAACCTTTGCTTGTCCTCAAGCAAATGCTGCGTATATGAATAGAAAGTTTAGTAATATCTTTGCAACATAAAGTATCAAGACTCGTAAAAGACACAGTTGCATTTGGATACTCATTCTAGTCTATAAAATCTACTTTGGTCAAAAATTGCATTAACAGGTACTCACTTCCACACTAAGGGTGTCGTTGGAACACATAGTCGCAATAGTGGAACCATAAGTCTCCCTCCTATACAAACCAATCTGAATCATGTCGTCATGCCTAAACCTAGCTTGCCAATCCTTCTCATTATCCTTTTTCATTCTGGCACAATCACATTAAGCCCGTTATCCTTCACATTCATAGCAAGACAATATGTTAGTGACTATGATCTCATCATTATTTGTTTCTTTCTTTTTCACACTTTGGCTTAAATAACAGTAAAGATGGTTATACAGTTGGGCTAAATGACCGGGTGAGGGTCACCTAACTTAGAAGGGACAATATTTTTCATACATTTCGTAATCTTTTCTTCTTTTAAGCCTAAGATCATACACTTATTTGCATCGACTTCTTACGTAGTGTGTGCTTAGGATGGTGCTGACTGCTAGATAAACTACTTAAGGAATATTAAAGGATGGAATTTAAGGCTATGGCATGACAAGTACTCAAATGGATCTTATACTTGGGAGATTTAAGGTGTTAAACGATACCTATCTTGTAAAGTTTTTCCAAATCTCTACAATTCAGCCTCAGTTTTATTTATAGGTTAGAAATTTCAAAAGATGTACTGTATCTCTAAGTCCAGATTTTTTTCAAAATTTGTTTTGTATGGCTTAAGCAAATGGGTGAATTAGTAAATAACAGAAACCACACATAAAAACTTAACAACATATTGACATTTGACTCGAATGAGACTTAACAAAAATAACAAAAGGAAATAACAATGACAATAATTTAAATCTACCTAGAAAGCGATAAACAAAAGCGGTAAAGCTTCCTCCCCCATACTTAAACCTTGCATTGTACCCAATGCAACGACATAAGATAGGAAAGAAAGGTAGAACCTCGTAGCCTGTTATTGGCGCCTTCTGCCTCGTGTACGTGCACGCCCACCATTTCCTGGCTGTTGAGGTGGCGTATAGTCTTGTAGATCTTCCACACACACTGTTAATGTTGTCATTTCATCTATCAAGCCAGACATCTCCTATTCGGTTCTGGAAGCATAGTCGTGTTGATCATGCTGCATTTGGCGAAGTATTTGCTACATTTTTGTTTGTTCATCTTCAATGTTTTGGATTTGTAGGTCGCGCTGAGCATATAATTCGCTAAATCGCAGCAGTTCAGCATAGATATCATCAAGAGTGGTTACTGCCACATTTCTTCTTCTGGGTCTTTGGCTGGAGGATGTACCTGCAACATTTTTAGATGGCATGTGTGTGGTGTGTGGGTCAGAAGTGGGAGAAGCTTGCTCTGGAATATAATCCTCGTCGATGTCCCCGCCAGCAACTACATTCTCAGGAATGTGCGCGGGGACCTATTGAGGTCTTATAAGTTGTCCTATATGCCCACATGGCTTTGTGTAATTTTGAGGACCAAGCTTTCCTAGAGGTGGCAACTGTCTTTTCTAAGGTTTGTTTGATTTCTCGGTTCGAGACCTCTACTTGCCCACTCATTTGTGGGTGATAGGGTGTTGCTACACGGTGCCAAACTCCATATTTTAGTAATAGCTTTTCAAAAATCTTTGAAATGAAATGGGATCCACCATCACTGATGACAAGTCTTGGCACACCGAATCTAGGGAAGATATTGCGCTTAAAGAGTCTAATTACCACTCATGTGTCATTCGTTGGAGAGGCTATAGCCTCAATCCATTTTGATACATAATCGACCGCAACAAGGATATACTTATTACCAAGAGAATATGGAAATGGTCCCATAAAATCGATTCCCCAAACATCGAAGACTTTTACTTCCAAAATGCCCTTAAGTGGCATTTCTTCGCGTCTATATATGTTGCCAGTGCGTTGACACCGGTTGCAATTGATGATCGCGATGTGGACATATTTCAATAGAGTGGGCCAAAAGAGGTCGGCTTGCAAGATCTTAGCGCAGGTCTTTGAGGTGCTTGCATGTCCTTCATAGGGAGCATAATGATAGTTGGAGATTAAGTTTTCTACCTCATCTTCGAGGACACATCGACGGAAAATGTCGTCAGCGCCTCTCTTGAAAAGTAGAGGCTCATCCCAATAGTAATGTTTATGATCGTGGAAGAATTTTTTCTTTTGTTGGTAAGTCAAGTCTGGTGGAAGCACCCCGACTGCTAAGTAGTTGACGAAATCAGCGTACCATGGCAGTGTGGTTTTAGTGTAAATTGCTTCCACTACCTCGTTTGTTTTGGTATCCTTATAGGTTAATGCATATTTAGCTGTATTGCTTTCCAGTTGGGCTATGAGTCTTTCATAAGGGAAATCGTTATTTATAGGCACTCGTTCAGGTTCAATACCTTCCATTCTTGACAAGTTATCGGCCACGATGTTTTCAGTGCCCCTCTTATCCTTGATTTCTAGGTCAAACTCTTGTAATAGTAAGATCCACCTTAGAAGTATTGGTTTTACGTCCTTTTTATTTTACAGGTACCTAATTGCAGCATGGTCGGTATAGACAATTATCTTTGCTCCTACTAGGTAGGAACGGAATTTATCTAGAGCGAACACTACGACTAAAATTTCCTTTTCTATGGTGGTATAGTTAATCTGTGCAGGGTCTAGGGTTCTACTTGCATAGTATATCGCATGAAGTTTCTTATCCCTTCTTTGTCCTAAGACAGCACGTACAGCATAGTCACTAGCGTCACACATGATTTCAAAGGGTAATCTCCAATCGGGCGGTTGCATGATAGGTGTGGTGATAAGAGATGTTTTCAGTTGTTCAAACGCCATTAGGCATTTGTCATCAAAGATGAATTCAACGTCTTTCATCAATAAGCCAGTCAGTGGTTTGGTGATTTTTGAGAAATCTTTAATGAATCGCCGGTAGAAACCGGCGTGTCCTAAGAAGCTTCGTATTTCTCTTACGGTTTTCGGAGGCTGAAGGTTTTCTATAACTTTTATTTTAGCCTTTTCGACTTCAATCCCCTTATCGGATACTATGTGTCTGAGCACAATCCCTTGTCGGACCATGAAATGGCATTTTTCCCAATTTAGCATGAGGTTCACTTTACGCGTCTTTTAAGTACCATTTCAAGATTCGATAAACAGCCTTCAAAGCTCTGTCCGCATACAGAGAAATCATCCATGAAGACTTCCATGATGTCATCTATGATATCAGCAAAAATTGACATCATGCATCTTTGGAATGTTGCGGGAGCGTTACGCAGTTCGAGCAGCATTCATCGATAGGCGAATGTACCATAGGGACATGTGAAGGTCGTTTTCTCTTGGTCGTCAGGATGAATAGGATTTTGGAAAAATCCCGAGTAACCGTCTAAGTAGCAGAAGTGAGAATGCTTAGCCAATCGTTCAAGCATTTGATCGATAAACGGTAAAGGAAAATGATCCTTCCAAGTGGCTTTGTTTAATTTTCTATAATCAATGCATATTCTACTTCCAGTAACCATTCTTTGTGCTATAGATTTGCCTTTTTCATTATTAACAATTGTGACGCTTCCCTTCTTCGATACTACATGTACTAGGCTGACCCATTGACTATCGGATATCGGGTAGATAATACCTGCCTCTAATAGCTTTTGCACTTCTTTCTTTACTACATCACTCAGAATGGGATTTATCCTTCTTTGATGTTCTCTAGAGGTTTTACTGTCTTCCTCTAGCATTATGCGATGCATGCATATAGAAGGGCTTATTCCTTTTAGATCTGAGATATTGTAGCCTAAAGCAGTTGGATATTTTCTTAAAACATGTAGAAGCTTTTCGGTTTCTATCTACCCTAAGTCTGCATTGACTATTATGGGTCGCTCGAGTTTAGTGTCTAGGAATTCATACCTTATATTTTTTGGAAGCGTCTTAAGTTCTAGGGCCGGTTTCTTTGGGCAAGGCATATGCTTAGGCTGTCATCTTGGTATTCGTCACTCCAATTTTCATCTTCAAAAGTATGAGGCCTTAGGATTTTCAGTATTTCGGAGTATGATGTTTGTTCATTCTCCATTTCTCTTATGCATTCGTCGATGACATCTAGTAGACAACATGTATCGTCTATAGTTGGTGCCTTTAAGAATTGCGTAAAAAAGAATTCGACTTTTTCCTCACCAACTTCAAAGGTTAGCTTGCCTTTCTTAACATCTATAATGGCTCCGGCAGTAGCTAGGAATGATCTTCCTAATATGATAGGGATGTTGGAATCCTCTTTTATATCCATGATTATAAAATCAGTAGGAATATAGAATTGTCTTATGCATACCAGAACGTTTTCTAATATACCTACCGGAAATTTAACAGAACAATCCGCAAGTTGTACGGACATCCTCGTAGGTCTTAGTTCTCCGATTTTGAGCCTTTCACATATGGACAAGGACATTAAGATAATACTGGTTCCTAAGTCGTATAGTGCTTTGTCTATGACAAACTTTCCGATTACACAGGGTACGGAGAAACTACCTGGTTCTTTCAGCTTAGGAGGCATATTGTTTTATATTATGGCGCTACACTCAGCAGTAAGTGTAACGGTTTCGTTATCCTCTATCTTCTTCGTGTTAGATAAGATTTCTTTGAGAAACTTAGCATATGAGGGCATTTGAGTGATAGCTTCTGTAAAGGGTATTGTGATATTCAATTATTTTAGAAGCTCTACGGATTTTTTAAATTGCCCTACACTTTTAGATTTAACAAGTCTTTGAGGATAAGGGAAAGGGGTTTATACGGTGGTGGAGGTGTATAAGGTTCTTCTTTTTCTACGGCCTCTTCGTTTTTAGCTTCCTCTTGATCATCTTCCTTCTCATTTACCTTACCAGGGTCTTGGTGCATGGATGGGTTTTGAATTCTAGGGTCGGTTGGTCCGTCTAGTTCTGTCCGACTTTGTAGTATAATAGCATTTGCATGCCCTTTAAGGTTTGGTTGCGGTTGTCCAGGAAATGTGCCTGCAGGAGCAGCAGTAGGTGCTTGTTGTTGAGCCACTTGCGATATTTGTGTTTCTAACATTTTGTTATAGGTGGCTAATGCATCTACCTTGTTTATTAACTGCTTGATTTGCTCACTAGTGTGTATGTTTTGATTTAGGAAATCCTTATTTGTTTGGGCTTGGGTAGCTATGAAGTTTTCCATCATTATTTCTAGGTTTGACTTCCTAGGAGTATTTTGAGTATTTGTGGCAGCTTTATGATATCCTGGTGGTACAGCAAGTGCTTGGTTAGGTGCATATAATGCATTATTGTTTTTGTATGAAAAGTTAGGATGGTTCTTCCAACCTGGGTTATAGGTGTTTCAGTAAGGGTTTCCTTGAGCATAGTTTACCTGGTCTGTGGAGGTTCCTGTCAAGAGTTGACATTCTGGGGCAGCATGCTCTGGAACTTCGCATATCTCATGGTTTGGTGCTACGGCAGCCACAATGGTTACGGGTGTTATGGTCAAGTTGTCTATCTTCTGAGTAAGAGCGTCTACCTTGGCGTTGACATGGTCAAGACTTCTTAATTCGTACATACCGCCTTTCGTTGGATTTTTCTCTTCAGAGGTTCTTTCACTTCCACACTGGTAATGATTCTGGGCCATACTTTTAATAAGTTGATAGGCCTCATTGTAGGGTTTATCCATCAGTGCGCCACCTGCGGTGGCATCTATAGTCAATCTTGTGTTATACAAGAGATCGTTGTAAAAGGTATGGATGATCAACCATTCTTCTAGACCGTGATGTGGACAAAGCCTCATCATGTCTTTGTATCTCTCCCAAGCTTCAAAAAGTGATTCATTATCTTTTTGTTTAAACCCGTTTATTTGGGCTCTTAGCATAGCCGTCTTACTAGGTGGGAAATATTGTGCTAAGAAAACTTTCTTCAACTCGTTCCACGTAGTGACGGAGTTGGATGGTAGAGACTGGAGCCAAGCTCTAGCTCTATCTCTTAATGAGAATGGGAAAAGACGTAGTCTTATAGCTTCAGGGTTGACACCATTTGCTTTTACTGTGTTTGCATATTGCAAAAACACTGACAAATATAGGTTCGGGTCCTCCGTGGGACTACCTGAAAATTGGTTTTGCTATACGGGTGATAACAACGAAGGTTTTAGCTCAAAATTATTAGCCTCGATGGCAAGGGAAACGATGTTATTATGTGGTTCATCCTGCGAAGGGATTGCATAGTACATAAGTGGACGGTTCTGCAATTTTTTGGCCATCTTTGGTCGAATAACTGGTTCAGGAATAGGGATATTAGGATCGGGAAGATTTAGCTTGATACGATGTTCTCGTATCAAGTCTCGTATCCGGCATTCTAACCTTAGATAACACTGAGGTTCGTCGAATGGTAGCTTTAATTTCTCGCCTTGAGAGCGAGTACATGGCATACACTCGACAAATTAGAAAGGAAAATAGAATTGTTTGCCTTAGTCTATACTGGGCAACATTGGAGTTACGATATCGACTAAATTAGTCCTGGAAACAGCGCCAAAAACTTGATCATGACTTAGTAAGTCTATGGGAATTGTGACTGCAAGTGCACAGTCGTATCGGGTAGTTTTAAAGATTATCAAACCCATAAGGACTAATAATCGAACGTATCTTTATCTAATGTTACTATGTAAATCTAAGGCTGATGATCGTTCTAAGATTGGAGGGATGAAGAGAAATCACTATAACGTAAATAGAATATTAATAAAGATATTTGATAAAGGGGATATCGGTATGTAACGCATCAAACTTTGGGGATTCGATAGATAGTTCGTGTAATCTTATTGGTCAAAATATTCTTCAGTAGAAATTATTTATCAAAAGGACTTAGTCTCACACTCTCGTTTTATTGACTCTGGCCATACTCTCAAACCAGAATGATTGGCTCTCGCGGTCTCATTTTGAATTTAAAAGTAACTTTTGAATATGAATAAAGTCTAATTAATCCTAAAGCGCTCTCGCTGTGTTTAGGATTAATGCCTAGTTTCAGCTATCTGGTTAAAATCTCAAACTCTCGTTCTTATTGACTGTAACCTTTGTTTGTTTTGTACTCTCGTACGAAAAACAGTTTTGAATAAAACAAGAAACTAAAACTGAAAAAGTAAGTTTTTATAAAAGCCAACACCAGTTATTTACGAATCCCGTCGTTTCGATGGTCTTTACATACTGATACCTAAAGGCTTAGTCGGATATGGATCCGGTAACAGACATTGTATTCAGACAATTAGGCATATAATAAGGCATAAGTAATTAAAATGGCAATTAAAATATAACCTGGAATATAAATCGAGAACTTGAACTTAATCCTAATTCTTCAAGTTAAATAATGCCGGCAAGCTTTGGCAATCGAGTCCACTGTTACAATCAAATTCAAAGGTGTAAACAATAAGTTGCAATAGTCCCCAATATGGAGAATCTATTGCTTTTACAAAGTAAGAAACTGCCTAAGAAAACTAACCAAAAAATTCTGAATGAAAAAGTGCACACCGTGAGAGAAAACCGACCCTCCTTTATATACTTCCACTCTCCCTAATTGTAGCATCCGTTGGTTGAAAAGGTAAGTGAAAGTCATGGCTAAAAATGTGGAGGTCGTGGCTAAAAAGGTGGAGAGAAATAAGGGAGACCGGGTTGATGGCGTCTTCCATAACCCTAATATGGTCTCCATGGCGAGTGCCACCTCATTCTTCCTTGCTTTGTGGTGGGCGGCACCACTCCCTTTAGGTCATGTGGCGGGCGCAACACATCCATGTGGTGGGCGCCACATGCCCATTTGGTTTGGTGGGCCCATGCTCTCTATTTTTCTCCATTTTCTTCTCTTTTTCTTTCCTTTTTGCTATTTTCCACTTTGCTCGCTTATACGTCTTTTATTCGATAAATACCTGCAATAAACATAAAATACTGCGTAATAATAAGTGTTAATCAAGTAAAAAGAAATGCATATGAAGCCAAATATACGATACTTTTTCGCGTTATCATTACTTATCACGATTGAGTTGGACTTATAGTTGAGTGTTTTCCAACTCAAGTTCTTTGATTTGATAGGTAAGCTTGTCCATATCCTCTTGTAGGATAGGCTTGGGCTCGGGCATCAATGGGAATGAAGAAGGGTCAAACAGGAACGACATCTTAACAACCCTAGCCCTTTATTTTCCCCACACATAGTAGGGTTCCTTGGATAGGATGTTTTTCTTACCCCATTCTTGGTCAATACATACTATGTTTGTCCAAGATTTTCGCACTCTCTTCACATTTGACGATGAAAGGAATGAAGTATCTTTCCTCAGAAGGACTCAATATGGTGTACCCCAATTGTCTTTTGAGTATAGCAGGGTTGTAGTTTATGTAACCTTGTGTTCCTATTAAGGGTATGTTTGGGAACCCTCTGCGTCTTGCAATGACGTCTTTCCTATCCCATTCTCTCTTGTACCATAAAATTGAGCTGGCAAAGAGAGATGCGAACTTCTAAGGCCATGTCAGATTGCTTTGACATAGGTGTAATAGAGGAACATGACAAAGGAAAGTACATCCCTTCTTCTTATGCCTAAATTGAAAGGTATGATAGAAGTAGACAAGTAGGAAAGGCACCAGATTCTTTGTTAGAAATAATTCAACTGCCAAGTAATCCACAAACTTGGCAACATTTGGGAAGAGAACAATTCCGTGAATCATGAGTGCCAAGGTTGCACTACAGAAGTCGAGTCTTTCTTCTTTTAACATTTCCCAAGTGTAGTGGGGTTTTTGTTACTTTTAGGTTTATTGACTAAACCAAAAGTCAACATACAATTCGAGTCGCCACCACACTTTTATTTGTCCAAAGAAAAGGCTAAAAAGAGAACAAAAGCCAAGTAAGAAGTTTTTCAAATCAAAAACTAATAAAAATGTGAGAGATCTAGGTAAGGGGGTTGGTTATGAAATGGGAAGGTTTTACACACCCAAAACATCCTTAGTACTAAGGGAACCCTTTTTGCAAATATGTGTTGTAGGTTGGTATTTGAGAAAAGATTTGTGCAAAAGATTGGAGGGATGAGAAGAGAATAGATTATATTTTCAAATTTTGTTGTTTGAATGGATGAACCCATTGCCTACGTACCATCACAAAGGAGGATCAAAACCTCGTAGTTCGGGGTAAAAAATTTCAAAGATTGGTGAATTGATTTTAATCAAGAGCCTTAAGGTATTTTGTTATCAAAGGGAGAAAACTCAACCTAAACCAACAATCCACCATGTGAGGAAGGCTTCAACATGCTAGTGAGGGGTTAACCCTATAATAAGCATGTAAGGCTTATAATCCAACACTAAGGATGAGGTGAGATTTACATCAACCACTATGATAACTCAAACCTATGACTAATGTTTTTGAAAAGATTTTAACAAAGTGGCCATTTGGAACCAGAAAACAACTTGAAATGGGTTATATTTACAAGTTAGGTTTATTTAGAAAATGAGGTCAAAGTTGGATTAAAGTTTATTTACAATGAGTATTTATGAAAATGGTTTTGAAAAGTCAAAGGCCTAAGGCCTAGGTTTCTAATTTGAAATAAAGTCAAAGTTTTGAAAATGATTTTTGGCTTGGTTAGAGTAGGGAGAAGAGAGAAGGCCTATTCCTAAAGCATACAAAGATAAGAGGGGAAAGATAACCCTTGGAGTTCCTTTTCTTGGAGTCATAGAGATGACTCAAGATGCTCCTTTCCTTTGGACTTAGCACACAAACAAGCAATCAATAATTTGAATTCAAGCTCCTAGGATCTCCATTTTGCTTGGCTCTTAACTTGGCTACTCATGACAATGGTCCTCTTTTAACAATCTTAAGATGGGATCCCTATCACACAAAAGCAAACATCAAAAAGCTCACAACACAATAAAGGGAATGGACAAAGAATAAGTTTGAGGAGGAGTCCTTTGAAGTCAACTTTGAAATTTAGCATTCTAAAGACATGAGGCCTAGTTGCTCTTCAACCAAATTTTGCATTCTAAAGGCATGAGGCCTAGTTACTCTTGAACTCCTTTAAGCATGGGTAAGTCCTAATTCTAAGTCCTTTCTTCTTTTGCATTTTGGGTTCAAATCAAAACAAACACAAACAAAACAAGATAGCAATATATTTATATACAATAATGGGCTCAACTGAGCAAAAGAAAAATGACATAAACATAAAATATGAGCTCAAGTGAGCAAAGATGAAAATCAAGATGAATAATGAGCAAGAAATAAATGACATTAAAAGTAAATGGAAAAAATTTAAAAGCTCAAATTAAAGTTAGTAGTTAATAGAGTTATGTTAGCTTGTCATGAGACAATGTAGCGCTATGTTAAGCAATCGTAAGTGGACTAATGTAGTAGTCACACCTATATGAGGCCGGTCAATAAGAATATAGGCAAAGAACACAAGTTAGCGATCATGACTAGTAAGCCAAGCTCCATAAACTTGACATCAAATAACTCACTTGATCATGGATCAAGTTGAGTTTGGTTTGGATCAAAGAAGATTAAACTTCTATTTGTCAAGACCAACCTCAAGACTTTAACTCATTGGCTATTGAGGGAAAGAAAGGGATGAAGATGAAAGGGAAGGGGTAAGAAGTCAACAAACAATCCCAATTGATCAAGGGATAACTCATCCTTGATCAAATTCATTCATCTTTCTAAGTGTTGATCCTTAAGGATTTTCAAACTACAAGATTCAATGAATTTGATCAAATTTGAATCAATTCAACCTCAATCAATACCAAAACAGAAGAGAAATGAATATAGCAAGTCAAGAAGTCTACATTATTTTTTTGGTATTTTTTGAATTAAAAGAAAATACTAATAAAAAATAAGCAAATAAAATTGAACCTCAAATTCAAATCAAATCAACTTCAAAAAGTCCAATTAAATTCTCATAGGTTCAACATAGTCAAACAAGCTTTGACTAATTTTCTCACCAATTTTTGAAACCAGAAAGCAATTAAAATCAATTAAAAAACAACCAAAAATAGCATAATACGAATTAAAATCTCAAATAATCTCAAAACAAACAAGAAATTGTTGAGACTATTTTTCATTGACTTATCATGATCCATAGATGATATGAAAATATTTTTGTATTTTTTAAAAGTCAGAAAGTATTTTAAAATGAGTTAAAATCAATATAAACCAAGTAATTCTTAAAAATTATCAAATTAAGTCACAAAAATGATTAAAAATCATAATATGAAACTAGATTTTTCAAGAAAAAATTTAGAGTTTGTCCTATATTTTTCTGACATTAAATGAAATTTTAATGAATTTTTGAAAATGAAGTGAATTAACAGAAAATAAAAAGAAAAATGAAATAAGCGAAAAATGCACAGCCATCTGATCCACATTCATTAATTGATGTGGCACAAGGCACGACTTAGATCTGATGACACACGGTGCACTCAAGTCAAACGCGTCACATGGAGAATTAAATGAAGTATTTAAAACGGATGCACACGATTAGATCATGGAATGGAGATCCAAGGGCCCTGGAGTAACACACGTGGTGGTGGTGGTGGAAACCACCGCCTTCTCCGGCCAGACACGCAAACTCCGACCAAAGTTGCAGAGAAGTGAACCTTAATGAAAATGAAAAACAAGGCCATGGAAACAAAGCTCTTGTGATGTAGATCATCATTGTACCATTGGATTTCCTTCATGCTTCCTATATTGAGAGAAAGATGAAGGAGAAAATCATGGTGTCCACACGGATTATTCATGAAATGGAAAATTGAATGCATCAAAGTCTTTCCTCAAGTATGAGGACTTCAGAGAACCACAGAAACACAAGCAAACTACATTGAATTAAGAGTTTCAGATCCAAAAAGTTTGAGTTGATACCTTCAAATTGATGAACTTCTGGCCACGAATTCTCCAAGATTCTTGCTCCTTCTTGATCTATGAATGTAATGGAAGTGATTGGCTAAGGAATCTGGCTTTAAAATCCAGCTAATGATGTTGAATTTCAAGCTAGAAAATATGAAAAAATTATGAGTGATTCCTTTGGTGAGGGTTATGGTTTCAGTGCAGCAGCATATGGAGTCTCCAAAAGGTTGTTGAATGAAGCTCATGAGGTGTTTATTTATAGCTGAATGTGGTTGATCACACACTTTGCTCATGTGCATGGAATTTGAATTTTGATGTGCATGGGCCTTTGTGGGCATGTGAAAGGCCCATGGATGGCTGAAGCTACTTGCTGATTTCACATGAAATGCATTTGGACATGCACATGAAGTGGGAAATGCTTGCATACCAAGTTATAACATAAAAATACCAAAATGCACATAAATGAAAAGAATTCCGAAACTCACAAATGGTGGACCCCAAGGACTATTGTGATTAATGGTTGGAAAGCTATTGAAATAAGGAACAAAAGTCATGTTAGGAAAAAAAATCATTTGACATGTGAAAATTGATCAAAACTAGCTAGGAAAATTCAAGTACAAAACATGTTCAAATCATTTTGAAAAAGTTCACGAAAAGTAAGCTTAATCAAACCCCTCTGTCTTTATGATACAAGCTTTAAATGAAAAATCTCCAACATCAAAGTTGTATATATTTTCAAGGTAGCCGATTTAGACTCAAAGTTTGCATCATTTGGATTTTCTATGACAAAGTTATGGGCATTTGAAGTTGGGTACTTTTTCAAATTCAATGAATTAGGTTCAAGATGACCTATAATGTTTTTCATCATCACATGTATTTCTGTTAGGATTATGAAATTTTGTCCAACATAAAAGTTTAAGTAGACATCTCAAGCTTTCCAATACCTTTGGTCTCACCTCAAAATCATAAAAATTAAGGAAGTTATACCCTTGTTAAGTTGACCCAAAATTAGGGCTTCAGTCAAAATGACCTATAATGTTTTGAAATGAATGATGACCTTACAAGCTTTAAATGGATTTTGGATGAACATGAAAGTTGTTCATATGATTTGTAGGAACATTGTTTCTCTTGGGGTCATCTTCATTTGATAAATAATCAAAAGTTATATCTCATTGATCCTCAACTTAGTCAGATGACTTGACTGGTCAACTTTTCAAGGCCAAACTTCCAATATTGATGAATAAATGATTTAGAGGCCTCAAATACGCTCATATATGCATAAAATGATGAATAAAATAACTTCCCTTGGTTAAATTTGATCAGAGGTTGAGATTGCTTCATGGGTAAGGCACAGTCAAAGCACAATGAAATTAGGGTTTCCTTGGGAAATAGTCTTCAAGCCCATTGGGTTATCTTGATCAAATTGGAAAATTGAGATACTTGGGAGACATATATGATGATTAGGAACTTTGTGGACCATTGTCATGCTTTTTCTCATCTTCATCTAGCCATTTCATTGGGCTTATGAGCCTCCTAGGAGCATTGTGGAGCACATGATCACTTGAGCTTCAAAACAAAAAGAGTTAGTGACATATTTTTGTGCTTTTGGTTAGTAATAAAATAAGAAATGCAATAATGTAAAATACAAGCATGCTTGGTGATCTCAAAACAATCAAACAAGTCCCAACCCTAAGGTTAAGGAGCCAAACATGCTATGATCCTTGAGGCAATGCACTTGTGCAATGACATGATGCCATGAGGGATCTTAGGGTCAAAATTAGGTTCTTACAAATACCCCTATTTAAGGTCGTTCTAGCCGGAGATATGAAGGTTAAAATCTTTATCTCGACGAGATAGAATGAGCTTAAATAATAACAAAAAGACGAATTTTGGGCCCTAAGAGACCTCATGATGCAAATGTATGCATGCAAAATAAAAATCTTCATGGTGAATAATTGCCACAAAGGAAAAGAAATCGGGAGAAACTGAAGATCCATAGGAGTAACATACTCACTAGGGAGACAAAGACTCTGGGGGAAATACGGTAAAAATGCGTGAGTAGGTCACGACTTGAAAACTTTCTGGGAGACACGAAGGGATTCCACGAAAATGAATCGATGGAAAGACTCGAGCTGACGCAAAGATGCATGTATTGGGGAATATGTCAATACAACAAAACTATCCATAAAGGATACATCGGATAAGATCAGGACTCAGACGGGGGCATCCCCAAAGGGCCCAACTGAGGAAGAAACGAGATATTACCAGTTACTGGGTAATAAACTCAAAGAGAGACATGTTATCGAAACACCGGTTACTAGGTGAGAGAACAACATGCTCAGGGAGAAAGAATATCTAAGACCGGTATAAGGGTGAAAGATATCAATCATCTGAAACATCTGAGGAGGACCCAAAAGGCACATCTCAACTCAGGAAAATCTGACTCCACAGGGGACAAAAAGTCATAATAGGGAGCAGAAGGAAGGAACACCAGGGATACCGATTACTGGGCATATAATAGGTGACCAACCAGGCGTGAATTGGGAACATATCCAAGACACTCATCATCTGAAATGAGGGTTGACAAAGCAAACTCGACTTACAGGATGGACATTAGATTCCGCAAGGAAATACTCAACTGGGGAAGAAAAAGACTTCGAATGGAAAGCGCATGAGACATACTATCTACTACCGTTATATGGGTAAAACGTAGATAACATACTCGCATGGAAGATTATCCACAACCGGTTACTGGGTTAATAAAGGATAGATCGACCAAAAAGAAAGGACATCGGGATACCGGTTACTGGGTATAAAATGATGACCAATCAGGAGGAGAAACAATCATCACCAAACAAGGATAAATGAAAGATGACTCGCCTGGGATAAATTGCCTGACAAAAGAAATTATCCAAGAGATATATCACCGGTTAATGGGTGGTATACTCAAAAACGAAGGAATATCAATACTGATACTAGGTAAAGACAACCACCAAAGAGGGGATTACATCTACCGGTTACTGGGTAGAAAACCATAGAAAATAGGACTTACAACTACCGGTTACTGGGTAGAAGGCCACAAAATCCACTGGGGAAAGGATGAACAATTACTGGTTACTGAGCAATTGAACAACTGATCCACAGGGAACTTCAGGGGATAACAAGAAAGGAATCAGTCCAGGAACAAACTAGAAAGACACAATCAAACAAGACTCAACCCGATGAGGATATATCTCAGGGGAGTAATTCCATCCCGATACACAACTGGGGAGGAAACTGAAACAATACTCATCCATGAGGACATAACTCAGTGGGGGAGAAAGAAGAAAAGATAGACACTTTCTTCCTATGGGGCTGACTCTATATGGAGATATCAGACACAAACATCTTCTTGGGGAAGAACATTTCACCAATAGCAGGAGATAACAAGCAAAGATATATGGCAAAGAATGCAATCATGAATATCTGAATGCTATGATTATGCATGTATATGCATGATTTGTGTATGATTAATGCTGGAAAACAGACATATCTAACACAAACAAGTCGAAGAATCACGAACAGACACTCGGCAAACACATCGATAAGAAGGGCAAAGCCTACTGGAGAACTCAGCTAGGGAATAACCCAAAGAAGGATGAAAATAAATCATCGGGGATATCAAACCCTATCCCAAAGCTACACTCCCAGATGATACAAAGAAGATGTATTCAGGAGCAACGAAAGAAGATGATCAAACAGAGGACTCAACTCTGATGGGGATTATCTCTAGAACAAGGGGAGACTTTAACCACAACTGAGAATAGGAAAAGTCAAGGATTCCAACTGTAGGATGCAACACTCTGCATAGGAGAAGTCTCCCCAGAGCAAACAATCCTGACATAAGGAATATGCAGAAAATCTACTAGGGAAGCTTATCAAGGAATGATGTGGATCTCCGTGGGGAACAACCACCAATCAGATGTACATCAATCAAAACACTCCCTTCTATCTGCTGGAGAGGAAACTCTGCAAAATGGAATCATAGCATTTGCTCCATTGGGGAAGGAAATAAACATCTTCACCACCAGCTCTTAATACTAGAAGAAATCTTCAAACTCGGAGGAGATACAAACATCAAACTCTGATTTGGCAACCCTACTGGGGACAAGCTGCAAATGCTCTCGAGGGAACTACCCTGGCTGGGGAAATTGGAAATGAATCCTTCATCAACAAGCGACATACCGGGGATACCTCTTTTCAAAATAAATGAAAAGGGAAACAAGCCCTTCATCAACTGTACTATGCAATTTCCTGCTGAGGAGATAACTATCTGGAAAGACAACTCTACAGGGAACACATGCTTACTCCGCTGGAGATTCTTACTCATGCTGGGAAAAGACACACTTCCTCATGAGTAGACAGTCAGGATAGTGAGATAAGGGATATTCTCAACTTAAAGCATAACAACTTTTATCAATCTATAAGGGATTTTAGGTCAGTCCACACCAGGGATGACAACCATACGAAAGATAAAACACAAATGCCAGGGCCTGATATAGATGGATACACGTCTCTAAAAGATCGAGGCAACAGAACGGAACAGAAGGGATCATTTACAGATCAACCACATACCAATCATGGATTGTTAAAACTCCGCAGGAGAAACAAGTATGTATACACAAACAAAACTACCGGGAATGCATTGGATGAACATCCAACTAGGGGAAGGCAAATCGATAAGACAAATCAACCCACTGCCATTAAGGAGAACTTCTCGTACTGGACTCTTTAGGAAGCTGATGATGTATTATTCTTTCTGCGCTCGCTGGGGAGACAACTTGAATACTGATGAAGAGGATATAAGAATTCCAGAATATGAACAAACGTCTTACCCTTTGGTGATCATACGATCCTTGGGAAAGCACTGAGGACATTCCACTTATCCTTTCAGTCATTGTGAATGTTCACTTTGTTTAAAACAATTTATTTATGAAAACTTTATTTGTTTTAAACAATGATATTCATGAGTTAAAACATGCAAACGTTTGTTAAACAGAAACAAATAAGAGTGCAAAGAATTGGATAAAGGCTCAAATTTATTTAAGAGAATGGTAGTCCGCAAATGGCGAGACTCCATGGATCTTTACAAATTTGAAATTGGTGATATACATGGAAAAGGGCTACATTGAACATAATGACCGTTTTTCCACCAACTATGAATCCATTGTATTCAAAACTTCAGTTGATGATGATTGAGCGAGAATCCTTGATAGACGATAGTTGTAGAACAAAGTCTTGTCAGGATGTAGTTACTTGCCAAATCCCTAATTTTTGCCTAGATTGCCCCAGGCTGAGGTACTCAATCTAGCGGGATATATATTCATCATTTTTTTCCATGTCTCTAATTTTTTCCTGGACAACCCTTTCAGGTTTTCAATCCACCGAGACGCTCATTTTTGCCTAAGTCGCCCTTTCGGGTTTTCAACTTAGCGAGCTATTCTGTTTTTATTTTTAGGCGAAGTATTTCTTGACTGCATTTGAATTCACAGGACGAGTGAAATCCTCCCCATCCATAGTTGTGAGAAACAAAGCACCGCCTGAAAAGGCTCTCTTAACAACGTATGGACCTTCATAGTTTGGGGTCCACTTGCCCCTGGAATCAGGCGCGAAAGACAAGACTTTCTTGAGCACGAGGTCACCTTCTCGGAACACACGAGGCTTGACCTTCTTATCAAAGGTTTTCTTCATTCTTTGTTGATATAACTGACCATGGCACATGGCAGTTAATCTCTTCTCTTCAATCAAATTCAGGCTGTCATAAAGATTCTGAACCCATTTAGCCTTAGTCAACTTGGCTTCCATCAAGACTCTTATTGAAAGGATCTCGACCTCTACGGGGAGCACAACCTTCATGCCATATACGAGAGAGAAAGGGGTTGCCCCTGTTGAAGTGTGAATGGATGTACGATAGCCATGCAAAGCAAATGGCAGCATCTCATGCCAATCTTTGTACATAACAACCATCTTCTGAATAATCTTCTTGATGTTCTTGTTAGCAGCTTCAACAGCCCCATTCATCTTGGGTCTATAGGGAGAAGAATTATGATGTGCAATCTTGAACTCGCTACACAACTCTTTCATCATCTTATTGTTCAAGTTAGATCCATTATCAGTAATGATCTTGTCTGGCACACCATATCGGCATATGAGTTGGTTCTTGATAAACCTCACAACCACCTGCCTGGTCACATTTGCATACGATGCCGCTTCAACCCACTTGGTGAAGTAATCAATGGCTACGAGAATAAAACAGTGACCGTTTGACTCCTTAGGCTCAACCATGCCAATCATGTCAACTCCCCACATGGAGAAAGGCCATGGTGAGGAAATAACATTCAGAAGTGTCGGGGGAACATGAATCTTATCCACATAAATCTGACACTTGTGGCATTTCTTCACAAACTTGTAGCAGTCGGATTCCATTGTCAGCCAATAGTAGCCTGCTCTCAACATCTTTTTTGCCATGGCATGTCCATTGGAATGAGTACCAAATGAACCCTCATGGACTTCAGTCATCAACAGGTCTTCTTCGTGTCTATCCACGCATCTGAGCAGAACCATGTCAAAATTCCTCTTGTAAAGCACATCACCATTAAGGTAGAAACTGCCAGATAATCTCCTCAAAGTCTTCTTATCTTTAACAGATGCCCCAGGCGGGTAAGTCTGACTTTGGAGAAAACACTTGATATCATAATACCACGGCTTATCATCTTTTACCTCCTCAACTGCAAACACGTGAGCTGGTCTATCCAAGCGCATCACGGTAATATTAGGGACTTCATTCCAATAATTGACAGCAATCATTGAAGCAAGCGTAGAGAGAGCATCCTCCATCTGATTCTCATCTCGAGGAATATGATGGAAGTCAACTTTAGTAAAGAAAGTCGAAATCCTCCTCGCATAATCTCTATATGGGGATGAGGCCAGGATGATTCGTCTCCCATTCACCCTTAATCTGATTAACAACAAGGGCCGAATCGCCATAAACATCAAGATGTTTGATCCTAAGATCAACACATTCTTCCAAACCCATAATACAAGCCTCATACTCCGCCATATTATTCGTGCATTTGAAAGTTAGTCTTGCTGTAAAAGAAAAATGTGTTCCTTGAGGAGTAATAATCACTGCTCTAATACCATTTCCATACTGATTGACAGTGCCATCGAACACCATACCCCATCGGGAACCAGGCTCTAGCCCTTCCTCAAGCAAGGGTTCATCACAATCTTTCATTTTCAAATACAGAATCTCCTCATCAAGGAAGTCGTATTGCACAGAC
The DNA here is from genome assembly GCF_024323335.1 of Lathyrus oleraceus. NCBI lineage: Eukaryota > Viridiplantae > Streptophyta > Magnoliopsida > Fabales > Fabaceae > Lathyrus > Lathyrus oleraceus. The sequence goes on from NC_066580.1 coordinate 111,997,051, forward strand.
TGGTAATCTTCAATTGGTTGATGTGCCAAATGGTCAGCTAAGATACTACCTTTAATAGCTTTTTGAGCTCGATACTCAATATCATACTCAGATAACAACATCTGCCAACGGGAAATTCTCCTAGTTAAAGCAGGCTTCTCAAAGATATACTTGATCGGATCCATTTTGGATATCAACCAAGTTGTATGATTCAACATATACTGGCGTAAACGCTTAGCAGCCCAAGCCAAAGCACATCATGTCTTCTCAAGCATTGAGTATCGAGACTCACAGTTGGTGAACTTCTTACTAAAGTAGTAGATTGCATATTATCTCTTTCCTGATTCATCTTGCTGGCCAAGGACACAACCCATGGAATCATCAAGCACAATCAAGTACATAATCAACGGTCTCCCTTTAACAGGCGGAGACAGAATCGGAGGTTTGAACAAATACTCTTTGATACTGTCAAAGGCATTTTGGCAATCCTTGGTCCAATCATGACGCTGATCTTTCCGGAGAAGCTTGAATATAGGCGCACATGTGGCAGTCATGTGGGACATAAATCTTAAAATGTAATTCAAGCGGCCAAGAAAACCTCGGACTTGCTTCTCAGTTTTGGGCGCAGGCATCTCTTGTATTGCTTTAACCTTGGCAGGATCAACTTCAATACCTCTCTCGCTGACAATAAAGCCCAATAACTTGTCGGAGCGGACTCCAAATGTACACTTGTTCAGATTCAAGCAGATTTTGTACTTCCTCAAACGCTGGAAAAGCTTCAACAAGTGTTCTACATGTTCAACTTCCGTTTTCGACTTTGCAATCATATCATCGACATACACCTCGATCTCCTTGTGCATCATGTCATGAAATAAGGTAGTCATAACACGTTGATACTTGGCTCCGGCGTTCTTCAAACCGAAGGGCATCACTCGATAACAGAATGTTCCCTAAGGTGTGATGAATGTTGTCTTCTCCATATCCTCGGGTGCCATTTTAATCTGATTATAACCGGAAAATTCGTCGATAAATGAAAAGACATTGAATTTAGCTGTATTGTCTACCAACACATCAATGTGGGGTAGAGGAAAATCATCTTTTGGGCTAGCTTTATTCAAGTCACGATAATCCACACACATTCGGACTTTTCCGTCTTTCTTAGGCACATGCACAATATTGGCCACCCATTGAGGATATGTAGAAGTCACCAGAAACCCCGCATCAATTTGCTTCTGAACTTCTTCTTTAATCTTCACTGCCATATCAGGATGAGTTCTTCTGAGCTTTTGCTTCACAGGCACACACTCAGGCTTCAACGGCAAGAAATGCTGCACGATATCAGTATCTAGACCAGGCATGTTTTCATACGACCAGGAAAAGACGTCGACATATTCTCGTAGCAACTCAATCAACCTCTTCTTAACATACTCTTCAAGGAGTGCCCCAATCTTTACTTCACGAATGCAATCTTCAGACCCTAAGTTAACTGTTTCCAGATTCTCAAGATGTGGCTGAATGATCTTCTCCTCGTGCTCAAGCAGACGGGTAATCTCATCAGGAATCTCTTCAACATCATTTTCTTCTGCCTCAAATACAGGGAACTCAAAGTTGGGAGATGGTGTTGAATCATTATGTGCAATGGGTTTGATCAACCTGCATAATGATTTTGAGTATAAAAGAGATTTTAGAATTCAAACAAGGCAAATCATTTTGCAGATGAAAAAGATTGATTTTATTCTCTTTTTAGGGTTTGATGGTGATCACCAATTTCATGCGAAAAACAAAAATGAAAAATAATTTGAGAAAACAAACATTTAACATGCGATTATGGAATGAATATCATTGTATTAATCAATTATGCCAACAATGTCTTCACTTCTCCTTTTGGCATGGGAGAAGGGTTTTTAAACAAAATGAACATATTACGTTGACTTATGGATAATTGTTGGAACATCAACAGCGACCCAATTATTGCAGATTCTACCAAGTATGACGAAGTTGCTGAGGTCTTCCTCTTCATCTTCTTCACTGATGGCAGCAGCTTCTTGATCTCCATCAGTGTGGATGAAACCTTCACTCTAAAACAACCCAAGATCATTAGAAACACCGGAAGAATACCCTATACCAGCCTAGGATTTATTATCTTCCATCTTTATCATTTTCCCCAAACCATTAGTTGCACGATGCTCGATGGCCAACTTCGCGTCATTGTAGGAGACAAATGAAGAAAGTCATTTCCTAGAAGGCTCAACATTAGACAAGGCTTGGAACGGAGTTCCAACCTCATTCTCGACATCGATGTAGGAAAAGGAAGATAAATGGCTGAGCAAGAGAGCCTTCTCTCCCCCTATCACCACCAACTTCTTGTCTTGACGAACTTCAACTTTTGGTGTAGGGTGGATGTCATGACACCTACCTTGTGAATCCATGGTCTACCAAGCAAATAGCTGTATGACGGATGTATGTCCATGACTTGGAAAGTGAACTGGAAATCACTAGGTCCAATTTTGATCGGGAGGCCTAATTCACCGATCACGGTCTTGCGCGATCCATCAAAAGCTTTTACTACCACTCCACTCTGCCTCATGGGAGGCCCCTGATATGAAAGTTTGGCGAGAGTGGACTTTGGCAATACATAAGTGATGACCCTGTGTCCACCAACACATTGGACAGGGCATCGTCTTTACAATTCATAGAGATATGTAAGGCCAAATTGTGGTCTTTTCCCTCCTCGGGAAGATCAGCATCGCAGAAGCTCAAATTGTTGCAGGCAGTTATATTTGTAACAATGCTATCAAACTGTTCAATTGTGACATCGTGATCCACATATTCCACGCCCAACACCCTTTGCAACGCTTCGCGGTGTGGCTCTGAATTCATTAACAAAGATAGGACAGATATCTTTGATGGAGTTTGAAGCAACTGCTCCACAATGTTGTACTCGCTCCTCTTGATGAGCCTCAGCATCTCATCACCATCCTATCTCAACATGTCAGACTGCCCAACCAGGATAGGAGCATTATCAACTTTGACAATAATAGGGTCAACACCCTTCACAACAGGATTTGAAGAAGAAGTCCCCACGGGACCGGCAGGACTGACAACATCTCTCTTCACGACGTCTTTATGGGATTTTGACTGAGCCGAGAAAACACGACCACTACCGGTTACTCCATTAACATCGGATATGCTTACAACAGAGGTTGAGGGAAACGACACCTCATTCTCATCTTCCAGCATAACAGCATTGTAACGGTACGGAACCGCTTTGTCTGATACATACGGGACAGGGCCCGCTGGCTTAATCACAAGAGTTGGCACCACCTTCTTCTTGCTGCCATCATACTTAATGACAACATGATCAGGAATATTGAACACGGGAGTGATAACATCAACTTCATCCTCATTACGATTTTGAAGTATCTCAATCATCCCTTGGTCTAGCATCTCTTGGATGCCCCTTCTTATCTCGCGGCATCCTCTTTCATTGACAATGCACATATGGCATCTATCATGATCATGCTCATAGTGATTGTGCTCACATAACAGCTTATGCATCTCTACCAGGGACTGCCTTATGTCATTCATATAAAGGACCTTATATTTGCCAGGGCAACCCTAGACCATGTTGATATCTGCCTTCCCATGCTCGGGTAATGGGTTCTTCTTGACATTCGGGCCTACATCTTCAAAGAATAGTATCCCACTTCTCACAAGGTCTTGCACCTTGGTCTTCAACGGAAAACAATTCTCCACATCATGTCCGGGAGCACCGGAATGATACACACAATGAAGTTCAGGCTTGTACCACCATTGAGGATTGGCTGGCACATCAGGAGGATCACGTGGAGTTATCAACCTCCTATCGATCAAGGAAGGATACAATTCAACATAGGTCATAGGAATTGGATCAAAGGTCACCCTCTTCCTCTTATAATTGTCGGTGTTGTTGTTGTTATTGTTGCGAGGCTGGTAGGCCTGTTGTTGTTGACGAGATTGTTGTTGTGGTTGTTGAGCTTCTCTGAAAGCAGGTGCTATATGAGCCACCTGGTGTTGGTTGCAACGGGTCGAACTTCCTTCCTCATCATAGAGGGTCTTCTCTTATTATGGGAAGAACATCATGAGTCTCCCCTTCCTTCTTCCTGGAAAATCCTCCATACTTCTTTGCCGAAGAATCATCACGGGATAGACGCCCTTCACGGACTCCCTCTTCTAGCCTCATCCCCATATTTACCATTTCGGTAAAGTCCGAGGGAGCACTAGCAATCATGCACTCATAGTAGAAAGAGCTCTAAGTCTTCAAGAAGATCTTTGTCATCTCCTTCTCCTCCAAGGGTGGCACTATCTGAGCTGCCAATTCTCTCCACCTCTGGGCGTATTCCTTGAAGGTGTCTTTATCTTTTTGGGACATCACCCTCAACTGATCTCTGTCTAGAGCCATATCCACATTGTACTTGTACTGTTTCACAAAAGCCTCTCTTAGATATTGAAAGTGCGGATGCTTGTAGTTTCTAGCCCCATATACCAACAGAGCATAACACCTGTCAGGCTATCCTGGAAGTAGTGAATCAGTAGTTGATCATTATCTGTCTGGGTCGACATCTTATGGGCATACATCACAAGATGACTGAGTGGACACAAGTTTCCCTTATACTTCTCAAAGTCAGGCACTTTGAATTTGACTGGGATTTTCACGTTGGGCACTAAGCACAGTTCAGCAGCATTCTTCCCAAACAGATCTTTGCCTCTCAGCATTTTCAGTTCCTTGCGCAGCTCAAGGAATTGGTCCTTCATTTCATCCATCTTTTCATAAACTTTCGGGCCTTCAGATGGCTCGGAGTGGTAGATGGTATCTTCAACACGTGGAAAAGTGTGCACAACGGGAGGTGGCACAGACATGACCGGGCTAGATGCCGGCATAGAAGTAAAAGTGGGAGCGAAGCCCTCTGGTACAAAATTGGGTGGAATTCCCCAAGGGAATCCAGCAGGTAGATTCGGAGCGAAGTGGGCGCTGGCAGCAGGCACTGTTGAGGTAACCACTTCAGAAATGATTGTCCTTGCGGGAGGAGTTCCAGGAGTTGGAGAAGCTTGGCTTTGAGCAGCAAGAACTGACTCCATCATGGCAGTCAGTCGGACAATCTCCTCTTTCAGATCTCGGTTCTCTTGCTCAAGGTGTTCCATGATCTTCGAATGATTGGCTCGGGTGTTGTACCGGTGCGTCAGCTTATCTTTGAAATAAATGAAGAGAAAAGAGTTAGACCACTGTATCAAGAGCTCGGAACCAAAACCTACTTATGCATATGATGCATGCAATGCTCGTGCATATGATTTGTTTTTAATCGGAGGAACTTTATAAGGATCTATTTGCAAATGTTTTGAAAATATTGAACTTTTTAAGACATATGTGGAATACTCATAGCAATATAATATTGGGAAACTTTTTACACCAAGGAAGTAGTACGATCTCGGTAACCAAATACAATACAAGAGAAAATGAGAATAAACATCCTATGGAGCCCTAGAAGCAGTCGTCTAAGGCCTTTAAGATCGGAAGATACGTCGCACGAAGCCTCTTCACCTCTCTCTCATAAGCTGCTTCCATGTCGGCCTTCTCCTTGGCGAGCTGATCATATCTCTTCTTCTAAAACCTAGACGAGTGAGGCAGGAGAGAAGTAACCACATCATCGGGCTCATCAATAACCTGATGCTCTAGAAACTCTATCATTGCATCCTTATCCTTGAGTTGTTGAAGAAGCTCCTCACGCTCACGATCCTAAGCACACGAACTGTCTTCGTCTCTCAACTCCTCTACTCCTTGATTAGGGAGGGTTGAAGGCCCAACCATAATCATAAGGGTAGGTCTCGGATATTCATACGGCATGCGGTACTCGAGGGCTCTCTTCCTTACCCAAGAGGTGTAAGGCTCCAAAGCAACACAATTCCTCGGACCAAGCTCATTCCTCCCTTTCCTATGAACCTTGCGCCAGGCGCGGACCATGCTGACGGCGAGCCAAAGCAAGGTTGTAGTTAATTCCACCACATGTACCAAGAAGAGGTACATTGGATAACTCACCACAAGAATCAATAATCTTAACGCCATCATAAACACGATTATACCAAGAGATATCATCATTAGTGAGAGACATCAGTCTCATGGACCACCGTAGACATCCCTTGTTCTCCTTGAAGGCAAGCGTCTGAGGCAAGTGCGAAACAAACCACTTGTACAACAGAGGCAGACATCATACAATGGAACCACCACCCTTTGCATTCCTCATATGCAAAGAGAAATAAGTGTCACCCAACAGAGTTGGCACGGGATTAAGAGAAGAGAAAATACTAATAGCGTTCACATCCACGAAGTTGTCGATGTTGGGGAATAACACTAGCCCATATATGAGGAGTACAAATATGGCTTCAAAAGCTTCCTTACTCAAGGCCTTCCCAAACAAGGTAGCTTTGGCAATCAGAAAATCAGACGGGAGACCTTGAATTCCACCCTTGGTATTCATATTGGCAACAATGTCAGATACCTCTACGTGAAGCATGTCAGCAATCTCTTGAGAAGACGGAACCTTTTCCAAACCACTGAATGACAATCGGTCAAGAATAGGTATACCCACATGATAAGCGTACTCCTCCAATGTAGGCAAAAGCTGGAAATCTGGAAAAGTGAAGAACCGATACAGAGGATCGTAGAACTGCACCAACACACTCATCAGACCTTCATCCACCTTGGTAGAGAGAATAGCTAGAAGCTTCCCATGGTGAGCTTTGAACTCCAAGGCCTCTAATACATAAGATGTCAGACGCCTTAACTCTCTCAAGTCGGGTTGTCTGAAACTGTACTTCTTCATATTCCTTCTTTGCTTATCCATGTCTGAAAATTTTCAAATAGACCTTTTAAGTTCCTTGTAAAATATTTAATGTTGATGACATGAATGCGAATGAATGCATGGATGCATGGATGCAACAAACACACTCAAGGATCAAGCAAGTCACACCACACCAAGGTCACGGGATGGCTCAAGCCATCGTCAATATCAATCATCCATTTTGGTGGATTATGGTTTACACCTTATCAACACCCAAGTTCCATTGATTTTGAGGATATACGGGAACGGATCGACCGCGAATCACAGGTTTGTTGTGAGTCACGAGCATGGAGTCTCGGTTAAGAACCACCCAACGGGAGTGTACTATGGTTAAACCTGACAATCATGTTCTAAAAGGTTCCCATAGTAATCATCCCATCTTTAGGATATTATCAGATAAAACGACTACTCGTCCTTTGAAAATATTCTCGATGTAGCACCTCAAATTTGCACCTATCAATGTTCATACATTCTCATATTAGGTCATAGCATATCATGGTCCATTGCATAGCATTGCATTATCCCGGTTGCCTCAAGTGCAGCCAATCAAGAAATTAGGTCAAACTGGTCAGGAGATCAGTCAGTCAAGCAAGCAAGCACAATTCTCAAGGAGCCAAGGCCTTAGGGTTGGTCCAACATGTTCACATGACTTGGGGATCCATTTGAAGTATTTTGGTCAAGGATTGAAGGCTCAGAGGTCATCAGTCTATGCACAGACAGTCAAAAACCCTAGAAAGTCAACAGTCAGTCAAAGCAGTGGATGGCGGCCATTCTTGTGGAATTTGGGCACCATGATCAAAAATCAAGAGTTCATACAACTTGGGACATCATTTGAAGTCAAGGTCTCAAGGAATTAGGGTTTGGAATTCATCAGAAGAGTTTCAGTTAGGCAGAAACCCTAAAAGTCAACTGTTGGTCAACTGTCCATTTAATCAGTGATTTGATGAATGGAAATGGTTTGGGAGATCTTATTCATGTCCAAATAGTCATCATATATCATGCCAAACACCATCATGGAAGAATTTGAAGCCAGATCAGAAATTTCTAAAAATGGAAACTGGACCTGTAACTGAAACTTACCAAAAATGGAAAGTCTTGATCCTCAAAATTACATCATGATACAAGCTTCAAATGAATTTTTGCCCAACATGAAAGTTGAAGATCTTGTTCTCCCATTTCCAAAAAGTCCAAGAACTCTCAATTCCCATGTGTGGTTGGCAAGTTATGATCGAATCGATTTCAGAAATTCTTGAACTTCAAAAGGCCATATCTCTCAAACCATTTGGCCAATTTGGGTGGGGTTTTTTCCTACAAGTCACATTTGATCCCCTCTTTCCAAAAATATAAATTTCATGAACCAAAACCTTGCCAATCAAAATGGCATTTTTTGACTTGTCTCATTTAAATTCAAGTTTGACCAAGGGTTGACTTTTTGAAATATTGATTTCCAACCATTCCCACTATCCAAATATGTTTAGAAACCAGATTTTGGTCATGTCACAAGGTCATTTTATGCAAGTACATACACCCATGCCTAGTTGCTTGAAAAGTGAAAAAAAGTACATTTTTAATAAATACATCCCACCTTTTCATGAAGCTGGCTTTGTACCATTAAACAGCAGATTTCTATCACCATTTTTCTGTCAATTCACAACCCTAGTAGCAGCTGAAACCACACAGAAACTTCATCCTCTCCTCTCTTGAAACTTTGCATTTTGGCTCGATTGGGAAAAATCACCACAAACCACAAGAAACCTTTGCTTCCTTCATCACTTGGACCATATTGTGAAGCTTCTTGAACCATTATTTACCAACTGGAACCCCATCTTCTTACTCTGTTTTCTTCAAGGACCCTTAATGGCAGTTCGAGTTGTGGAAGGTTCCAAGCATCATTGAGCTCATTTCCATCAAGCCTCCATCACTATACAACCTTGTGAGCATCTGTTTGCACTCGTATCCTTCAAACAACTCTGCTCCATCGAATTCCTTCAAACAAGTGAGTTTTTTCGATTGCTTTGTTTCTCAAAACTTTGCTATGCCGTGTGTAGTTTCAATGTTGCTGAACATTCTGAAATTTGAATCATGTCAAATGGTTAATTATATTGTGAGATATCTGGATTTACATCTTTGTGCATAAACTTGTCTTTGCTCGATTTGTGGATGTGAATTTGTTCTAGTGATTACGGCTGCTAGAATGTGCATTAGGGATGTCTATTTGTCATGTTGGTGGGTGTAGTTTCAATTTTGGGGCACACTTGTTCTTCATGATTTTTGATGATGATGATGATACCCTGTATTATACCTTGGCTCTATCCAGAAATTCATGTGATGCGTGTTTGGTTTATTGTGTTTGGTGTTGCATAATTGCTATTTGCCATGCTGTATGTGGAATGCTGTCGGATTTCATTTTGATGATTTCATGAAGATGCATGTTGGTTGCTGTTAGAAATCCATTGGTTTGTGACTGTTATGTGTGGTTTGGTCGAATCATGATGTTACATGTTGTTGATACCATTGCTGTTGTTTATTTCGTTTAGTTACATGATGATGAATGTTACTGCTATGCTGTTGAACTTTGTTATTTTCCAGCTAAAACAGAAATTCCACATGCTCTGTGTTGATTATGATTGGTTATGTTTGCATGAACTTGCATGAAGATTACTATGCCAATACCATGTTCCTGCATGAGGCTTTTGAATTCGTGTTTGATGATGAATTTGGTTGATGAATGCATGATGTTGCTGTTATGATGAGCCGTCCAGAAAATCCACTTGGTTTGTTGGGTTTCTGTCGTATGATGTTTGTATGATATCCACTATGCCAATGCCATGATTAGTTTGTTGCTGTGCATTTGTTGTTGGTCTTGATTGATTGATGAAGCTGAACAAGATACCATGAGAAAATGCTGTTAGAAACCCTAAGGGTTTATGTGAAAACACAGAATTTCAAACCATTGGCCAAATTACTGTTCTATTGGCTGGGAGCCAATCAGAACATTTCGTTTTGCCTTGCCAAAACGCAGAGTTTTAATTAGTGAACTCAGAATTACAGCTTTGCCACCGTTGACTTCATGTTGACCCCATATGCCATGCATTTTGTTCATGCTTGCCTCCATATTTCATCCAACTTCAATAAATTATTTCTCATTCAATTTAATTCCAAAAATCCTGAATTTTTTTCCATCATGACCACAATTGAGTCTAGTATTTTATGGTGAATTTTAATTAATTTTTCAGTGGCTGGATTTTAAATGATAATTATTTTCTTCACATGTGTGCATAAATGACACCCTGTGCCATTCCTTTTGTGAAATACTCATGTTGTGTCCAATGAGCTTGAATTTTTTTGTGGTGAAACTAGACACATTGACCTTCATTTCCATATAAAGTTTATGCATTTATCATTTGTGGATTGAGAGTTATGATTTTCTGAAGTTATGTGTTACATTTGGTGCTATATGAATGATATGCAAATGTATGATTTTTGTACACATGCTTCCTCTTATCCAATTGACCTCAAATTTTGCATGAATGATCCTTTACATGTCTAGTTTGTGTATGAATTTTCTTGGAATTAATCTTGCTGTTTTCCATTTGATTGAGAATTTTCTTCCATGCTTGGTCATTTGTTGACTTCTTGTGCTATGCCTTGCCAAATCTTTTGTGAAATTCTCACATCATATTGTATGACCTTGAAATTTCATATGTGATAACTAGACATCTCAAGCTTTGCATTGGTGTTAATCTCATTCATTTTCTCTTCTGTTTTCAAATTGATATGATTTTTTGAAGTTGACCCATGTTTGTTGACTTTCATCATGCTTACTTGAATTTGGTTTGACTTCATGATTTTACTTGACTGCCTTCCTCTCATCCAAATGCCATGAAATTTTACATGTCTACCATGCTAGATGTTAGGATTGAGTGTGATTTATTTCATGATTTTTGAGATTGTTTGAGTTGACTTTTGAAAGAGGTCTTGCTGTTGACCTATTTGTGCTCTCTCTTGCCATGCTTTGCATCCTTTTGCATATGAAATGACAATGATGCATGATTTGATTGTGAATCCAATTGAGAATTCTTCTTGAATGTTTAGACTTGGTTTGGGTTGACTTTCCCTTGCTGCCTTGACTTTTTCTTTCATCTTTGACCCTAGGCTAGTCCTAGTGGTCTTCTAAGCTTATGGTGAGTTCATTTGTTTCAGGTTAAGCACCAATGCCTTGAGGATCATTCAAATGTGTTTTAGTTTGATTGTTTAATGTGCTAACCTTTGTTTTGTAGGTGTGACTCACATACTTGAGTCTTTGTGCCTTGCACAATTGGTCCCTTTGTGGTTGACTATTGGTTCATTTCCTTTTGATTTTGACTGTTGAATTGCATACTGATTGGTTTGACTTTTTCAGGTACTCTTAGTTGCTTAAGTTCTTTGAACTTGCTTTGCTTTGCTTTTTAGCAACTTGCTTGAGGTATAATTACTTCTTCTTCATGTAGTCTGGAGACCCGGCCCGTTATTTGGCCGGGCAAACTGTCTGAAGTCCTCCTTAAGAGGCAATGTTTGTGTATGTTTAAAATTGTCCCAAGCAGGAAAAGTCCTTCAAGTAAGGCAATTGGTGGAAGGTAGGGATATGCAATCTATCCCCCACTACTCTTGTTGTGTCATCCCTCTGCTCACACTGCTGCGTGTTGATGCATTGGGATACAAACCCAAGATCTTGTACAAAGTGTACAGTGTCAGAGTCTTCGAGTATAGAAGGGTTCCCACTTTCTGGACCCATGCTCATTTGTCTATTAGCTCTCCCTGGCCAGGGATAAGAGCTGTGAGGTCTCATCCTCACTTCATCCTTTCATCTGCTTCACCTTAGCCCCTCAATGGCAAGGTTAAGAGCAATCTTTGACCCTATTCCAGTTGGCCTCAGTGCCTAACCTTTGTTTGAGCCACTTGCTTGCGTATAGTGTGTGCTATCTGTGCTTGTAGGATTGTTTGACTTGCTTCCTGTGCAAGTTAGGATTGTTTGACTTGCTGCCTGTGCAAGTTAGGATTGTTTGACTTGCTTCCTGTGCAAGTTAGGATTGTTTGACTTGCTGCCTGTGCAAGTTAGGATTGTTTGACTTGCTTCCTGTGCAAGTTAGGATTGTTTGACTTGCTTCCTGTGCAAGTTAGGATTGTTTGACTTGCTTCCTGTGCAAGTTAGGGATAGTTTAGACTTGCTTCCTGTGCAAGTTAGGTTTTGCTTGGCTTGCTTCCTGTGCAAGTTAAGTGTGTGTGTGGCTTGCTTCCTGTGTGAGCCATGCTTAGGATAGGTTGGCCCTTGTGCCATTTAGCTAGAAACCTTAACTTAGGGATGATTTTGCATGATAACATCTAGGCTCGAGTCGTAGTCTCCCTAGTTGTGTCTCCCTCTGTTATCTGGTTAGGCTAGTCCTTTATCCCTCTGTAGGGGAACTACATCGCCCTGATCTTCATACCAGATGAAGTATGTAGGCAGGAGATTGAGCTGATCTCTCCGGGCGCCCTTTTTCTTTGTTGTGTGAGTTGTTTGACAGTTGCTAGGCTCGAGTGCCTGACTCCTTAGCAATTTGTTGTCTGTCGTTTGAGTGTGTGCTTGACGGTTATAGGTTCGAGTCCCCGACTCCCTATTAACTTGTTGTGTTGTTGCGTGCTTGGAAGTTGATGTAAGTCCATCGAGTGGCATTTGGGTTCCAGTGTGCGTGTTTATTGGTTCGGATGCTGATGTAAGTCCAGTGATTGGCATTCAGGCTCCACGTTTGCCTCTTTGTGTGTGTTTTGGTTCGGATGCTGATGTAAGTCCAGTGATTGGCATTCGGGCTCCATGTTTGCCTTTGCCTGTGTTTGTTTGTGTGCGTGTCAGCCGAGCTACGAATGCTCTGATTCTTCTCTCGTCCGAGGAGATACGTATGCATAGGATGCGATATCCTAGCGAGCATGTGTCGTTCCCCCAGTCCGAACTACTTCGACTCTGATGTCTATGCCTGATAGACTAAGTAGGCCCAGGATGCGACATCCTGCCGAGTCAGCCTTGTTTGTTTTCTTGTGTCTCTTTCAGCCAGTGTGTGTGTGTTTATGAGCAGTGTTTTAGCAACCATTTTCCTTCCTTTTGTGCGTGGATCCCGTAGAGTACTACGGATGCGTAGGGGTGCTAATACCTTCCCTTCGCATAACCGACTCCCGAACCCATTCTCTTTGGTCGCGAGACCATGTTCTTTCCAGGTTTACTCTGAGCGTTTCCTTTCCCTCTTTTGGGATAAATAACGCACGGTGGCGGCTCTGTTGTTCTTGTTTTCCCGCCGGTTTTTCGCGCGATGCGACAGCTGGCGACTCTGCTGGGGATGCAGAGAAGTTGACCTATGCTGGTCCATCTTCCCTAAGCGAGTCTCTCCTAGCGCTCTCTAGGTTAGGGTTTTGGTTGCTTTATGCTGTGTTTATTTATTGCATTCATTATTTACCGCTTGCATTCATTGTCTATTGTTTGCATTTATGTTTGCATTATGTTTGCATTTATTCATATTCATCTGTTGGCTGTGCTGTGTCTCTCTGTTGGGGTGGGAGTTACATGAGGTAAAAGGCCCAATACCCAGGCCATGAGTGAAATCTAGGATACTTAGGAATAGAGTGATTCATGGGAAGCGGGTGGTATTGCGCCACTTAGCGGAACATTGATATCACGAGCAGTTCAGACCCTGGTGGGATATTATCGTTACATACTTCGGGTGTGTATATGATGATGTTCTGCGAAAGGTTATTTATGCTGCGTTTCTCTCGACCTTACCCTGGCCTAGATTACACCCGTGAGTGGGGAGGGAATGATCATTATTACAGGTACAGTTGGTGACTTGTTGGTGACTTGTTGGTGACTGGTGATCCTGTTGGTGACTATTGGTTCAGAATTTTGGGGTCTCAGATGACTTTGGGTCTCAGATGAATTTGTGGTTCCAAGTTCAAGCCGAAGCTTTGATCCTGTGTTCTGAGAGACACAGCCAACCAGTCCAGTCTGCATCATTTGCATCATAGCATATTTATTTTTCAAAAGAAACGCAAATAAAGAAAAAAGATAAAAAAGAAAAAAAAAAGAAAAAAAAGGGAGAAAGAAAAAAAACTAATCCCTGCATGCATATCATTTCTCAGGTACATTCCAGAGCTTGTTCACTGATAGAGATGGCAACAGTCCCAGAGTTGAAGAGGAAGACTTGTTCCTACAGCTTTCACCGTGAACCTTTGACGTCTCTGATTGAGTTGAGCAACCTTATGACCAGTGGTAACCAGAAGGGGTTTGTTGACCAGTATGGAGATATTCTGACACTGTTGAAGATGGTAGTCGATCCGGTGCCGTTGCAGACTCTTCTACAGTTCTACGACCCAGAGCTTCATTGTTTCACCTTTCAAGATTATCAGTTGGCGCCTACTCTCGAGGAGTACTCCCTTCTGCTGAGTGTCCCGGTCCGGTATCAGGTTCCTTTCTTGGATGTGCCCAAGGAGGTTGATTTCAGAGTTGTTGCCAGAGCTCTCCATTTGGGTATCAAGGAAGTCAGTGATAGTTGGAAGTCCAGTGGGGATGTTGTAGGATTGCCTTTGAAGTTTCTGTTGAGGGTAGCTAGAGAAGAAGCAGAGAGGGGAAGTTGGGAAGCCTTTCATGCTCAGTTGGCCGTCATGATCTATGGGATCGTCCTGTTTCCGAGTATGCCCAATTTTGTTGACTATGCTGCAGTCAGTATTTTCATTGGAGGAAATCCAGTTCCTACTCTGTTAGCTGACACTTACTATGCTATTCACAGTAGGCATGGTAAGGGTGGGGCTATCAGGTGTTGTCTCCCGCTTTTGCTCAGATGGTTCTTGTCTCTTCTGCCAGTCAGTGGACCTTTTGTGGATGCTCAGAGCACGCATAAGTGGACTCAGAGGGTTATGTCTCTTACTTCCTATGATATCAGATGGCAATCTTACCGGATGGATGTGCGTAACGTCATTATGAGCTGTGGAGGATTCCGTAATGTGCCACTTGTAGGGACTAGGGGTTGCATCAATTACAACCCGGTTCTTTCTCTTCGCCAGTTGGGGTTTGTGATGAAGGGAAGACCACTTGAGGCTGAGGTAGCAGAAAGTGTGTATTTTGAGAAGCAGAGTGACCCGGATAGATTGGAGCAGATAGGGAGAGCTTGGAAGTCTATTGGTGTGAAGGATGGATCTGTCTTAGGGAAGAAGTTTGCCGTTGCTATGCCTGATTACACTGATTGGGTCAAGGAGAGAGTAGAAACTTTGTTGTTACCCTACGATAGGATGGAGCCGTTGCAGGAGCAACCACCTTTGATCCTTGCTGAGAGTGTGCCTGCGGAGCACTACAAGCAAGCCCTGATGGAGAATCGCCGTTTGAGAGGGAAGGAGCAAGATACCCAGATGGAGCTGTACAAAGCCAAAGCTGATAGGTTGAACTTGGCTCATCAACTCAGAGGAGTGCGAGAAGAAGATGCTAGCAGACTGAGAAGCAAGAAGAGATCCTACGAGGAGATGGAGAGCATGTTAGATGCAGAACACCGGGAGCGCTTGAGGCTGCAGAGAGCAGAAGCCAACTATCAAAAGAAGATCAGAGACTTGGAGAAGCAACTCAGAGATAAAGACATCCAGTTGAGGAAGGAAGTAGACTCGAGACGGGCATCAGAGAACCGTCTTGGAGGAGAAGTCTTAGAGCTTAGAAGACAGTTGAAGGAGAAGATTACCCCTCTACCAGAATGTTCAGAATGCACACTGTTGATAGACCAGTGCCATTACCTGAAGACCCTCATTCCAGAAGACCGTCTGTCTTAGTTTGTATCTTTGTTTGTATTTTATTGAGAATCACCTCCAGGCTTGTTGGATGGGATTCATTTGTTTGTACTCCGTCTTTGGATTTTCATTGTTGAGAATCACCTCCAGGCTTGTTGGATGGGATTCATTTCTTTGTACTCTGTTTATGCGAATTTTCTGTTGACTCGGTGGTATTGACCTTTTCACCCTTATGTATGGATAAGGTTGTCAGTATTTCCCTGTTATCTGTTTGTTCTCTTGTTGCTGCAAGTTGCCATCTTTTCAGGATGGGTCAGGCTCTTTGAATGCCTGAGAGATGAACATATCATGTGCATCATACGCATCATTAGCATCATACTCATATCATTTTGCATAACAGGTGTTCTTGGTCGTGACTTCTCACTCTGGTTCCTGTTTTAGGCAGGATAGCTGATCAACGTCCGCACCGCTACTCAACAAGACTGAATCAACAGAGAAGTATGGATCAATTTCAAGCTGAGTTGGCTGAGATGAAGGCTAGCATGGCCCAGTTTATGAATATGATGCAAGGGGTTGCACAAGGGCAAGAAAAACTTCGAGCTATGGTTCAGAGACAAGAGGCTGCAAATCCACCGATCAACCATGCTCCGCCAGAGGGAGGCCCGGTCAATGATAACAATGTTGCTGCTGCTGTACCCATCAACAACTATGCTGTAGGTGATGAGTTGGGGGGTATTCGAATCAACGGTCAACCTATTGTTCCAGATGCCGCTAATGCCAGAGTAGTCCGTGCTCCGGCCCGTAATCCTGTTCCGATTGTTGACAGACAAGAGGATATGTTCTCTCTGCTCAGTGAAGACGAAGACGCTCTGGGAAGGGTTAATGAGAGAGACCGTAAAGTTGAGGCTCTTGCTGAGAAGATCCGTGCTATGGAAAGTCAAAATTCTCTCGGTTTTGATGTTACTAACATGGGATTGGTTGAAGGTTTGAGAATCCCTCACAAGTTCAAAGCACCGTCCTTCGATAAATACAACGGTACTTCTTGCCCTCGCACCCATGTGCAGGCTTATTATCGAAAAATCTCTGCGTACACCGATGATGAAAAGATGTGGATGTATTTTTTCCAAGATAGTCTATCTGGGGCTTCTTTGGACTGGTACATGGAATTGAAGAGAGATTCTATCCGCTGTTGGAGGGATCTGGGTGAGGCCTTTTTGAGGCAATACAAACACAACATGGACATGGCGCCGAGCCGGACTCAGCTGCAGAGTCTTTGTCAGAAATCCAATGAAAGCTTCAAGGAGTATGCCCAGAGGTGGCGTGAACTGGCCGCTAGAGTTCAACCCCCTATGCTGGAGAGGGAGTTGACAGATATGTTTATCGGTACTCTTCAAGGTGTGTTTATGGACCGGATGGGGAGCTGCCCATTCGGTAGTTTTTCTGATGTTGTCATTTGTGGAGAGAGGACTGAGAGCTTGATTAAAACTGGGAAGATCCAAGATGCTGGTTCCTCTTCTTCTAAGAAGCCGTTTGTTGGGGCGCCTCGTCGAAGAGAGGGTGAAACTAATGCTGTTCAACACCGCAGAGATCAGAACAGAGGTGAATACCGTCAAGCTGCTGCAGTAACCATTCCGGCACCTCAATCTCGTCAGCAACAACAACAAAGAGTTCAACAACCGCAACAACAACAACAACAGCAACGTCCTTTCCAGCCTAGACAGAAATTGCAGGCTGATAGAAGATTTGATCCTCTGCCTATGTCTTACGCAGAGCTGCTGCCCGAACTACTCAGGTTGGGGATGATTGAGTTGCGTACAATGGCTCCGCCTACAGTATTGCCTCCTGGGTACGACGCCAACGTCCGTTGTGACTTTCACTCTGGGGCACCAGGACATCATACTGAGAAGTGTCGGGCTCTCCAGCACAAGGTCCAAGATTTGATCGATGCCAAGGCAATCAACTTCGCTCCAGTACCTAACGTCGTAAACAACCCTATGCCTCAGCATGGTGGGCATAGAGTAAACAATATTGAGGGGAAAGAAGCTGAAGATCTGGTTGTTAATGTTGATGATGTTCAGACTTCTCTGCTAGTTGTGAAGGGCCGTCTGCTGAATGGGGGTGTCTACTCGGGCTGTGATGAGGATTGTTTGGGCTGTGCAGAGTCAGAGAATGGTTGCGACCAGTTAAGGGCCAGTATCCAGGGTATGATGGATGAAGGTTGTTTGCAATTCAGTAGGGCTGTAAAAGATCGTAGAACAGTGTCAACTATCACCATTTACTTTAAACCGTCGGAAGAACGTGGACAAAGGGTCGTTAGTGCACCTGCAACGAATGGTACCCCAGTTACCATTCCCGTGCCAGTAACCATCAGTGCTCCAACAACTATCGTTGCGTCTGGAAGAAGGGCTGTTGAGAATAGTAGAGCCGTGCCGTGGAAGTATGATAATGCTCACCGCAATTACAGAAGGGCTGAAAGTCAGACGAGACCAGTGAATCAAGCTCCAGTGACAATTGGTTTACCGAATAGAGTTCCTGCAACTGTTGGTCCGGCTGTGGATAATGTAGGGGGTCCAGGAGGTTTTACCAGAAGCGGTCGTCTGTTCGCACCGCAGCCTTTGAGGGACAATAATGCTGAGGCTCTCGCCAGAGCAAAGGGTAAGCAAGCTGTGGTTGAGGAAGAGCCTGTCCAGAAGGAAGCGCCCGAGGGGTCATTTGAGAAGGACGTGGAGGAGTTTATGAAGATAATCAAGAAGAGTGACTACAAGATTGTAGATCAGTTGAATCAGACTCCGTCCAAAATTTCTATACTTTCACTGTTGTTGTGCTCTGAGGCACACCGTAATGCCTTGCTGAAGATGTTGAATCTGGCTTACGTGCCTCAGGAGATTTCTGTCAATCAACTGGAGGGTGTGATGGCCAATGTGAGCACCAGGCATGGTGTAGGTTTCACCAACTTGGATTTACCGTCTGAAGGGCGAAACCATAACAAAGCCTTGCACATCACCATGGAGTGCAAGGGGGCAGTGTTGTCTCACGTATTGGTAGACACCGGGTCGTCGCTGAATGTGTTGCCTAAGCAGATTCTGAAGAAGATTGATGTGGAAGGGTTTGTGCTTACTCCCAGTGACCTGATCGTTCGTGCTTTCGACGGATCCAAACGTTCTGTGTGTGGGGAAGTTACCTTGCCTGTGAAGATAGGTCCTGAGGTATTCAATATCATCTTCTATGTTATGGACATCCAACCTGCCTATAGTTGTTTGTTGGGGCGTCCATGGATTCATGCAGCAGGGGCAGTCTCGTCGACTCTCCATCAAAAGCTCAAGTATGTCTGGAACGGTCAGATTGTGACTGTGTGCGGTGAAGAAGAGATTCTGGTAAGTCATCTATCCTCGTTCAAATATGTGGAGGTGGATGGCGAGATCCACGAAACCTTATGTCAGGCGTTCGAGACTGTGGCTCTTGAGAAAGTGGCGTATGCTGAGCAGAGGAAGTCAGGTGCTTCAATTACTTCTTACAAGCAGGCTAAGGAGGTTGTTGATTCTGGCAAAGCTGAAGGCTGGGGCAAGATGGTGGATTTGCCTATCAAAGAAGACAAATTTGGCGTTGGTTATGAGCCTCTCCAAGCAGAGCAGAATGGTCAAGCGGGTCCGAGTACTTTTACCAGCGCTGGGCTGATGAATCATGGCGACGTCTCTGCAACCGGTAGTGAAGACTGTGACAGTGATTGTGATCTGGACAACTGGGTTCGCCCGTGTGCACCAGGGGGGTCTATCAACAACTGGACGGCTGAAGAAGTGGTTCAAGTTACTCTTCTGACAGAGTAATTTTCTGTTGTTTTGTCATTTTTGCATGAAAATCCTACGTTCTGCCCAAGGCGTAGTGATTCATTGTAGGGCCTCATCATGTTTTAATGATTATCATTAATGAAGGACATTTTTTGAAATCAAACTTTGTGATCCCTGTTTTTCTATTTTTTGTTTTCATCTTTTTTCAAAACAATAAAAATGGCAATGTTTTTGTTTTTTGTGACTTTTTTGAACTCTTTTTCTAAAACGAAGCATTAAACATGCAGAAGCGATCTTATGGCATTCACTATGAACAGTTCTGTTATGGCTCAGTATGATTTCGACAATCCCATCTACCAAGCTGAAGAGGAGAGTGAGGAAGACTGTGAACTCCCTGCAGAATTGGCCAGATTGCTGAAGCAGGAGGAAAGGGTCATCCAACCTCATCAGGAGGAGTTGGAGGTTGTTAATTTGGGTACTGAGGATGCCAAAAGAGAAATCAAGATTGGGGCTGCTTTAGAGGACTCTGTCAAGAGGAGGCTGATTGAGATGCTGAGAGAATATGTGGAGATATTCGCCTGGTCATATCAAGATATGCCTGGTTTGGATACAGACATTGTGGTGCACCGATTACCTCTTAGAGAAGGATGTCCTTCGGTCAAGCAGAAGCTTCGTAGAACGAGTCCTAACATGGCAACTAAAATCAAGGAAGAGGTTCAGAAGCAGTGGGATGCAGGTTTTTTGGCTGTTACGAGTTATCCCCCATGGGTGGCCAACATCGTTCCTGTGCCGAAGAAGGATGGTAAAGTCAGAATGTGTGTCGATTACCGGGATTTGAATAGAGCGAGTCCGAAAGATGATTTCCCATTACCTCACATTGATGTATTGGTTGATAATACGGCTCAATCCTCGGTATTCTCTTTCATGGATGGTTTCTCTGGATATAATCAGATCAAGATGGCGCCAGAGGATATGGAAAAGACGACATTCATTACACCTTGGGGCACGTTCTGTTATAAGGTGATGCCATTTGGGCTAAAGAATGCTGGTGCTACCTATCAGAGGGCAATGACGACTCTTTTTCACGACATGATGCACAAAGAAATTGAAGTGTACGTAGATGATATGATTGCGAAGTCGCAGACAGAAGAGGAGCACCTGGTTAATTTGCAGAAGCTGTTTGACCGGTTGAGAAAGTTCAAGCTGAGGTTGAATCCGAACAAGTGTACGTTTGGGGTGAGGTCAGGGAAGCTTTTAGGCTTCATTGTCAGTGAGAAAGGGATTGAGGTTGATCCAGCGAAAGTCAAAGCTATTCAAGAGATGCCTGAACCGAAAACGGAGAAGCAAGTCCGTGGGTTTTTAGGGAGATTGAACTACATTGCAAGGTTCATATCTCATCTAACTGCTACATGTGAACCAATTTTCAAACTGCTCAGAAAGAATCAAGCGATCAAGTGGAATGATGATTGTCAGAAAGCTTTTGACAAAATCAAGGAGTATTTACAGAAACCTCCAATCCTTATACCTCCAGTTCCAGGGAGACCTCTGATAATGTACCTGTCAGTGACTGAGAACTCGATGGGGTGTGTATTGGGACAGCATGACGAGTCTGGTCGAAAAGAGCATGCCATATACTACCTTAGCAAAAAGTTTACCGACTGTGAAACAAGATATTCACTGCTCGAGAAAACTTGCTGTGCTTTGGCCTGGGCTGCTCGCCGACTAAGGCAGTATATGTTGAACCATACTACCTTATTGATTTCTAAGATGGATCCAGTGAAGTACATCTTTGAGAAACCAGCTCTCACCGGACGTGTTGCCCGTTGGCAGATGATCTTAACAGAATATGATATTCAGTACACGTCGCAAAAGGCCATCAAAGGTAGTATTCTGTCGGACTACCTCGCCGAGCAACCGATTGAAGATTATCAGCCTATGATGTTTGAATTCCCTGATGAAGACATCATGTATCTGAAGATGAAAGATTGTGAAGAGCCTCTTGTCGAGGAAGGACCGGATCCGGATGACAAATGGACGCTGATGTTTGATGGGGCTGTGAATATGAACGGTAATGGTGTTGGGGCAGTGTTGATCAATCCTAAAGGTGCTCATATACCTTTTTCTGCCAGATTGACGTTTGACGTCACCAACAACGAAGCTGAGTATGAGGCTTGTATCATGGGGATAGAAGAAGCCATTGATCTGAGGATCAAAACTCTTGACATTTATGGAGATTCTGCTCTGGTGATCAATCAAGTCAACGGAGATTGGAATACGAATCAGCCGCATTTGATTCCGTATAGAGATTACACCAGAAGAATACTGACGTTCTTCAAGAAGGTGAAGTTGTACCATGTCCCCCGGGATGAGAATCAGATGGCTGATGCTTTGGCAACCTTGTCATCTATGATCAAAGTTCATTGGTGGAATCATGTGCCACATGTTGCGGTGAATCGACTTGAGAGGCCTGCGTATGTGTTTGTAGCCGAGTCTGTTGTGATTGATGAGAAGCCGTGGTATCATGACATCAAGAACTTCCTCAAGACTCAGGAGTATCCTGAAGGTGCGTCGAAGAATGACAAGAAAACCCTGAGGAGGCTAGCTGGAAGCTTCTATTTGAATCAGGATGATGTGCTGTATAAAAGAAACTTTGACATGGTCTTGCTCAGATGCGTGGACAGACCCGAGGCAGACATGTTAATGCAGGAAGTTCATGAAGGTTCCTTCGGTACTCATGCCGGCGGACATGCAATGGCTAAGAAATTGTTGAGAGCGGGTTATTACTGGATGACTATGGAATCCGATTGTTTCAAGTATGCTCGGAAGTGCCATAAGTGTCAGATTTATGCTGATAAGGTGCATGTACCACCAAGCCCTCTGAATGTCATGAATTCGCCTTGGCCGTTTGCCATGTGGGGCATTGATATGATTGGGAAGATTGAGCCTACTGCTTCGAATGGACATCGCTTCATCTTGGTAGCGATTGACTATTTCACCAAGTGGGTGGAAGCAGCTTCCTACGCTAACGTTACCAAACAAGTGGTTACCCGGTTCATCAAGAAAGAAATCATATGTCGTTATGGAGTTCCTGAGAGAATCATCACTGACAATGCTTCGAATCTCAACAACAAAATGATGAAAGAGCTTTGTAAAGATTTCAAGATCGAACATCATAATTCTTCTCCTTACAGACCGAAGATGAATGGTGCTGTAGAAGCGGCAAACAAGAATATCAAGAAGATTGTGCAGAAGATGGTCGTTACGTACAAGGATTGGCATGAGATGCTGCCTTTCGCTTTGCATGGGTACCGTACCTCAATACGTACGTCGACTGGGGCAACCCCTTACTCCCTTGTGTATGGTATGGAAGCTGTCCTACCTGTTGAAGTGGAGATTCCTTCTTTGAGAGTTTTATTGGATGTCAAGCTGGACGAAGCCGAGTGGATTCGAACAAGGTTTAACGAGTTGAGCCTTATCGAGGAGAGACGGCTAGCAGCTGTATGCCATGGACAGTTGTATCAGCGAAGGATGAAGCGAGCCTTTGATCAGAAAGTGCGTCCTCGAAGCTATCAGATCGGTGATCTAGTTTTGAAGAGGATCCTCCCTCCCGGTACAGATAACAGGGGCAAGTGGACTCCTAATTATGAAGGTCCGTATGTTGTGAAGAAGGTCTTCTCCGGTGGAGCCTTGATGCTTACAACTATGGATGGTGAAGATTTTCCGTCTCCTGTTAACTCAGATGTAGTCAAAAAATACTTCGCATAAATTGACCCGCTGGACAAAAAGAAAAAGAGAGTCCAGGCAAAAAAAATGGGCATCCCGGCGAACCAAAAAAAACAGAAAGAAAAGGTTCGGGCAAAAATTAGGGATAAAATAAAAAAAATTTGTACACCCGGTAAGTCGAAAACCCGCAAGGGCGGCTTAGGCAAAAATGGGTATCCCGGTGGATTGAAAACCCGAAAGGGCGATCCAAGCAAAAATTAGGGATTAAAGCGAAGACTACAGTCTGAGTTGTCTGTACTTCATCAAGCTTTGTCGTCTGCCATCTCGAAAGATGTGATCCGTCCAGTCATTCTTCTCAGAAAGCAAGGAGTTGGGAGGAAAACTGATGATCTGTGAGTTATAACAGAGTTGGGAAATAGTGGATGCCATGTTCACGTTGCCATTAGGATAGATTTTTCCTTGTGTGCGCAATTACCTCTTTCTAGGAATTGCTTCCCCATGTATTTGCCTCTTCAGGCACATTTTCAATCAATAAAAGTCGTTATTCAGATAAATGGCTCTTTTGTTTTTATTTTTACTGTTTTGTTTGCAAAAATGTCCGAATTTTTTTGATAAGCATCGCATATAAAAACATGAAGGCTACACAATAGCTTGCAGGATGACAAAACATTTGAAAATCATTTTGAATGTTGAGGACACTTGAGCGTATCTTGTCCATGTATCCCCTGGGGGCATTTTGTTGTGCTGTTTTTCAGATTGGCATCTGTGAGGACGTTTCCTCAGCAGATATTCTCCCCAAGCAAGTTTGGAAGCTATCAGAGCTATGTTCCCCTGCGAAGACGTCTGTGGATAGTGCCTTCTATTCCCCAACAGATCTAAGGATTGCCTATCCCCAGCAGGCCTGTATTTGCCGATTTCCTCCCCGAGTGAGGCAGGTTCATTGAAATCTATCTCCAGCATTTGTCCTATCTGTGGACTGAAGGATATCCCCGGCGGAGTTTACCCTTCCCCCAGCAGCGGTGCTATTCTCCAACATGAGTGTGAAGTCGCTTTGCCGTTCCCCAAGCAGAGTTCCCCGCAGAGTATTTCCCCAAGAGGAGTCTCCCCACAGAGTCAGAGTATCTGATCATTTCGGCTCCCTAGCCAGGGTTCATTTGCATTTTGCATGTAGTAATCATTGCATCCTCAAAAAATCGCGTAGCATTTCCATTCATAAATGGAGCATTACGCCATAAGAAAAATTCAAACATATGCATTCATGTGTTTGAAACCGCATCAGACCGTATCCCCGACAGAGGCGGATCATTTCATTCAACATCAGCACAGCAAGTCTGCTACAGTTGCTTTGACAGCATTCAGGGTTGATATCCCCACAGAAGTTTATTACCTCACCCGTTGGCGACAGAAAGTTTGTTTCTCCCCAGTGAGACCCCCAGCAAGTGGTCAACCTTGCCTTGACATATCTAAGATGTCGTTCTTGTGATACCGGTAAGTGTCATACTAGCACCCGCGTGTGTTTCTTTTTTTTTTTGGTGTCGGTAAACACCATTGTTTCGGTGTCTGTAAACATCGGGTTTTCTCCCCAGCCATCAGTAAATGTCTGGTCATCATTTTTGGTGTCGGTAAACACTATTGTTTCGGTGTCTGTAAACATCGGGTTTTCTCCCCAGTCATCAGTAAATGTCTGGTCATCATTTTTGGTGTCGGTAAACACCATTGTTTCGGTGTCGGTAGACATCGAATCTCACCCAGTCATCAGTAAATGTCTGGTCATTTTTTTTGATGTCGGTAAACATCATCTTTCGATGTCAGTAAACATCGAGTCTTTTCTGCAGTCATCGGTAAATGTCTGATAATCCCCAGCTAGAAATCCCCAGTAGAGTCATCGGTAAATGTCCTATCTTGGTTTTCCAGTTGCAAATATTTGTTTTTTTCCTTAGTGAAGTGTTCCCCAGTCATCAGTAAATGTCTGGTCGTCTTTCGATGTCGGTAAACGTCAAGTCTCATCCCAGTCA
The DNA here is from genome assembly GCF_024323335.1 of Lathyrus oleraceus. Lineage (NCBI taxonomy): Eukaryota > Viridiplantae > Streptophyta > Magnoliopsida > Fabales > Fabaceae > Lathyrus > Lathyrus oleraceus. The sequence continues at coordinate 112,022,200 of NC_066580.1, forward strand.
TCGGTAAATGTCTGGTCATGCTTTGTTTCCTTGTTGATAAAATCAAAATCCCCAGAAGTCGTCGGTAAACGTCTTGTCTGATTACACCACAAAGATTTTGTTCCGCCTCAAGTGGAGACGCCATCAGTAAATGGCCCCGTATGCCTCGATATCGGTAAATATTGAATGCCCAGTTTTATACGCCATCGGTAAATGGCCCCGTTTTCCTCGATATCGGTAAAAATCAGATCCCCAGTTGCAGTAGCCATCGGTAAATGGTCGAGTTGAAGTCGATATCGGTAAATGTCAAGTTTCTTTGAAGCCACCATCGGTAAATGGTTTTGCTTCCTTTTACATCAGAAGTTGTTTCCCAGCAGCCATCGGTAAATGGTCTCGCTGAAGTTGATATCGGTAAATATCAAGTTACCAGTTTCTAACCATCGGTAAATGGTTTCGCTTTTCTGAAGTTGTCAATTGCAGGCGTCATCAGTAAATGACGTGGTTCTTCTTGTATTATATCCAGTCGGTGCAAATTTCTACGGTTCTTGGTATTCAATCCCTGTTTACCATGAAAGTCTGACAGCCGTTGCTCTCATCCATTCGGGTTCCCAGCTGATTGAATAGGGGCAGCTGTAGCACCTCAAATTTGCACCTATCAATGTTCATACATTCTCATATTAGGTCATAGCATATCATGGTCCATTGCATAGCATTGCATTATCCCGGTTGCCTCAAGTGCAGCCAATCAAGAAATTAGGTCAAACTAGTCAGGAGATCAGTCAGTCAAGCAAGCAAGCACAATTCTCAAGGAGCCAAGGCCTTAGGGTTGGTCCAACATGTTCACATGACTTGGGGATCCATTTGAAGTATTTTGGTCAAGGATTGAAGGCTCAGAGGTCATCAGTCTATGCACAGACAGTCAAAAACCCTAGAAAGTCAACAGTCAGTCAAAGCAGTGGATGGCGGCCATTCTTGTGGAATTTGGGCACCATGATCAAAAATCAAGAGTTCATACAACTTGGGACATCATTTGAAGTCAAGGTCTCAAGGAATTAGGGTTTGGAATTCATCAGAAGAGTTTCAGTTAGGCAGAAACCCTAAAAGTCAACTGTTGGTCAACTGTCCATTTAATCAGTGATTTGATGAATGGAAATGGTTTGGGAGATCTTATTCATGTCCAAATAGTCATCATATATCATGCCAAACACCATCATGGAAGAATTTGAAGCCAGATCAGAAATTTCTAAAAATGGAAACTGGACCTGTAACTGAAACTTACCAAAAATGGAAAGTCTTGATCCTCAAAATTACATCATGATACAAGCTTCAAATGAATTTTTGCCCAACATGAAAGTTGAAGATCTTGTTCTCCCATTTCCAAAAAGTCCAAGAACTCTCAATTCCCATGTGTGGTTGGCAAGTTATGATCGAATCGATTTCAGAAATTCTTGAACTTCAAAAGGCCATATCTCTCAAACCATTTGGCCAATTTGGGTGGGGTTTTTTCCTACAAGTCACATTTGATCCCCTCTTTCCAAAAATATAAATTTCATGAACCAAAACCTTGCCAATCAAAATGGCATTTTTTGACTTGTCTCATTTAAATTCAAGTTTGACCAAGGGTTGACTTTTTGAAATATTGATTTCCAACCATTCCCACTATCCAAATATGTTTAGAAACCAGATTTTGGTCATGTCACAAGGTCATTTTATGCAAGTACATACACCCATGCCTAGTTGCTTGAAAAGTGAAAAAAAGTACATTTTTAATAAATACATCCCACCTTTTCATGAAGCTGGCTTTGTACCATTAAACAGCAGATTTCTATCACCATTTTTCTGTCAATTCACAACCCTAGTAGCAGCTGAAACCACACAGAAACTTCATCCTCTCCTCTCTTGAAACTTTGCATTTTGGCTCGATTGGGAAAAATCACCACAAACCACAAGAAACCTTTGCTTCCTTCATCACTTGGACCATATTGTGAAGCTTCTTGAACCATTATTTACCAACTGGAACCCCATCTTCTTACTCTGTTTTCTTCAAGGACCCTTAATGGCAGTTCGAGTTGTGGAAGGTTCCAAGCATCATTGAGCTCATTTCCATCAAGCCTCCATCACTATACAACCTTGTGAGCATCTGTTTGCACTCGTATCCTTCAAACAACTCTGCTCCATCGAATTCCTTCAAACAAGTGAGTTTTTTCGATTGCTTTGTTTCTCAAAACTTTGCTATGCCGTGTGTAGTTTCAATGTTGCTGAACATTCTGAAATTTGAATCATGTCAAATGGTTAATTATATTGTGAGATATCTGGATTTACATCTTTGTGCATAAACTTGTCTTTGCTCGATTTGTGGATGTGAATTTGTTCTAGTGATTACGGCTGCTAGAATGTGCATTAGGGATGTCTATTTGTCATGTTGGTGGGTGTAGTTTCAATTTTGGGGCACACTTGTTCTTCATGATTTTTGATGATGATGATGATACCCTGTATTATACCTTGGCTCTATCCAGAAATTCATGTGATGCGTGTTTGGTTTATTGTGTTTGGTGTTGCATAATTGCTATTTGCCATGCTGTATGTGGAATGCTGTCGGATTTCATTTTGATGATTTCATGAAGATGCATGTTGGTTGCTGTTAGAAATCCATTGGTTTGTGACTGTTATGTGTGGTTTGGTCGAATCATGATGTTACATGTTGTTGATACCATTGCTGTTGTTTATTTCGTTTAGTTACATGATGATGAATGTTACTGCTATGCTGTTGAACTTTGTTATTTTCCAGCTAAAACAGAAATTCCACATGCTCTGTGTTGATTATGATTGGTTATGTTTGCATGAACTTGCATGAAGATTACTATGCCAATACCATGTTCCTGCATGAGGCTTTTGAATTCGTGTTTGATGATGAATTTGGTTGATGAATGCATGATGTTGCTGTTATGATGAGCCGTCCAGAAAATCCACTTGGTTTGTTGGGTTTCTGTCGTATGATGTTTGTATGATATCCACTATGCCAATGCCATGATTAGTTTGTTGCTGTGCATTTGTTGTTGGTCTTGATTGATTGATGAAGCTGAACAAGATACCATGAGAAAATGCTGTTAGAAACCCTAAGGGTTTATGTGAAAACACAGAATTTCAAACCATTGGCCAAATTACTGTTCTATTGGCTGGGAGCCAATCAGAACATTTCGTTTTGCCTTGCCAAAACGCAGAGTTTTAATTAGTGAACTCAGAATTACAGCTTTGCCACCGTTGACTTCATGTTGACCCCATATGCCATGCATTTTGTTCATGCTTGCCTCCATATTTCATCCAACTTCAATAAATTATTTCTCATTCAATTTAATTCCAAAAATCCTGAATTTTTTTCCATCATGACCACAATTGAGTCTAGTATTTTATGGTGAATTTTAATTAATTTTTCAGTGGCTGGATTTTAAATGATAATTATTTTCTTCACATGTGTGCATAAATGACACCCTGTGCCATTCCTTTTGTGAAATACTCATGTTGTGTCCAATGAGCTTGAATTTTTTTGTGGTGAAACTAGACACATTGACCTTCATTTCCATATAAAGTTTATGCATTTATCATTTGTGGATTGAGAGTTATGATTTTCTGAAGTTATGTGTTACATTTGGTGCTATATGAATGATATGCAAATGTATGATTTTTGTACACATGCTTCCTCTTATCCAATTGACCTCAAATTTTGCATGAATGATCCTTTACATGTCTAGTTTGTGTATGAATTTTCTTGGAATTAATCTTGCTGTTTTCCATTTGATTGAGAATTTTCTTCCATGCTTGGTCATTTGTTGACTTCTTGTGCTATGCCTTGCCAAATCTTTTGTGAAATTCTCACATCATATTGTATGACCTTGAAATTTCATATGTGATAACTAGACATCTCAAGCTTTGCATTGGTGTTAATCTCATTCATTTTCTCTTCTGTTTTCAAATTGATATGATTTTTTGAAGTTGACCCATGTTTGTTGACTTTCATCATGCTTACTTGAATTTGGTTTGACTTCATGATTTTACTTGACTGCCTTCCTCTCATCCAAATGCCATGAAATTTTACATGTCTACCATGCTAGATGTTAGGATTGAGTGTGATTTATTTCATGATTTTTGAGATTGTTTGAGTTGACTTTTGAAAGAGGTCTTGCTGTTGACCTATTTGTGCTCTCTCTTGCCATGCTTTGCATCCTTTTGCATATGAAATGACAATGATGCATGATTTGATTGTGAATCCAATTGAGAATTCTTCTTGAATGTTTAGACTTGGTTTGGGTTGACTTTCCCTTGCTGCCTTGACTTTTTCTTTCATCTTTGACCCTAGGCTAGTCCTAGTGGTCTTCTAAGCTTATGGTGAGTTCATTTGTTTCAGGTTAAGCACCAATGCCTTGAGGATCATTCAAATGTGTTTTAGTTTGATTGTTTAATGTGCTAACCTTTGTTTTGTAGGTGTGACTCACATACTTGAGTCTTTGTGCCTTGCACAATTGGTCCCTTTGTGGTTGACTATTGGTTCATTTCCTTTTGATTTTGACTGTTGAATTGCATACTGATTGGTTTGACTTTTTCAGGTACTCTTAGTTGCTTAAGTTCTTTGAACTTGCTTTGCTTTGCTTTTTAGCAACTTGCTTGAGGTATAATTACTTCTTCTTCATGTAGTCTGGAGACCCGGCCCGTTATTTGGCCGGGCAAACTGTCTGAAGTCCTCCTTAAGAGGCAATGTTTGTGTATGTTTAAAATTGTCCCAAGCAGGAAAAGTCCTTCAAGTAAGGCAATTGGTGGAAGGTAGGGATATGCAATCTATCCCCCACTACTCTTGTTGTGTCATCCCTCTGCTCACACTGCTGCGTGTTGATGCATTGGGATACAAACCCAAGATCTTGTACAAAGTGTACAGTGTCAGAGTCTTCGAGTATAGAAGGGTTCCCACTTTCTGGACCCATGCTCATTTGTCTATTAGCTCTCCCTGGCCAGGGATAAGAGCTGTGAGGTCTCATCCTCACTTCATCCTTTCATCTGCTTCACCTTAGCCCCTCAATGGCAAGGTTAAGAGCAATCTTTGACCCTATTCCAGTTGGCCTCAGTGCCTAACCTTTGTTTGAGCCACTTGCTTGCGTATAGTGTGTGCTATCTGTGCTTGTAGGATTGTTTGACTTGCTTCCTGTGCAAGTTAGGATTGTTTGACTTGCTGCCTGTGCAAGTTAGGATTGTTTGACTTGCTTCCTGTGCAAGTTAGGATTGTTTGACTTGCTGCCTGTGCAAGTTAGGATTGTTTGACTTGCTTCCTGTGCAAGTTAGGATTGTTTGACTTGCTTCCTGTGCAAGTTAGGATTGTTTGACTTGCTTCCTGTGCAAGTTAGGGATAGTTTAGACTTGCTTCCTGTGCAAGTTAGGTTTTGCTTGGCTTGCTTCCTGTGCAAGTTAAGTGTGTGTGTGGCTTGCTTCCTGTGTGAGCCATGCTTAGGATAGGTTGGCCCTTGTGCCATTTAGCTAGAAACCTTAACTTAGGGATGATTTTGCATGATAACATCTAGGCTCGAGTCGTAGTCTCCCTAGTTGTGTCTCCCTCTGTTATCTGGTTAGGCTAGTCCTTTATCCCTCTGTAGGGGAACTACATCGCCCTGATCTTCATACCAGATGAAGTATGTAGGCAGGAGATTGAGCTGATCTCTCCGGGCGCCCTTTTTCTTTGTTGTGTGAGTTGTTTGACAGTTGCTAGGCTCGAGTGCCTGACTCCTTAGCAATTTGTTGTCTGTCGTTTGAGTGTGTGCTTGACGGTTATAGGTTCGAGTCCCCGACTCCCTATTAACTTGTTGTGTTGTTGCGTGCTTGGAAGTTGATGTAAGTCCATCGAGTGGCATTTGGGTTCCAGTGTGCGTGTTTATTGGTTCGGATGCTGATGTAAGTCCAGTGATTGGCATTCAGGCTCCACGTTTGCCTCTTTGTGTGTGTTTTGGTTCGGATGCTGATGTAAGTCCAGTGATTGGCATTCGGGCTCCATGTTTGCCTTTGCCTGTGTTTGTTTGTGTGCGTGTCAGCCGAGCTACGAATGCTCTGATTCTTCTCTCGTCCGAGGAGATACGTATGCATAGGATGCGATATCCTAGCGAGCATGTGTCGTTCCCCCAGTCCGAACTACTTCGACTCTGATGTCTATGCCTGATAGACTAAGTAGGCCCAGGATGCGACATCCTGCCGAGTCAGCCTTGTTTGTTTTCTTGTGTCTCTTTCAGCCAGTGTGTGTGTGTTTATGAGCAGTGTTTTAGCAACCATTTTCCTTCCTTTTGTGCGTGGATCCCGTAGAGTACTACGGATGCGTAGGGGTGCTAATACCTTCCCTTCGCATAACCGACTCCCGAACCCATTCTCTTTGGTCGCGAGACCATGTTCTTTCCAGGTTTACTCTGAGCGTTTCCTTTCCCTCTTTTGGGATAAATAACGCACGGTGGCGGCTCTGTTGTTCTTGTTTTCCCGCCGGTTTTTCGCGCGATGCGACACTCGAGAGGGACTCTTATGAGTGTATTATAGCGTAACAATCGCATCAAGTCTTACACTTGAACGACCTTCGCACTACGTCCTAAAATAGGCCAAGATGGGCTAGGTATCTAAGGTCCTTGGTTTCTAAGGTTTATATTGGAAAGAGTAATGCCTAGCCACGACTACTCGTGTGACATTAGTGATCCCAATAGAACCTCCACCAAGTGAATGGACTTGAAAGTTAACTTGTTAAGGAATAACTCCACACAAGTTAACAAGACTATGCCATTCTCCTATCATAAGTGCACTCGAGTTTGGGTATAGAACTCATCTCACAAGAAACCACCAAGCATACAAGTAATTAATATGTCAAGCAATTCATGCATTACAAACAATACATTCATCCCAAATTTGCACAAAAATATGCCACAAATAAATATAAACATACAACACATACAAGTAAAAAGTAGGCTAAACCCACGGGGCTTCCAATCTCCCTAGCAGAGTCGCCATTTTTCGGTAGCGGGGTTTTTGTTACTTTTAGGTTTATTAACTAAACCAAAAGTCAACATACAATTCGAGTCGCCACCGCACTTTTATTTGTCCAAAGGAAAGGCTAAAAAGCGAACAAAAGCCAAGTAAGAAGTTTTTCAAATCAAAAACTAATAAAAATGTCAGAGATCTAGGTAAGGGGGTTGGTTATGAAATGGGAAGGTTTTGCGCACCCAAAACATCCTTAGTACTCTAAGGGAACCCTTTTTGCAAATATGTGTTGTAGGTTGGTATTTGTGAAAAGATTTGTGCAAAAAGAATGGAGGGATGAGAAGAGAATAGATTATATTTACAAATTTATTTGTTTGAATGGATGAACCCATTGCCTACGTACCATCACAAAAGAGGATCAAAACCTCGTAGTTCGGGGTAAAAAATTTCAAAGATTGGTGAATTAATTTTAATCAAGAGCCTTAAGATCTTTTGCTATCAAAGGGAGAAAACTCAACATAAACCAACAATCCACCATGTGAGGAAGGCTTCAACATGCTAGTGAGGGGTTAACCCTATAATAAGCATGGAAGGCTTATAATCCAACACTAAGGATGAGGTGAGATTTACATCAACCACTATGATAACTCAAACCTATGACTAATGTTTTTGAAAAGATTTTAACAAAGTGGCCATTTGGAACCACAAAACAACTTGAAATGGGTTATATTTACAAGTTAGGTTTATTTAGAAAATGAGGTCAAATTTGGATTAAAGTTTATTTACAATGACTATTTATGAAAATGGTTTTGAAAAGTCAAAGGCCTAAGGCCTAGGTTTCTAATTTGAAATAAAGTCAAAGTTTTGAAAATGATTTTTGGCTTGGTTAGAGTAGGGAGAAGAGAGAAGGGCTATTCCTAAAGCATACAAAGATAAGAGGGGAAATATAACCCTTGGAGTTCCTTTTCTTGGAGTCATAGAGATGACTCAAGATACTCCTTTCCTTTGGACTTATCATACAAACAAGCAATCAATAATTTGAATTCAAGCTCCTAGGATCTCCATTTGGCTTGGCTCTTAACTTGGCTACTCATGACAATGGTCCTCTTTTCACAATCTTAAGATGGGATCCTGTAGCGGGGTATTCGTTACCATTGGAGATATTGACTAAATCCAAGGTAAATCATACAAAGTCGAGTCGCCACCGCACTTCTATTTATCCAAAGGAATGGTTAGAAAGCGAACAAAAACCTAAAAGTTTTACAAGCAAAACTAGTAAAAGAAACAGAGATCTGGGTAAGGGGGTTGGTTATGCAATGGGAAGGTGTTAGGCACCCAAAACATCCTAGGTACTCCTAGGGAGCCCTTTTCACACTTGTGAAGGTTGTTGTTTTGTGAAAATTTTATTTGTGCAAACAAGATTGAAGAGATGAGAAAAGAATATACAAGTTTATTTACATTTTGTGTTTGGATGGATAAACCCATTGCCTACGTACCCTCTTATAAAAAGATTAGGATCAAAACCTCGTAGTTCGGGGTATAAATCTCAAAACAAATTGGTGAATTGATTGGTCCAAAAGCCTTAAGGTCTTTTGTTATCAAAGGGAGAAAACTCAACCTAAAACCACAAGTCCACCATGTGAGGATAGCTTCAACATGCTAGTGAGGGGTTAACCCTATAATAAGCATGGAAGACTCATTGTCCATCACTAAGGACAAAGGTGAGTATTATATCTACCACAAAGATAACTCAAACCTAATAGCTAAAGGTTATGGAAAAAAATTGATTAAGAAGTGGATCATTGAAACCAAAAAAAGACATTTAAATGGGTTATATTTACCAATTAGAAGTATATACAAAGTGGTCAAAGTTGACTTAAAGATTCAATTCAAAATGAGTATTATGAAAAGAAAGTTTGAAAATCAAAAGCGCAAGGCTTAGGTTTCTAATGTTGAAAACAATAGTCAAATGTTTGCACAAAAAGGTTTTGGCTTGGGTTAGGGTGGAGAGTCCTAAGGAAAACAAAAGGTGAGGGATAAGGAATGAAACCACACTAGGAGTTCCTCTCTTGAGATCATATTGATGATCCAAGTGGCTCCCATCCTTTGGAATAAGCAAGCAACAAGGTATAAGCAATCAAACAAGTCTCATAAGAGATCCTCAATGTATCTTGTATCTTCCACTTAGATGAACATGGTAATGATCTTCAATTAAGCTCAAATGGAAACTCCTAGTTCAAGAGCACACACATCAAAAGTTCACAAGTAAACAAACATCTCACACTATATCCATACAAGAAGCTCAAACAATGGGTGGGCTTTAGTCAAGAGGGGTCATATCAACCTCGACAAACAAGTCAAACTGTGATGGGTAATCTGTAGCTCTTAACCACTAACATTGAACGTTAGGGTGAAGCTGATCAAAATGGTAATGAGGATGGGACCTCATGCTCTTAAACCTGGCCGGGGTGAGCTCATGACAAAGAAAGCGTGGGGATCCAGAAAGTGAGATCCTATTCCACTTGACAGACACTGGACAAAGATCTTGGGTACATGTTCAGAAGCATCAGCACATAGTGCGAGCATAAAGAACGACACACTGAATAACGGGGGATTGGCTACTAATCCCTTTTATCCGTCAATTGCCTCTTCTCTTGGAGGTCTTACCAAGTATCACATGCCTCATCTTGGAGGTCTTTGAGCATAAATTTAAACAAACACAAACAGAGCCTCTGAAGGAGGACTTGCCAGCAAAATGCCTGCCAAAAAGGTAACAGGACTTCAGACTACATGAAGTAAGAGGCTAACTACCTGAGTGGTGTATCAACCATAATCCAAAGCTCAAGCAAGGAGCTAAAGTAAGCAAGCAACTAAGGTACCTGTACAAAGACTAAACAGTTAATACTTCAGTCATAAAACCAACAGACAAACAGTGAAACCCTCTGATAGTTACACAATTCAGTGCATAAGTGCCTTAGCACTCAAATGGGCTCATGAGTTCACCACATCAATTAAATCCTACAAAACAAACATAGGTTAGAACTCAAATGCATTTTGTATCTCACAAAGTGAGAACAAATCCAATCATCAATGATAAGTGTCCAAACCTGAAACACAAAACCAAGTTAGTTTATGTACAAAACCCTAGTGCAAATACCAAACTCAAAACCTAATCAAATGACCAAAACAGAACCCAATCTTCTACACAATGCACATTCAAACATGTCACAAAATGTCCTCAAAAGGATCAGCATCAAATCAATAAGCAAGTATCTCAAATGATCTATATCATGCAAGGACAAAAAATATGCACAAAATGAACTTCCAACTTAGAAAATTCACATCAAATCAGAAATGCATGCAATGACTTTGAAATTTTTCATACAAGTTCCTCATGTCATGGATGTTCAACATACAAAATATCAAATCCAGAAAGATGCCAATGCTATGTGAACAAAAATGCACCAATTCAATGTCAAAAATGTGACACAAATTGTCACATTATTCTCTATGTGTCAAAAATAATGATAGCATGTGAGAAAAATTCCAAACCAGTGCTCAAAAATTCATATCATGTGTGAATGTCAAGCATGCACAAAATTGGATCAAATGGCTCAACATAAAGAATTTCACAATGCATTGAAGGCAATAGATCAAATTAGCACAATGTTCAATCAAAAATATCCAAGAAAAAATCCAGACATCAACAATTCATGAAATTAGCACCAAAAAATAGTAGAGATCAAAACAAAGCTATGAAAAAAATTGGGATTAATTTGGACTATTTTTGTATTTTTTATGAATTAAACAAAACAAACAAAATAAAATGAAATATTAAAAGGAAATGGAGGGAAACAAATATATTCAAATAAACTCAGAAAATATCACAACCGCACGATCTTGGCGCGCGCTCAAATCAACGGTCCACGTTTAAAAGATGAAACGCACCGTTTCATTTAATAGTCAGCATGCACGGTCAGCATTTCAAAGCACACACGTGGCCAGTCAAACAATCCACAACCAATCAAACAGACACGCAGCAAACACATGGCAACACACATGGATAAACCCTAAACAACTCAGACGTCGGAGCTACAGTCTCCGGTCGTCTTCTCCGGCGCAATTCTGGCGAGTTCAGACCAAAAATTTTCCAGAAATCATCAAGGCTTACATCATTCGAACCGCCTTGCCATGTACATTCCAAATATCATAACCAAATCTCCTAACTCCTCATGGATTTTCCAGATCGAATGAAAACATTTCCTAGATCTAAACTTATAGTTCATCATACATGCTCAATTCTCAACCATTTTTAATTCTAAACATATCTACATAACCTACATAACATGCTCTTCACATCTATGATCATAAAACAGCAAAAGGAAAGGATGAATTTCAACTCACCTGAAATTGAAGCTTCCTCAATTCACGATCTCACAGGCTATGAAGCTCCAGATCTACTCCTTTGACCTTGCCTTGAAGCTTTGTGCAAAGAGAATCAGTTGAAACCACTTGGATCTACTTCAATTTTCAAATTCCATCAGCATGAGAGTGCACATGAACTGCTCGAAATCTAGCTGAATTGCTCAAAATAGTGGATGATTCTTGCTCAATGAAGCATGATGATCAAGAATATGCAAGAATTTTTTGTGTTTGTGTGGAGAAAACCAAAATTCGAAGAGAGAGAAAATTGGAGGGAGTTTTTGAATTTGGATCTCAAAATGGTTCTCTTTTCCTGTTATGATTAGGGTTTCAGCTTATATACTCCATGCTAATCACAATGCTAATCACTTAAGCCAATGGTTAATCATGATTAAGGAGTTATGAAGCAAAATGAAAAAATGCAAATGAAGCTCACAAAGCCATAATCCACGTGTACAGTCCCATGCTAGGCTTCCAATCCACTTAAAAACATCCAATGGCCATGATTTGATGATTAATTTGCTTGCACCTTAAGCCAATAATGAATGTTGAATATTTTTCTTCAAAATGAACATGTGTGAACTAATGAATTCATGGTCATGATTTCTTTGCACAATTAAGCCAAATGATGTCATTTTGAGATGCCTTGAACATGAGGAGCATTTTGCAAAAAGAATGAACCAAATTGGAGCATTGTATCAAAAGTTATGCCATTTTGAATTTCCATGCACACCTTGTGATCAAATGACCATAACTTCTCAACCATTCATCATATGGACATGAATTAGGACTTTTTGGAAAGGGGAGACAAAGATCTACAACTTTCATGTTCACTAAAAATCCATTTGAAACTTCTTTTACATTGAAAAGTCAAGTTGAATGTGGACCAAAAACTTGCCAAATTTGGAAACTTTGAATTACAGGTCATTTTCCATTTTTAGTAACTTTTACCATGACCTTTGAATCTTCAAGATGGATGTTTAGAATGATGAATAGACCTTATTTGAACATGATTGAGGTATCTCAACTCATTTCCCCACCTCATAGCCCTCAGTTGACTGCACAGTTGACTTTTGGTCCTCAGATGACCTTGAAATGTCTTGATTAACTTGAGCCCCTACCACTGGGTGAAATTGCTTCAAAATGAAACCCTAGCTCATGTAAGCTCCTTATGATAGTCATGTGATCTTCATCCCAAGAAAATACCTCATCTCTTGCACAAAGAATCTTCTTGAAGCTCTTGACCTGGTGATTGCTTAAGCTACAAACAAAAAATGTTAATGACATATTTTTGTGCTTTTGGTTAGTGAATAAAACAAGAAAAGCAATGATATACAATTCAAGCATGCTTGGTGATCTCAAACCACTCACAAGAGATCCCTACCCAAAGGGAAAGGGAGCCAAGATGCTCAATGATCCTTGAGGCTATGCAATGCAATGTTATGATGCCATGAGGGATCTTAGGGACAAAATTGGGGTCTTACAGATCCCTATCACACAAAAGCAAACATCAAAAAGCTCATAACACAATAAAGGTAATGGACAAAGAATAAGTTTGAGGAGGAGTCCTTTGAAGTCAACTTTGAAATTTATCATTCTAAAGGCATGAGGCCTAGTTGCTCTTCAACCAAATTTTGCATTCTAAAGGCATGAGGCCTAGTTGCTCTTGAACTCCTTTAAGCATGGGTAAGTCCTAATTCTAAGTCCTTTCTCCTTTTGCATTTTGGGTTCAAATCAAAACAAACACAAACAACACAAGATAGCGATATATTTACATACAATAATGGACTCAAATGAGCAAAAGAAAAATGACATAAACACAAAATATGTGCTCAAGTGAGCAAAGATGAAAATCAAGATGAATAATGAGCAATAAATAAATGACATTAAAAGTAAATGGCAAAAATTTAAAAGCTCAAATTAAAGTTAGTAGTTAATAGAGTTATGTTAGCTTGTCATGAGACAATGTAGCGCTATGTTAAGCAATCGTAAGTTGACTAATATAGTAGTCACACCTATTTGAGGCCGGTCAATAAGAATATAGTCAAAGAGCACAAGTTAGAGATCATGACTAGTAAGCCAAGCTCCATAAACTTGCCATGCCAAACAAAAAGGGGAAAGGCCTTGTATTGACTTTTGGTTATTTGCTTGACCAAGAAGTAACCTATCTTTGACACAAAATAACTCACTTGATCATGGATCAAGTTGAGTTTGGTTTGGATCAAAGAAGATTAAACTTCTATTTGTCAAGACCAACCTCAAGACTTTAATTCATTGGCCATTGAGGGAAAGAAAGGGATGAAGATGAAAGGGAGGGGGTAAGAAGTCAACAAACAATCCCGATTGATCAAGGGATAACTCATCCTTGATCAAATTCATTCATCTTTCTAAGTGATGATCCTTAAGGATTTTCAAACTACAAGATTCAATGAATTTGATCAAAGTTGAATCAATTCAACCTCAATCAATCCCAAAACAGAAGAGAAATGAATATAACAAGTCAAGAAGTCTACAATATTTTTTTGGTATTTTTTGAATTAAAAGAAAATACTAATAAAAAATAAACAAATAAAATTGAACCTCAAATTCAAATCAAATCAACTTCAAAAAGTCCAATTAAATTCTCATAGGTTCAATATAGTCAAACAAGCTTTGACTAATTTTCTCACCAATTTTTGAAATCAGAAAGCAATTAAAATCAATTAAAAAAACAACCAAAAATAGCATAATATGAATTAAAATCTCAAATAATCTCAAAACAAACAATAAATTGTTGAGACTATTTTTCATTGACTTATCATGATCCATAGATGCTATGAAAATATTTTTGTATTTTTTAAAAGTCAGAAAGTATTTTACAATGAATTAAAATCAATATAAACCAAGTAATTCATTAAAAATATCAAATGAAGTCACAAAAATAATTAAAAATCATAATATGAAACTAGATTTTTCAAGAAAAAATTTAGAATTGGTCACATATTTTTCTGACTTCAAATGAATTTTTGAAAATGAAGTGAATTAACAGAAAATGAAAAGAAAAATGAAATAAGCGAAAAATGCACAGCCATCTGATCCACATTCATTAATTGACGTGGCACAAGGCACGACTTAGATCTGATGACACACAGTGCACTCAAGTCAAACGCGCCACATGGAGAATTAAATGAAGTATTTAAAACGGATGCACACGATTAGATCGTGGAATGGAGATCCAAGGGCCCTGGAGTAATACACGTGGTGGTGGTGGTGGTGGAAACCACCGTCTTCTCCGGCCAGACACATAAACTCCGACCAAACTTGCAGAGAAGTGAACCTCAATGAAAATGAAAAACAAGGCCATGGAAACAAAGCTCTTGTGATGTAGATCATCACTATACCATTGGATTTCCTTCATGCTTCCTATATTAGAGAAAGATGAAGGAGAAAATCATGGTGTCCACACGGATTATTCATGAAATGGAAAATTGAATGCATCAAAGTCTTGCCTCAAGTATGAGGACTTCAGAGAACCACAGAAACACAAGAAAACTACATTGAATTAAGAGTTTCAGATCCAAAAAGTTTGAGTTGATACCTTCAAATTGATGAACTTCTGGCCACGAATTCTCCAAGATCCTTGCTCCTTCTTGATCTATGAATGTAATGGAAGTGATTGGCTAAGGAATCTGGCTTTAAAACTCAACTAATGATGTTGAATTTCAAGCTAAAAAATCTGAAAAAATTATGAGTGATTCCTTTGGTGAGGGCTATGGTTTCAGTGCAGCAACATATGGGATCTCCAAAAGGTTGTTGAATGAAGCTCGTGAGGTTTTATTTATAGCTGAATGTGGTTGATCACACACTTTGCTCATGTGCATGGAATTTGAATTTTGATGTGCATGGGCCTTTGTGGGCATGTGAAAGGCCCATGGAAGGCTGAAGCAACTTGTTGAGTTCACACGAAATGCATTTGGATGTGCACATGAAGTGGGAAATGCTTGCATACCAAGTTATAACATAAAAATACCAAAATGCATATAAATGAAAAGAATTTCAAAACTCACAAATGGTAGAACCCAAGGACTATTGTGAGTAATGGTTGGAAAGCTATTGAAATAAGTAACAAAAGTAATGTTGGGAAAAAAATCATTTGACATGTGCAAATTGATCAAAATTGGATGGGAAAATTCGAGTACAAAACATGTCCAAATCATTTTGAAAAAGTTCACGAAAAGTAAGCTTAATCAAACCCCTTTGTCTTTATGATACAAGCTTCAAATGAAAAATATCGAACATCAAAGTTGTAGATCTTTTCAAGGTAGTCGATTTAGACTCAAAGTTTGCATCATTTGGATTTTCTATGATAAAGTTATGGGCACTTGAACTTGGGTACTTTTTCAAATTCAATGAATTAGGTCCAAGATGACCTATAATGTTTTGCATCATCACATGTATTTCTTTTAGTATTATGAAATTTTGTCCAATATAAAATTTGAAGTAGACATCTTAATATTTCCAATTCTTTGTTCTCACCTCAAAATCATAAAAATTAAGGAAGTTATGCCCTTGGTAAGTTGACCCAAAGTTAGGGTTTCAGTCAAAATGACCTATAATGTTTTGAAATGAATGATGACCTTCCAAGCTTCAAATGGATTTTTTATGAACATGAACGTTGTTCATATGGTTCTTAGGAACATTTTTGTTCTTGGGGTCGTCTTCATTTGACAAATACATCAAAAGTTATATCTCATTGATCCTCAACTTAGTCAGATGACTTGACTGGTCAACTTTTCAAGGCCAAACTTCCAATATTGATGAATAAATGATTTAGAGGCCTCAAATACGCTCATATATGCATAAAATGATGAATAAAATAACTTCCCTTGGTTAAATTTGATCAGAGGTTGAGATTGCTTCATGGGTAAGGCACAGTCAAAACACAATGAAATTAGGGTTTCCTTGGGAAATAGTCTTCAAGCCCATTGGGTTATCTTGATCAAATTGGAAAATTGAGATACTTGGGAGACATATATGATGATTAGGAACTTTGTGGACCATTGTCATGCTTTTTCTCATCTTCATCTAGCCATTTCATTGGGCTTATGAGCCTCCTAGGAGCATTGTGGAGCACATGATCACTTGAGCTTCAAAACAAAAAGAATTAGTGACATATTTTTGTGCTTTTGGTTAGTAATAAAATAAGAAATGCAATAATGTAAAATACAAGCATGCTTGGTGATCTCAAAACAATCAAACAAGTCCCAACCCTAAGGTTAAGGAGCCAAACATGCTATGATCCTTGAGGCAATGCACTTGTGCAATGACATGATGCCATGAGGGATTTTAGGGTCAAAATTAGGGTCTTACACCAAGCATGGGTGTAGTGGTAAATTCATGACCATCAAGATATGGATAAGCTTAACATCAATAAAACCAGAGTCACCACCGCGCTTTTATTGTTTCCAAAGGAAAAGGTAAAAGTACGAACAAAACCCAAAGATAAGAAGTTTTCAAATCAAAACTAATAAAATTCCAAAGATTATAGGTAAGGGGGTTGGTTATACAAAGGGAAGGTGTTAGCACCCAAAGTGTCCTAGGTACTCCTATGAAGCCTTTTTTTATGTGTATATGTGTTTTTGGTATAAAAGATGTTTGAGAAAAATAGAGTGTGGGGATAAGAAAAGAATTCATTAACTATATTTTTGTGTTTGACAATACCTTCGGACTTGTGCCTACGTACCAACATAAAAATAAGGGATCAAAACCTCATAGTTCGTGGTAAAAATTTCAAAGTTGGTGAATTGCTTTTAACAAACATTTAACTGAGAAGGGCATAAAGGGGCCAAAGGTTTGAATGGGGTTGTTAGTTATTTTTGTCTTTTGAAATTTTAAGTCAATATGATTAGATTTATTTACAAGTTTGATTTAAGAAAAAAGAAGTTCAAAAATTCAATGGCATAAGGCCGAAGTTTCTATTTGAAATAAGGTCTAAGTTTGAAATCACAAGCAAAGAAAGTTTTTGAAAAGGGGGAGAGATTTTGAAATTTAAGAAGTGGGAGGAGATGAAGAGACTAATCCTAAGCATAAATTTAAAAGTTAAGAGTTGAAAAGATCTGACCAATGGGATGCAATCCAACAGACAAGTATGTCATATAGAAAACCCATTTTCCCTTTGGACTTTGAATCAAGCAATAATCAGCAAGCAATTAACAATATCAGACATCATGAAGATCAAGGCATCAAATGAAGATAGCCACATCCAAGCAAGCAAATCCCATGGCCAAGTTTCCACACAATACCATGAAAGATGTGAGACTTACAATCTCACTTACTAGAATGTTATGCCTTTAGGGTCAAATTTAGCTCTATGTTAAGCAACCGTAATTGGACTTATGTAGAAGTCACAACTATCTGAGGTCGGGCAATAAAAATTTAGGTGTTAATGCATGTTAGAGATTTGGTATGATGAACCAAACTCCTAAAACATACCACACACTAAAAGAAAAAATCAAAAGGGATGGACCTATCTCATACATACTTGTATTTGTTCATCTGACACAAGGTCATTGATGAACCAATTAGCCTTGGGATATTTGAGATTTCATTAGTCAATGAAAGGAATGGGAAAGAATATGGATGAAGATGAAGGGGGGGAGTGAGAGGAACACAAATTGGTCATGGGAGGAATTTTATCAAATTAAAATCATTCATTCATTTTGGAAGATGAAATCTACATTTCATCAATCCCCTAAATCCAATGATTTTAATCCAACAAAAGTCAAATCAAACTTGACCAAGGCCTAAACAAATAGTCAAACATCACAAGACTATAAAAATGGCTAACATAATTTTTACACAATTAATCAATTAAAAATCAAATTAAAAAGGCATCAAAATTCAATTTAATTTGGTCAAAACCTAAAACCTCTTCAAAATACCAAATAAATGGCCAAGAGATTTATCCTAGGTCAAAGGACCTTAGACAAAAAATTTCATGATTTTTGAAAAGTCATAAGTAATTTTAAACAATTAAAAACCTGCACAAAAACATTTAATTCATGAAAAATATCAAAATTAATCCAAAAAATAATTCTAATTCATAAAATGAAAGAGGAAAATATTTAAATATTTTTGGTGAAAGTCTCATATTTTTTGGATTAAAAATGAAATTATTATGAATTAAAAAAAATAAAGCAATTAAACATAAATTCAAAAATTAAAAGGAAATTGGAAAAAACGAGGATCATCAGATCTCCCTTATTAATTGAGGTGGCAGATCTAATGACAAGAAGCGCGCATTCCACCAACACTCCAGTCAACGTGTGCACATGCGTGGTAATTCAAACCAAAGGCTGAGATTAGATCCTTGGACCAAGATCAGATGGATGAGATAAAGCCAACTCACCACCGGAGCCCTAGCTCCGGTCATCTTCTCTGGTGATGACCACCAGACTGGTCCAACCTCAACTTCATGAAAAATGAAAAACAAGGACACTAATTTGAAGAGAAAATGCTCAAGAACTCGAATTTGACCACAATTTTCTCCAATTCCAAGTATATAAAAAGATACAGGGATTTGAATTTTGAGGATCATGAACTGTGAAATTCTGGTATCAGATATGAGATGTCGAAGGTAATGTCACGACACTAATATCTGAACAATATAAACAGGATAAAAATAAAGAACAGTAATACAAGTGACACAAGCAATTGTTAACCCAGTTCGGTGCAAACTCACCTACGTCTGGGGGCTACCAAGCCAGGAAGGAAATCCACTAAACAGAATTAGTTCAAAGACTCTCAGTAAACAACTTCAAGTTACAGTCTTTTCACCTAATCTCTATCCGTGTGACTTCTATCTAAGAACTCTTAGATATGAGATCTTACTCACTCCCCCTTAATCACAGCAGTGATGTAAAAACAAATATTATAATGAAAGAAGACACTCTTCAAGAACACATACTTGATCTTGCTTAAAAGCTTCAACCAAGTAAACACACACTCATGCTTCAAAGCTTAGAGTGGACAAATTACAACTCAAAAGTCAGTCCAATTCAGTCATCTATGGATGAATGAATGGCTCACAATACACACGAGCACATAAGACTAAAACCCTTATTCTCTCTCAATATTTCGTTCGTTGTTTCTTGTGTGTTAAAACCAGGTATTCCATGCCCTTTTTATAGAAGCGTTTGGTTGGGCTTGGACATCATAAAACTCTAAAACTATTTTCCATTCGTATCTTCTTATGACAGCTGATTATATCTTGTTGGAAAATAAGTCAATCTGGTTTTAATTACTGATTGAATGGCGCATTCAATCATCTCATCAATCACACATAGATTAGCATAAAAAGCGCAATTACACAATACATAACATTCAGACTGCATGTTCTGTATGCAGATGTCTTGACATCGGGTCTGACATCTCAGTAAAATCTTGCACAACCACATTTTAAACACCCTGCAGGAACATGTTATCTCATGTCAAGACAACACTTGTGACAACCTTGTGAACACTCTAGGTTTTACCAAAATTGATGCCAACATATAGAACCAACAAAATCCCCCTTTGGCAAATTTTGGCTAAAACATACATCAGACCATTTGTTTCACAAGAGTATAATCACAGTATCAGTTTTAGCAGCAGAAGTAATAAAACACACATTACTAGCTAAGATAGCAACTAGTAAACACATATTAAACACACATGCGCTTGTGCTCCACCTCCCCCTCAGTCTGCTCAACACAGGCATCACCTTCAACGTCACCCCATCTGACATCACCTTCAATATCACCTGTACTAAATAGATTATCTCCAATATACATCCTCTTCAACATCATCTGTCATCTGTTTATAGCATAGCTACTTTAGCTACAACTACTTTAGCTACTCCTCCCCCTTTTTAGCCAAAAGAGACCAAAGAGACAAAATAAATGTCTATTAGTCAAACAGAATGTCACACAGAATGTCAGAGCATATTGTTAGGTGTTACAGATCCACAAACATACACAGCTTTACAAGATGAGATAAAAATCCAGAAAAACCAAAAAGAACCCAGAAAAAATACATCAAGGCATCAGAACATGACTGCCAAAAGAACCACCAGAACATCCATCACAGCACACCATCAGAAGAGTGGGGGGCAACTTCAACAAAACTAGTCAAATGAGCTTGCATCTTCATCAGCTTCAGAACCAAAACTGCCACTTGTTTCATCTTTAGATTCAGACCTCTCACTAGAGGTTTGGGCTTCTGTTTCCTTGGCTTGTCCAACATTATCTCTATCAGCTTGCTCCAAGCTTTCAATCAGAGCCTCCAAAGCTTCTTTCCTGGCTTTTGCCACCCTTATCCCTGTATCCAATTCTTTACAAGTTTCTTTCAGTTCAACAATAAGACCACCTTGTGAGGCTGGCTTCTTCACAGCAGATGTCATGACAATGTCATTGACATGACTGCCTTCAAACAATTTGTAATGAACTGATAGAGGAGGTTTTCTTCTACTAGGAAGATCATTTGTGCTCAGAATTCCAGGTTGCTGGCTCAGGATAATCCCACAAATCATTGAGGTAAAAGCTATGGGCAGCTTCACTGCATTTGTAGAAGCATGTTTGACAATTTGTTCAAACATGAATCTACCATAATTCAAATTTCAGCTTGGTTCCAACAGCAAAGATGAACCTTCCAAGGGAATTTGAGATTGTAGAGATGTGATTGGTTGGTACCCAATTTGCTGACCCTATCTTGTGCAAAATAGCATATTTCACAGTTAGCTTTCTGGCAGGGAGATGCTTCTTGCTAGGCCACTCCTTGACCTGTCTTGCAGTTATTTCCCTACAGACCTTATTGTCTGTGGCTTCCAGTTCACATGCACCTTCTGTTCCTCTTCCTAGAAACTTATTAATCACAGTAGGAGAAAAAGTGATACACTTCCTTCTTACAAACACTTTACAAAACTCTTTGTTGTTTTTATCAACAATGTCCTCAAGGATGTTGACCATAAATTCTTTCATTAGTCCTTCATAACACTAAGATAACCCAGCAACAATTTTCATTAGTCCAGCAGTTTTAATAAGGTCCATGACCTCTTTGACCTCCACAGCATCCTTTCCCAGTTCTCTCTCCACAGCCACCCGTCTTTGGATTACAAACTTCCATTTTGTTGCTCCATCTTCAAGATGGGAGGAGATATTGTCCAGGTGTACAGCAGCAACTTTTGTAGAGGATTTCCTAATAGTTGTCCTCTTGACAAGGGAGATGTCAGAGACATCTTCCTCGACATCTTCATCTGACTCAGAAATTTCTCTCACTTTCCTCTTCTTTACCTTAACTTTGCTCCAAGACTTTGAGGGGCCTACAACAATAGCCTTCTTAGCGGTTTTGGCTGTCATCATTTCAGCCACAGACCTACCCTTTCTGGTCTTCATCCTCTTAGCCACACTAGGCTTCAAGTGATGAAGCAAGTTATCATCTTCATCATCCAAACTCTCATCTTCTAGGTTAATCACCTTCTTTGTAGAATCATGCTTCTTAGACTGTGAAGCACTGGCAGTAGGTGATGCCACAGATTTCTTACTAGACAATGTTTTCCCTAAAGAGCATAATTCTTCAGCAGCTATATCTTTTTCATACCTAGAGGAATCATTCTCCTTCTCATTGTGAGGTCCAACCTCAGGAGAGGGGTCCCTTCTTGATAGAGGAGTAGAAACTCCCTTTACAGAGTGTCCTTCATTGAGGATTCTCGTGACAAGGTTCCTTATAACACGATCAGTGTGATGCATGTCGTCCTTAGAACTAGGAGTATAAGTAAAGCTGGAGGGGATATTGGAACTGTTACCTTGAGTAGGGCATGCAGTGGAGGATGAACCAGGAGCGTCGCCTGGAATGACAGATCGGGGAATCACGTCCAAAATATCTTCATCAAGAAGGTCCATAGAAGGAGTTCTATCTTTGTGAGCAGGTTTGGTAGTCTTAGAACCAGATGTTGAAGGATGTTGTGACATCTTGTTGTTCTTGTTGAAAGGGGTTTTTTGCCCTAGCAGAGAAGGTTGATGAAGTCTAAGGAAGGTGGAAATGTTTGAGTAGAGGTTGCGTGTGAAAAGGCAATAGATGGAAGTTCCAATACTAGGTGATGATTTACCATAAATGGGGCACTTTATTTTAAGTGGGCAGACAATATTTTTATTACCTTTTCCCCTCCAAATTAATTGCTACAAATTCTCATAGATACAAATCCCTAATTTCCCTATTAGACATTCAAATTGATTAGCATCCAAAGCCTTTGTAAATATATCAGTTAACTGCATTTCAGTAGCAACATGCTCCAGGGCTATAATTTTATCTTCCACTAGTTCTCTAATAAAATGATGACGGATATCAATATGTTTTATCTTGTTGTGCTGAATGGGATTCTTAGAAATATTTATAGTACTCAGATTGTCACAGTATAATGTCATGACATCTTGCGTGACATTGTATTCAGTCAGCATCTATTTCATCCAAACCAATTGAGAACAACTACTTCCAGCTGATATGTATTCAGCTTCAGTAGTGGACAGAGACACACAATTTTGTTTCTTACTGAACCATGATATTAAGTTGTTCCCCAAGAAGAAGCATCCTCCTAATATGCTTTTCCTGTCATCAGCACTTCCAGCCCAATCAACATCATAGTATCCAGTCAGCATAGATCCAGATCCATGAGTGTACAACATCCCATAGTCACTGGTGCCATTTACATATTTCAGTATCCTTTTCACTTGGTTTATGTGACTGACTTTTGGTTCAGCTTGATATCTAGCACAAACACCTACAGCAAAAGCAATGTCAGGTCTGCTTGTTGTGAGATATAGCAGACTCCCTATCATGCTTCTGTAGAGACTTTACCATTTTCATCTTTGGAGACTTTCAGATGAGTAGGAGCAGGTGTCCTTTTATGACTTGCATTCTCCATGCCAAACTTCTTAATAATGTTTTTGGCATATTTGCTTTGAGATAGAAAGATAGAATCTTCCATCTGCTTGACTTGTAGCCCAAGAAAATAGGTCAGCTCTCCAACAAGGCTCATTTCAAATTCAGACTACATTTGTTTAACAAAATGTTCGACCATCTTATCTGACATCCCACCAAACACAATATCATCCACATATATTTGAGCCACCATGAGTTTTCCTCCTTCATTCTTAACAAATAGGGTCTTATCAATGCCTCCCTTCCTATATCCATTGTCAATGAGAAACACTGTGAGTCTATCATACCAAGCCCTAGGAGCTTGTTTCAAACCATAGAGGGCTTTCCTTAACTTATACATATGCTTTAGAAGATTTGGATCTGTAAACCCTTTAGGTTGTTCAACATACACTTCCTCATTTAAGTAACCATTCAAGAAGGCACTTTTTACATCCATTTGGAACAGTTTAAACTTCAGAATACATGTCACTCCAAGCAATAGTCTAATGGACTCAAGGCGAGCTACAGGGGCAAATGTTTCATCAAAATCAACTCCTTCAACTTGAGCGTATCCTTGTGCTACTAATCTTGCTTTATTTTTAGTAACCACCCCTTGTTCATCAGATTTATTCTTGTAAACCCACTTTATTCCAATAACATTTATTCCCTCGGGTCTTAGAACCAGTTCCCATACTTCATTTCTCTTGAATTGGCCTAACTCTTCCTGCATGGAATTGATCCAAAATTGGCCATACTTCATTTCCTACACTTATTCTGGATATCTTTGGGTGTGAGACGTTTGGCTCGTTGCATATCGTATCCACCTTTACTCATAGACTTTAGTGTGATTCTTATCAAGTAACTATCAAGTCTATTCCATTCTTTCATTCGATCATACTTTCGCCTCCAATCACCTTGCTTTCAGCCCTAGTGAGCTGAACTACGATTGCTCTGATTTCCTTATTGCACTATAAGTATACGTAGGCAGGAGAATCCAGATTCTTCGCGAGCTATCTTATTTATCAATCTACCTTATATGTTGCTACCCTATTTATCAATCAATCATTCTCCATTTGTTCAATCATACCATCTTTTTGAGATCAATCATATTTCTCCTTGGACTCCTTGTCTATCCTTTTAGGACGTCTTAACAATAATCCACCTCATCAATCGAGAGTTGTTTGGGGGTTATGCCCAAACATTTAATTCAGTCTTTCTTTTTGGATTTACCCTATAGTGGTGACCTACTAGTCCACGTATTGGTAAATGTCTACCTTGCTCTTTGATTCAGAGTTTATCTCCTTCTTGGATCTAAGATACTATTCTTATTTGATCTCAAACCATTTGTCTCCCCAGCAAGTGATACTATTCTTTGTATTACAGTACTACAATCATTCCTTGAAGTGGTGTTTGTCTTGTGAGCCCTCATTGCTTAGACAAATGTCCTTTCTCTCTATTCTCGTAGTTCCAAACTACAATTGCTCTGACTTTCTCATTGCATAATGAGAATATGTAGGCACGAGGGTGCGAATCCTTGGCGAGCATACTCCTAACTATTCCTCCTCCGCCTTAGGGCGTCATTCACATCTTTCATTATCCATTATCTACTTTCGATCTTAAATCATTCACCCAATGACAAATTATTCCTTTGATATCAAATACATTTTCTTTGGAATTCCATATACATCATTTAGGACACCTAATGTAGTTCGTCTTTCTACCTATAGTTGTTTGGGCTACAACCTCAAACATCTATTTCCTTCCTTTTTTGGCTAAACACCCTATAGTGGCGGCCTGCTAGTCCACATATCGGTTAAAGTTGTTTCCCTCTATGGTACAAATCTCATTTCTCTTATGGATTCCAATACACTTTCACCTTTCGGTTTCAAACAATATTTTCTCAGTCACTTAGCACCAAATATCCAATTCTGTGACTTCGGTCACTTCCTTCTATTCATATCCATGATACACTCATATTCTACCTTCATTCACTCCATGTGATATACCAGTTATTTGAGCATAACACACTACCTCTTTGTGCTCCTTCTTGCGTCACCTTGTGAACTAAGAGATGTTTAGGACTGTGCCTAAACACCTATTTCTTCGTCTTTTCGACTTTACCCTATAGTGGCGGCCTTTGGTCCACGTATTGGTAATAACCACCTAACTCTTGGGTTCATCTTTTCACCCTTGTTGGAGTTCAAAACACTATTCTTTGGTTCAAACCATACCTTGATCACACTTCTTTTCACCTCCCACCATTAGTTCCTTGAACTACGAAGCTCTGAATTCCTCATTGTGCTATATGAGGATACGTAGGCATGATGGCCCCAATCCTCACCGAGCACTTTATCTATTTCCCTTCCTTTCCCCATTCTTTTGTGAGTAATCTTTAGATATAACACATATTCGAGCGAGAACAATCAAAATGGTTCCCATGGAGTACATGGATGTTTGGGGTGCTAATACCTTCCCCTTGCATAACCGACTTCCTTACCCAACATATCTCTTTTCCCCGGGTTTTATTAATGTTTTGCCATTCCTTTGGAAATAAATAAATTTTGATGGCGACTCTGTTGTATGTTCGAGCATGCGATACGTTCGGGTATATTTCCGCTAGCTTCACTGGCATCACAAGGTAAGGGGGGAGATGTACTTCTCTAATGGGTGTTAAGGCATGAATGGTAGATGAAGGGACCTTTAACCCCCTTTGGGTTGGGTATTTTGATTCATAGTTCTGAATTGTGATGCTATGATAGTTGTTAGTTGATGATTATGTGATTGAAATTCTATTTGAGTTACCTTGATTATATATGTATGATAATCTGCCATTGATGGATGTTTGAAGGTTGTGACCTTAAGTGTGTTAATGTGATTCAGAGATAACGAATATAGTTTTATTTTTGTAATTTGTTGTTAACTCATGAAACCATTGAGTATTATATGAGTTTAGAGTGCTATAACAGTAAGAAATTGGATTAATTTGATAGATTTTCGTAAAATAAGTTGTCACATAAGGTAGTGTTTGAATAGTTAAAACACTACCTTATAGTGTAAAGCTGGAGGGGATATTGGAACTGTTACCTTGAGTAGGGCATGCAGTGGAGGATGAACCAGGAGCGTCGCCTGGAATGACAGATCGGGGAATCACGTCCAAAATATCTTCATCAAGAAGGTCCATAGAAGGAGTTCTATCTTTGTGAGCAGGTTTGGTAGTCTTAGAACCAGATGTTGAAGGATGTTGTGACATCTTGTTGTTCTTGTGGAAAGGGTTTTTTTGCCCTAGCAGAGAAGGTTGATGAAGTCTAAGGAAGGTGGAAATGTTTGAGTAGAGGTTGCGTGTGAAAAGGCAATAGATGGAAGTTCCAATACTAGGTGATGATTTACCATAAATGGGGCACTTTATTTTAAGTGGGCAGACAATATTTTTATTACCTTTTCCCCTCCAAATTAATTGCTACAAATTCTCATAGATACAAATCCCTAATTTCCCTATTGGACA
This sequence comes from Lathyrus oleraceus, assembly GCF_024323335.1. NCBI lineage: Eukaryota > Viridiplantae > Streptophyta > Magnoliopsida > Fabales > Fabaceae > Lathyrus > Lathyrus oleraceus. The sequence continues at coordinate 112,049,024 of NC_066580.1, forward strand.
TTCAAATTGATTAGCATCCAAAGCCTTTGTAAATATATCAGCTAACTGCATTTCAGTAGCAACATGCTCCAGGGCTATAATTTTATCTTCCACTAGTTCTCTAATAAAATGATGACGGATATCAATATGTTTTGTCTTGTTGTGCTGAATGGGATTCTTAGAAATATTTATAGTACTCAGATTGTCACAGTATAATGTCATGACATCTTGCGTGACATTGTATTCAGTCAGCATCTGTTTCATCCAAACCAATTGAGAACAACTACTTCCAGCTGATATGTATTCAGCTTCAGTAGTGGACAGAGACACACAATTTTGTTTCTTACTGAACCATGATATTAAGTTGTTCCCCAAGAAGAAGCATCCTCCTAATATGCTTTTCCTGTCATCAGCACTTCCAGCCCAATCAACATCATAGTATCCAGTCAGCATAGATCCAGATCCATGAGTGTACAATATCCCATAGTCACTGGTGCCATTGACATATTTCAGTATCCTTTTCACTTGGTTTATGTGACTGACTTTTGGTTTAGCTTGATATCTAGGACAAACACCTACAGCAAAAGCAATGTCAGGTCTGCTTGTTGTGAGATATAGCAGACTCCCTATCATGCTTCTGTAGAGACTTTACCATTTTCATCTTTGGAGACTTTCAGATGAGTAGGAGCAGGTGTCCTTTTATGACTTGCATTCTCCATGCCAAACTTCTTAATAATGTTTTTGGCATATTTGCTTTGAGATAGAAAGATAGAATCTTCCATCTGCTTGACTTGTAGCCCAAGAAAATAGGTCAGCTCTCCAACAAGGCTCATTTCAAATTCAGACTACATTTGTTTAACAAAATGTTCGACCATTTTATCTGACATCCCACCAAACACAATATCATCCACATATATTTGAGCCACCATGAGTTTTCCTCCTTCATTCTTAACAAATAGGGTCTTATCAATGCCTCCCTTCCTATATCCATTGTCAATGAGAAACACTGTGAGTCTATCATACCAAGCCCTAGGAGCTTGTTTCAAACCATAGAGGGCTTTCCTTAACTTATACATATGCTTTAGAAGATTTGGATCTGTAAACCCTTTAGGTTGTTCAACATACACTTCCTCGTTTAAGTAACCATTCAAGAAGGCACTTTTTACATCCATTTGGAACAGTTTAAACTTCAAAATACATGTCACTCCAAGCAATAGTCTAATGGACTCAAGGCGAGCTACAGGGGCAAATGTTTCATCAAAATCAACTCCTTCAACTTGAGCGTATCCTTGTGCTACTAATCTTGCTTTATTTTTAGTAACCACCCCTTGTTCATCAGATTTATTCTTGTAAACCCACTTTATTCTAATAACATTTATTCCCTCGGGTCTTGGAACCAGTTCCCATACTTCATTTCTCTTGAATTGGCCTAACTCTTCCTGCGTGGAATTGATCCAGAATTCATCAGTTAAGGCTTCCTTGACATTCCTAGGCTCAATCTTGGACACAAAACAGCCATGAGAGATCACTTCCCTTGATCTAGTTTTGACCCCTTTATTTGGGTCTCCTATAATGAGATCTTTGGGATGATCCTTCTGAATTCTGATAAAGGGTCCCTTATTAATTTTGTCAGGTTCAGGTTCAGCTTGAGTGAGTTCACTCTCATTACTTATGTCTGGGAAATCGGCTGGGGCATCATTTAGAGATGTCTCAACATCGTTTGTGACATCAGTCTGTTGATCATCAACCGCAACATTGATAGATTCCATCATTACTTTTGTTCTGGAATTAAAGACTCTAAATGCTCTGGTGTTTGTTGAGTAGCCCATAAATATTCCTTCATCACTCTTGGGATCCATCTTCCTTCTTTGTTCATGATCAGTCAAGATATAACATTTACTACCAAACACATGGAAGTATTTGACAGTAGGTCTTCTTCCTTTCCATACTTCATATAAAGTAGTAGGAGTCCCTTTCTTCAAGGTTACTCTATTGTGAACATAGCAGGTTGTGTTCATAGCTTCAGCCCAGAAGTGGTAGGGCAATTTCTTAGCATGAATCATAGCTCTGGCAGATTCTTGGAGAGTTCTATTTTTCCTTTCTACCACACCATTTTGCTGGGGAGTAATGGGAGATGAGAACTCATGACTAATTCCTTCAGATGCACAAAATCCAGCAAATTTGTTGTTCTCAAATTCTTTCCCATGATCACTTCTGATTCTGATAACCTGACTTTCTTTTTCTCTTTGAAGTCTTAGGTAAAGCTCTTTGAATACTTCGAATACATCAGATTTTTCCCTTATAAAATTGACCCAGGTGTATTTGGAGAAGTCATCCACCACCACATAAGCATACTTTTTCCCACCAAGACTTTCCACCTGCATAGGTCCCATCAAGTCCATGTGGAGAAGTTCCAGCACTCTGGAAGTGGTGTCATGTCTGAGCTTCTGATGTGACATCTTTGTTTGTTTTCCAATCTAACACTCCCCACAAACTCTTCCTGCATCAATCTTTAAGTTTGGAATTCCTATGACAGCTTCAACAGATATAATCCTCTTCATTCCTTTAAGATGTAGATGGCCTAATTTTTGATGCCATAGCTTCACTTCTTCTTCTTTGGCTAGAGTACACATTGATGAATAACCAATTTCTTGAGAACTTCACATGTAACAGTTGTCCTTAGACCTGAATCCTTTCATGATCACTTCATTTTCTTTATTAGTAATCAGACATTCAGTTTTTGTGAAGTTTACGTTTAGACCTTGGTCACACAGTTGACTGATGCTGATTAGGTTTGCAATCAGTCCTTTAACAAGTAGCACATTGTCAAGGTTAGGGACTCCAGGGCAGTTTAGCTTTCCAATCCCCTTGATATCACCCTTTGCTCCATCACCAAAGGTTACATAGCTGGTGGCATGAGGATGAAGGTCAGTTAGCAGGTTTTTGCTTCCAGTCATGTGTCTGGAGCATCCACTGTCAAAATACCAGTCTTCTTTGGCTGAAACTCTGAAGGAAGTGTGAGCTATTAGGTTAGTAGCACCAGTCCTAGGAACCCATTATTTTCTGTTGACATGGATTTGGTGTTTGGGTCTAGGTTGATGATGAGAAGGACTAGGATCGCCATACAACTTAAAGCAGAATGGTTTTATGTGGCCAAATTTTCCACAGTAATGACATCTCCATCTTTGGTGTTTTCCTTTATGTTGTCTTTCCTTATGATGTTATGACACATGATGTGACATCTCTCGTTTGCTACCAGTGTGACTACACTCAGGTTTGGATTCATTGAAACCAAGGCCAGACTTGTCTCCTGTCATTTTTCCAGTTTGGAGAATTTTGTTTAAGGTGTCAGATCCATTGTTTAGCATTCTGACATACTTAGTCATCTCATCCAGTTTGGAGTTCAAGAACACTGATTCTGTCTTCAACTTAGAGATGGTTTCCAAGTGTTTTGTTTTCTCATCCTCTAGTTATGTTATCAATTTCTTCTGACTTTCCACTTGTTGACACACTTCTTCACTTCTGTGACACAACTTTCTGTAGGTAGTGGCTAGCTCACCAAAGGTTACTTCATCATCACTTGAGTTTTCATCAGAACCCCATCTTCCAGTCAGGGCAGTCACAAGATTTACAGACTCCCCTTCTGTTTCACTTTCATTAGACCAAGTAGCAGCAAAAATCTTCTTCTGTTTCTTGAGGTAGGTCCCACATTCAGCTCTAATGTGTCCATATCCATCACATTCATGGCACTGAACTCCTTTTCCTTGTTTGTACTTTTCATCAGATATTGTTCTTCTTCCAGCATCATTGGACCTACTAATGTCAGATGAGATGTTCTTGACATTAGACTTAGACCTTACATCCATCTTTTTCAGAAGTTTGTTGAACTGTCTCCCCAGTAATGCTACATCATTTTCCCGATCTTCATCAGTATCTTGACCACTTTCTTCCTCTTTCTCTTTAGTGTTTGACATGAAGGTGTAGCGGTGTATTCGTCGCTATATGATTTATTGATTAAACCATAAGCAAAGCATACAAAGAATCGAGTCGCCACCGCACTTTTATTTATCCTAAGGAATGGCTAAAAAGCGAACAAAAACCTAAGAAGTTTTACACATAGAAAACCAATGAAAAGATCAGAGAATCTGGGTAAGGGGTAAATTACGCAATGGGAAGGTGTTAGGCACCCAAAACGTCCTAGGTACTCCTAGGGAGCCCTTTTCACACTTGTTGTATAAGAAAAAGTTTATTTGTTTATGACATATTGTGCAAACATGAATGGGATGATGAGGAAAGAATATACAATTTTTATTGTTTTTGTGTTTGAACGGATGAACCCGTTGCCTACGTACCTTCCATGAAAGGTAAGGATCAAAACGCCGTAGTTCGGCTAAAAGATTTCCAAATTATCAGTGGGTTCATTTTAAAACAAGAGCGCTAAGGCTTTTCATTACCAATGGGAGAAAACTCAACCTGAATCAACAATCCACCATGCGAGGACGGCTTCAACATACTAGTGAGGGGTTAACCCTATAATAAGTATGGAAGACTTACAATCAACTCACTAAGGACAAGGTAAGATTTACATCAACCACTATGGTAATTGAAACATATGGCTAATGTATGAAAACATATCAACAATGGACAAAGCCACAAAACAATTGAATGGGTGAAGTTAATTGATTATGAGTATTCACAAAATATGGTCAATGTATGATTAAGATTCAATTCAGAAAGAAGTATTATCAAAAATGGAGTTTGAAAAATCAAGGACTTAAGGTCCTGGTTTCTAATTTGAAAAGGCATGAGGATGTTTGCACAATAAGTCAAAGTTTTTGAATTAACAATGTGAAAAGGGAGTTTAGAATCAAAAGGAGGGGATGAAGGAGTGTAAAACTTCTCAGAAGTTCACCTCTTGAAATCATATAGAAGATGATTCAAGTGTGTCCTCAGGAATAGGCAACAAAACAAGTAAGCAAATAACAAGCAGGGTGATACCGGATGCCATCAATGGACTTATACCAATCTCACAAACAAAGGTGGATACCGGATACCAATCTATGGATTTACACCAGTCTCCTAAAACAAACAGGGATATCAGATGCCAATAAATGGACTTATTCCAATCTCCTAAAGCAAAACAAAACCTGGATATCAGATGCCAATCTATCTGGGCTTACTCTAATCTCCCAACAACAAAACAAAACATGGATGTCGGATGCCAATCTATCTGGACTTACTCTAATCTCCAACAGATGATCATAGGAATACAAATGCCAACAACATGGACTTATAATTGCATCCTCACATACAACAAACAAACAGAAGCACTAAGCAAAGAGGACATAAGTGGCCAATGAAATGGTCTTATACTCAATCCCTTCCAAATCATAGGAACAATGGCCAATTAATGGACTTACTGTTGATTCCTCAATGGGCAAACTCCAACAAGTCACAAAGATATGAAATGATGATCATGCAATAATGAACAATTAATGATGATAAATGCACAAAGGTATGCAAGCAAACATGTACATATGAATCAAGCAATCAATCAAACAAAGTCATTTAGCACACACTATATGCAAGCAATTAGGCTCAAACAAGGGTTAGACTTTAAAGTCAACTGGAATGGGGTAAGTGGTGCTCTTAACCTTAACATTGAGGGTTAAGGTGAAGCAGATGAAAGGATATGAGGGGTGTGCCTCATTGCTCTTATCCCTGGTCAGGGAGAGCATTGAATATCAGAAGGTGTGGAAGTTCAGAAAGTTGGAACTCTCTCCACAAGTTAATGACTCGATAGATCTTGGGTTAAGATCCACAATGCTACAACATGTAATGTGAGCAAAGGGAAGACACACAGAATAGTAGGAGATGGACTACACATCTCTTTTGTCTACCAATTGCCTTATCAAAAGGACTTTTCCTGCTTGGGGACAAAGATAAACAATCACAAGCATTGCCTCTTAAGGAGGACTTCAGACAGGTGTCTGGCCAAGTAACAGACCAGGTCTTCCAGACTACATGAAGAAGAGATGTTATACCTCAATGCTTAAGCTATCAAGAAAAGCAAAAGCAAGTTCACAGAGGAACTATAGCAACTAAGGTACCTGAAAACAATCCAACACAATCAGTATACAATACAGACAATCAACCAACAGTTAATGCAACAGACAACCAATATAGGCAAAGGCATAAGCCACAAGTCAATCCCAATTGAATCAACTTCAACCTACAAAACACACATTAGTAATCAAAAGCAAATATCAAATGCTCTCAAGATGAGGCATCATCAATTGTGTAACTTGCATGTGCAACCTGAAACAAAACTTCAAACATGAGAGGCAAACCCTTAGGCCAAAGCCTAGGGTCAAAGATGAGGAAAAAATTTAAAACAGAACATGAAAATTGACAAGAATCAAGCTCAATCAAATTAGAACATCATCCAAGTGGTCTCATATCAAAATCATCAACCAATTTCATTTCATAAACAAATCATGTCAAACTATGCAAGTTGAAACACATTGGAGCAAACAGAATGAACCAATTCAAATCAAATCAACAATGTCTCAATAAATTCCAAGAAAAATCATGCCTAAACAGAACACATCAAAGGATTAACACACCAAAAATCATGGCATTTGGCTAAGTGGAAGCATGTCAAAGAAAATCATCAATTCAATGTATGCACAAACAAGCTCAAACAAGACCACAAATGGTACATCAAGTTCACACAAACATAAAACAGTGATGACAAATGATAAATGATCCCAACCAAAACCCAGACACACTTCAACATGTTAAGAATCAATGTACAAAATTTCAGGCTCATATGATAAGGCATAAGAATTTCACAAATCATGAAAGTTCAACACTCAACAAAAGTCCAATTATGACTAACCAGCAAAGAAAAATATCAAACAAATTGGAAATGGATCCTAAAATTCTACAAAAATTCACAGGCAATCCTAACATCCAGAAGGAGCATCATGCAAAAATTCAGATCATTTGGCATTAATATGGCATGGTAAATAAAATCAGCAAATTGGACAAGAAATGGTGTGACACACATTGTCACACCTCCATTAATCACATCATAACTCAACATCCAGAAATGATAAAAATGCAAACTATATACCAAAATGACCATGAATGAGTCTAGTTTATGCATGTCAATTTTCATGTTCATTGGATTAACCATCATCATTTCACAAACAAAATAGCAAGCAAGGTGCAAGAAGTGACATGCAAGAACAAACCCTAGGAAATTTTTAAATCCAACCGAGCACAAATTCTGGAAAAATATCCATAAAAAAGTAGACATTACAAGGATCATTGCACAAAAAATCTCATGTGAATTGGACAATTATTTTTAGAGTTATGATTTTTTGAATGGAAAGAAAAATTAAAAAAAAAACATATGGAATAAGCATGTGAACATGGAAGGCATATCATGAAAAAATACAAGGCAATTGGATTTTTGAAGGAGCGGGGAATCGAACCACGCTTGCATTCAAATTGCGCGCCCGGTCAAAACGCCGCGTTTCATTTAAATGAAACGCTGGCCAACCAGCGGTCGACACATGGACCAACGCATGGCGCAGGAACACGAATTCACATGCAAACACGGCCAGGGATGGATCAAAACGAATCTGGAAATAGAAACCCTAATGTTCTTCACGTGTTCATCATGTTCATCATCATCATGATCCAATGTGCACAGAAATTTACAAAACATATACCATTGAACTCGTCATTCAACACACATCACATATCCAGCATCAATTTGACCTAAATCTAACCATATCAAACGGATCGAGCAAAATAAATTCCAACTATCAAACTTCAAATCATGATAACTCTCTCAAAACTCAATGAAATTTCACGATCTAAAGTGCAGAATGATCAGTAATGAGAGATCTACCAGATGCACATGATAATTACATGAATTAAAGCGATCGAATTCTAACCTCTATGAAGATGCAGAGTTGGATTCGCGTGATTCAAGGCCTGGAAGTGTGAAACAGATGCTCTATGTTGCTTGGATGAATGAATGGATGCAAGATTTCAGCTCAACAATGCTTGATTCTTCTTGAAATCTCAACTGCCATGGGAGAGCACAAGCTTCAACAGCTTCGAATCTTCAAGAATCCTCCAAGATTTTGCTTTAATCTACTTCAATTATGCATATAAATCATGAACAGATCAAAGGCAAAGCAAAAAATATGAAGAAAATTGATGAAGAAAGTTGAGAGAATTTGAGATGAAGAAATTTAGATCTGAGTTTGTGAAGTGTTGTCATGATTTTCTGTTAGGATTAGGGTTATATACCCTCTGCTAATGAAGTCCCTTAATCATGTTTAGCCACAATCCAAAAGATTAGTGAAATTAGCATGTTTATGCAATTTGGCCAAAATGCCCTTATGCTCACATGGCAATGGAACAGTGCGAATTGCACTTGAAACAAATCTTAAAATCTGTTTTGAGGCAAAAGGAATTGGTTTGAAATGAAAATAATGCACACTTTTCAAATTCACATTTTCCCACCAAAATTCAAAATGAAATCAAGTGAAAAATGCACTTTTTTTGTGATGAGTTTTAATGAAATGTGATGTATGATTATGATAGTAGAGATCAAGAGAAAATTGCTCCAAAAAGAATCACATGAATTGGCCTTTTGGTGCAAAAGTTATGCCTTGTTGAAGTTCAAAATCCATTGACAATGATTTGATCATAACTTGCCAACCACACATGAGAAATGGATGTTCTTGGACTTTTTGGAAAGGTAAGAGCAAGATCTTCAACTTTCATGTTGGACAAAATTTGATTTGAAGCTTGCTTGATGATGTAAATTTGAGGAGAAGACCTTTCCATTTTTGGCAGTTTGAAATTACAGGTCACTTACTATTTTTGGAAACTTTTTGTCTGACCTCAAATTCTCCAATGTTGATGTTTGACATGTTATATGAGACTTGTATGTACATGAATGAGGCCTCTCTAACCATCTCTCACCTTCAAATCCATGATTGAATGCACAGTTGACTTGTGTTGACTTTTCTAGGGTTTCAGCTGACCTAACTGTGATCTGATGAAATCCAAGCCTCTTCCACTTGAGATCTTGATTCAAAATGATGTCATGGTCCATATGAACTCTTGAAGAATGATCATGGTGCCCAAATTCTTCAGAATGGCCACCATCTATGGCTCAATGAATGCCTTTGACTGGTTTGACCTAATGTTGCTTCATCTGCAAGTAACATGGTTAGATGACAATATTTTTGTACCTTTGGGTTAGTAAACAAATGAAAAGCAATGATATACAAATGCAAAACATGCTTGGTGATCAAGAACCACACTCAAAAGACAACCCACCCACAGGAAAGAAAGCAAGGTGTACAATGATCCTTGAGGCAATGATATGATATGACATGATGCCATGAGGGATCTTAGGGACAAAATTGGGGTCTTACAGATGCCCCTATTTAAGGTCATTCTAGCCGGAGAAGTGAAGTTTAGAAATCTTCATCTCGACGCGGTAGAATGGGCTTAAATAACAGTAATGAGACAAATTTTGGTCCCTAAGAGACCTCATGATGCACGTGTATGCATGTAAAAGACACAAACTCTGTGGGGATATGGTTCACACAGAAGAAAAGACGATCCGTCGGAGTAATACACTCACCAGGAACAGAGACTCTAACAGGACTCTTATTGGGGATAAAAAGGAAAAGAATGCGTGAGCAGGACACGACTCTGAGTTAGGGAAAAACAAAACTGACACAGCGTGAATGAGACACGACTAGACTGGAGACCTCACTGGGAAGTGAAGGACTCAAACTGGGAAAAGAAGAATTCCAAAGGAAGGTACATCCATTGGAAAAACACAAGCTGACCCAAACTATCCACAAAGGATACTTCGGATAAAAATCCGGACTCGGACCAAAGAACGATTCACAAAGAATCTATCTGCCGGGGAAAATTGCATATATCGGGGAACATGCCAATACAGCAAAGGGTAAAAACACCACAGGAAATCCACTGGAGAAGTGTCTAACAAAGAGACTCTCACGGGGAAAAGCAACAAGGCAATGAGGTGTTACCGGTATAAGGATAACAAACTCGGGAAGAATGAATATCTAAGACCGGTATAAGGGTGAGAGATATCAATCAACCAAACATCTGAGAAAGACCTAAAAAAGGTACATCAACTCAGGAAAATCTGACTCCACAGGGGACCAAGGTCATAATAGGGAGCAGAAAGGAAGGAACACCAGGGATACCGAGGTATATAATAGGTGACCGACCGAAGCGTGAATTGGTTTTTACTGCCAAAACACTCATCATCCGAAAGGAGGGCTTGAAAAAGCAAATTGACTTACAGGATGGACATTCGAATCCACAACGGGAAAACGAATCTTACTCAACTGGGGACACAAACCCGAAGAGTGCATGAGATATAATATCCATTACCGTCAGAACGTGGATAGAATACTCGCATGAGATACATTATCTATTACCGTCAGAACGTAGACAATATACTCGCATGGTAAGAAACACCAAGGATACCGGTTACTGGGTATATAATAGGTGATCCACCGAAAACGTGAATTGGTTTTTACTGCCAAAACACTCATCATCCGAAACACAAACTGGTTAAAGGATGGAATATTCGATTCTACAAAGAATACGAATCTTACTCTATTGGGGAAAATCAACAAAGGACTCCAACCAAAAAGTGAAAGAGATATATTATTCATTACCGTCAGAACGTGAATAATATACTCGAAAGGGAGAGACACCAGAGATACCAGTTAGGGCATATAATAGGTGACTAACCAAAAAGAGAGACAGTCGATACCAAGCATACGGGTAAACGAAAGACAACTCAGAGGGATAAATTGCAAGCATCCGGCAATTATCCGAAACAACAAATATTCGATTCCGCAAAAGGGAAATAACGAATCTTACTCGCCTGGGGAAACACAAAAGGCTTCGACTGAAGAGTGCATGAGATATATTATCCATTACCGTCAGAACGTGGATAACATACTCGCATGGAAGATTATCCGCAACCGGTTACTGGGTTAACAAAGGATAAATCGACCGAAAAGAAAGGCATCGGGATACCAAACTAGGTATATAAAGATGACCAATCAAAGGAGCAACAATCATTACCAAGCAAACGGGTAAATGAAAAGCGACTCACTAGGGATGAATTGCAAGCATCCGGCAATTACCCACAAGGACTATCTGGGGATATATTGATAAACAATCAATAATCCGGGGAACAAATCACTAGCAAACGGTGAAAGGACCCACTGGCGACTTCAAAAAGGATAAAATTGCAAGCATACGGCAATTATCCAGAAGACTTGCTGGGGATACAATTGCTAGCATACGGCAATTGCCCAGAAGCAAAGAGGGAATATCAACATCGAACAACGAATGAAGATAACCACAAAGAGTAACCATCATCGGTTAGGATGAACAACAAGGTTAACTCTGCAAAGGAGAGGAATTAGGGTTTACAACTACCGAATACGGGGTAGAATACCAAAAACTCTGGCTGAGGATAAAATTACTAGCAACCGGCAATTATCCACCTGTACCACGAGGCACAAACTCCGCTAGGGAGAAAAATCACAACATGGGATTTACAACTACCGAATACGGGGTAGAAGACCAAAGACTCAACTGGCGATAGGGTGAATGAATGCCATATATTGAGCAATTATTCAACTTATTCCACAGGGAGACTCCAACTCTATTGGGGATAAAACCACAACAGCCAAAAATCCACCATCAATCAGAACGAACCACAAAGGTTACCTCTGCTAGGGGAAAAGAGATAGGACTTACAACTACCGAATACGGGGTAGTGGCCATCAACTCTGATGAGGATAAACAGAATTAGGGTTTACATCCACCGAATACTGGGTGAAAAATCAACAACTCCACGTGGGGAATGAAAGAATCACAAATCCGCACGGGAACAAAAATAGGGTTTATAACAAACCACAAACTCGGCTGGAGAGCAAGAAAATAGGATTTACGACTACCGACTACTGGGTAGACAACCACCGACTCTTGCCGAGGAATAAAAGGTATATAACCACAAATTCCGCCAAGAAGGCAAGAAACATAGGACTTACAACTACCGGTTACTGGGTAGGCCCAAAAAGGTTCTGCTGGGGATAAATGAATTAATGCCGGTTACTGGGCAATTTATTCATTTATTCCACAGGGAAGCATGAGAAACAGCCGACAAATAGCCGATTCGGGATTGATCCGAAAAGACAAACTGAATCAAGATACGTCCTATGAGGATATAACTCAATAGGAAAAATCCATCCCAATATATGTGTTGGGAGGAAACGGAAGAAACCGTCATCCACGAGGATAATCTCAGTGGGGAACTGCAGAAGGAAAGACAGGCGCTTTCTGCTTATGGGGTTGACTCTATATGGAGAGATTTAAACACCCGACATCTCCTTGGGAAGATCTATAAAGAGATCTATACCACCCAAAAGCAGGAGAACAACAAACAAGAGATATATGGCAAAAATGCAACATGAATATCTGAATGTTTATGATTATGCATGAATATGCTTGATTCATGTTTGATGAATGCTGACAAAACAGACAATTCTAACACAAACAGGCCCAGGAATCAAACGCCCGGTACTACACTTCCAGGGGAAAAACCAACTGGAAAGCCAATCTGCCGGAGATCTACAAGTTGAGAAGCAAAGATCTGCGGGAGGCAAAAGATCAGAGATACCACAAAATCTCTGAGTAATGGATCATCAAATCAACCCAACTGGAGTACAGAAAGTCACAACAGGCATAAATGCCACAAAGACAAATCTATTGGGGAAACAGGAGAAATCCCAAGATATCTGCAGGGGAATCCTCAGTATCAAAAATTCATTGCATAAGCGAGCATTGCCATGAAAGCAACTCCACACAACTCCGCTGGGGAACAACCCACTGAGGGAGAACAGATCATCCACGTAGAATCTTCTGCACAAGCAACTCTACATGGGGAAAACAAAGTAGCCACTCCATCAGGAATACACCCACTGAAGGAAAAACAGATCACACAAGTAGATTCTGCGACAAACCACTCTACTGAGGATCACACAGTCAGGAAAATCAACCCATTCTCTGGGTGCTAGATCACCAACCCAACCTGCTGGGGAAACAGAGGTTTCAACAAGCAGAAACTGTCACACAAACAGCTCTGTCAAGCATACCAGCTCTGGCAGAGACTCTGAGGGAAAACCACAGACACAAACCTGGCTCTGTTGGGAATACCAACTCCAATGGGGATTTTGCACAAACTCAATCCACCAAACCACAAATCTACTGGCAGATCTACTGGGGATTTCACTGAAGAAACCACTGAGGATATGGAAGAGAGCTAGGGATCAACCACCAAATGCTGACTCTTCTGCGGAGAACATCCACAACTGCTGAGGAGGAACATAATCACTGCCCTGCTGAAGGGATAAGCGCACTGATGGGGAGATAGCAACTCCGCTGGCAACTTGGTAGGGAAGAGGGTACTGCTGGAACAAACGAAGTCTTCCACAAGCACTCTACTCTGGGGATATATCACAGATTCTGCTAGCGACTGTGCTGATGAAAGAAACAACAACTCAGCTTGCGACAATGCTGGGGAAAGCGGTAAAGTACCGGGATATCAATCCGCCAACCATTGAATCTTCAAAGGGAAAGCATCCATGCTGAGGAGAGAAGCCACAACTCCGATGGCGACTGCACTGGGGAGAGTGACAGGGTACTGGGGTCTCAAACCACCCACTACCGAAACTTCCAAATGGAAAACACCCATGCTGGGGAGAGGAAACTGCTGGAGAAGAAAACGAAGTCTTCAACAACCCTCTGCTTGGGGGAACAACCCCAACAAAAGCTCTGCTTGAGGAACAACCCCAACAATAAAGCAGGAGAAAGAGGATACAACCAAATGCCAGTAATATGAACAAATGTCTTACCTGTTGGAAATTACGCCACCCTCGGGAGAGCACTGGGAAATTCTTAAGTATCCTTTCATCATTGTGAATGCTCACTTTGTTTAAAACAAAAATTTAAAAAAAAAATCTATTTGTTTAAAACAATGACATTTCGTCAATTAAAACATGCAAAACATTTGTTGAATTGAAACAAATAAGAGTGCAAATAATTGGATAAAAAGCTCAAATTGATTTGATGGAATGGTAGTCTGCAAATGGCAAGACTCCATAGATCTGTACAAATTTGAAATCAGTGATGTATATTGGAAGAGGGCTACATTGAACATAATGATCCTTTCTCTACCAATTTGAATCTCGATGTATTCGAAGCTTCAGTCGACGACGAATCGAGAACCTCTGACGAAAAGACAGCTGCGGAACAGAAAGTCTTGTCAGGATGCAGTTACTTGCCAAATCCCTAATTTTTGCCTAGATTGCCCCAGGGTGAGGTACTCAATCTAGCGGGATGCAAATATCAAAAAATTTTAAGTCTCTAACTTTTGCCTGGATCACCCTTGCGGGTCCTCCACCGAGACGCTCATTTTTGCCTAAGCCGCCCTTTCGGTTTTCAACTTAGCGAGCTATTCTGTTTTTCATTTGCATATACTTTTTTTTTAGGCAAAGTATTTCTTGACTGCATCTGAATTCACAGGACGAGTGAAATCCTCCCCATCCATTGTTGTAAGCATCAAAGCACCGCCTGAAAAGGCTCTCTTAACAACATATGGACCCTCGTAGTTTGGAGTCCACTTGCCCCTGGAATCGGGCGCGAAAGACAAGACTTTCTTGAGCACGAGGTCACCCTCTCGGAACACACGAGGCTTGACCTTCTTATCAAAAGCTTTCTTCATTCTCTGCTGATATAACTGACCATGGCACATGGCAGTTAACCTCTTCTCTTCAATCAAATTCAGTTGGTCATAACGACTCTGAATCCATTCAGCATCAGTCAACTTGGCTTCCATCAAGACTCTCATTGATGGGATCTCCACCTCTACTGGGAGAACAGCCTCCATGCCGTAAACAAGAGAGAAAGGGGTTGCCCCTGTTGAAGTGCGGACAGATGTACGATAACCATGCAAAGCAAATGGCAGCATCTCATGCCAATCTTTGTACGTAACTGTCATCTTCTGGATAATCTTCTTGATATTTTTTGTTAGCAGCTTCAACAGCCCCATTCATCTTGGGTCTGTAAGGAGAGGAATTATGGTGTGCAATCTTGAATTCAGCGCACAACTCATCCATCATCTTATTATTCAGATTAGATCCATTATCAGTAATGATCTTATCTGGCACACCATAACGGCAAATCAGCTGGTTCTTGATAAACTTCACGACCACCTGCCTGGTCACATTCGCATACGAAGCGGCTTCAACCCATTTGGTGAAGTAATCGATTGCTACGAGAATAAACCTGTGTCCATTGGACGCCTTCGGTTCAATCATGCCGATCATGTCAATTCCCCACATGGAGAAAGGCCATGGTGATGAAATCACATTCAGAAGTGTCGAAGGAATATGAATCTTATCCGCATAAATCTGACACTTGTGACATTTCTTCACATATTTGCAGCAGTCAGACTCCATTGTCAACCAATAGTAGCCTGCTCTCAACATCTTTCTAGCCATGGCATGTCCATTGGAATGAGTACCAAATGAACCCTCATGGACCTCAGTCATTAACAGGTTTGCTTCGTGTCTATCCACGCATCTGAGCAAAACCATGTCAAAATTTCTCTTGTACAGTACATCACCACTGAGGTAGAAACTGCCTGACAACCTTCTCAAAGTCTTCCTATCTTTCACAGATGCCCCAGGCGGGTAGACCTGGTTCTGGAGGAAATTCTTGATATCAAAATACCAAGGCTTGTCATCATTCACTTCTTCAACTGCAAATACGTGAGCTGGTCTATCCAAGCGCATAACGGCAATGTTGGGAACTTCATTCCAATACTTGACCATAATCATGGAAGCAAGTGTAGCAAGAGCATCTGCCATCCGATTATCCTCTCGAGGAATATGATGAAAATCAACTTCAATAAAGAATGTTGAAATCCTTCTTGCATAATCTCTGTATGGAATGAGACCAGGCTGATTCGTCTCCCATTCACCCTTGATCTGATTGACAACTAGGGCCGAATCACCATACACATCAAGATGTTTGATTCTCAAATCAATACATTCTTCTAGTCCCATAATACATGCTTCATACTCTGCCATATTATTCGTGCATTTGAAAGTTAGCCTTGCTGTAAGCGGAATATGAGTGCCATGAGGAGTAATGATTACTGCCCCAATACCATTTCCATACTGATTTACAGCGCCATCGAACACCATCGTCCATCTGGAACCAGGTTCTGGACCTTCATCAAGTGTAGGCTGATCACAATCTTTCATTTTCAAATACAGAATCTCCTCATCTGGGAAGTCATACTGAACTGACTGATGATCTTCAATCGGCTGGTGCGCTAAATGGTCAGCCAAGATACTACCTTTGATAGCTTTCTGAGCTCGATACTCGATATCATACTCAGACAACAACATCTGTCAACGGGCAATCCTCCCAGTTAAAGCATGCTTCTCGAAGATATACTTAATTGGATCCATTCTGGATATCAACCAAGTAGTATGATTTATCATGTACTGGCGCAAACGCTTAGCAGCCCAAGCCAAAGCACAGCACGTCTTCTCAAGCATAGAGTATCGAGACTCACAATCAGTAAATTTCTTACTGAGGTAGTAGATAGCAGATTCTTTCTTCCCTGATTCATCTTGCTGACCGAGGACACAACCCATTGAGTCTTCAAGAACAGTCAAATACATAATCAGAGGTCTTCCTTCCACAGGAGGAGACAAGATCGGAGGTTCAGACAGATATTCCTTGATACTGTCGAAAGCTTTCTGGCAATCCTCGGTCCAATCATGAGACTGATCTTTCTGGAGGAGCTTGAATATCGGCGCACATGTGGCAGTCATGTGGGATATAAATCTGGAAATATAGTTCAAGCGGCCAAGAAAACCTCGGACTTGCTTCTCAGTTTTGGGTGCAGGCATTTCTTGTATTGCTTTGACCTTTGCAGGATCAACCTCAATACCTCTTTCGCTAACAACAAAACCCAACAACTTGCCAGAACGGACTCCAAATGTACATTTGTTCGGATTCAGGCGAAGTCTAAACTTCCTCAAACGCTGAAAAAGCTTCAACAAATGCTCAACATGTTCAACTTCCGTTCGGGATTTGGAAATCATATCATCAACATAGACCTCTATCTCCTTGTGCATCATATCATGAAACAAGGTAGTCATAGCTCGTTGATACGTGGCTCCGGCGTTCTTCAAACCGAAGGGCATCACTCGATAACAGAATGTTCCCCAAGGTGTGATGAATGTTGTCTTCTCCATATCTTCGGGTGCCATCTTGATCTGATTATATCCGGAAAATCCGTCCATAAACGAAAAGACTTTGAATTTAGCTGTATTGTCTACCAACATATCAATGTGTGGTAGAGGAAAATCATCTTTAGGACTAGCTTTATTCAAATCTCTATAATCAACACACATACGGACTTTTCCGTCCTTCTTAGGCACAGGCACAATATTGGCCACCCATTGAGGATATGTAGAAGTCACCAAAAACCCTGCATCAATTTGCTTATGAACTTCCTCTTTGATCTTCACTGCCATATCTGGATGAGTTCTTCTGAGCTTCTGCTTCACAGGCACGCACTCAGGTTTCAAAGGCAGGAAATGTTGCACAATATCTGTATCTAGACCCGGCATGTCTTCATATGACCAAGCAAAGATATCGGAATATTCTCGTAGCAATTCAATCAATCTCTTCTTGACAGACTCTTCAAGAAGTGCCCCAATCTTCACCATACGAACACAATCCTCAAACCCCAAGTTGACTGTTTCCAGATCTTCAAGGTGCGGCTGAATGATCTTCTTCTCGTGCTCAAGGAGACGGGTAATCTCATCAGGAATCCCTTCAACATCATCTTCATCTGCCTCGAATACAGGGAATTCAAAATTGGGAGATGGCGTTGGATCATTATGTTCAATGGGTTTTAGGATCAACCTGCATAATGATTTTGGTTAATGAAAAACTTTAGAATTTAAACAAACAAATCATTATGCAGATGAAAAATGATTGCTTTTATTCTTGTTTTTATGGGTTTTTTTTGTGATCACTGATTTCATGCAAAAACAAAAAGTGAAAACAAATGGAAAAACAAATGTTTAACAATGCATTAATTGAATGAAAACATCATTGTATTAAATGCTGCCAACAATGTCATCACTTCCCCTTTTGGCATGGGAGAAGGGTTTTAAACAAGTGAACAATTACTCTGATCTATGGATGACTGTAGGAACATCTACAGCGACCCAATTATGGAAGACACCACCAGGTATGATGAAATTGTTCAGATCCTCTGCATCCTCTTCCAAGATAGCAGCAGCTTCTTCAGGTTGATCAGCATGGATGAATCCTCCACTCTTGAACAAACCTTGCTCGTTGAATGCCCCAGAAGAATAGCCAATGCCAGCCCGGGATCTATTGTCTTCAAGCTCAATCATCTTCCCCAAACCAGCAACTGCACCACATTCAATGGCCAGTTTCGCATCACGGTAGGAAGCAAATGAATGAGACTTCTTCTCAATTGGTTCATCAATAGATAAAGCTTGGAACGGAGTTCCAACTTCATCCTCAGCATCAATATAAGAGAAAGAAGACAAATGGCTAACCAGGAGAGCCTTTTCTCCCCCTACCACAACCAGTTTCTTGTTCTTAACAAATTTCAGCTTCTGGTGTAGGGTGGATGTCACGGCGCCAGCCTCATGAATCCATGGTCTACCAAGGAGACAGCTATATGATGGGTGGATATCCATTACCTGGAAGGTAACTTGGAAATCACTAGGTCCAATCTTGATTGGGAGATCAACTTCCCCAATCACAGTTTTGCGCGACCCATCAAAAGCTTTCACAACAACACCACTCTGCCTCATGGGAGGACCCTGATATGACAATCTAGAGAGTGTGGTCTTTGGCAATACATTCAGAGATGATCCAGTGTCCACCAGCACGTTGGACATGGCATCAGATTTACAGTTCATAGAGATGTGTAGAGCCATGTTGTGGTCTCTTCCCTCCTCAGGGAGATCAGCGTCACAGAAACTCAAAGTGTTACAAGCAGTGATGTTTGCAACTATACCATCAAACTGTTCTACAGTGACATCATGATCAACATACGCCAGATCCAAAACTTTCTGCAGAGCCTCCCTATGGGGTTCTGAATTCAGCAGCAAAGACAATACGGAGATTTTGGAAGGCGTTTGTAGAAGCTGGTCTACAACATTGTACTCACTCTTTTTGATGAGCCTCAGCATCTCATCACATTCTTCGTTCACAATGCCACTCGGGCCAACAGAAGAATCAGGAGTCTTTTGTACAGAGGAGGAGGGTTTGGCAACAGGTGCCGGATTCTGAACATTCACAGCCGTCCCAACCGGACGCTCAACAGTATCAGAAGAAACAGCCCTAGCCTGAGGCTTAGGCGCAGAAAATACACGACCACTCCGGGTCAACCCACTAACATCAGCAATATTGGTTACGGAGGTTGAAGGCAACGACACTTCTCTCCCATCTTCAACAGCAACGGGATTATATCTGAACGGCACAGCTCTATCCGAAGAATAAGGCACAGGGCCTGCAGGCTTGATGACTAGTGAAGGAGAGACCTTCGGCTTGCTGCTATCATAATGAATGACAACAGGCTCAGGCAGCTTGTACACAGGGGAAATCACATTCACTTCTGGTTCATCTTCATCCACATTCCGATTCTGAAGAATCTCTATGGTTCCCTCATCTAACAGCTCTTGAAGCTCTCTTCGCACTTGGCGACAACCCAAACGGTTGACCGAACAGATGCGGCACCTATCATGGTCATGCTCTATATGGCTGTATTGACACAGCAAACAATGCAACTCGACCAAAGACTGTCTAATATGACTGACATATTTGACTTTATATTTCCCAGGGCACCCCTGGACCATATTCACAGATTTCCCATGCTCGGGCAATGGGTTCTTTGTAACATTGGGGCCTGAGTCCTCAAAGCTCAGGATACCGCACCGCATAAGGTCTTGCACCTTGGTTTTCAACGGGAAGCAGTTCTCTATATTGTGCCTCGGAGCACCGGAATGATAAACACAGTGTTGATCTGGCTTGTACCACCACTGAGGATTTACAGGCACTGCAGGAGGATCCCTGGGACTAACCAACTTCCTCTCCAACAAGGAGGGATATAACTCAGCGTATGACATGGGAATCGGATCGAAGCTGATCTTCTTCCTATCATAACTCAAATTGGCTTGGTTAGTCGTGTTGCCACGAGGCTGGTAAGCCTGTTGCTGTGGACGATGCTGCTGCTGATATTACGACTGCTGTTGATGCTAATGCTGCTGATACTGAGCACTATCTCTGAAAACAGGTGCTATATGAGCCACCTGGTGCTGATTACTTGCGCGGCGTGCAGGCTTCCTCTGAACAGAGGATCTTCTGGATTTAGTATGGGATTGCACAGCATGTAGGGGTGGCAAAATGGGCCCGGCCCGTGGGCCATGCCCGTTTTACCCGTCATTTTTGGCGGGCCGGGCCTTGATTTTGTACCCGCGTAGTTATGTATGTCCGCCCCGCCCCGCCCCACAAAAAAACGGGTCGGGCCTAGGGCGGTCGCGGGCAGCCCGCGGGCGGGTATAAATTAGGTTTACTAAAATTAGGTTTACATTATTGATCTCTCATTCTCTCATCTCTTCTTTCAAACTGAGGAACTGAGCTATTCTCTTTCTCTGGAAATTACATCAGCCTCACAAACGGAACGGTTTCGCTCTCCACCAATCTCACCTCTCTCTTCGTCGATATGGCCTCTCTCTTTGTCGGTCACACGGTTCAGGTAATTTTCAGCTTTCTCTTCGTCGACCACATAGATTAAATTTCTGAATTCTGTTTTGTTGCTTTCAATTTACTAGATGTTATAATCCAACAAGTATGCAAATACTTGTTGCTTTCAATTTACTTGGTTGTTGTTGTTGTTATAAACCTGAATGGCATGAAGTTTGATGTGAAATCAGAATGTTATACTTTTTATTCACGTATAACAGTTCAAGATATAAAATGTTTACAGGTTGATGACATGATTATTACTGTTTGATAGACAGGTTCTTTAAAAAACTCGGTGTTTTTGAGGATTATTACTGTTTTGCTTGATAAAATGGTGGTTGATGAGTATTTTTCTCTTTTAAATATTAAAATACAGAATTGATAAGATTAGTTAGTTAGAAATGAAGAATTGGACTGAGAAAAACTAAGTACAGTTGAACAGATATTGCATAGAATGATGAAAATTTCCAGCTGTCATGAGAACCTTAGTCCAGAAGAAAATGCAATAACAGGTGCAGAATAGTTTCATTCCAAATAATGCTCACCTGAGTGACTCTGTAGTTGAAATAAGGATCGAATTCATGAATAATGCTCTCATACTTTATAACCTGTATAAACACACAAAAAAATGATGGACTGCTAGAATAACTCAGCAACAAGTAGATATAAATAAACTACTAACATGACGGAGAAATTAGAAAAAGAACAATGTGATCTAAAAATATTATTCAGATACACATGATTTAACAAACTAAACATTTTGAGTTAGAGTATACTGTAGTTAATTCACAGAAATGCTAAAGTATATCACCGCTTCTACATAATAATAATAATAATAATTCAAAAATACTAGTGACATAGATGCAATCATGCTTTTGGAAGTTCTATGAAAAGATACTCAAACAGATTAGAATTTCAACCAATAGTAAGCCTTCAATTTATCATCTAACTAATAATAGAATCTACCAGAAATTCTATTTCAAGTGCATGTAAATTTGAAATGATATCACATATCATGAAATTCATCTTATTATATTTTACATTTCTTTCATTCAGTCTAAACATTACTTACACACCACTAGAGTCAACATTTTCAAATCAATACTTAATCTTATCAAATCCGTATAGAAAAAATAAATGAACAGTTATGGCAATGACACTGAGATTCTACTATAGTTTTGCAAAATTACAAAAATAACTATAATACTCATCAACCTTGAATTCATTAGTTAGTTAGAAATGAAGAATTGGTTAGAAATGAAATGGATTTGCATTTGAGTTTCTGTCAAATGAATGTTATGCAGAATTGGTTAGAAATGAAATGGATTTGCGGGGAATGTTAATGTTCTGTCAAATGAAATTATGCAGAATCTGGGCATTGTTGTTCTGCTAATGTAGAATCTGGGCATTGTCGTTCTGCTAATGCAGAATGGGAATGCTAAATGCAGAATCTGTTAATGTCCCGTCGCACATTGCTTGGCCTGCTGCCGGTTTTGCTGTCATTATTGTTCACTGCAGAATCTGGGCATTGTTATTACTTTCTTTCAAACAATTCAAAGCCAGCTTGTGTTGTTAACTATCTAAAAATTCATGTGCACCATTAGGAATATCAATATGTCATGCATTGTAAAAGTGGCATGTCTGAGCAATTCAATATATTTGTTGAAATGTTAATATATTACTGTTCTTGTTTGGTGCATGTATAATTGGAAGATTAAGATTGCATGTTTTATAATGTTATTTTAATTTATTTTATTTGGATACATAGGTGATAAATGAGATGGATTCAGAAACCGTTGGTAATGAAATTGTAGATGAAGTGAATGTGGTTGATTTAGAGAATGAAACAATTCAAGGCGTAAATGAACAAAGAAGAATTGAAGATGATGTTTTACCTAAGTCTAAGAAGGCCAAAACATCAAGTGCTGATTGTTGGAAAGTGTTTACTAAACTTGGGGCGGATAAAGATGGGAATCCATTGGCTAAGTGCAATGGTTGTTCAAAGATTTTGAAGGGTGGCGATAGGAATTATGGTACCACGAGTTTGAATCGTCATATGAAGAAGTGCACTAAAATCAAATATGCTGACGTAGGTCAAGTAATGATGGACTTGCAAGGTAGACTCAAGAATCTTACAATAGATAAAAAGGTTTCTAGATCAATGTGTGCTACTGCAATCATTGCACATGATTTACCGTATAAATTTGTGGAGTTTCAAAAAATTAGGGATTGGATGAAATATTTGAACCCTGAATTTTCTCCTATTTCAAGAAATACCGCTAAGGCTGATGTTAATGAAATATTCAAGACAGAGAAAGAAGCTCTTAAGAAGGAGTTAGCTAATATTCCCTCTAGAATTTCACTAACTTCTGATATGTGGACAGCTTGTACAAGTGAAGGTTATATTTGCCTGACTGCTCATTATGTTGATTCCACTTGGAATTTGAAGAGTAAGATTCTAAACTTTTGTCATATGCCTCCTCCACACACGGGATCTGAAATGTCAAAAAAGATTCTTGACTTTTTATCAGATTGGGGAATTGAGAAGAAGATTTTTTCACTCACATTAGATAATGCTTCTGCTAATGACGTGATGCAAGCTCATTTGAAAAGACAACTTGTCTTGCAAAACTGGTTATTATCTGAGGGAGAGTTCTTTCATGTTCGTTGCTCAGCGCATGTTTTAAATTTGATTGTGCAAGAGGGTTTGAAAGTAATTGGTGATGCATTAGAAAAGATTAGGGAAAGTGTCAAATATGTGAAGGGCTCTGAGGGTAGAATGAGAAAATTCAAGGAATGCATTGAACTCATTGGCGGTATTGAAACATCGGCTGGTTTATCTTACGATGTTTCCACTAGATGGAATTCTACTTATTTGATGCTTCAAAGTGCATTGAAGTACCGACGTGTATTTGCAAGCCTTAGTTTCCATGATGATAATTATAAGGTTTTCCCTTCCGAAGAAGATTGGAAAAGAGGAGATAAGATATGCACATTCTTGTTGCCATTTTATGAGACAACAAACTTAATTTCCGGAACGTCTTATCCTACTTCCAATTTGTATTTTTTGCAAATTTGGAAAATTCAGTGTGTTTTGATGGCAAGCATCAAAGATGAAGACACTCTTATAAGAGACATGGCTGAAAGAATGATGATCAAGTTTGAGAAGTATTGGAGTGATTATAGTGTGGTTCTTGCTCTAGGAGCGGTTCTTGACCCAAGGATTAAGCTTACCTCTTTGGAATACATGTATGAAAAAGTTGATCCACTTACCTCAACAATTAAAACAAATGAAATCAAGCAGAAATTGTACACTCTCTTTGAGATATATCGTCGCCTTCATACTTCGTCTTCTGCAACCTCTCAAACTCCATCTTCTATCACTAGAGGGGAATCAAGTTCACACGCGTTGACTAAAAGTTTGTTCAATGTATGTAGCCTCCTCTAATTATTAACTTGCTTTAATATGTTACATGTTATATGTTAGATGTTAACGTAGATATGTGTGGCAGCCTGTTATGATGCTCGATTCACCGGTTGAAATGGATGTGATATAGTTAGTTTTTAATATGATGTTAACTATTATGATGTGATATAGTTAGTTAACTGTTATGATGCTTGATTGCACTTCAACTTACTGATGTTAACTATTATGTATGTAGCCTCATCCCACTTCAACTTACTGATGTTTCACGTTCAGCTTAAGTGATACCATATGTACATTAAGCTTAGATATTGTTATACTCATGTTTCACGTTCAGCTTCTTTTCTGATATTGCTATACTCATGTTTTTAGATATTACTATTACTCATGTTTCTATTACTCTATTATATATTATCATTATATTTAATTTTATATTAATTATATGTAATATACCATATGTACATTAAGCTTATGTATATATTAGTATTATATTATGTTTTGGAATGCTGTTTTGACAAATATGTTATTGGAATGCTGTTTTGGAATGCTGTCTTGCTAAATCTCTAAGGATTTTGGATTTTGGAATGCTGTTTTGACAAATATGTTATTGGAATGCTGTTTTGGAATGCTGTTTTGCTAAATCTCTAAGGATTTTGGATTTTGTAATGCTGTTTTGGCAAATATGTTATTGGAATGCTGTTTTGGAATGCTGTCTTGCTAAATCTCTAAGGATTTTGGATTTTGGAATGCTATTTTGGAATGCTGTTTTGACAAATATGTTATTTGAATGCTGTTTTGGAATGCTGTTTTGCTAAATCTCTAAGGATTTTGGATTTTGGAATGCTGTTTTGGAATGCTGTTTTGGAATGCTGTTTTGACAAATATGTTATTGGAATGCTGTTTTGGAATGCTGTTTTGCTAAATCTCTGAGGATTTTGGATTTTGGAATGCTGTTTTGGAATGTTGTTTTGACAAATATGTTATTGTTAATGTTACAAACATGCTGCTAAATGTTGTCTAAATTTGATTGTTTTAATATGTTACATGTTATTAAACGTTGTCAATTGTTACATGTTCTAACATGTCTCTATTCTTTTCCTTTTTATTATAATAGGATTTGAAAGCACACAAACAACAACTTGCAACAGAGACCGGAAAGTCTCAACTTGATGTTTATTTGGATGAGGCAAGTGTGGATTTAAGTTATCAAAATTTTGATGACTTGAATGTTCTTCAATGGTGGAAGGAGAATTGGAATAGGTTTAAAGAGTTATCTTTATTGGCTCGTGATTTGTTAGGCATCCCTATTACTACTGTCGCATCTGAATCTGCTTTCAGTATTGGTTCGATCATTCTAAACAAATATAGAAGTCGCTTGTTGTCGAAGAATGTAGAGGCATTGATTTGTACTCGCAGTTGGCTTCACGGTTTCAACAGTTTTGGTACATGATCAAATATTAAAGTTTCTTTTAATACTTTGTGATTCTTATAATTTTGTTACTTACACTTAAATTTTTTTATAGATGTAGTGGGTGATGATGAAGATAATGATGATGGAGGCTTGGCGAAAAGTATTACAACTGAAGCATCATATGTTCATGACGTAGATGAAGATTGATGAGTGCATCTTTCATGTTTGTAGAGAATTTAGAGATTTTTGTGTTAGATAAAACTACTTATGAATTCTTTCATAACTTTTGTTGAATTTACGGAGTTGGACTTTTGTTGAATTTGTGGTGTTGAACTTATGTTGAATTCGTGATATTTAATTTAAGGTTTGTTGAATTTAATTATTGGATGTAGGATAATGATAGTGATTTTTATGCAATGCAAGTGTGTTTTTACATATATTATTTAACAAAGACTTTATTAGATTTTAGTAGTATTAGGATGTATGAGTATTTTTTTTTAAATTATATCAACATGAGTGAAAAAGATTTTTTTAAAGAGAATAACGGGCATGCCCGCATGCCCGCATGCCCGTCATTAAATGGGGCGGGCCTAGTAAGTGAGCCCGCATCTCTATCTTTGACCGCCCCGCCCCGCCCCGTTTTCTTGCGGGCTTTTGTGGGGCGGGCCTAAATGGGGCGGGCATGCCCGTTTGCCACCCCTAACAGCATGTGCCTCCCCATCCTTCTTCTTAAATGCCCCATACCGTTTAGAAGAGCTCTCATCCTTTGCCAATCGTCCTTCACGGACACCTTCCTCCAGTCGCATCCCCATGTTCACCATCTCGGTGAAATCAGAGGGAGCACTCGCTACCATCCGCTCATAATAAAAAGAACTAAGAGTCTTCAAAAAGATCTTAGTCATCTCTTTCTCTTCCAACGGAGGAGTAATCTGAGCAGCCAACTCTCGCCACCTCTGGGCGTACTCCTTAAATGTCTCCTTATCCTTCTGGGACATGGCTCTGAGTTGATCACGGTCAGGCGCCATATCAACATTGTATTTGTACTGCTTGACGAAGGCTTCGCCAAGATCATTGAAGGATCGGATGTTTGCACTATCCAGGCTCATATACCAGCGAAGAGCCGCACCGGACAAACTATCCTGAAAATAATGGATCAGAAGCTGATCATTATCTGTTTGCGTAGACATCTTTCTGGCGTACATGACCAGATGAGCAAGAGGGCAGGTGTTCCCCTTATATTTTTCAAAGTCAGGCACTTTGAATTTGATCGGAATTTTCACACCGGGAACAAGGCAAAGCTCAGCAGCAGACTTGCCAAACAGATCTTTCCCTCTGAGAGTTTTCAATTCCTTTCGCAGCTCAAGGAACTGATCATTCATCGCTTCCATCTTCTCATTAACATCTGGGCCCTCAGACGGCTCAGAATGATAGATGGTGTCGTCTACCCTGGGAATGGTATGCACGACAGGAGGAGCAGCAGCAAGGACCGGTCTAGATGCCGGCATAGAAGCAAAAGTTGGAGCAGGAATATCTGGCATGAAACCCGGAGGCATTCCCCAAGGAAACCCGGCTGGCATGGCATTGGGCACAAAATGGGCGCTAGCAACTGACACAGTCGGAGCTACAATCTCTGAAATAACCGTCCTCTGGGGAGGAGTTGCAGGAGGCTGAGAAGGTTGATTCTGAGCAGCAAGGAGTTGCTCCATCAAAGCGCCAAGTCTGGCGACCTCTTCTTTCAGTTCACGGTTCTCTTGTTCCAACTGATCCATTACTCTGGCAGAATTGGCTCTTGTATAGTACCGGTGAGTCAGCTTGTCTTCAAAATAAATGAAGAGCACAGAGTTAGGCCACAGACAAGAAGACCAAGAACAACACCTGCTTATGCAAAATGATGCATGCAATGTTCGTGCATATGCTTTATTTTATTTTCAAGGAACTTTTAGGGCATTTGCAATTTTGAATTTTTAAGCATTTTAATATCATATGGAAAATATCTCATTAATATATTCAAGACAAAGAAGTACAGCATTTTTTGATCATTACAAAGAGAAAAGGAAAATAGACATCCTATGGATCCCTAGAAGCTCGAGATGCTGGAAGACGAGATGCACACAGCTTCTTGATCTCTCTCTCATAGGCTGCTTCCATATCCGCTTTCTCCTTTGCAAGTCGATCGTGCTTCCTCTTCCAGAACTTGGAAGACTGAGGAAGCAAAGAAGTCCAAGTATCATTCGGATCATCGATCACCTGATGCTCGAGAAACTCAATCAGAGCGTCCTTCTCCTTCAGCTGATGAAGCAACTCTTCTCTTTCACGGATCCAAGCACGTGAAAGGTCTTCTTCTCTCAACTCCTCTACATCTTGGGTGGGGAGGGTTGAAGGCCCAGCCACAACCAACGGTGTAGGTCTCGGATGATCATACGGCATAAGGTATACAGCAGCTCTTTGTCTGACCCAAGAGGTATATGGCTCCAAAGCAATGCAGTTCTTCGGACCCAACTCGTTCCTGGTCTTCTTGCAGATCTTGCGCCAAGCGCGGACAAATCTGGCTTTCAGGCCTTGGGGATCTTTACCCTCCTGAAAGAACACACCTTCTAACAGAATGTTATGAGGTTTATCCTTTAGGGGGAACCCAAGCTGACGACGTGCTAGAATAGGGTTGTAGTTGATCCCACCACATGTACCGAGAAGAGGCACATTAGGGAATTCACCACAATAGTCAATGATCTGCACAGTATCATACACGCGATCATACCAAGAGATATCATCATTAGTGAGAGACATAAGTCTCTGAGACCACCGTAGACATCCCTTGTTCTCCTTGAAAGCAACTGTCTGCGGCAAGTGCGAAATAAACCACTTATACAGCAAAGGAAGACATCACACAATAACTCCTCCACCCTTCGCATTCCTCAGATGCAAAGAGACATAGGCATCACCCAACAGAGTCAGAACAGGATTAAGAACTGAGAAGATCCTAATGGCGTTCACATCCACAAATTTGTCGATGTTGGGGAACAATACCAACCCATAGATGAGCAGCACAAATAAAGCCTCAAAGGCATCCTCACTCATGGCCTTCCCATAAACGGTAGCTTGAGCAATGAGGAACTCGGAAGGAAGACCTTGAATTCCACCTTTGGTAGTCATATTAGCTTTAATCAATGCTTCATCTATGTGCAATAAGTCTGCAATCTCTCGAGCAGTCGGAACACTCTCTAAGCCACTGAACGGCACCTGATCCAGAATCGGAATCCCAATAAGATGAGAATACTCCTCCAAAGTAGGCAACAGCTGGAAGTCCGGGAAAGAGAAGCAGTGGTACAGAGGATCATAAAACTGAGCCAGAGTACTCATCAGTCCCTCATCAACCTGAGTAGTCAACAGAGGCAGAAGCTTCCCATAGCGAGCTTTGAACCCCAAGGGATCTAATACATAAGATGTCAGATTCCTTAACTCTTTCACATCAGGCTGTCTAAAGCTGTATTTCTTTGTATGCCTTTTTGGTCTTTCCATGTCTGAAAATTTTGCAAATAAACCCTTTAAGTTCCTTGAAAATTTTCTTTTTTTCTGATGACATGAATGCAGATGAATGCATGAATGCATGAATGCAACAATCACACTCAAGGATCAAGCAAGTCACACCAAACAAAGGTCATGGGAAAGCTCATTGTATCCCTAATATCAATCATCCATTTTGGTGGATTTAGGTTTTCACCTTATCAACACCCAAGTTCCATTGATATTAACGGTACATGAACCGGTTCAGACATCCTTAATATCAACCATCCATTTTGGCGGATTATGGTTTACACCTTATCGACGCCCAAGTTCCATTGATATTAAGGTTGTCTGAACGACTCAACCACGAATCACGGGTTTGCTGAGAGTCACGAGCATGGAGTCTCGGTTAAGAACCACCCAAAGGGAGTGTACTAGGGTTTAAACCTGCCAGACATGTTCTACCAGAGGTTCCCATAATCATCGTCCCATCTTTCGGATATTATCGGAGGAACAAATACTCGTATTCCAAAAATATTCTCAAGAGAGACTCTTATGAGTGTAGTATCGCGTAACAATCGCATCAGAACTGACATCTGAACGACCTCCGCACTACGTCCTAAAAATAGGCCAAGATGGGCTTGGTAAACTAAGGTCCTTGGCTTCTAAGGCACATGATTGAAAGAATAATGCCTAACCACAAATAACTTGTGTGACATTATTAATCCAACATGACCTCCACCAAGTGAAACGACTTGCAAGTCAACTGGCTAAGGAATACTCCACACCAGTCAACAAGACTACGCCATTCTCCTATCCTAAGGTGCACTCGAGTTCGGGTATAGAACTCATCTCACAGAGATCACCAAAGCAAACAGCAATTGTATATCAAGCAATTCAAACATTACAATCAATACAGTTATCCCAAATTATACAAAAATATGTCAAATAACACATAAACAATATCATACAACAAGGGTGAAAAGTAGGCAATACCACCAAGGAAGGTTTACCGCTTTCCCCAGCAGAGTCGCCACTTTTCTGTAGCGGTGTATTCGTCGCTATATGATTTATTGATTAAACCATAAGCAAAGCATACAAAGAATCGAGTCGCCACCGCACTTTTATTTATCCTAAGGAATGGCTAAAAAGCGAACAAAAACCTAAGAAGTTTTACACATAGAAAACCAATGAAAAGATCAGAGAATCTGGGTAAGGGGTAAATTACGCAATGGGAAGGTGTTAGGCACCCAAAACGTCCTAGGTACTCCTAGGGAGCCCTTTTCACACTTGTTGTATAAGAAAAAGTTTATTTGTTTATGACATATTGTGCAAACATGAATGGGATGATGAGGAAAGAATATACAATTTTTATTGTTTTTGTGTTTGAACGGATGAACCCGTTGCCTACGTACCTTCCATGAAAGGTAAGGATCAAAACGCCGTAGTTCGGCTAAAAGATTTCCAAATTATCAGTGGGTTCATTTTAAAACAAGAGCGCTAAGGCTTTTCATTACCAATGGGAGAAAACTCAACCTGAATCAACAATCCACCATGCGAGGACGGCTTCAACATACTAGTGAGGGGTTAACCCTATAATAAGTATGGAAGACTTACAATCAACTCACTAAGGACAAGGTAAGATTTACATCAACCACTATGGTAATTGAAACCTATGGCTAATGTATGAAAACATATCAACAATGGACAAAGCCACAAAACAATTGAATGGGTGAAGTTAATTGATTATGAGTATTCACAAAATATGGTCAATGTATGATTAAGATTCAATTCAGAAAGAAGTATTATCAAAAATGGAGTTTGAAAAATCAAGGACTTAAGGTCCTGGTTTCTAATTTGAAAAGGCATGAGGATGTTTGCACAATAAGTCAAAGTTTTTGAATTAACAATGTGAAAAGGGAGTTTAGAATCAAAAGGAGGGGATGAAGGAGTGTAAAACTTCTCAGAAGTTCACCTCTTGAAATCATATAGAAGATGATTCAAGTGTGTCCTCAGGAATAGGCAACAAAACAAGTAAGCAAATAACAAGCAGGGTGATACCGGATGCCATCAATGGACTTATACCAATCTCACAAACAAAGGTGGATATCGGATACCAATCTATGGATTTACACCAGTCTCCTAAAACAAACAGGGATATCAGATGCCAATAAATGGACTTATTCCAATCTCCTAAAGCAAAACAAAACCTGGATATCAGATGCCAATCTATCTGGGCTTACTCTAATCTCCCAACAACAAAACAAAACATGGATGTCGGATGCCAATCTATCTGGACTTACTCTAATCTCCAACAGATGATCATAGGAATACAAATGCCAACAACATGGACTTATAATTGCATCCTCACATACAACAAACAAACAGAAGCACTAAGCAAAGAGGACATAAGTGGCCAATGAAATGGTCTTATACTCAATCCCTTCCAAATCATAGGAACAATGGCCAATTAATGGACTTACTGTTGATTCCTCAATGGGCAAACTCCAACAAGTCACAAAGATATGAAATGATGATCATGCAATAATGAACAATTAATGATGATAAATGCACAAAGGTATGCAAGCAAACATGTACATATGAATCAAGCAATCAATCAAACAAAGTCATTTAGCACACACTATATGCAAGCAATTAGGCTCAAACAAGGGTTAGACTTTAAAGTCAACTGGAATGGGGTAAGTGGTGCTCTTAACCTTAACATTGAGGGTTAAGGTGAAGCAGATGAAAGGATATGAGGGGTGTGCCTCATTGCTCTTATCCCTGGTCAGGGAGAGCATTGAATATCAGAAGGTGTGGGAGTTCAGAAAGTTGGAACTCTCTCCACAAGTTAATGACTCGATAGATCTTGGGTTAAGATCCACAATGCTACAACATGTAATGTGAGCAAAGGGAAGACACACAGAATAGTAGGAGATGGACTACACATCTCTTTTGTCTACCAATTGCCTTATCAAAAGGACTTTTCCTGCTTGGGGACAAAGATAAACAATCACAAGCATTGCCTCTTAAGGAGGACTTCAGACAGGTGCCTGGCCAAGTAACAGACCAGGTCTTCCAGACTACATGAAGAAGAGATGTTATACCTTAATGCTTAAGCTATCAAGCAAAGCAAAAGCAAGTTCACAGAGGAACTATAGCAACTAAGGTACCTGAAAACAATCCAACACAATCAGTATACAATACAGACAATCAACCAACAGTTAATGCAACAGACAACCAATATAGGCAAAGGCATAAGCCACAAGTCAATCCCAATTGAATCAACTTCAACCTACAAAACACACATTAGTAATCAAAAGCAAATATCAAATGCTCTCAAGATGAGGCATCATCAATTGTGTAACTTGCATGTGCAACCTGAAACAAAACTTCAAACATGAGAGGCAAACCCTTAGGCCAAAGCCTAGGGTCAAAGATGAGGAAAAAATTTAAAACAGAACATGAAAATTGACAAGAATCAAGCTCAATCAAATTAGAACATCATCCAAGTGGTCTCATATCAAAATCATCAACCAATTTCATTTCATAAACAAATCATGTCAAACTATGCAAGTTGAAACACATTGGAGCAAACAGAATGAACCAATTCAAATCAAATCAACAATGTCTCAATAAATTCCAAGAAAAATCATGCCTAAACAGAACACATCAAAGGATTAACACACCAAAAATCATGGCATTTGGCTAAGTGGAAGCATGTCAAAGAAAATCATCAATTCAATGTATGCACAAACAAGCTCAAACAAGACCACAAATGGTACATCAAGTTCACACAAACATAAAACAGTGATGACAAATGATAAATGATCCAAACCAAAACCCAGACACACTTCAACATGTTAAGAATCAATGTACAAAATTTCAGGCTCATATGATAAGGCATAAGAATTTCACAAATCATGAAAGTTCAACACTCAACAAAAGTCCAATTATGACTAACCAGAAAAGAAAAATATCAAACAAATTGGAAATGGATCCTAAAATTCTACAAACATTCACAGGCAATCCTAACATCCAGAAGGAGCATCATGCAAAAATTCAGATCATTTGGCATTAATATGGCATGGTAAATAAAATCAGCAAATTGGACAAGAAATGGTGTGACACACATTGTCACACCTCTATTAATCACACTATAACTCAACATCCAGAAATGAGAAAAATGCAAACTATATACCAAAATGACCATGAATGAGTCTAGTTTATGCATGTCAATTTTCATGTTCATTGGATTAACCATCATCATTTCACAAAGAAAATAGCAAGCAAGGTGCAAGAAGTGACATGCAAGAACAAACCCTAGGCAATTTTTAAATCCAACCGAGCACAAATTCTGGAAAAATATCCATAAAAAAGTAGACATTACAAAGATCATTGCACAAAAAATCTCATGTGAATTGGACAATTATTTTTAGAGTTATGATTTTTTGAATGGAAAGAAAAATTAAAAAAAAAACATATGGAATAAGCATGTGAACATGGAAGGCATATCATGAAAAAATACAAGGCAATTGGATTTTTGAAGGAGCGGGGAATCGAACCATGCTTGCATTCAAATTGCGCGCCCGGTCAAAACGCCGCGTTTCATTTAAATGAAACGCTGGCCAACCAGCGGTCGACACATGGACCAACGCATGGCGCAGGAACACGAATTCACATGCAAACACGGCCAGGGATGGATCAAAACGAATCTGGAAATAGAAACCCTAATGTTCTTCACGTGTTCATCATGTTCATCATCATCATGATCCAATGTGCACAGAAATTTACAAAACATATACCATTGAACTCGTCATTCAACACACATCACATATCCAGCATCAATTTGACCTAAATCTAACCATATCAAACGGATCGAGCAAAATAAATTCCAACTATCAAACTTCAAATCATGATAACTCTCTCAAAACTCAATGAAATTTCACGATCTAAAGTGCAGAATGATCAGTAATGAGAGATCTACCAGATGCACATGATAATTACATGAATTAAAGCGATCGAATTCTAACCTCTATGAAGATGCAGAGTTGGATTCGCGTGATTCAAGGCCTGGAAGTGTGAAACAGATGCTCTATGTTGCTTGGATGAATGAATGGATGCAAGATTTCAGCTCAACAATGCTTGATTCTTCTTGAAATCTCAACTGCCATGGGAGAGCACAAGCTTCAACAGCTTCGAATCGTCAAGAATCCTCCAAGATTTTGCTTTAATCTACTTCAATTATGCATATAAATCATGAACAGATCAAAGGCAAAGCAAAAAATATGAAGAAAATTGATGAAGAAAGTTGAGAGAATTTGAGATGAAGAAATTTAGATCTGAGTTTGTGAAGTGTTGTCATGATTTTCTGTTAGGATTAGGGTTATATACCCTCTGCTAATGAAGTCCCTTAATCATGTTTAGCCACAATCCAAAAGATTAGTGAAATTAGCATGTTTATGCAATTTGGCCAAAATGCCCTTATGCTCACATGGCAATGGAACAGTGCGAATTGCACTTGAAACAAGTCTTAAAATCTGTTTTGAGGCAAATGGAATTGGTTTGAAATGAAAATAATACACACTTTTCAAATTCACATTTTCCCACCAAAATTCAAAATGAAATCAAGTGAAAAATGCAATTTTTTTGTGATGAGTTTTAATGAAATGTGATGCATGATTATGATAGTAGAGATCAAGAGAAAATTGCTCCAAAAAGAATCACATGAATTGGCCTTTTGGTGCAAAAGTTATGCCTTGTTGAAGTTCAAAATCCATTGACAATGATTTGATCATAACTTGCCAACCACACATGAGAAATGGATGTTCTTGGACTTTTTGGAAAGGTAAGAGCAAGATCTTCAACTTTCATGTTGGACAAAATTTGATTTGAAGCTTGCTTGATGATGTAAATTTGAGGAGAAGACCTTTCCATTTTTGGCAGTTTGAAATTACAGGTCACTTACTATTTTTGGAAACTTTTTGTCTGACCTCAAATTCTCCAATGTTGATGTTTGACATGTTATATGAGACTTGTATGGACATGAATGAGGCCTCTCTAACCATCTCTCACCTTCAAATCCATGATTGAATGCACAGTTGACTTGTGTTGACTTTTCTAGGGTTTCAGCTGACCTAACTGTGATCTGATGAAATCCAAGCCTCTTCCACTTGAGATCTTGATTCAAAATGATGTCATGGTCCATATGAACTCTTGAAGAATGATCATGGTGCCCAAATTCTTCAGAATGGCCACCATCTATGGCTCAATGAATGCCTTTGACTGGTTTGACCTAATGTTGCTTCATCTGCAAGTAACATGGTTAGATGACAATATTTTTGTACCTTTGGGTTAGTAAACAAATGAAAAGCAATGATATACAAATGCAAAACATGCTTGGTGATCAAGAACCACACTCAAAAGATAACCCACCCACAGGAAAGAAAGCAAGGTGTACAATGATCCTTGAGGCAATGATATGATATGACATGATGCCATGAGGGATCTTAGGGACAAAATTGGGGTCTTACAGAAGGTTATGCTTTTGACTTTCTTTTCAGATCCATCACACATTCCCAACTCAAATGTTTGGAGGGATCCAATTAGCTCATCCACTCTCATATTGCAAATGTCTTGAGATTCTTCTATGGCTGTCACTTTCATGGCAAATCTCTTGGGAAGTGACCTGAGTATTTTCCTCACTAGTTTTTCATCTGACATCTTCTCACCCAAGGCTTCTGAGGCATTAGCAATTTCAAGGATATTCATATGAAAGTCATGAATATTTTCATCTTCTTTCATCCTCAAATTTTCAAACTTGGTAGTGAGCAGCTGCAATCTAGACATCTTCACTCTAGAGGTGCCTTCATGAGTGGTTTTGAGAATATTCGAATCATCTTTAGCCACTTCACAGTTGTTCACCAGTCTGAAGATGTTCTTATCAACCCCATTGAATATAGCATTCAATGCTTTTGAGTTTCCAAGGGCTAGTTCATCCTCCTCCTTGGTCCATTGTTACTCAGCCTTCTTATCAGTTGTAACTTCTCCTTCCTTAGTAATAACTGGATGTTCCCAGCCTATTAGAACGGCCTTCCGAGCCTTATTATCCAAAGATTTCAGGAAGGCTACCATTCGAGGTTTCCAGTAGTCATAGTTAGATCCATCCAGAATTGGTGGTCTGTGAACAGATCCTCCATCTCTATCCCTAGTACCAGAAAGTAACGTCCATAGATCTCACCCAGAACCAGAGCAGGATGCCTGCTCTGATACCAATTGAAATTCTGGTATCAGATATGAGATGTCGAAGGTAATGTCACGACACTAATATCTGAACAATATAAACAGGATAAAAGATAAAGAACAGTAATACAAGTGACACAAGCAATTGTTAACCCAGTTCGGTGCAAACTCACCTACGTCTGGGGGCTACCAAGCCAGGAAGGAAATCCACTAAACAGAATTAGTTCAAAGACTCTCAGTAAACAACTTCAAGTTACAGTCTTTTCACCTAATCTCTACCCGTGTGACTTCTATCTAAGAACTCTTAGATATGAGATCATACTCGCTCCCCCTCAATCACAGCAGTGATTTAAAAAAAAATATTACAATGAAAGAAGACACTCTTCAAGAACACATACTTGATCTTGCATAAAAGCTTCAACCAAGTAAATACACATTCATGCTTCAAAGCTTAGAGTGGACAAATTACAACTCAAAAGTCAGTCCAATTCAATCATCTATGGATGAATGAATGGCTCACAATACACACGACCACACAAGACTAAAACCCTTATTCTCTCTCAATATTTCGTTCGTTGTTTCTTGTGTGTTAAAACCAAGTATTCCATGCCCTTTTTATAGAAGCGTTTGGCTGGGCTTGGACATCATAAAACCCTAAAACTATTTTCCATTCGTATCTTCTTATGACAGCTGATTATATCTTGTTAGAAAATAAGTCAATCTGGTTTTAATTACTGATTGAATGGTGCGTTCAATCATCTCATCAATCACACATAGATTAGCATAAAAAGCGCAATCACACAATACATAACATTCAGACTGAATGTTCTATATACAGATGTCTTGACATCGGGTCTGACATCTTAGTAAAATCTTGCACAACCACATTTTAAACACCCTACAGGAACATGTTATCTCATGTCAAGACAACACTTGTGACAATCTTGTGAACACTCTAGGTTTTACCAAAATTGATGCCAACACATAGAACCAACAAACTGAGTTGCTTCGATTTGACCTTAAAGCAACTCAATATTCTTGCCTACATTGGTAGGACTTTAGTCAACCAAAAATCACAAAGAATAATGAAGAATTGAGGGAGAATCGAAGAGATGAAAATTCTGAAAAATTACCTTCGAGGGAGCTTCAACCTTGCTTGATCTTGATCCCAATTGTGCTTGGCTTTGTTTTAGAAGCTTGTAGGAAGTGATTAAGATCAGAAAATGACTTGGACTCTTGGAGTTTCAATCTCAAAGCAGAATGAGATTTGAAGCTTGATTTTCAAATGAAAACCTTCAAGATTATCCTTTAATGGTGAGGGTTTGGATTTCAGGTTCAAAGCTTGGGCATGAAGTCCTTAATTCTAAGCATGAGAGGTTATATTTATAGGTAATGTGATTCATTTCCACACACTTCCAAATTTTGCCAAATTTAGCAACTTTCATTGCATGCTTGTATGGGAGTGTGATAGGCCCATCAAGTGATGTATTCAGGTCCAAACGTGCTAGAGAATCATGTTAAAATCATGTCATGTGGTCATGCATTTGAGTTTGAAATATGAAGGTGAAAATCATCCAATTGGTCCCTTGAGAAGAACCCATGCGCAAGTCCTTCATTCTTTGGTCAAATGAGGTGATCATGGACTTTTCAGAAAGGTGAGATCAAGGGGAACAACTTTCATTTTGAACATATTTCCATTTGAATCTTGGATCATGATGAATTTTGAGGTGGAAGTTTGGAAAATCAAACATGTTTGAAAATTTTCTAATTACCAAGTCAAATGTTCACTTCTTCCACTTTGAATAACTTTTGCTATGGGCTTCCAATGGAAAAAGTTCGTTCATCAAAGTTGTAGATCTTTAAACCTGTTTAATTTGGTCACAAATTTGACCTCATTTGGATTTTTCATGAAGGAGGTATGCATTTTAGAAGTTGAGGAAAATAACTTGCTCAATGGTAACGGCCCAAAATGACCTATAATGTTTCCTCTTGGAACATACATTTGAAAGTTGAATTTGAACTCCGTCCAAACATAAAAGTTGAAAAGTACATCTTGAATTTGATCATGAAACTTTAATGGCTTTCATCTTATAACAATTGATCAAGTTATGGTCCTTGGAAATTGACCTTCTAACTAGGGTTCAGACAAAATGACCTATAATCTTTCACCATAAAAAGTGACTTTCCAAGAAACATTAGCTCTTGACTTAAACATGAAAGTTGTTTGTAATGTCATTATGAGTACATTTTCTCTTGGAATAATTTTCATATGACACAAATTGTAGGAGATAGGGTCTAGGGAACCCTAGTTTTGACCAGTTGACTTTCTCTGATCAATCACCATGAACCATCTTGCAAACTTGACATTCTCTTGATCTTTGGGACTCATGGAGGATCATATATGTGTAATATGATGTAATATGAAGTATCCCTTGAAATATTTGATCAAATTTTGAAGAAACTTGTTGAGGAAGTCACACAAGATACCCAAATGAATTAGGGCTTCCAAGACAAACAAGCTTCAAACTCTTGATGAATTCTTGATAAAAATGATAAATTAAGATCAAGGGGATCCATACATGATGTCTAGAGTCAATTTAAATCATCTCTTGATTGGTCTCCTTGCATTGAGTGTCTTAAACCCTAGATATGAGCTTGATGGAGCATGAGTGAACTCACACACTACCTACAAAAGTAACAAATTATACATGGACATGTTTTTGGTATTTTGGTTAGTAAATAATGAAAAAAAAATGATACAATCAAATGTGCTTGGTGACCTCTCCCAAGCAAACCCAATGACTGAGGGGTAAGGAGGATGCCAAGGTGTGATCCCAATGCCAATGCATATGATGAGATGGCATGAGGTATCTTATGGTCAAAATTAGGGTCTTACAATGGGCTTCGAGGAACTTTTGGGTTAGACCTTTGACTGAACCATTAATGCCCCAGTTGGCCACTAGCTTGTTGGCGTTGTTACCCAAGGCGGGTGAGAGCTCGGTCAAACATAAACTTTCTTCCAACTTGGGAAAAGGGTTGTATTCTTTGATTGATCAGTTGAGGGGTCTCTCAAGGTCTTCCAAGGTTGTAGATATTTGGAAGTCGGGGAAAGTGAAGCATCTTAATGGGACGTCATAGTATTTAGCCATTATAGTGATAGCACCATAATCAACTTTCTCAGTCAGAAGATCTATGATGTTCCCAAAATTGTCTCTAAACTTGTTGTCCTTGAGGGTTGTTACTTTTGAGCTAAGGACCTTCAATGAGCTGATGTCGGGACTCTTGAATCGGAAGATAGAGGTGTTTTTTCTTGTTGAAGTATCCACGATTGTGTTGGTAAAAGGTCTTGCGATTCTGCGTTTGAAAACGAAAATCTTTAAGAGCTTTGCTTATTATGTTGATGATGAATGTATGCATGAATAAATGATTGGTTTTTTATTTAGTTACACAGATTTTAGGCATGGGTTCAAGGTTTCGGGCCATTGTGACAAAGCATGGAGTTTAATAATGACTGCTTTGAAAACCAAGGTTCTCGCTTTATATGATCTAGGGCATTTGGAAAATTGGGTGTAAGACACTGCCCCTAGAGTCATAGACTTCCTTGACTGTCAGTCGCTTATGTCAATTTACTTGTCAGGCGACTGCTCCATCAAAGTTATCTAATCTAAGTGAGATATTTGTATCGACCCTTACGAGGAAGGTACCTTAGTGGCCTATATTACACGATCATCGGTCTAGGCTGGCCATGGTTAAATGTTCTACAAAGGGGTCTTAGGGCCAGTGGCTCTAGTAAAGGAAAGGATGCTTACTCCGAAAGCACGACAATCATCAATCCCCTTAAGAGAATCTACAACTAAGTGAGGTTCCCGTACGATCCTAACGAGGAAGGCACCTCGCAGACCAATACTACTCGACCTCTCCTATCTCAAGCAAGCTCTCAGACTCGGATGGAGAGTCTTAAGGTTTTCTTTGCAATCATTATTGCTTCCAACTTTCTTCGTCACAAAACCAAGGATTTAGACCAACAAACAATCAAAGAAAAATATGTACATGTTAGCAAAAAAAAAGCAATATATACATAAAAAATAAATGACGGATAAACCTCCACGTATGTAAAAGGAGAAACAACCCAAACTATGCTAAACTCGCTTAGGGAAAAACCGGTTCCCCAGCAAAGTCGCCAGCTATCGCTACCGGGGTAACAAAAAACCAGGGACTATTGAACTGAATCAGAAGAGTCGCCACCAAATTTTATTTATGTGCCTCTATCAAAGAGACGAGGGGAAATAGTCAATAAAACCCTCAAAAAGGATAAGCGCACAGGAAGCGCTGGAAAAAAATAAGGAATCGGTCTCGCAACCGAGATTTGGGTTCGGGAGTAGGTTACGCAAGGGGAAGATATTAGCACCCCTCACGTCTATGGTATTCCATGGGAACCATTTGGGTTGTTTACGTACATGGGGATTTACCTATAATTGTTTTAATTTTCAAAAGAATATGTGTGAAAGATGGGTTTTTTATTATTATAGTGCTCGCCAAGGATTGAGGCCATTGTGCCTACGTATCACTCATTCGGGGATGAGGAATTAGAGATCCGTAATTCGGAGTAGAAAATATTTGTGTCTTGGATTGATTTTACCTTTGAAAAAAAGGGCTTTCGGAGTGGGTTCCCTAAGGCACAAAAATTAGATTTGACGGATTGTGTTGATTTTACCTTAAACAAGGGTTTATAAAAAGAGTTTGTGATTAGATTGCACTAAAGTCTATGGGTGGAGGCGAATATTCTAGACAACAAGCTAAGTGTCTTGCATCCGAAATAATCAGAGTGAGGATAGGAATGCTCCATTCTCACTCATTCTCCACCACTTAAGGCTCGTGGTGCACAATACTAATCGTAGATATTAAGTATTTTGAGTTTGATTAAGAAAAAGCCGATTGATGTTGAACCAAGGATTTGTTTATTAGATTGAGAAATGTGGCTTATGCAACATGAATGCAAAGTAACCAACAAGAAAATAAGAGGGTCTCATTGTAAGCTATCCCAAGAGAAGCCTTGTGTGTGCAAAAGTGACATATGATAAATAAAGGATAATGGTCTTACAAATATGTCCCCCTAAGATGTTGCCATGATGCCATTCTTACAACAGGTATGCAAGTTACAAATGAAATCCAAGTGTTTACAAAGTATCACAAGAAAGTAATTGGAATGGTTCCAAGCAAAGGTCCTAAATGGAATCCTTTAAGTCCAAGTAATTAAGTGTCATGACTTGTTTTTGGTCTTATAATTTTATCATGTTTTGGTTATTTTTAAATGATGACAACAATAAAGACAAACGACATTAAATAAATATGTATGATGGAGTTTGTACAATGATAATGATAATGAGTACTTAAATGTAAATGACATAATAAGTAAATAACAATGATAATAATAACAAAAGGTTAGTAATAATCAAAGTTAACAAAGTTAAATTTAGGGTTATGAACAAATGGACAAATTTTGAGGATTATCTCTCTTTAGGTCAATAGATTCAAAATATGGCGCATCGAGGGATAACTTATAATTAATGCAAAGTAAGGAAGATGATCAATGGATCAATTTACCCTAGATTTGCAACAATGAAAGTTGTTCAACCTCAAGTCCATCTATCAATAGATTGACAAAAAAAATACTATACAACCTAAAATTGAAAGATTGATTTTAGTTGTTTAACAAGTTATATTGAACAAGTTATACTAGTAATAAGTTAGAGGGTTAGTATGAATAAGTCAATATGATAAACCATAAAGTATAGAGGGGTTAGTAGGTTAGTATAAGCAAAAGAAGCAAAAATGTATCGGATGAAATCATAAGTTAACAAAAGAGGACTACATTCCCGAGTCAAATGACCAAGTTGTTTTAAATAGGGGAAACGTATCCGTGCTTCAAAGTACCATGGATGAACACATGACCATCCAATGGTAGGTTTGAAGCATGGAAGGTTTTAACCAACCCTAAATCAAACATATCATGACTTAAGTGGTTTTCATTAGTACTTAACTTCAAAACCTCAAAAGTCCATAAAAAATAAACCAAATGGAATAAAACAAATCACCATTAAATTCTATAGGCAAAACTAAGGGGGTTTTGTGTTCAACATATCTTCAAAGTAATAAAAATAAGAGGGTTAAAAAATAAAATCAAAGGGAAAATAAAATGGGAAAATAAAATAAATAAAATGAAACAAGTATCAAAAGAATAAATGGTCAAGGTGCACACGTTCAGGTCGAACCCCTGACCTTGGGGTCATGGGGGGACTAACCCTCTCACCCACTAGGCCAAAGGCCCGGTTGTGATATAACTTGGACCAGAACAAATAAATAAAAGAAAAATAAGTAAATAAGACACGCGTGCATTCAGCCAATCACAGAGGGACACATCTTTTTATTTGAATTCAAAAAAGCACGAGGTAATGACCATTGTCGTCTTCAACCGCGAATCAACTCAAAATCTAAACTCCAAAACATGAGTTTTCAATCAATTTTAAGCATCAAGATATGTTGCATGATCGTAAACAAAATGTTTTCCCCACTCATGAGCCATTGATTGGCTCTGAGTGGGGAGTTTTTTACCACGAAAATGAAGAACACAGATGACCTAAAAACAAAATTAAACTTTGGAAACTAAGTAATCAAAGCCAAAAGGTTGGGGGAAATGTTCGATGGATGATTTCGAAGCGATTAGGAACTTGTTTTAGAAATGGGGGTGAGTATTTCTACCTGATCAGAAGTTGCTCCAGTGAGTTTTCCGGCGGTTGATCTCAGGTCAGTTGAGGCTTAGGGAAGGGTGGTTGAGTGTTTGGGAAGCTTAAGTGATGTGTAGTGAGTGTTTCTGGGCAGTGGTTTGGGGTTGAAAAGCTTTGAAACAGGAAATTTGGTACTCTGTTA
The DNA here is from genome assembly GCF_024323335.1 of Lathyrus oleraceus. Lineage (NCBI taxonomy): Eukaryota > Viridiplantae > Streptophyta > Magnoliopsida > Fabales > Fabaceae > Lathyrus > Lathyrus oleraceus. The sequence goes on from NC_066580.1 coordinate 112,092,481, forward strand.
ATGGAGGTTTGAGGCAAATACTCAGATGGTGATGAGGGCCTTTTTCAGTGTGCTTTTGCAATGGGACACCTTCACCTATTTATAGGGAAGGTGTCTGGATGGTTTTGGGGGGAATTCTTGAAGGTTTGAGCAGAATGGACATGTGAGTGGAAGCATGCTTGAAGTTGACTTGAGGGACATTGAAACGACTAACATTTGTGACCATATACACTGCAAGAAATTTTGCCTTGGCCCATAGCATGTTTTTAGAACAACCAAAGGCCACGAGGAGCCCTGCTAAAGACTTTGCTTTTTGCCATTTTTAGTAAAAAAGTGATTTTTGCACATGGGGTTGGATTCTTGGCTTGGAGATGTCTTGGCATGCAAGTTTACCTTGATTCACACCTCAATATCATTTGTAAGATGTTTGTGAATCATTTGGACCAAAATAAATGAGTTAGAGGACTTGGTATGTTGATTTGCAAATTCTGATTAATATGCATTTGGCTTGTGCATCATGGCAATACACCAACTTTGAACCAAGGCCAAATAAAATTGGCTTGTGCACTTTGCTTTAATTTTGGGACATTTGTTCTTTGATATGAACTTTATTGAATGCAAAAAGAACCAGGTCAAAAGGACTTGTGGTTTGGAAATGGAAATGTGTCAAAGTAGGGGTCATGACATGATTTTAGGGCATGGTAGGCATGTTGGATAAGCTTGGCCAATAGCAAAATTGAACCCCTTCCTCAATGAATTAGGTATTGGCCCTTGAAAGAAAATTGGAGAGAAAGTTATTTAGGACATTTGGATCGAAGTGGAATTTAAAAATCTTGAAAAATGAGAGATTTATGGTCTTTGGAACTTCCCATAGGCCATTCTTGCCAAAATGTGACCAACCAACATGACCTGATTTTGTGATTTTGTGATTTCTTGCTTTACAAGGAACAATGATGTATGTTTTGACCTCAAATGATCATATCATGATGGTAAATGAAGTTTGGACCTTTGTGGAATGATTTTAGGTCAAATTGGTGGGTGGATCAAGTCATGGAAAGTTGAAAAATCAAGTATGAACCAACTACTTGTAACATGGATCGGGAGGATGTTTAAATGGTTGATTTTGATTGTAATGGACATGAAATTATATTGAATGAGTGGTGGGGTGACTAGATTGCCAAAAATGATCAAGTTCAATAGTCAAGAAGTCCCCAAATTAGGGTTTCTTGAGCCACAAGTTTCATTAAGAACCAATGTCAAATTAATTAGGGTTTGAGATGTAAGGGTCAAATTGAGATGTCTAAAGGACATGGGGCATGAACAAACTTTGGATTTGTGGGATACTCAATGGCATGGTCAATATCCATGGTGCATCAATACTTATACAAGTCAAGAGGAGGGTCAAGAGCTAGGGTTTGGTCTTTAGGGTGACCAGATGAATCTTGAGGCTTCTTCAAAGGGGGCTCATTATCCAAATTGGACTTGGGGAGTGAGTGAGATGTCTTGAGTGATCCTCCAAGATTTGTGGGTTTTTTGGAGATTAGATTAGGGTTAAGGTGGCTTGGACACACCTTAACATGATCAGAGAATCTTGGGGCTTTGTAGATGAATCATGCGCCTTGGACTTGTGGTCATTAAACACAAATGCATATGAGATAATATGTATGGGATGTATGCTTATGGTTTAGGGCTCAAGAAGATGATATAGGGTACGGAAAATTTTAGGGTATGCCAAAATCCACTCAGTGTCCAGAAGTGCTCCATCAGCAGGTGCAGGTCCTATGAGGCATAACAAACTCAAAAGCGTCTTTTCATGAAGGTTTTAAAAGGATTTGGTTCTGATTGGTTCATTTTTATCTCCCATAATCAATTCTTTAGAATGTGAAGATCTTTATATGTGCTTCCTGAGAGGTATCTGAGCTTCAGTAGCTTCTGGTTGAATAGTTCCAAGGTCTTTTGCCTCTGATTCTTTAGCTTCTGATTCTTTACCTTCAAAGCCTAAATAACTAATCTCCAGATCTACAAACTTCTCAACTAGCTTTGAATTTTCAGATTCAAGCTTATCATAAAATCTAACATGAATTGATTCCTCGACAATTCGTGTTTAAGTGTTATATACTTAATAGCCTTTAGAACATTTAGAGCATCCTAACATTATACATTTTTCTGCCTTAGAATCAAACTTATTCAGATTGTCTTTAGTGTCCAGAATAAAACAGTTACATCCAAAAGGATGGAAATAAGAAATGTTGGGTTTTCTATTCTTCCACATTTAATAAGGAGTCTTACCCAAAATATGTCTTATAGAGATCCTATTTTGAACACAACACGATGTGTTAACTGCCTTCACCCAAAAGTGTTTAGCCATGTTTTTCTCATTGATCATGGTTTTGGCCATTTCTTGCAAAGTCATATTCTTCATCTCTACAACTTCATTTTATTGTGGAGTTCTAGGCCATGAGGAATTATGGGAAATTCTATTTTCATCAAAACATTTTTCAAAATAATTATTTTCAAATTCACCATCATGATCACTTATGACTTTAACAATTTTAAAATCTTTCTCGTTTTGCACTTGTGAGCTGAAGGTAGAAAACACATAATGTGGCTCATCCTTGTGTCGTAAGAATTTAACCCATGTCCATCTACTATAGTCGTCAACAATGACTAAACCATATTTCTTACCATTAACAGACGCAGTTTCTGTAACACCTCAGTTTTTGAATTTTTATTTTATTTGATTTATTTGTATTTAAATTTAATTATTATGTGTGATAATTGAATTAAATTGGATGATGAGGGGTGTGTGATCTCGAGGGAAGAGTGTAGAAGGTAATTAGAAGTTGGTAGATTGTATTTAGAATTATTTTACTAATTAAAATAATGCTCTAGTTTTATTATTTAAATAAAATAATAAGATAAAGGGAAAATAGGATTTTATAGAGATATTGAGGATAAGGTGGGAATTAAGAAAAAATGAGGGTAAGGTAGGAATATCCTAATGAGGGAATTAGGTTTTTATTTTAAAAAGAGAGTTTAGAGGAAAGAGTTTTATCAGTACATGCAAAAAATGAAAAGAGGCAAATAGGCAAGAAGGGAGAAAGAGTTAGGGCAAAGAGAAGAACAAGAGGAGAGCTAGAGCTTTGGGAGAGAAGATCATAGAGATTTCTTGCTTTGATGGAATCATAAGGAATGGGGATGTACTTCTCTAATGGGTGTTAAGGCATGAGGGGTAGATGGAGGGACCCTTAACCTCCTCGGGGTTGGGTGTTTTGATTCATAATTCTGAATTATGATCCTATGATAGTTTCGATGATTGTGTGACTGAAATTCTATTTGATTTACCTTGATTCTATATGTATGAAAATCTACCATTGATGGATGTTTGAAGGTTGTGACCGTAAATGTGTTAATGCGATTTAGAGATGATGAATATGATGATATTGTTGTAATATGTTGTTGATTCATGAATCCATGGAGTAATATATGAGTTTAGAGTATTATAACAGTAGGAAATTGGATTAATTTGATAGATTTTCGTAAAATAAGTTGTTGTCACATAAGGTAGTGTTTAGATACTTACAAACTAGTTTTTTGTGTGGCAAAAACAGTAGTTGGAGTTGACCCATACATGTTTGGAGTCGAATCCAAACCAGCAGAATAGAATTTTTAAAGAAAAATAACAGGATGTATTGATACATTCGAGCTTGGGGTCGACTCCATTCTGGCTGAATGCTTGTTTCGTCTTCTGTGTCATTGTCTGACGGTTTTTGACATAACTTTTGATTCGTAAGTCCAAACGAGTTGTTGTTTGAAGTGTTGGAAAGCTAATGCAATTCACCATCAAATGGAGTTTGTTTCAGGGGTTAATTGTATCGTTATAACATGAATAATTGGTGATGATTGTATGTAATTATTGATGTTATCTTGTAATGATGTTATGATGTTTGAGAATATTAATTATAATTGGTTAATAATGTAAATGTTGAAGATTGATGATGATTTAAGTTGTGATAAGTATGTGTTGATGTGTGAGCATGATAGTTGATGACGTTTTTATGATGTCGGTGATGATTATTATGTTGTGGCGTATAATGTTGATGATGATTACGATGTTATTGTGATATGATGTTGATGATAATATTGATGTTATTGATGTGATTGGTGAATAATAGTTCGAGTAGGAAGGACTATTATTTTTGGGTCAATGTATACTTAGTTTATTATCGAATAGGGACTTTAAACATTATGTTGTTGTTGTATTGTCGTGTTTTGACATGCATTCATGATGTCATTGTTATTGATGAAAGAGGCAAGTTGCAATCCGAGCAGGGTGGATTAGTCACTTGTCCCGAATTCGAGCAAGGTGGATTCATGGTTCAAGAAGGATGAACTTGGTTCATTAAAGAAACTTTTTGAGGATATGATACCACAAGCATATGCATAGAGTTGCATAGTCGAGTTTCATTGCATGAATGATTTAGATGCATAATTATTGAGTTATGATTGATTAATGAGTTTGGGTGTGAGATTGTGATTAGATATACTGTGAATGGGTTGTGATTGATTAATGAGTTATTGATCAGTCATCATTGTGTTAGTTATATTGTTGCTTGAATGCCAAAATTAGGTGAATTACTGTGAGTTTGGGTTATAGTTTAAGCTTATTTAAGTAGATTTTTATCATGTCTTGATTTGCTGAGTTTTTATTGATTCTAAGCTATTTTATATACTTGAGGTAGTGTTTCATGTGTTTATAGGTCTAAAGAATCAAAATGAGTTTGATTAGAGAAGAAACCGAACAAAAATGCACGAGTAGGAGAAAAAGAGAGGATTTTGCACATCTCTTGTCCATACACGTATGAGGGGTCTCATATGCATATGGCCACTGAGCCACACCAGCCAACATATGTGTATCACCAAAGAGAGGGAAAAATCCATGCCTCTGTTCATATGCGTATGGGATGGCCCATACGTGTATGAGGTCAGCCAGCCAAGACCCTCATTCGTAGACCAGAGCCTTACACGTATGGTTCCAGTTGGGTCATATGCCCTACCTTGGGCCATACGCATATAAGGTAGTACAAAAATGAGCCAGACGCGTATAGGAGGAGGTCATACGCGTATGATACTGCCAATATCTAAAAAAGCCCAAATTTTGTATATTTAGCCTAAAAATGTGAATTTCCAAGGGTTTTGAAGGCTGGAGAACTGAAGAATTTATGGTGGATCAAGGATTTCATGAAATTTAGTCATTGAATACCTCTTTTCTTCTATTAATTTATAATGTTTATACTTTCTATTTTGTTTTTCTTTACTATTATGAGTAGTTAAACCCCCCCCTCCAATACTAGGGGGTGTCCCTGATTTAGATTTATGAGATAATGTTAATTTGAACCTTGTAATGACTTTGATTTGATGATATTTGATTTACTTGCAATTTGATCTTAATGATTTCTCTATGGGACAAATTGAGTTTAATCTATAGTTAATACTTAGGTTGGACCGCCATTGTTAACGCTTAATTATGAGTAATTCATAGAAGATATCACCTAGGACTAGGGATACCCTGTGGAAACCAGAATATTCTTGATTAAAATAATGTTTAATTTCATATGTAATTCACTATGGACATAAGAGTTGATTTGAATTATTAAAGTTTTTCTCATTAAGGACTTAGGAGTAAGCACCCTTAAGGACTAGTAGTAAGTGTTATTTAATTAAGTTGTTGCAAGGTCAGGTTACTATTATTGATGAATCCAATCATACACCTTCCCTAGTATGTTCACTCATAATCTCTTTTAAACTGTTCAACTGCTTTATTTACTTTCTCTTGCATTATCTTTTCTATTTTTCAAACTAACAATCCAAAACCCCCAAGGATGTTGTTTAACTAATTCAGAACCAGACTCTGTATCGTCAAATAGTCATTGAGATCGATATTTAGGGAATTTCCCTTATTACTACATTGGAAGATTAGTACACTTGCTAACTTACCGATCAATTATGATTGATGAATTGGCGTGTGAATGCAATTGATATACTGCGATTTGAGATTGTGTAGATTATATTATATGCTGATATCCTACCTTGCAGTATATGTCTGTTATATTGAATGTGTATTCTCACCCCTTCTGTTTGAATATGGCCTTTACATGGGCATCGTGCAGATACTCATGAGTAGTATTGGTGAATTAAGTGGAATATAGTTCTTGGAGTGGCTTCCATTAGTTTGTCGTTTTATTAGTAGGGTCTTGCTCTGGTCAAGTAACATCGGGCTGAGAACATTTTCTTTCACTTGTTTTATTTTGTTGAAGTTACTATTTATGTTTTGTTGAGATCTCAAAGTTATTGTGACTTGAATAATATAACTCCTTTTTGCTGCATTATGAAGGTTGAGGTTTATGAGAATAAATGTCATGAGTTGAAATATTGTGTTTATTTGATTTAATAATGATTTTGTTGCAATGATACCCTAAGTGAAGGTGACCATGCGATGACACGTGCTAAATTGTTATGTTATAACCCGTGTTACGGAGTAAACTATGTTTGATTGTGCATGACGCCCTGAATGGTTGATTTTGTTTAACTAAAGTACATATTAAATTATATGTGGGGTTTGGGGTGTTACATTAGTGGTATTAGAGAAGGTCGGTCCATCAGGCCATGTTTTGTAATGTTTTATGTTCCCTAGTATGCGACATATGTGTGAAACACTATCGGTGTTTATTTGTTTTTCTAACCGCTTGCTAGCAAGAACGGGATTGAAACAAGTGGGGGAGAAGCTTATGTTTCTATAAGGTGTTGTAGGTGTGGAGTGTTGGTTCAGCGCTCCGTTGATTTCAGAGTGTGGGTGAGGGATAAATTGACTGTTGAGGAATCACCTATGCAGATAGAGGACTGGGAAGTGAAGCAATTGCATGGTAAACAGGTTACCTTGGTGAAGGTAGCTTGGGGAGGACCAGCTGGTGGAAACGTGACTTGGGAGCCATATGAGGGGGTCATATTCGACTCTATTTGCTTAAGGAAATTTGCGGGGGAGAAAAATATTTAAGTGAGGGAGAGTTGTAACACCCCAGTTTTTGAATTTTTATTTTATTTGATTTATTTGTATTTTAATTTAATTATCATGTGTGATAATTGAATTAAATTGGATGATGGGGGTGTGTGACCTCGTGGGGAGAGTGTAGATGGTAATTAGAAGTTGGTAGATTTTATTTAGAATTATTTTACTAATTAAAATAATGCTCTAGTTTTATTATTTAAATAAAATAATGAGATAAAGGAAAAATAGGAGTTTGTAGAGATATTGAGGATAAGGTGGAAATTAAGAAAAAAAAGTGAGGATAAGGTAGGAGTATCCTAATAAGGGAATTTGGTTTTTATTTTAAAAAGGGAGTTAAGAGGAAAGAGTTTTATCAGTACGTATAAAAAGTGAAAAGAGAAAAAGAGGCAAGAAGAGAGAAAGAGCTAGGGCAAAGAAAAGAAAAAGAGGAGATCTAAAGATTTGGGAGAGGAGACCATAGATATTATTTGCTTTTGCTGGTTGTTGTACCCCAAAATTTACCCTCTCTTTTTTCATAGTTTTTATCCAACCACTTGACTTGGGGATCAATTGCATACATTAATAACTCATGCATATGCACCATTCATTCCATTAGGGGATCACCATAGATTCAAAATTCTTGACTTGTGGAGCTAGGGTTTGCAAAATGTGATTTGGATTTTCATCAAAGCATAGGGGAGGCGAAACCCTGATTTCTTGATGGTGGAGGTATGGATTCAACAAGGGGTTACCTAAGCAATCCTCAGGGGTCTTCAAAACCCTAGCTCTTTATGGTATGATAATGGGATCCTTTGGAGCTTCAATAGGCCTTGTCTTGGCCATCAAAACCCTAATGAAGGCTCATACATTGTAAGACTTATTGTGGAAGCGTATGGTTTGGTTCAAAGGACTTGGTTGAGGGGTAGGCCTCATGGAAACCCTAATCAAGGAGGGAATGGTCTTGATGGACTTTGTGGATTGACCTTCCATTTGATGACATCCAAAACCCTAATTTCACCCACTTTTCACCCATTGATTGATTGGTATCATCTTGATCCTTGTCCTTTTGTCTTGGCTCAGGCCTATGGTCCCATAGCTTCCATGCTTGGCTCCACCCTTGTCATTTCACTTGATCACTTCAAGCACTTGGTCCATGCTGGTTTGGTTTCACTTGGTCATTGGTCTTGAATCCAATCCATCTTAGTCTCAATGTCTTGTTGTTTTATACATGGATTATTGGTGCATTCATGGTTTTGTCTGTCCAAACAACTAAAACCTATTATATCACAATCCAATTGGAGGTTGTGTCTACTAATTCATGGATGGGGTGTCATTCAAGCCTTAACCTTACTACATCAAGTCATAGCTTTATTCATAAACCATGTTAACAGGTTCATACCATTTATAAGCCAAGTCATGGTCATCTCATTCCAAATTCAAGCATACATGTACAAATAAAAAACAATTTGAAAACCACTTTCAACCCATTTTCAATCCAATTCATTCAAAACATACCAAGCTCATTCATTACATGGTCATAAAATATCCAAAATATGAAAAAATTACAAAATTAGGAAAGTTTGACCAAATGTTGACTTTGGTCAACCGTTGACTTTTTGGTCAACTTTGACCAAAGTCAACCAAAGTCCCCAAAAACCTAAATTCCCATCTTAAACTCTAATCCATCATTCCATTGTTCATGCTTGCTTGATTCCATCATGATTTCTTCATTTGCTAGTTTATCTTTGACCAACCATGTTCATGTCCATGTCATGCCTACAAAGTCAATTAATATCATTACCATACAAACTAACATGTTGTCATGAACTTCAAACAAAAACAAATTAGCACATTGCTTTTGATTCTAAAATAGAAGTAAGTCATAGAGTCCACTCATCCAAACATGGCTTCATGACATGACCATTACAAGTCCAAGAACCCTCACTTAACCACTGTCCAAGTTCAAGGCAGATCTGACATCAAGTAACTACACACACATAAATTGACAGCATTGCTTTACCTGTCAGGTTCATACCAATTGGAACATGTTGCAGAACCATGTCCAAACCATTGGGACCGACATCATAACATGCTCGCACCTGCATCAACTTAGACAGGAGTAGATTAAGTGTAACACACATCAATCTACTAAGAAATGCACCTTGGGCCTAGTAGTTACCTCAATACTATGATATGGTAAGCTTACCTTGCAGATTTGTTCCATGAACATCCTGCAATGCAAAATCCACAACTGGACTGCATCATGCCAGCATACCACAAACCTATTTCAAATTCGAGCCAAACAAGGTGGTCCTGCAACATGATGCAAACCAGAACCATTGTATGGATCAGTAACCAACAATTTACCTGCAAGAAGACCAATCAATCCACACTTCTTGACCAATCCAAGTCCAAGAATACCTTGCAATAAAGGCTTGCAGCAAGACCAGGCAACACCACATCAATTGGCTAGGATCCATCATTTATTATGCAGCATGAGTACCAGATTTTGCAATGCCCTTCTTGGATCAGTTTGAAGTACATCACATGTAGTAGTGGAGTAGAACATCAGCCTGCAGCTGAACCACCATGAGCTTGCAGCCACAATCCCATTCAATCCTAGCCTGGCAGCTCATGGCAAACAACACCAGTACACAAGCCCAAATCCTGCAGCAAACAAAGTTGTGCAAAACTGCCTGCATCAGGTCACACACCATGAGATACATGCCAACAGGGCCTCAAAATTTGTAAGGCATCATAAGCCAGCAGCATTGTTCCAAAGTTTGCAATACCATGTCAATCATGTCACACTATGTGTTGTCTTTCTACAAAGCCAGTACAAAAATATGCAGCCATGAGGAGCCAATCACTGCAGTATGATAATGGACCTGCAGACCATAACATGTATACAACAGTTCATCACAAATCCTTCCAAAAGATCATCGGTTCATACATGTATCAGTGCCAAACAACAACCTCCTGCAACAATGTGAAGCTTGCATCAAGCCACCAAAACCTGTCATCAAGCAATGCCAGCAACAATTTCACAAACCAACATAGTGGACTTGCAATGAATTTGCTTGTGTTGCAACAATGTACATTGGTCATGACATTACACCAAACTGAATACAAGTCCTGCACCACAAAACCCATATCACAATGTCAAAATAAGTCACAACAATCCAATGCAGTTCAAAGGAAACAAAAGCAAGAATATGAAAAACAGTAGAGACCTAAATCTGTATGGGCTTGCAATGTATACCAGCCAAACTAATAACATAACACTTGCCTAATCCAATTCACTAACCAAGTGGGAACCTGTTCTACAAGTCACTAACCAAGTTGCAAGGCCAACCCCAATCCTAATGTAACCTGCAATAGCCAGTCAGAAGCATAATTGGATTTAACACTCAATGAGCTAACCAACTAATTTGGATTCATTAACTAACTCCTTAACTAACTGAGTTTGGAGTTAACTCAGTGAGTTCATTCTAACCAACTCCAAACCTCGCCTAACAAACTCCAAGCCAATTCCCAAACCTATCTCTAATCCAAACCTAATGCCTATTTAATTATGATCATCATCATCATTTCATCACTTCTCTTCTTGTCACCTTCACTCTGAACTCATTGCAAGCACTCACTCCCTCACTCAAAGCTCTTTTTCTCACATAATCCATTGAATCTTCACATTGAAGCTTCAATTTGCTTGAGCTAAACCGCACAGAGATGATATCCCTCACCGTTCGTTCACTCTCAATTTCCAGAAGAAGAAGGAAGAGGAGAGAGCGATCTGCGCTAAAGAAAGCAAAGAAAAGGAATCAGAAACTCACCTGACGTATTTACGACTTCCCTCTCCAGTGAGTAATTCTCTAACCATTGCCTTTTCACATTTCCTGGTTACCAAATTGTAGAATCTATGGAGAGGAATCCATGCCCTAAGGTTGTAGGCGTTAATTCTTCATAGTCTCCATTTAATTTGCTTAAAACGACCTAGGGTTCTTCAAGTAGAATCCTTCGATTCAGCTTATCCAGTGAGAATCCTCTTAATCCACTCCCAAATTTGTCACCAGCGCAGTAATACGCACCAGATGGTGACCTCCACCTTAGTTCAGGCACACCATCGTCGTCAGAGGCAACCGCCGGCACGGTGTCCCACGGTGGATGACCGGTGAAGTAGGCTGTGAGTGAGAGAGAATTAGCGCGCGCCTGAGCATTTTTCAAATACTTGTTGACTTGTCCAGGTCAACGGTAGTCTTAGATTGTTTCTAATGGGCTTAATGACATCCAAGCCCAATGATTTCAGATTCACACACCAATATCCCTCATACACCCCCTATAGACAATGGACAATGTAATGCTGGGCTTAACCGAAAGCCCATATTCGATCTGCTATTCATCACCCTATTTCATGGGTGCACCCCCTATGGCCAATAATGTTTCAGCATTAGGCTTGGCTGAAGCCCACACATCAAAATTCAGATTTTCAACCCCTTTTCATGAGTTACACCCCTCCTAGCCCATACATTAATATTGTTTTATTTGTTTGCTAATTGATTTCTAGCCATATTAATTAGCTTAATTAGCTAACTTAGGTTAATTATATTAATGTTGTAATTAGGTTTTAGAATCTTGATTTTTAGAACCCTAGGTTGATAATTAGAATTAGTTAGAAATAATTAGGTTTTTTTAGAATTTAAGTAATTTCTATACATATGGATTAAGATCAAGCTTTAGGATTTAATCAATTTTAGGACATGGTTAGACATTGACTAGAATTTGATTTGTGCTAATATTTGGATATATTTTGTAAATGACCATTTTGCCCCTTATGGGTAATTTTGGGTATTTTATCCATGTTTATAACATGATCCCTTAGGACTAGAACTTGACATTATGATTTAATCAGTTCCTAACAATTGTATGCTCCCTTAGGGCTTGTACCTAGAATTTTCGATCAAGGCTTTGATTCACATGCACATGCTCCCCTAGGATTTTAACATAGGTTTAATCAGCTTTAATCAACCAATGCGTGATCCCTTAGGATAGTTTATAACAATTACTAACTTCTAGATCAGGATTAACCTAGTTTCCTAAACCAAAATAAACCCATGATTAAATTGATCAAAAGCAATTTTGATCAATTAAATCCTTTGAAATTGTATAATCCCACAGTCTAATTTGAGTGACCAAAAGACCCTTGGTCACTTAATAAGACTTTTCTTCTAAGTTGTGGAGCTCGAAGCCTCAAGTCAAGATATTCAATCAAGGCAATCCTCAGTCATACCAAGCAACGGATTATACAAGCATATCAAATGTAGCATCTTCAAGAGCTTGTTAAATCAAAGTTAGAATTGTGTGGCATGAGCCTTAATCAATAGAGAAGGAGTGGGACTGGAGTATTCCTACCCCCATTTTGAGTATCTTTGGGTATGCGACGTATGACCCAGCACTCATCGTATTCACCTCTATTCATAGACTTTAGCACAATTCTAATCATACGATTGACAAGTCTCTCTCCCTTCATAAAGCATCATGCAACAAGCAAGGACTACATCAACAACTTATCAATCATGAATCAAGTTGTGAGACACGAGCCTTAAGGAATGGGACTAGAGAATTCCTACCCCCATTCTGGATATCCTTGGGTATGGGACGAATGACCCAACGTTCATCGTATTCACCTTTATTCATAGACTTTAGTGCAATTCGAATTGAACGATTGTTAAGGTCTTCATCAACACAAGAAACAACAACAAAGATTCTCCTCTCTCCACTTGAAAGTTAAGACAAGAATTACATGCCATGAGCCTTAAGTAGTAAAGAAGGAATGAGACTGGAGCTTTCCTACACTTATTCTGGATACCTTTGGGTGTGAGACGTTTGGCTCGTTGCATATCGTATCCACCTTTACTCATAGACTTTAGTGTGATTCTTATCAAGTAACTATCAAGTCTATTCCATTATTTCATTCGATCATTCTTTCGCCTCCAATCACCTTGCTTTCAGCCCTAGTGAGCTGAACTACGATTGCTCTGATTTCCTTATTGCACTATAAGTATACGTAGGCAGGAGAATCCAGATTCTTCGCGAGCTATCTTATTTATCAATCTACCTTATATGTTGCTACCCTATTTATCAATCAATCATTCTCCATTTGTTCAATCATACCATCTTTTTGAGATCAATCATATTTCTCCTTGGACTCCTTGTCTATCCTTTTAGGACGTCTTAACAATAATCCACCTCATCAATCGAGAGTTGTTTGAGGGTTATGCCCAAACATTTAATTCAGTCTTTCTTTTTGGATTTACCCTATAGTGGTGACCTACTAGTCCACGTATTGGTAAATGTCTACCTTGCTCTTTGATTCAGAGTCTATCTCCTTCTTGGATCTAAGATACTATTCTTATTTGATCTCAAACCATTTGTCTCCCCAGCAAGTGATACTATTCTTTGTATTACAGTACTACAATCATTCCTTGAAGTGGTGTTTGTCTTGTGAGCCCTCATTGCTTAGACAAATGTCCTTTCTCTCTATTCTCGTAGTTCCAAACTACAATTGCTCTGACTTTCTCATTGCATAATGAGAATATGTAGGCACGAGGGTGCGAATCCTTGGCGAGCATACTCCTAACTATTCCTCCTCCGCCTTAGGGCGTCATTCACATCTTTCATTATCCATTATCTACTTTCGATCTTAAATCATTCACCCAATGACAAATTATTCCTTTGATGTCAAAATACATTTTCTTTGGAATTCCATATACATCATTTAGGACACCTAATGTAGTTCGTCTTTCTACCTATAGTTGTTTGGGCTACAAACTCAAACATCTATTTCCTTCCTTTTTTGGCTAAACACCCTATAGTGGCGGCCTGCTAGTCCACATATCGGTTAAAGTTGTTTCCCTCTATGGTACAAATCTCATTTCTCTTATGGATTCCAATACACTTTCACCTTTCGGTTTCAAACAATATTTTCTCAGTCACTTAGCACCAAATATCCAATTCTGTGACTTCGGTCACTTCCTTCTATTTATATCCATGATACACTCATATTCTACCTTCATTCACTCCATGTGATATACCAGTTATTTGAGCATAACACACTACCTCTTTGTGCTCCTTCTTGCGTCACCTTGTGAACCAAGAGATGTTTGGGACTGTGCCTAAACACCTATTTCTTCGTCTTTTCGACTTTACCCTATAGTGGCGGCCTTTTGTCCACGTATTGGTAATAACCACCTAACTCTTGGGTTCATCTTTTCACCCTTGTTGGAGTTCAAAACACTATTCTTTGGTTCAAACCATACCTTGATCACACTTCTTTTCACCTCCCACCATTAGTTCCTTGAACTACGAAGCTCTGAATTCCTCATTGTGCTATATGAGGATACGTAGGCATGATGGCCCCAATCCTCACCGAGCACTTTATCTATTTCCCTTCCTTTCCCCATTCTTTTGTGAGTAATCTTTAGATATAACACATATTCGAGCGAGAACAATCAAAACGGTTCCCATGGAGTACATGGATGTTTGGGGTGCTAATACCTTCCCCTTGCATAACCGACTTCCTTACCCAGCATATCTCTTTTCCCCGGGTTTTATTAATGTTTTGCCATTCCTTTGGAAATAAATAAAGTTCGATGGCGACTCTGTTGTATGTTCGAGCATGCGATACGTTCGGGTATATTTCCGCTAGCTTCACTGGCATCACAAGGTAAGGGGGGAGATGTACTTATCTAATGGGTGTTAAGGCATGAAGGGTAGATGAAGGGACCTTTAACCCCCTTTGGGTTGGGTATTTTGATTCATAGTTCTGAATTGTGATGCTATGATAGTTGTTAGTTGATGATTATGTGATTGAAATTCTATTTGATTTACCTTGATTATATATGTATGATAATCTGCCATTGATGGATGTTTGAAGGTTGTAACCTTAAGTGTGTTAATGTGATTCAGAGATAACGAATATAGTTTTATTTTTGTAATTTGTTGTTAATTCATGAAACCATTGAGTATTATATGAGTTTAGAGTGCTATAACAGTAAGAAATTGGATTAATTTGATAGATTTTCGTAAAATAAGTTGTCACATAAGGTAGTGTTTGAATAGTTAAAAACTGGTTTTTGTTTGGCAAAAACAACAGATGGAGTCGACCCATACGTGTTTGGGGTCGACTCCAAACCAACAGAATAGCATTTTTAAAGAAATGCATGTTTCATGTATCGATACATTCGAGTTTGGGGTCGACTCCATTCTGGCAGAATGCCTGTTTCGTCTTTTGTGTCACCGTCTGACAGTTTTGGACATAACTTTTGATTTGTAGGTCCAAATGAATTGTTGTTTAAAATATTGGAAATCTAATGCAATTCACCATTAAATGGAGTTAGTTTCAGGGTCTGATTGTGTCGAGATAACATGAATAATTGATGATAATTATGTGTAATTATTGATGTTATCTTGTAATGATGTTATGATGTTTGAGAATATTAATTATAATTCGTTAACAATGTAAATATTGAATACTAATGATATTGTAAGTTGTGATAAGTATATGTTGATGTGTGATATGATATTGAGGATAATATTGATGTTGTTGATGTGATTGGTGAATAATAGTTCGAGTAGGGAAGACTATTATTGTTGGGTCAATGCATACTTAGTTTATTATCGGAAGGGGACTTTAAACATTATGTTGTTGTTTCATTGACGTATTTTTAGATGCATTCATGGTGTCGTTGTTGTTGATGAAAGAGGCAAGTTGCAATCCGAGCAGGATGGATTGGTGACTTGTCCTGAATCCAAGCAGGGTGGATTTGGGGTTTGAGTAGGGTGAACCTGGTTCACTAAGGAACCTTTTGAGGATATGGTACCACATACATATGTATAGAATTTCATAGTCGAGTTGCATCGCATAAATGAGTTAGATGCATAATTGTTGAGTTGTGGTTGATTAACGAGCTTGGGTGTGAGATTTTGATGAGATATACCGTGAATGAGTTATGGTTGATTAATGAGTTGTGATTGATGAATTGGTATGCGAGTTCAATTGATATATTATGATTTAAGATTGTGTAGATTATACTATGTGTTGATATCCTACCTTGCAGTATATGCTTGTTATTATTGAATGTGTATTATCACCCTTTCTGTTTGAATGTTGCCTTTACATGTGCATCGTGCATATACTCAGGAGTAGCATTGTTGAAGTAAGTCGAAGATAGCTCTTTGAATGGCTTCCATTAGTTTGTCGTTTTATTAGTATGGTATTGCTCTGGTCATGTAACATCGGGCTGGGAACATTCGCTTTCACTTGTTTTATTTTGTTGAAGTTACAATTTATGTTTTGTTGAGATCTCAAAGTTGTTGTGAGTTGAATAATATAACTCCTTTTGTTGCGTTATGAAGGTTGAGGTTTATGAAACTAAATGTCATGAGTTATAATATTGTGTTTATTTGATTTAATAATGAATCTGCTACAATTAAGTGAATGTGAGAATGCGATGACAGATGCTAAATTATTATGTTATAACTTGTATGTAGTACCCTAAATTGTGTCCACCTCTTTACTATTATATGGAGTGACATTTTACATGAATGAATGAGATCACTCATTTGGTAATGAAGTGAGATTAAAGAAGTTACAAGCACGAGGTCTGGGTTCGAGTCCCACATTTTCTAGTTTTTAGTTTTTTTTAGCTTTATTTTCATTATATTTAAAAATAAAAATTTGTATATTATTTTTAATTTCTATTTTTCTATTTTTTTATTTACTAAGTTATTAATTTTTAGTCCAAAAAGAGTTTAAAAAAATGTCTTAATTAGATTGGTTTTTAATTTTAGCTTTTTTTACATCTTAAGGAACAATTAAATAATTTTTGTAAATAATCAATTTATTTGATTATTTTGTTTAATTATTTGAATCAAAATTAATTTGTTTCTCATTTTTGACATTCAAGTTGTTAAAATTAGGTAATAATGATTTTTTATTATCTTATTATTATTATTATTATAAAAAAAGAGCAAAAAAAAGAGTTTAAATTTCATTTTTTAAGTTAATTTTTGTTTTTTTGTTTTATTTTATTTTATTTTATTTTTTAATTCTTATTTTTTATGTATTATTTCATTTTGGTAATTTTTTTACAATTTAAAAGTATTAAAGAACAAATATCATTTTTATTGCCAAAAATCATTACAGAAAGTATTATTTTGATTATGAATTATTGACATTTAAGTTTTATTTTATTTTACTTTGATTTACTCTTAATTGATCAATTAATTAGTTTTAACCTAATTTTCATTATAAATATAAATCATTTTTTAACACTTGAGGCCAACTAACCCTTACTAGTCATTCTAACTACAAGTGAGATATTCCACACATAATTTCTACACACAATCTTTCTTCTATTTTGAGTTAAAAAGTCAAACCTTTATTCTCTTCCACGTATAAAAAACCACTTGTACATATAAAACACACACTCTGAAACATTCATATACTACACTCCCTTTTTTAGAAAAATTCACAAAATATACACTCTGTAAATAACAACAAAATACATCCCAAAAGCCACAAAAATTCATACATAAAAAACCAATCTCTCACATCACACTTATATTACTGCTTTCCCAGAAAAAATTTCATACACTCCATCACCTTCAAGAACTCTTCATCATAAACCAACCGAGTCCGACGATGCCGGAATAACCTGCAAGCCTCACTTTTCCGACGTGTAAACCACTCAATCTCCTCCATAGCAACCTACCTTTATAATACTCAACATTAAACGATTTACACTTATCCAGAAACCCCCATAAACCTCCATAACAATACATACAAACCCAAAAGAATAATCAAAAAAGAGAAAATACAACTATCACAACCTATAAATTCTTGTTACCGACACAATCACTCAAACATCATCAATATGCAACATATTTGATAGCATGTGGACCAAAGAAGGGATGACCGAAGAAGCCCACAATGATAAGCCCAAAAGAAAGATCATTAAACCAAGATATCTAGAAGATTATGTCACTCAAGATGCAACAAATTCAGTTATGAGAAAATGAGCTGGCAGCTTATCATTGGATTCACCAAATCTTGCAAAGATTATTCTCTAGATTCTTCCTTTTGAATGCATTCTGTCACTGTCAGTTTGTTATGTATTGCTTATAAATAGAATGTTTAAGGAATGAATAAAATAAGCAAGTTTTCATACCAATCTGTCCCTCTCTCTCTTATTCTGTGGAGGCTCCTAGTCCTCGAAATCTAGGTTTACTATCTTTCCCTAACAATTTTGGTGCTTTCATTGTCCTCCTTCCATGGCTGACGGCACTCGTTCGAAAGTTATCGACGATTCCATCGCACGATTAACATCAAATCAAACCACTCTCACCAATTCCCAAACACTCATGGCCTCCAAAATTGATGACATCCTCGTCAAACTTTCTGCCCTCGAACCGCCGTCGCATTCAGCTACATCAGGCTCTTCATCCCACAACTCCAACAAACCTCACCGTATGAAACTCGATGTACCGCGCTTCAACGACACCGATGCAGTGGGTTGGATGTTCAAAATCAACCAATTTTTTGAGTATCATGCTACCCCAGAATCTGAACGTTTGACGATCGCATCCTTCTACATGGAAGGCCCAGCCTTTGGATGGTTTCAGTGGATGTCTAAAAATGCTCTGATCCCATCGTGGACATCATTTCTACATGCACTGGAAGCTCGTTTTGCACCATCTGAGTATGATGATCCAAAGGGGGCGTTGTTCAAACTCACGCAGAAAGGGTCGGTGCATGATTACTTGACGGAATTCGAAACCCTAGCCAATCGTATTGTGGGGTTAGCTCCTTGTTTTCTCTTGAGTTGTTTCGTTTCCGGACTCGTACCGGAAGTTCGTCGGGAAGTTCAGGCATTGCAACCGATATCTCTGATTCAGGCGGCTGCTCTGGCTCGTTTGCAGGAAGAGAAAATCAACGAAAGCCGTCGATTCTCACGATCCAAAGGTATTCTTCCTACTCCTCCTACAGCCCACCAATATTTCAAACCACCCCCCACTAGCACCACAAAAACTTCTCAACCTCATTTCAAACGTCTCACTCCGTCTGAGATGTCACTACGGCGTGAGAAGGGATTGTGTTTTAACTGCGATGAGAAGTTCAGTCCAGGCCATAAGTGTGCATCAAAGTTCTTTGTGTTAATAATGGAGGAAGATGAACACCTTGAGTCCGACAACAGCGCATATGAAATTTCCCTTACCCACGATCCTGACCTGAATCCAGACCAAGCACAAATCAGTTTCCATGCCCTTTCGGGTAACCTTGCCCCGGAAACACTTCGCATGGTGGGCCGGGTCTCCATCCAGAATGTGGTGATACTGATCGATGGTGGTAGTACCCATAACTTTATCCAAGAGAGGTTAGTCAAGTCACTTGGGCTTAAGGCCCAACCCACTTCATCCCTTAGGGTTATGGTTGGTAATGGTAATGAGATAGAATGTCATCAGATTTGCCCCCAAGTCCGGATACATATCCAATCACACACTTTCATCATTGATTTACACGTGCTCCCTATTAGCGGTGCGGATATTATGTTAGGAGTACAGTGGATGAAATCATTGGGACCTATTTTGACGGATTACAATGACCTTACCATGAAGTTTCTGCAAAAGGGTAAGATGATTGAATTGAAAGGAGAAAGAGATGGTGGTCTTCATCACATATTTGCACAACAAATACGCCGTCTCCTTCACACTGATGGCGCTAGCGCATTTTTCCATATCCAGGTTGTGAATCCCGAGCCCCCTTCACTCCAAATTACCAACCCTCAAATCCAAATACTTCTTCGCAAGTATACTTCTCTGTTCCAGATGCCCTCCACTCTTCCACCTACCCGTGACACGAATCACTCTATCCACCTTTTTCCACAAACCAAACCTGTCAATGTCCGTCCCTATAGATACCCTTATTTCCATAAACAAGAGATCGAGAAACAAGTTGATGCAATGTTGCACAATGGTGTGATAAGGCTTAACACTAGTCCCTTCTCCTCACCTGTTCTCCTTGTTAAGAAGAAAGACGGATCTTGGAGGTTTTGCGTGGATTACCGCGCACTGAATGCCATTACTATCAAGGATCGATTTCCAATTCCAACAGTAGATGAGCTGTTGGATGAATTGGGGGGTGTTGTGTGGTTTACTAAGCTTGATTTGCTACAGGGATATCATCAAATTCGAATGCAAGAAGATGACATCAAAAAAACTGCATTTCGGACACACCAAGGACACTATGAGTTTAAAGTGATGCCATTTGGCCTCTGTAACGCTCCTTCCTCTTTTCAAGCTACTGTGAACACCATTTTTAAACCGTTTCTACGCCGGTATATCATTGTGTTCTTTGACGACATATTAATCTACAGTACTAATTTTGAGGATCATTTGATGCATGTGGAGCAAACTTTTTAGGTCCTAGAAGCTGAACAATTTTTTCTCAAGCAATCTAGGTGCTTATTTGCTCAACGTCAGATTGAATATTTGGGGCATATTGTGTCACAACAGGGGGTCGAACCAGTCCAGGAAAAGGTTGCAGCAATTCAACTATGGCCCAAACCTACTACTATCAAAGCTCTCCGCAGTTTTCTGGGATTAACAGGTTTTTATCGTCGTTTCATCAAAGGTTATGCAACCATTGCTACTCCTTTGACTCAATTGCTCAAAAAGGATCAATTTGGATGGTCACCTGAAGCGCAATTGGCATTCGATGGTCTCAAACATGTTGTTAGTCATGCACCAGTATTGGTTCGTCCTAATTTTACTTTGCCATTTACTGTTGAAACGGATGCTTCTGGAATTGGTATGGGGGTTGTGTTGTCCCAACAGAACCACCCAATTGCCTTCTTTAGCAAACCTTTTTGTCCTAAAATGATGCGAGCTTCAACATATGTGCGTGAACTCTTTGCCATTACCTACGCTATTAAGAAATGGCGTCAATACCTATTGGGTCATTCATTTGTCATTCTCATTGATCATCGAAGTTTGAAAGAACTCATGTCTCAGATTATTCAAACCCCAGAGCAACAAATGTACCTATCGCGTTTGATTGGGTATGATTACACGATTCAATACCGTTCTGGAAAAACTAATGTTGTGGCTGATGCTCTTTCTCGCATACTAGAGGTGACTTCTGCCGAATTCCTTTTCTTGTCTGTGCCCAGTTTCTCCTTTTTAAAATCCCTGAAGAAGGAACTTTTACAACAACCCGAGTTCAACACCAAACTGCAACAAATTCACGCCAACCCCACTAGCAGTCCAAATTTTAAGGTGGCTCATGATCTGATTTATTACAAGGAGCGAATATGGTTACCTCGAACCACTCCTTTCATCCAACTTTTACTTGAGGAGTTCCACAAAACCCCCACAGACGGTCATATGGGCGCTACCAAAACATTGGCACGCATCAGCCCCAATATTATCTGGACAAGAATCAGGGAGGATGTACAACGCTATGTTCTTACTTGTTTGGATTGTCAACATTCCAAATATGAAACAAAGAAGGCAGTTGGTTTATTGTGTCCTTTACCTCTCCCACATGCTCCTTGGGAGGATTTGTCCTTAGATTTCATTGTTGGATTACCTGTGTATCAAGGTCACACGACAATTCTGGTAGTAGTTAACCGATTTTCCAAGGGTGTGCATTTGGGCATGTTGCAACCCCATTACACGGCTTACAAAGTAGCACTGTTGTTTCTTGAAATTGTGGGGAAAATTCATGGCATGCCGCGAAGCTTGGTTTCCGATCGTGATCCTCTTTTTGTGAGCCGCTTTTGGCGTGAGCTTTTTAAATTAAGTGGTACCAAGCTACGGATGAGTTCATCATACCATCCACAAACAGATGGGCAAACTGAGGTTTTGAACAGAGTCGTCGAACAATACTTCCGCACTTTTGTCCATACCAAACCGACAACGTGGGGAAAGTACTTGATGTGGGCAGAATGGTCTTACAATACATCTCAGCATTCTGGTATTGGCAAATCTCCATTTGAGATTACATTTGGGAAACCTCCACCCACTATGGCACAATATTTGGCAGGAACTTCATCAATTGAAGTTGTGGACGAATTGCTAGCCTCTCGCGAGTCTATGTTGACTGAATTACGACACAAATTGGCCAAGGCACAACGGGTTATGAAACAAATTGCTGATACACACAGACGTGATGTGCAGTATGACGTAAGGGATTGGGTATTGGTTAAACTTCGTCCACATCGGCAAACTTCGGTAACTAACACAACCTATTCCAAGTTACACAAACGCTTTTATGGTCCATTTCAAATTCTGGAGAGAATTGGCGCCGTCGCGTACAAACTACAGCTACCGTCCGAGTCCAAAATTCATCCGGTTTTCCATTGTTCGATGCTCAAACCATTTCACCAAGCTGCTGCTACATCAGTTCTTGTGGCAACTCTACCCCCTGACACAGTAGAGAATCAGCCTATCATCATTCTCATGGTGATACTCAACACTCGTTGGACTCAGACAACGGAACCGCGTCTTGAGGTGTTAGTGCAATGGCAGGGTCTTCATGCTGATGATACATCTTGGGAGGATTGGGAGACTCTTAAGGGAACTTACCATCTTGAGGATAAGGTGCTTCCTGATGAGTTGGGGAATGATAGCATATGGATCAAAGAAGGGATGACCGAAGAAGCCCACAATGATAAGCCCAAAAGAAAGATCATTAAACCAAGATATCTAGAAGATTATGTCACTCAAGATACAACAAATTCAGTTATGAGAAAATGAGCTGGCAGCTTATCATTGGATTCACCAAATCTTGCAAAGATTATTCTCTAGATTCTTCCTTTTGAATGCATTTTGTCACTATCAGTTTGTTATGTATTGCTTATAAATAGAATGTTTAAGGAATGAATAAAATAAGCAAGTTTTCATACCAATCTGTCCCTCTCTCTCTTATTCTGTGGAGGCTCCTAGTCCTCGAAGTCTAGGTTTACTATCTTTCCCTAACAATATCACTAATACTACAATCCAACTTGAAACAATATAACCACTTCATTCATCATCTTAAAAACCAACAACACCAAATTGCAACAATAACATAAGTCGATAACAATTCATATCAAAACCAAAAATCTGAAGCAAAAAAATGAAATAGAAAGAGCAAGCTGAATGAATCCTCTACTGCTCACACCATCTCTCATGCGTGACCTTCAGCACCTCTACCGGGGACCACCATTCAAAACGCTAATGACCACCACATGTTGTCACCATGAAATTGAACGCATTATCACCATTATCGGATCCCTTCTGACCTTCACATATCCATGAATCATCCGCTCATCACCCCATCGTGAAGCTGCGACGACCTCCATGCCACCGTCAAACACTCCTCATGCAGCAATCGTCGCTTATCGTATGCCACAAATCACTCGTCCTCATAGCCAAAACCAACCGCCGACACCGACAAGAGGTTTTTTTTTTCGTTTGCAAAGAAGAAGAACAATGTGCACATGAAAGATGAGAGGTTTTGATTTCTAACTTGTGTTATGGTTAGTTCTTTTCTTTCTTTTATTTTTGACTTTTCCTGCCACGTAGCAGGCCTCGATTAGGTCCTTAGGTAGCTAGTGGGGCAGCGATACATCCCCCTTCAAGCAACATGATACTCTCTTTATTGTTCTTATTTATTTATTTATTTATTTTTCTAATGTTATTATTTATTGGTCACTCTTGTGCATTTTTCAATGGATTAGGGTTTAGTTAGATCAATTGGGCCTTGCTGAGCTTACATATCCCCTATTTCCTTTTGACACCCTAAATTAGTTTTTAATTTATTTAGTTAACTTAACTTTTAATTTAATTTTAATTTAATTACTCAATTTAGTTAATTTAATTTTAACTTAGATCTTTGATTTAGTTATTTTTGGTTGATTAGTTTAAGAGCCAATTTAGTCAGATAATTAACTTATTTTAAAATTGCTAACTTGGTTTTGATTTATTGAATACAAAGTAATTTTAATCTCTAAAACAATAAAAATACTTTATTTTTCTCTTTTAATAAAAAATACAAATGTAATTTTTCGTTATCATCACGCAAGGATCAACACGTTAATATTCATTTAGTGTTTTAGGGCTTTCACTTAAGTCATAAGAGGTCAAGAAGTAATTTTCTTTTATTCAAAAATCCTAAAACTCCAAAAATAAATTCTCATATGTAAATAAAAAATGTGTAAATATTCACACTATCTTGTATATGGTTGAGTTACTTTTTACAATCAAATTTCATTGAAAACAAAACAAAAATAATAACGGTATATATGACCATAACTTTATTTTCTAAACTAATTTAAAACTATATTATTTAAACTAAATTGGTTGGCTGGCGTCACACCTTATCAATCAATAATACAATTCAAAACACGATTAAAATCAATTCAAACATGCCAAATACTATTTTCTCTGTCCTTATGCGTTGAGACACTTTTCCAAACAAACTTTTCTCTACCCCTGTGTGTTGATATCTTTTCACAAATAAATCAATCAACACACCAACATTTTCTAGATGAACTACAATACTCTAATTCTTATTACTTGAGGATACGTAGGCACAGAGTTGTGACACTCTAGCGAGTACAATAATAGAAAACCTTTTTTTGTTCCCCTTCTTGATTAAATATTTTCTCTAAAATAACAAAAGAAATTTCTTGTAAATAAATGACATAAAGTATTCAGCAGAAAAATAAGTAATTAGACAAATATCTTTAGACAAACATAGTAACCCTAGAACTGGAGAAGGATCATATTGAGTACAATGGAGGCGAGGGGTGCCTAACACCTTCCTCTCACTTAATCGACTCTCAAACCCTAAGCCTTATCCTTACCTTTTAGGTTTTATCATTATTTCCCTATTCCTTAGGAACGACCAAAGGATGATGACGACTCTGTGATTTTTCCATCTGCAACAGTTGACGACTCTGCTGGGAAAACCTTCTTGTGGACTTAATCCTACCCTTTAATTCTAGGTTTTTTTGGTTTTGTTTGTTTTTATTTATTTTTTTGCTTTATTTATTTATTTTTCTAGTTTTGATTATTTATTATGCTTTTATTATTTCTACTTTGTTGCATCTTTATGAATACATATTATGTTTAGGGTGTTTTTATTTTTGTTTGAAGATAAAACCCAAGCTTGGAGGAAAACCATAAGTTAAGATATAGAGTTGTAGTGCTAACCGGTGAGATGTCACATCTCTCAGGGGAATGAAAATTACACTCATAATAGATCCCTCAAATTTGTCTTCATAGTAGGGTTATCCTCTCATTACGGTGATGATTTGGATGTGGCCCATGACTCTGGGAACCGTTATCTAGAACCCATTTCACCCATGGCGACCTTATGTTATCAACCTGCGAAGGTCTTTAATAAGGTCCCGCCTAGATGAAACTTATCCTGAAGGATTACCTTGGGATGGCTAGTTCCTTCTCATGGTAAAATAATTGTATAGTTTAAGACTCTATGACTCTTATTCCAAAATTCTAGATCCTACGTGTGAGGGGATTAGGTAGTAAAAACTTAGAACCATCTTATCATAGGGAGCCCTTCCGTAGATTATTCTATCATCATCCTATTCCTAAACTCATATATGGGTTCCCATACCTGTCTTTATCCTTATCTGTAAGGAGCCTTCCTAACTAAGTTGTCCTTATCCCTAAACCCATATGTGCATTCTCATTATCCCTATCTGTCACTATCTTAATGTGACACCTGCATACATTGAAAAAAAAATTAGCATGTCTAATAAGGAAAAATATTTTTGCATACCCCATGCTATTTCATGCATCTGCATACATGCACCTAGAAACCATACCTCTTCCCCTTCACTAACCCTCCTCCAGCTATCTAGCTAGCAGGCTTCC
Source organism: Lathyrus oleraceus (assembly GCF_024323335.1). Lineage (NCBI taxonomy): Eukaryota > Viridiplantae > Streptophyta > Magnoliopsida > Fabales > Fabaceae > Lathyrus > Lathyrus oleraceus. The sequence continues at coordinate 112,118,447 of NC_066580.1, forward strand.
TGATACTCACGAACAAACTAGAATGGTGTCTCAAGAAACTATGGAGGGACTCAAGAGGTGGAAGTACCATATTTGAGATAAGGTAACCCTTCGCCATGCCAACCACATGCCTACCTATAGTCTTAAATACAAAAACCCTGGATGATGTCCCTGCAATAAAATCTACAGTAGTATTCTTGTCAGCAGCAGCCTCATACGCCTCATCGATCACGAGATCAGTGTATACTACCACGAAAAAGGAAGCTTGGAAATAAGTTAGATCCCATACTAAAGTATTATATCCAACTACTTTAGAACTTACTCATAGACGCCCTAGTGTAGCTACAGTCACTTGATCCTCCTCCTCGTCCATATCCTCTCAGTTATGACGAGAACACCTAATATGAGCACAGAGCACAAGAACAACAATTAACTTTTGAAGGAGGAATCCCATTGGTTAATGGTCATCCCTTATCTTGAAAAATGAAAGAACATCAAGAAGCATCTCTTAAAGTCGGTGCATCAACAATGAAGCTCATCCCAAGGATCATTAGGCTTTTATTTCAACTTGTAATTTCTTTGTTGCTAAGTTGTATTTGTTTTAAACATGTACCTTTTATTGGTAATTCTAATAAAATAAGAATGCATATTTTTTGCAATCAATCCATTTGTTTTTACTCATTCTTATGCCCTCATAAAAAATAAAATAAAAAACCAACACCTTTTCTTCTCACCTATTAAAAAACTTAGGAGGAGAATGATGTAAATAAAATAACTGAATTTGCTGACGTGTGCTTTTAGTAGTAAGACTTGGCTGACGATGTAAGGTATTGTTTCATTTCCCAAACACTTGAGAAATAAGAAGATAATCCATAGTCAACCCCCTCGAGCCAGAAGTCGGCGTTTATTTTTCTATTCATAAAAACCATTAATCTTAACTAGAGGCAGGGTAGTTTTTTGATTAAGTCAATGATACATTCTAATCTCAAGAGAATTATTCCATCTAATCACCACAATAAGAGGTTTAAGAATATCCTTTTCCTCGTATATGTCATCCAACTTCGAGGAAGCAGTGAAAACACAAAGATCATAATAGCTAACATGGTAGTCACAACTTTCGAATAGTTGATGATAATTGTGTATAATTGTTGATGTTATCTTGTAATGATGTTATGATATTTGAGAATATTAATTATAATTGGTTAACAATGTAAATGTTGAATATTTATGATGTTGTAAGTTGTGGTAAGTATGTGCTTATGTGTTAGCATGATAGTTGGTGATGTTGTTATGATGTCGATGATGATTATGATGTTGTTGCGTATGATGTTGATGATGATTATGATGCTGTTGTGATATGATGTTGAGGATAATATTGATGTTGTTGATGTGATTGGTGAATAATAGTTAGAGTAGGGAGGACTATTATTATTGGATCAATGCATACTTAGTTTATGATGTTGAGGATAATATTGATGTTGTTGTTACATTGACGTATTTTATCATGCATTCATGATGTCGTTGTTGTTGATGAAAGAGGCAAGTTGCAATTCAAGTAGGGTGGATTGGTGACTTGTCCCAAATCCAAGTAGGGTGGATTCAGGGTTCGAGTAGGGTGACTCTGGTTTTCTAAGGAACCTTTTAAGGATGTGGTACCACATGCATATACTCAGGAGTAACATCTTGTGGCTTTGCTATGGAGCTTGCCCTCCACCAATGTGTTTGACTAATCCTTCTTATTTATACATTATCCCTACTTATATTCTACTATAATTATTCTACTAAAGGATTTAAAAAGTTTATGAAAATTTAAAAAGTAAGAAAAGAATTTTTCACAAAGTTTTGCATCATGACTTTCCCAAATTCTAATTACCAATTAACTGTTGGAAATCCCCCAAAACCTATGGAAAATTTCAATCAATCTTGATGAACAAGATTGTTATTACCCACACAATAACAATGAAAATAAATAATAATAGAGAAAGAAAGATTTTAAAGAACGATGAAGGAGAAGATGAATTAAATTCTGCAGAGTTTCTCTCTGCCCATAAACTGTGGAAAACTTCTGATTCACTTTGCAACTGCAAAATACTGTGAATTACAAGTGTTATGAATACTCTATTCACTTTATTACAAAAATAAGGGTTACTCCCTCTATTTATAGATTTAGGTTAACTTGGACCTCAAGTCAAAACCCAAAACTATAAAAGCCCAAAATAGCTAACACTACTAAAATAGGCCTAAGTCGAAATCCTATGTGAAGCAACATGCTTCGACACTTCGACACACTGACACAACTCAACACACTAGGTGGTTCGACAATTCCTTGCTATGTCGAGCAACTTGCTTTGACACAGGGAATTACTGTTCAACACACCACCTAATTCATTGTGTCTAAGCTATCTACATTCATCATAGCTCTTAGTCTTCTGAACACTTCGACATGCACTCCCTTCGTCATGATGTCTGCAATCTGATTCTCAGTTCTGCAGTGTTCCATATTCATCTTCCCATCTGCTACCTGCTCTCGAAGATAATGGAACCTCATCTCGATGTTCTTGCTTCGACCACGTGCTATCGGATTCTTCGCCAGATTGATAGCTGACATGCTGTCGATTATCATGGTAATTGCTTCATGACTCTTCGTTGTTATCTCTTCGACCAGATTCACCATCCATGTTGCTTGACATGCACAAAGATAAGCAACTATGTATTCTGCTTTGCTCGATGATAATGCCACTACTGACTCTTTTCTTGAACTCCAAGCAACTGGTGCACCACCTAACATAAACATATAGCCAGCTGTGGATTTTCGATTCTCAACATCACTACACCAACTTGAGTCGGTGTATCCCACTAATTTTCATTCTTTTCCTTCATCAGCTGCAGGAAACAAAATTCCATAGTCGAGAGTTCCTTTCAGATACCTTAGTATCCTCCTCGTCGCTGCTAGATGTGATACCTTTGGCTTCTGCATGAACCTACTCACCATACCTACATTGTATGCTAAGTCAGGCCTTGTATGAAAAAGGTATCGAAGTGACCCAATAAGTATTCTATATTGGGTTGGATCGACATCATCTTCATCTGAATCTTTTGACAATTGTAATCTAGGCTCAGCTGGAGTCGAAGTTGGGTTGCAATCTTGCATCTCAAATCTCTTGAGTATTTCGCCTGCATACCTTCTTTGGTGCATCATCAAACCTCTACCACTCTTATAGAATTCGATGCCAAGGAAATATGAAATGTCAGATCTGACATTTCGAATTCCTTGTTGAGATCACCTTTGAAGTAAGCATGGCAGCTTGGAGGGTCGGGGACGGTTTTTACCTCCCCCAAACCCAAACCCGGATCCCCAAACAATCCCCGTTCCCCGCCCCAAACCCAAACGGGGATGGAGAATAAAAACCGAAATTCGTCCCAATCGGGTTTGGGTTGGGTTCGGGTATCCCCGCCCCGTCACCATTCATTTAGTGAAATTAATTTTTTTAATAGAAATATTTATTTTTTCCAAAATAAAATTATATTACAAATAATAAAATAAAACAATCTAAAAAAATTTAATACATACATTTCAAATATTTTAAATAATAAATTCAAATTCAAATATCAAAATATTGACCATATATTTAATATTCTAAATTATCAAAAATAAATAATAATATACATAATGAAATAAACTGTGCGGGTTCGGAGGCGGGTTCGGGGTGGGTACTAGTGTCCCCATTACCCGACTCGTCCCCATATTTTATAATCGGGGAAAACCCAAACCCGAACCCAAACCCAGTCAAAACGGGTTTTCCCCGTCAAGTTTGGGGCGGGTTCGGGTGGGTACCCGTGGGTATGGGTTATGTTGCCATGCCTACTTTGAAGTATTCGATCTCCTTCTTGCAGCTATTTGTTATCAACAGGTCATCGACATAGATACATAATATAAACAATTCACTCTTACTTCTTCTTACATATACTCCATGTTCATATTTACACTTCACAAATTCCTTCCCCCTTAGAAAGCCATATATCTTCTTGTTCCAAGCTCTTTGAGCTTGTTTAAGTACGTACAGGGCTTTATGCAGCCTGTACACCTTTCTTTCTTCGCCATGTTTCATAAACCCAGTTGGTTGTGCAACATAAACTTCTTATTGTAAGAGGCCATTAAGAAATGCACATTTCACATCCATCTGACACATCTTCCAGTTGTTCATGTTTGCTAGACCAACAACTAACCTGATTGTTTCGATCCTAGCAACATGTGCAAAAACTTCATCGAAGTTGATTCCTTCTTTCCGAAGAAATCCTTTCGCCACAAGTCTCGCCTTGTGTCGAATCACTTATCCTTTGGGATTCAACTTCACCTTGTATACCCACTTCACATCGATTGCATCCTTATTTTGGGGAAATTCGATAGGTGACCAGGTGTTGTTGACTTCGATTGACTTCAGCTCTTCGTCCATCACTTTCATCCACTTTGAATCTTTCAATGCCTTAGCTGCATTGACAGGTTCGGCATCTGCATAGAAAGCATAATATACCAACTCACCTTCTTCATTGACCACATCATCTGATGTAATCACACATTCTTGCAACCTTGCAGGCATGTGTCTTGTTCCCTGAGGTCTGTTTGGGCCTGCTTCACCTCTGACTTCTTCCTGTCGAACTTCTCTTTCGAATTCACTAATTGGTTCATCAAGAAAGATTCTCACTGAATCTTTCTTTACATTCTCAGTCCAATCCCACTCCTTAAGCTCATATATGACCACGTCCTTGTTGATCACCACTTGCGTGTTCACTAGGTAGAGCAACTTATATCCTCCAGTCGAATGATATCCTATCAGGATCATCTGATTTGACTTGTCATCAAGTTTTCTTCTCAGCTGATCTGGCACATGTCTACGTGCTATAGATCCAAACACCTTCAGATGACTCAAGCTAGGCTTGACACTAGACCAACATTCTTCTGGCATGATTCCTTCTAGCTTCTTCGTCGGACATTTGTTCAGGATATATGTCGCAGTCGACATAGTTACTCCCCATAATTCTTTGGGAAGATGCTTGCCTTTCAACATACTTCTAACCATATTCACGATGGTTCTATTCTTCCTTTCTGAGACTCCATTCTACTATGGAGTGTATGGTGGCACCACCTCATGCACAATCCTTTCTTTCACACATAATGCATCAAAGTCTTTTGACACATAATGCATCAAAGTCTTTCGACACATATTCTCCACCATCACCAGCCCTCAAAATCTTGATCTTTCGACCGCTCTGTCTTTCGACCATAGATTTAAACTTGGCAAATACCTCAATCACTTCACTTTTCTTCTTGATCAAGTAAGACCATAATTTTAGACTGAAATCATCTATGAATGTAACAAAGTATTTGTTACCTCTAATCGAATCCACCTGGAGAGGACCACATACATCAGAGTATATGACTTAAGAATTGCCTTCGACCTGCTTCTTGCATCCTTATTGAAGTTGTTCTTATGCTGCTTCGCCTGCACGCATTCTTCACACACTTCGTTTGGCATGTCGATTTCTGGTAATCTTAAAACCATATTTTTTCTCTTCAAATCTCGGTTGTCTTTGAAATTGAGATGGCCAAGTCTATAATGCCATATTCATTCATCTCTGTTGGTTGTTGTTGCAAGGCACTTATGCTCCATCACATTTAGTTCAATCTTGAAGGTTCTATTTTGAGACATTGGAGCCTTCAAGATCAACCTTCCATTTGAGCCGAAAACTCTCATCATTCTGTCTTCGATCGACACCTTGTAGTTCTTTTCGACTAACTGTCATATGCTGAGCAAATTACTCTTCATGCCTGGTATGTACAACACATTTAAAATTACTGACCTTTTGCCATCTTTCCTCATAATCAGAACATCACCAATATCTTCAGCTGCTAGAGTGTTGTCATTTGCAAATTTCACCATATTCTTCATTGAGAGTTTTATGTTAACAAACCAATCTTTTCTTCCAGACATGTCTGATGAGCATCCTGAGTCCAAGTACCACTGGTCCTTAAATCTCTCTTTTTCTCTTGTTGTAACCATCAACAACGTCTCTTCTTCTTCATGTTTCGCCAGCTTTGCATAAGTTTCTTGATTCTTCTGCTTTTCTGGACAATCACTAGAATAATGACCATACCTTTGACAATTGTAACACTGAATGTAACTCTTGTCTGGCTTTTGACCACCGCCTCTTCCTCTACCTGCAACACCACCTCTTCAGTTGCCTTGGTTCTAGGGTTTTCTCTGATTCGACCAGTTTCCTTCTTGCTGATTTCGACCAGTCGAATTGTTGTAACCTCCTCTACCTTTGTTGCCATTCCAACTTCCTTAGCCTTTTCTTTATTTTGTTGATTGAGCCTGCAAAGTCATATCACTCTTCGAATTTCCTGTAGCTCTTTCAGTCATTCTTTGCTCATGAGATTCAAGCGTCCCTTGAATCTCTTTCTTTGTCAATTTTGATAAATCTTTCGACTCTTCTATGGCTACTACCACGTGGTCGAACTTTGGAGACAACGACCTCAAGATCTTTCCAACAACAGATCTTGATGTCAACACTTCTCCACATACCTTGATTTGATTCACCAGTTTCATAACCTTGGTGAAGAAATCAGTTATGCTTTCATTGTCTTCCATCCGAAGTAATTCATACGTCCTTTTGTGAGTTTGTAACCTCATCTCTTTCACCTTCTCCGCGCCTCCAAACAATTTCTCCAGAATTTCCCATGCTTCTTTCGCTGACTCTGCATCACTAACATTTTCAAAATTATCCGCATCAACACATTGATGGATTATAAAGAGAGCTTTATAATCTTTCTTCTTCAATTCTTTATGTGCAACCTTTTCTTGATCCGTCGCGACTTCTGCAAGCGTTGTTACTCCTTCCTTCACAAGATCCCAAAGATTTTGATAATAGAACACAACATTTACCCGCTTGCACCAATTCTCATAATTGTTGTTCTTGAGAATCGGAAGATTTGCTGGAAAATGCCCGCTTGGTTGATTCGTTGCCATGGTGATTTTCTTCCCACAAGTCGTTTTAACCGGAGCTCTTGATACCAGATGTTGGAAATCTCCCAAAACATATGGAGAATTTCAATTAATCTTGATGAACAAGATTGTTATTACCCACACAATAACAATGAAAAGAAAGAACAATGGAGAAAGAAAGAGTGTAAAGAACGATGAAGGAGAAGAAGAATTAAATTCTGCAGAGTTTCTCTCTGCCCATAAACTATGGAAAACTTCTGATTCACTTTGCAACTGCAAAATACTGTGAATTACAAGTGTTATGAATACTCTATTCACTTTATTACAAAAATAAAGGTTACTCCCTCTATTTATAAATTTAAGTTAACTTGGACCTCAAGGCAAATCCCAAACTATAAAATCTCAAATTAGCTGACACGAGTAAAATATACCTAAGTCGAAATCTTGTGTGAAGCAACATGCTTCGACACTTCGACACACTAACATAACTCAACACACTAGGTGGTTCGACATTTCCTTGCTCTGTCGAGCAACATACTTCGATACAAAGAATTACAATTCAACATTAATCTCATAAAATCATACTATTTCGATATGATTCTCTTATTTGAAGAAAAAAAATTAAATAAAATAAAAATGAAATTACTTCTAGGATCAATTGAAGGATCAACTTATCTTATCTACCCCATAAATGCTAAATTAGGATTCCTATAGAAAACACTATCAAACCAAAATCCTAAATATCTTTTAAATTTCAAAACCACTTTTTTTTTTAAACCTAAATTTAATTTGGGTAATTATTTAATGAAACAGCAGCTATGAACTCAACCTAGAAAACCCTAATCATTCAAACTTATCCTTTTTCCTTCGCTTTATTCTTCAATCGAGAAATTACTGCTATGAATGGGATCCCACATCGTTGCTTCCTCCATACATTGGCGGTTCTCAACAAAATTCACTCTTTCGCTTTGATTATGGCTAGGTAAAATTGTATTTCTAATCATAGTTTGTTGCATATATGTTTCAATTCCTATTACTCGAATGCTTAAGTTTGTTAATAGTGCTTGATTTTGTATATGAATGTTTAATTGCAAGAGCACCAACTAAAACATGAACAATAGTATTGTTGTTTGAATCCATATTGGTGCAATCTACCATGGAGGCTATTTAGGGTAGAATTTCATGTAGTTGTAGCTGGTTAAGTGATTGAGGGTTTATTGGAATTTCAATTCTAGGTTTCGCCAAAAATAGAAAATTTGCATGTAGATTTTCACATTTGGGGTTGTGATGGTTTGAGATTGAGAAATCTATTTCATCCATATTGTAATGTTAGTTTGTTGCATCTTTGTTCAATTCTTATTACCTGAATGCATAAGTTAGTTAATAGTGCCTGATTTGGTCTATGAATGTTCAATTGCAAGGATAAAACTAAGAAAAACTACTAAAACATAAGTATTAGTATTATTGTTGTGAGTTCATATAGGTGCAATCTTCCGTGGATGCTATTTAGGGAAGAATCTCATTTAGAAGTAGTTGATTAAATGATTGACACTTAATTGGAATTTCAATTCAAGGTCTTGCCGAAAATGGAAATTTTTCCTATAGATATTCGGGGTTGTGATGCTTAGAGATTGAGAAACCCATTTCATTTCTTCCGTTCTCTAATAGTGTTGTCAAATATCAGCCATGTCGGTGGTGGGTTTTAGGCTCTCTGCCATGGTCAAATATGTGAAGGATGGTGGTGCCATATGGCAGACGTTATTGCGGAATTTCGGATCTCCACCATGGACCGCAATAATAAAATTAAACTATTGAACTTTAGAGTGTATGTAGAATTATATTTTCGATATATAAGACAGCTTTTTCATTGGCCTCGTCTGTTTAGTTAGAAATTCGCTAAGAAAACCAAAAGTAAGTCCCAATGTGGTTTTGCCAATTGTTACATTTGGCAGTTACATTCAAATTCAAATGTATAAATCTAGTATTTATCTTGATAAGGAAAATAATCGTGGCCGTGAAAATGAAATGAACTCGTCAAATGACAATTGATTTTTTAATATGAGACTGCAAATTGTCAACTATGAAAAGGAATTGAGAAGAAACGCTTCAGTTTCGTCAATTTAGGCTTTGTCGAGTTTATTTTATTTTCAGTACCGAGTATATAAACTCTTTTATGATCAGAAAATGAGCCTCGTTTCAGAACGGCCACTTTCTAGGGTTACCCCTTTCTCTCCTTTTCTTCTGGTGTTTTGCCGTCAGTGAAATCACCCAATTGAATCTAGAAATTCTCCTTCGAAATCTTTTGATTGCGAAATTTCAAACTATTTTCCAATTTTAAATCTGCAAGAAAGGAATGGTGAGCTCTCTTTCAACCAGAAAAATGAATGAGGTAGTTGACTAAATATTTTCCGCATGTGCATTTTTTTATGTTAAATTCAGCAAATATTTAACGAATCCTCTTTGGTTTTCAGATCAATCTTTATTTCCTTGATCACAAAATTACAAAGTATTTTGTGAGAAGATTAGTTGTCATGTTGATATTGATAAGCTCTTTCATTTTGGTTATATTCTTTATTTCGTTGCATGTTAATAGGAAATATTTTCTCTCTGGCGTAAACCGAAAGAAGTTTGCAATTAAGCATCCTTGTTATATGATGACATTCGACCTGATCTGTATTTTTTTTTGTTTCTTCACACTGTTTTCACTCTTCTTTCCATCATGTTGGTTCTGTTTGCAAAATTGTCTTCATCACAACTAGTTTTGTTCTGAATAAGGGGACCTAAGCAATGAAAAGACATATTGAGTTTTGTATCGTAATGAAAAGGTATTTGGAGCATTTGTGTTATTATTAGAAGAAACATGTAGCATTTGGAAGTAATAAATCACCTTTATTTGTGACTGGCTCATATGTATTGAGTTTTGTATCGTAATGGCGACAGGAGTTAATAGGGCACCGAAAAGGAATAAAGAGTGTAGAACATGTTTTCGTTTTTGGTATGCATATAATATATGCGACAGCTGGAGAAAATCAAAATTGAGAAAGAATATATGCTGAAAGTGAAGTAATTAACAAAGTCATGATCAATGATGTGATGATTTTATGTTTTTCTGTAACTTTTAGTATTGAATTTACTAACATGATTTCATTTGTAGGATGAGCAAAAGGTTCAAAGTGAAGTTCACCAGCCAAGGTGGCTTGACGATTTTTTGGAGAAAAAGTTCTTTGAACCGTGTTCTTCTCATTTGAATCGAAGGAATATGTTGAATATTTACTGTATAAACTGCAAAGTATCTGCTTGTAAGTATTGTCTGTCCGCAGGGCATCATCAAAATCATCAGATACTTCAAGTTTTCAGAAATGTTTACAAGGATGTTGTCTGCCTTGCTGCTCTGGAAACTTATATTGACTGCTCAAAAATCCAGGTATTGAATTATATTTATATCTTACCTTGACTATAAATTTGCGAATAAAAAATTTAAGCACCACAATCAATACTCATGTGATTCACTACTAAGTTGTGAACTTTTTTGTGACTTTGTTTGCTAATCATAGGTTTTAAATTCACTTAGAGAAGTTGTAAAAAATCATTGCAAGTCTCTATTGTGTCTCATGAAATGTATCATGAAAGCATAGATGTAAATTGATTTAAAAGCATTTATTTCTTCCTGTTGCAGTTAATGTTTTTTACCGTGTCTATTTGATTCTTCTTTGACCGCAGCCGTTCAAATGCAACAAAAGGCTGGTTTTGAATTGTCTTCCACTCTGTGGATCAACATCTGATGACGCGGCATCATGCAACATCAGCAGAAAGTCGAAAGAAGCCCAGTCGTATCAGTACTGCTCCATTGCTTGCATGGTGATGACAACAATTTGATGACCACAAACATTTATTGTTTCCATTTCAATACACTTCTGACATTTAGTTGTTATTGTCTGATCTTCTTTATTTGATCTTTCAGGTAAAATCTGTTTCAAGAAAATCTGATGATTCAGTTCCTTCCATCAGTTCCATCCAAGCTCCGTCTCATGAATCACGGGTGGAAATTTCTGAGCCTTCCAAGCGAAAAAGGAAACGGAAAGGAACACCTCACAGAGCTCCATTATTCTAGGAGCCTTAAGTGGGTCACCAATCCTTTGATAATTTCAGTTATAAACTTAAAGAAGATACTTAATAAAGTTCATATAGATGGTGAATCTATTAGTCATGATATTTTGAAGATTAGAAATATTTTGGATTGTGATTTTATTTTATGGCTTGAACTTCCTTATTATCTCCTGGTACTATGGGCCTATGGACCTGTCTGGATGGGCTTATTTGAACTTATCTACTGCATAAGTTGTGTCACTGTTTGGGAGATTTAATCAAAACAGCTTATGATATTTTTCATAATTTTTTCCGAATTTTCTAGTAAAATATTTATAGATTTTCAATTCAACCATTGAAATGCAGAGGGTTTAAAGGAATGGTGCTTTTGAAGGTGTGTATTTTGATATATTTGAGCATGTACAGAAGTGAATTGAGGAAGCATCAATTCTTAACAGCTCATTTCAAAGTTATGAGATGTTGAAGTTGTTGTGGATTTTTCTCAATATGAGTTCTGATTCGTCATTGTTTAAAACTTATTGTTTGCATAGAAAACAATTTGAAAGTGAATACCTAAGGTTAATATTTGCAATAAATTTACTAAAGTTCACAAATACTTTGCCTCAATTTCAGTTACATTTTAATTTCAAGCTCTTTCTCTCAAATGAAAACAGAGTACTACACATTTTGCCAAAAAAAATTTAAAACATTTATTCCCCTATCAAAAATTAACATTTCAAAAAACTTGTATTAACAATTGTATAATCCAACAAGGTTTTGCGCAACAGTTTACAATCAGTCTATAACATTCAGTACCCATAACCATACTCAAGCAAATGAGTAGGCTCAGGTGAAACCAGAAATACATCAGCACAATCCACCATATCATAGCTTCTAGATTCAATCCTTGGTGGCATAAGTGAATCACAGCATCCAGTACACACAAACAATGGTGGAACAGTCTCAGTATCATCTATTCCACAACATCTTGTATGCTGCCACACCTCACAAATATCACAAGCCACCATTCTCTCACCATCATCATCCTGTGCTCCACACTCACACCTCACCTTCCAGTTATCAGACCCTCCTTGATATTTCAATGGTGTACACAAGTCTATACTAATTCCTCTAACACAAAGCTTCACACCTGATTCAATCAACCCGAAAATCACTTCGCTATCATCCACACCCATCAGTTCTTTTATATCTGTCACTATGAGTCTTTCAGCTATGCAATAAGTATCCCTTAAAGCAGCTTCAGCAGCTTGTTTCAAGTCTCTAACAGTGGCGTGCAATGGAACAGTTACAAGCTCACCACAAGTTGGCCCTTTTAAATCAGCTTTATTCTCGATGAAATTTGGTTTCAGACGGCAAATAAATGTCAGAACCTGTTCCATTTCATCTCTCAATTCCCACTCTTTCACAAAGTGTCTGCAGTCAAGAATTGTTTGAACTGCTAATTCCACCGCCTCTGAGTCTGGATAGCCCAACAACACGTTCTTGTAGAGGTAAACTACATCGCTGTAAACATCATTACCAGGAGTTAAAGACAAAGCTGATGACATTGACGATGATGAATCTACTTGAGGATTATCCGCAACTGTCATTACTCCATGTTCCACTTCAGGTGCCTTGAACCCTTTCCCAAGCTCATGAATGGTATACTCAAGGATCCTTGATGAAGGGTTAACCATGCGGCGAACGACATAGTTTCCAACAATCACATTGTTCAATGATTTCAGCACATAATCAAGTAAACCTGTGTCACCAATGTGAAGCCTAGCTGCATCCCTCACATCTTGTCTTGTCATTCCACTAGATCCTGATTTCGTAGCTTTGTCTTCTTTCAATGCATCAACAATCACTTGAGCTGCAAACTCTAGTCTCCTTGTTGGCCATCTACTATCCATATTCACCACTGCTGTGCTGAATTTCTTATACCTTGCTGATTTTTCCTTACTCATGGAATCTGATCTACTACATGAAAGTGCATGTTTGGTTGAATTTCTTGACAGAAATGTTGTAGTAGAATAAGAAGGTGAAGCAGAAGCAGAATTAGAACCAGAAGAACAAGTGATTGTTATCTTTGACACGGGTCGACGAGACTTGACAGTGAGCATGAATCTGAGAAGCTCTCTAATTGTGATAATTTGTGTTTCACTCATATCTCTATAGAAACGAATCATCTGTTTTATATCTTTATGGCACTTTGTCTTACTCAAATCTCTTGCAATCTCGTCAAGAACTAACGAACCGAGAGTTTCAATTGCTTCATAGTAGTTTTGTTCTGTTGCACCAAAGCTTCCACGGCAAAATCTATAGCCCCATCTACCAAACCAAGAATGACCATAAGCAACTCCATGTAATAATCGAAGATCCATTGACCTTTTCCTTGAAGCATCTTCTACTGCAATTTGCCTGAATTAAAAAAAAAGGCCAAATAAAACATTGACTCGTGAATGCAAGAAATATGTAACTACTATAACTACTACTATTTCTATTACCTTGCTCTAAGATTGCTACAAATTCTGTCCCATAGATCCATGATCTCTCTCCCACTGAGAAATTTGGAACCACCTTCAATGCCATTAAGACATACCAAATGGCCATAACCATTGCAATGAATCACACCATGTAACAGATGACTTTGATTATCTAGAGCTTCTTCGTTTAACGGTTTATGCCACGCATTGTCCATCGGAATTATAAAATGGTACCTTCTCTTTGATACAAAGTGGCCACTCCAACCTATCAATCATAAATCAAACCCCATACATTATCAATATCAATATCACATACCAAAATAAACCCTTTTCAGTTTCTTAACAGATCACACACTTCAAACTAGCCCTTTTCTCACACAAATCACATATCAGATTGTGCATCATAATCAAGAAAACAAGAAACTATTTTAAGAACACGAAAGAGACTCAAAATTCATGATATACCAGATTGAGAAAACAAGCAAATAAATCAAAACCGTGCAAAAACAGAACCTACCCATATCAAGAGTATACAAAACTAAAAAAGACGCAAAATTCAAGCAAAACCAATTCAGAAAAAAAAACAAATTTCCTGCAAAACTGTAACAGAGATAAAGATTGAAAATTGAAAACGAACCTACACAACGGCAATGATCACAGAAGGGATGAGAAGAGTTGTAAACTTGTTCTTCAAGAGTATAGAACGGAGCCATTAGGTTACTCTTATCATGAATGAGAAACGTGGACCAAAGAGGATTACCCAAAACCGTGTAATCTTCAGGCTCACCAGCTTCTTGAAGAAAGAACCGAACGTTTTCACGGAAAGAGCCTGAAGGTGAAATCGGACACCCAGGGTCTGCGAAGGATTGTAGCCGGAAAATCTTGGGCCACCGTTTTCTCTTCTTGCAACCGTCAGTGAGAGAGAAAGACATTGCGGGTCGTTCTTGATGGTGGAAAAGATACCAGCTTTGATCTTTTCCGTTTGTGGAAATCTCAATCTCACGTGTTGCTTCCATGCACAGAACAGAGCTCAATGCAGAGAGAGAGAGAGAGGGGAGGAGAGAGAAAAGAGGAGAGCGTGAGAGAGAGAACACAGTGGCTTAACTGAAAACTGAAAGTGTAACTGATTCGGTTAAACTTCTTAAAGATTACTTGAAATTAGTGTTTTACGCGCTCTAAAGTGTTGAAATTCTGTTGGGGGCATAACTGTCATTTCAAGATGGATAGTGTAGGGGGAATTCAATTGATAGGTGTATGCAAGTACGGATGCAACTTCAAATTATTTATTTTAAATGATTTCATCCGCCGAACTATTTGATCAAAAAATATTTTGACCCCATTTAAAAAAGTGTTTGTTCAAATTGCTTAATATCGAGAATTTTAGTTTTTTTATGAATAAGTGATGTATCATGAATTTTAATTCGAGTTTATATGCAATTTGACATTTTTAAATAGTTATTAATTGAGTAGATTTAATGTTAAAGTATTATAAATAAATAAAGATATATTTAGTCCCCAAATCCCTTAATTCAATTTAATGTCTCGCATTAATTAAAAATTAATTCTTAATTTCACTTCCATTATTCTATTTAGTCTCTTCCGTCAAATTCTGACAAAGGAAAACATTAAATTATAGTGATGTAGATGTACGGCAAAACTCAAAGTCCAAATGTGACTCAACATTTGTACTATAAAGTAGGGTTTCCACTTAAATTTCCCAGAAGATAAACAACTTTAATCTAATATGAGAAATTTAAGTGGAACAATTTGAGTTTTATCAAGTCTAGCCATGAAATCGATAGAAAGGTTGTATTTGAGGAAAGTGTTTGTGATTTTAAATTGAAAATAATGTGTTATCACAATCACTTTTAAATTGTCAACTCCCAGTTAAAATTGTCAACAAAAGGCTATGCATTAAGCATAGTTCTGACTTATTCTTTCTCATTGAGTTTGGGATGAAAATCTCTAATTTTCTTATGAGAACTTTGAATTAATTGAATTAGAAGTTATTTTTCACAAACAATATTATAGATAATATATTTACTTTAGGGACATTGTCCTAATAATATCAATTACATAGTTATTAGAAACTTTTGTTCAGAAAATTTCAATCTTGAAGTTAACCGAATCAATTTTGATTAACAAGAATCAATCTTTTTGATTGATCATGCCTTATTCTTCACTCTTTACTCAAGTAAAATAACCACTCATTGGTTGCAAGATGATTCTACACTACACAGAAAAATGAAATAAGAAAAACAAGAGAATTGAAAGTAAGAGAAAAGGGAAATTCCGGAGGAAGAAAAAGAAGAACGTATTATTGTGCAAAGTGCACTCAAGGTGTTTATTACAATGTGTGTTATTCACAACTGTGATTTCTGAAAGCTACATAATGCTACTACAAACAACTTTTTCCTTCTTAATACAAATGAAATAGAGATCTTTCTATTTATGGATGAGATTACTTTCACTCCAAGTAAGCACAAAATAACTAACTCAACTAAAATTAAGCTAAGTCAATCTTCTTAGACTCTGTCGACTCCTTCGTCAACCATATGCTTCAACAAGTTATATTTGACTTTCTGTCAAATACAGTTTAATACATGCTTTGTTCGACACAAACTATTTCGACTTTGACACAAGGAATTATATATTTAACACACCACCTAATTCATTGTGTCTAAGCTATCTACATTCATCATTGTTCTTAATTTTTTGAACAATCCGACCTGTACAACATTCATCATTACATCTGCAATCTTATTCTCTGATATGCAAGACTTCAGGCTCAACTTTTCCTTTTCTACCTGCTCTCTCAGGTAATAGAACCTCATTTTGATGTGTTTTCTTCTTCCATGTGCCATCGAATTCTTTACTAGGTTGATAGCAGACATGTTGTCGATCTTCATGGTCATTCCTCCATTATTTTTCCCTATAATTTCTGTGACTAGATTCATCATCCATGTTGATTGACATGCACATAGAAAAGTTTCTATGTATTCTGTCTCACATGATGATAAAGCTACCGCTGGTTCCTTTCTCGAACTCCATGTGATTGGCGCACCACCTAACATGAACACATATCTTTCTGTTGATTTTCTATCTTCAACATCATCACATGAACTATAGTTAGTGGAGCCCACAAACTTGCATTTGTTTCTTCATCGACTTAAGGAAACAAAATATCACAGTCCAGTGTTCCTTTGAGATACCTTAGTATTCTCTTAGTGGCGGCAAGATGGGATACCTTTGGCTTCTACATGAATCTTCTGACCATGCCTACGCAATAGGTTAAATTTTCCTTGTGTGATAGAGGTATCTAAGTGATCCAATGAGCCTTTTGTAATGCGTTGGGTCAATATTATCTTTTGTCGAATATTTTATCAGTTGTGTTCTGGGCTCAGTTGGAGTCGAAGTTGGGTTGCAATCTTGCATCTCAAATCTCTTGCGTATTTCACATGCATATCTTCTTTGGTGCATCACCAAACCTCTACTACTCTTGTAGAATTAGATACCAAGGAAGTATGAGAGATATCCCAAGTCTAACATTCCAAATTACTTACTTAAGTCATGTTTGAAATCTTTGATCTCCTTCCTGCAACTGCCTGTTATCAACATGTTGTCTACATAGAGACACAATATAAGCATCTCACTCTTGCTTCTTATGACATACACACCATGCTCGGTTATGCACTTCTCAAACTCTTTATCTCTTAGAAAGCTATCTATTTTCTTGTTCTAAACTTTTGGAGCTTATTTCAGTCCATACATGACTTTATGTTGTCTATATACTTTCCTTTCTTGGTCATGTTTCACAAACCTAACTAGTTGTGTCACATGCTCCCCTTTGTCTAGAGGGCTATTCAAGAATGCATATTTCACGTCCATCTGACATATCAATCAGTTATGTATATTAGCTAGACAAACAACCAACCTGGTTATTTTGATTCTAACTACTGGTGCAAAGATTTCATCATAGTCGATTCCTTCTTTCTGAAGAAACCCATTTGCTACAAGTCTTTCCTTGTGTCGAGTTACTTCACCTTTTGGATTCAGAATGACTTTATATACCCACTTCACATCAACTGCCTTCTTCCCTTCTAGAAATTCGACTAGTGACTAGGTATCATTGTCTTCTATGGATTTTATCTCATCCACAATATCTTTCATCCACCTTTAGTCTTTCAATGATTCAGCTGCATCGATAGACTCAATATCTACATAGAAGGTATATTGTACTAGCCCACCTTCATCATTGTCCGTATCATCTAATATGATTACACATTCCTGCAGTCTTGCAGGCATGTTTATAGTTCTTTGAGGTCTGCTTGTGCTAGCTTGACCTTCAACAACTTCTTGTTGAACTTATTTAACACCTTAAATAGTTGGTTCATCACTCAAGATTCTCACCGAATCCTTCTTGATATTCTTAGTCCAATCTCATTCCTTAAGCTCATCTGCAATCACATCCCTGTTGATCATGACTTACTTGTTCACCGGGTCGAACAACTTGTATTCACTAGTCGAATGATATCCCATTAGGTTTGACACCAAACCAACATCCTTATGTGTGACACCTTTAATCCTCTTTGTCAGACATTTGTTTAGTATGTATGTTGAAGTCACATAACCCCACTCTATAGCTCATTTGGGATATGCTTGCCTTTAACATACTTCTTACAATATTCATAATGGTTATGTTCTTTCTTTCAACAGTACCATTTTGTTGAGGAGTGCATGGTGACACCAAGTCATGCACAATTCCTTCTTTTGTACATAGTGTGTTGAAATCTTTTGACACATACTCTCCACCTCCATCTATCCTCAAAACCTTAATCTTGTGAGCACTCTGTCTTTCCACCATTGCTTTGAACTTGGTGAAAAAATTAATCACATCACTTTTCTTCTTGATTAAGTATGTCCACAACTTTATGTTGTAATCATCAATAAATGTAATAAAGTAAGCTTTACCTCCAAGTGAATCTACTAGGAGAGGACCACACACGTCTGAGTAGATTATCTCGAGAGTGGTTTTCATGCTTCTTGCATCCTTGCTGGATCTATTCTTGTGTTTCTTTGCTTGAACACATTCTTTGCATAATTCTTATGGAATATGGATTTCTGGTAGGTCTGAAACCATGTTCTTCCTCTTCAGATTACTAATGTCATTAAAATTCAAGTGACCAATTCTATAATTCCATAACTATTCATCTCTGCTAGTCGCAGTATCCAAGCACTTATGTTCTAACACATCAATTTCAACCCTAAAGTTTTTATTCTGAGACATAGGAGCCTCAAAGATTAACTTGTTACTTGATTCGATCACTCTCATCATTCTATCTTCAATCAATACTTTGTAATTCCTCTCGATCAACTGACTTATACTTAGTAGATTACTCTTCATGTCAGGTATGTACAACACATTAGAAATTACTGATTGTTTACCATCCTTTCTCCTGATCAGAACATCACCAATACCTTCATCAGATAGGGTATTGTCATTTGTAAATTTTACCTTGTTCTTCGACGAGGGACTGATGTTGATAAACCAATTTTTTCTTCCAGTCATGTGCGACGAAAAGCCTGAGTCAAGATACCATTGATCTTTGAATGTTTCTTCTTCTTTTGTTGTGACCATTAGAATCACTTTCTTGCTCTTTCTTGCCTCCTCGACATTGATTTTCATAATAGCCATGTTTTTGACAATTGTAGCACTGAATATGACTTTTATCAGGTTTTATTCCATCGTCTCTTCCTCTACCAGCACCACTACCGTTGTGATTACCTTGGTTAGAAGATTGTCTTTGATTTGATGAACTACCTTCTTGATGGTTTCGTTTACTCGTCGAATTGTTGTAACTTCCTCTACCCTTGTTAGCATTCCATCTTCCTCCGTCTTTCTTAGTCAAATGAGTTTGCAAAGCCACGTCAGTCTTCGACCTGCTTGCAGTTCTTTCAACCATTCTTTATTCGTGAGATTCAAGCGTCCCTTAAAGCTCTTCTTTTGTCATACTTGGTAAATTCTTCGATTCTTCTATGACTACTACCACATGATCGAACTTTGGATCCAACGACCTCAAAATATTTGACACTACAAATTTTGATGTCAACACTTCTCCACGCGTCTTGATTTGGCTCACCGGTTTTGTTACTCTGGTGAAGAAATTAGTCACATTTTCATTGTCTTCCATCTGAAGCAATTCATACATTCTTTTGTGAGTTTGTAACCTCACTTACTTCACTTTCTCAGTGCCTCCAAATTACTTTTCCAGGATGTCTCATGTTTCCTTTGCTGAATCTACATCACCAGCTTTCTCAAAGTTGTTTGGATCAACATATTGATGGACTAAAAAGAGAGCCTTATAATCCTACTTTTTCAAATCTTTGTATGCAACCTTTTGTTCATTAGTAGAATTCTCTCCAATTGGTGTTACTCTGTTGTTCACAAGATCCCAAAGATCTTGATAAAAGAAAACAACGTTCATCATTTTACACCAATTTTCATAATTTTTACCATTAAAGATTGGAAGATTTGCTATAAAATTCCCGTTCGAATGATTCATCGTGATTCAATGTGTCCTAAAGATCACACAACCAATGCTCTAGATACCAGATGCTGAGAAAATCCCAATCTTGAAGTTAACCGGAACAATCTTAATTAACAAGAATAAATCTTTCTGATTGATCACGCCTCTTGTTCTTCACCCTTTACTCAAGTGAAACAACCACTCATTGGTTGTAAGATGATTCTACACTAAATAGAGAAATAAAAGAAGAAAAACAAGAGAATTGTGAGTAAGAGAAAAGAGAAATTATGGAGGAAGAATAGTAATAATGTATTATTGTGCAAACTGCACTCAAGATGTTTGTTATAATGTATGTTAATCACAATTGTGATTTCTGAAAGCTACACACTACTACTACAAACAATTTTTACTTTCTTAATACAAATGAAATAGAGATTTCTCTATTTATAGATGAGATTACTTGCATTCAAAGTAATCACAAAATAATTAACTCAACTAACTAAGTTAGGTCAATCTTCTTCGACTCTGTCGACTCCTTCGATAATCACATGCTTTGACTGCATGTTTTGACAAGCTGTATTTGACTTTTTGTCAAATACAGTTTAATACAGACTCTGTTAGACACAAACTATTTTGACTTCGACACAAAGAGTTACATATTTAACAACTCTTACCAATAAAAATCTTTCACCTTTAAGCTTAATGAAGATACTTTTAGACCCACCGCGGTGTAAGTCTCAATAAAAATATTACTAAAAAACATTATGCAATATTATTACTACCGAACAACAAAATTGGGAAATCTATTTATGTTTTATGGGTGATTTCAACATTGTTCTTAGAGTGCATGAATATAGGGGTCACTACAACCTTTCTAGGGTGCATATGAAAAACTTTAAGAGGTGTTATGGCAATAATTCTCTTATTCACTTGCCAATCACGAGAGCTCAATTTACTTAGAATAATGGTAGAGGTGGATTAGCTTACATACAAAAACTCGATGGAGTTATTTAAATTAACCGATGGATTAATAATTGAGATTCTTTATGTAGATAAACTCTTACTAAAATTATTCTGACTATTACCCCTATCTTGTTTTAAATGAATATGGTTATTATGACTTAGTCATGCGCCAATTCGGGTTCGTGCAAGTCATGTACACCTTTTCTTCTATGCTCTAACTATTATCAATTTAGCCTAGATTGATTAAGGGTATGCTGAGTACATGAACTATGTTTTATTTGTTGAGGATTGAGGCGTCCATATTCCTACATGGTTGAGAAATAATACATAGATATATCATCTGGTATTATAAGATATCACGTTCCTACTTGATTCTCACACCGGAAGAACAACCACCTATACTAACCGAGGAGGAAAGGAAATCCTTCTAGAAAAGGCAGAGTATGGTGAAATTATGGGTGGTCTGGTCCTTGTATGCACTTTCATGTGAGACTTAGCCATCTGCTTACTATTTTATGGGATAACTCAAGAGGGTACTAATATATGTAACATCTCAAATTTTTATCCAAGATATTACTTGAAATTCTCATTTACTTTTAAAAATGTGACATTTTTTACACAATATATTTTTAATAATTTGTGAGTCATGTCTTGGATGAAAATTCGGGGTATTACAATATACACCATTGTTTAAGATATTTTATGGGAGGTAAAAAATGCCTAGTAAGTAAAGATGAAAAAGATGAAGAGGAAGGTCAGTAGTTTCCGTGCAATCCAACACAAAATATTATTTTTAAGATCGTTTAATTTGGATTAGGTTGTACTTTATTTATAACATTATAATATTCTACTTTAAATCATACATTATTTAATATTTTAGATATTTTTTGGTTAATTTTTTAATATCATTTTAAGTTATTGTTTATGTTGGTGTGCTTTAAAGGTGTTATTATCAAAAACATGAACTTTAATGTTGTAAAAGGTTATTTTGGATTATAGAATCTGAAACCATTATAAGATGTTTCATTTGGATTTGGATTCTATAATCCAAAATCTGTCGATCCATTGAATTCTTTTATGTAGTCTAGATTGCACTAGCACCTTATGTGAACTAAAATATACACGAATTTGGATAAAATAATGTGTTTGATTCATTTGTTGTTAATATTTAAAAACCTAGAGAAAATAATGTGTTTGATTCATTTGTTGTTAATATTTAAAAACCTAGAGAAAATAATGTGTTTGATTCATTTGTTGTTAATATTAAAAAAATCAGAGATATTAATCTCAGATAGCGAAGCGGAGCAGCCGACCCCAAAGTGGGATAGCGAGATAGTGGATAGTAGGACAACTTTTTATACTAATAATTAAATAATAATCTATAAAACATATGTTATATATTTAATGTAAAACTAAGCAAATAACATTGCATTCAAAAGATTTATAAAATTCAATGTCAAAGAACAATGCTTAATCAAGATTCAAAATATTATAGAAAATTCAAAATATAGTAAAAGATTAAAAACGCCACATCTTAAAATTTCAAACTTAGTACTATTATATGAAAATTTAAGCAAACATAGAAATCATAAATCATCGTGAAAGAGGTCTTATTTAAAATACTCCTCTAATTCTTCATCTTCAGCATCTTCTACCACCACTTATTGTGCCATTGTTGCCCTAGATGTACTTGCAACTTCAAGTTTCCTTGACCTCCTAGTGTAGATTAGAGGTCCATTAACCCCACTTACATCGGAAACTTGAGACCGAGTTAAATCGTCATTTTCATGAACCAAGTTTTCTTCTAAAAGTTCACCATCTTCTCCTATCTCTACCACCAACCATTCAGTGTGATAATTAATTTTGCCAAAAACCATATGATCAATCTTGTCCCGAATTTCAAATCTTTCAATAAAAGTTTGATTATTCTTGATGAAAATCAAGTCTTGCAACCTTTGATGCTCCAACTTATTTTTCTTCTCGGAATGAATATAAAATACAATAATTTAAACTATTAATTTAATAATACTTGAATGTAAGATACTTTAATATCATAGTAAAAATTAATACTTACATGCTCAAAGATGCTTCGGTTACGCTCACATTCGGAAGCACTACAACTCAAACTCAACACTTTAACCGCCAATAATTGCAAATCCAGAGTTTTTGCTCCATAAGACTTCCACCACTCAGTTGCAAGTAAGAAATCATCTACATTAGGACATACACAACACAAAATGTCTCACATGCGACCAATAGTTAAAAAAAGTTAACTTCCATCATACTTGGAGCTAATGTCGATCTTTGTCTAATTGTCGGTCCTATACCAAAGAGACTTGTAACACCTTTGTATTATGGCAATTGTAATGAGATCATATCTTCCACTTCATGGCTTACACTAAGTGTCTCAATATATTTACAAAGGCCTCTCACCAATTTAGGGTCATTCTCAATTTCTGGTTTATCATAATAATATCCCGGATTGAGATACATACCTGCAACATGTAGCGGATGATGAAGTTGATACTCCCATCTTTTATCAATGATTTCAAATACGGATTTGTACTTGGTTGAATTTGAATTAAAAGCTTTTTCAATTGGTTCCTTCGCTACCCCTATTGCGGCATATATGTAACACATTGCGAGTTTCCTTTCATTATCAACCATTCTTAGCACATCTACAAGAGGTTCCATGACCTTAAGAGTGTAGGCAGCATCACTCCAAAATGATGTCACAAGTATAATACTAGTTACCCTTTTTCTTTTAGAATCCTTAGCACACTTGGAACCCACCCAATCTTCAAGTGAACATCTATTTAAGCTTGTTTTTTTGTTCTTGCAACCTTTATAGAGTAAAGAAAGAGGTAGCAAACTTTGTCACTCCATTTTTAACCAATTCAGCATTGCCGGTAGTCTTTCTCATTATATTCAAAGCAAATGTGTGGTTATAAATGTAGCCCACAACCTTAAATCCATTTTGTATAACCTTATGAACCTTTGGAATTTTTCCTATGTCTTCTAACATAAGGTCTATACAGTGGGCTGCACATGGAGTCTAAAACATGTTTGGACTAATGGAAGTTGATATTTTACCCGCTGCTACATAATTACTTCCATTGTCGGTAATCAATTGAACAACATTTGTTTCACCCGTTTCCTCAGAAAAACTGTCCAACAACTCAGCTAGCTTATCCCTCATCTTGGTATAGTCAAAAGCATCGACACTTTTCACAAACATTGTTCCTGCCGCACAATTGACCAAGAAATTAATCAAGGTTCTACCTTTTCTATCTGTCAAACCATCTGACATAATTGAACATTCATACTTATTCCTTTGCACCTCTTGATTCTTCAACAAATCTTTTGTATATTCTAACTCATTATTAAGGAGTGAAACCCTAAGTTCATAAAAATTTGGCGGTTTCAAATGAGGACCATAAATTCCAACGACTTCCAATATCAACTTAAAGGCTTTTACATTTGCTACGTTAAAAGCAATTCCACACGTATAAACAAAGCGAGCAATATATTGTACGTTTCTTGCCTTCGTTTCTTTATCATATGCATCATTGATGCTTGTGTCCTTAGCTTTCTTAAACATTAAATCCAATGGTCATTTAGTCTTCTTGACAGCCATTGAAGAGGTCTCAATAAATATCTTTTCGCTTCGAATTCTACTTATTTCCTATATTTCATCTGTATCACCCACATCTAATTGCACTAACACCTCTTTTATCCCTTTTTTAATTCTCTCTTTCTCAACCATATTACCGCGTAATATTGCTTCAACTTCCGCCAGTATTTTCAAGCAAGGAGCTACGTCATCTTTTATTCCTAGTTGATGCTTTTTTGCTTTACTATTCCCCCACTACTTGTTAGATTACAAAAATCACATGTCACATTCTTCTTGTTATTTAAATCCTTCAAATGATTATATTGCCATACTATGTCAATATTACTACCGTTTGATTTAAAGGTTTGACCACATGAAGCAACCGAGGTAGAATTCGGGATATAGGAAAATGTTGCTATATTGGTTAGGAATAACAACAGAAAAAGAACTCAAAGGGATGAAAGAAAAGAACAAAAAATAAAGTAGAAATAAAAACACAGAAAAGGACTCACCGGAAGAAGAACAAAGGATGAGGAAGAGCGCCGAAGTGATGCGATTGTCAGAGGAGGTGGGGGAGCGTCAGAGTGTTGCGGAGAGAGACACGTGATTTAAAGAAGTGAGAGGTTACTGTTAGGGTTTGAAGAAGGCAAATTCTAGAACACGTGAGAGAGATGCAATAGATGTTATGGAGAGAGAGAGAGAGAGAGAGAGAGAGAGAGAGAGAGAGAGAGAGAGAGAGAGAGAGAGAGAGAGAGAGAGAGAGAGAGAGAGAGAGAGAGAGAGAGAGAGAGAGAGAGAGAGAGAGAGAGAGAGAGAGAGAGAGAGAGAGAGAGAGAGAGAGAGAGAGGTGTTTTAATCATTTTAAATTTAAGGGGAAATCATAATTTAAAAAAAAACGGAGTCAACCGCTTCGCCCGGGATCAATCCGCTCCACGCGACCCGCAAACCCGAGGAAATCGTACACCCTTATTCTGATGCGGTGGGTGGCTGCTCCGGCCCGAGTGTCTGAGATCACACCGATAGTAGCAACAATTCGTAACTCTGAAAAAATAATAATGAACTCTTCTTACTCATATTTAATTTGAATGAACTTCAACCTAATTGCAATTACTACCATACAAAGACTTATCCCCATTTATTCAAAATCAATATTAATTTTACACGGAAAAACATTATGGACCGAATGAATGTTATAAAAAAAAGATTTGAAATGTGAGATCTAAAAACATATTTCTCTAATTATTGTATTTATTTACCGATTACCAAATTTTGAATTTTAAAATCTTGATGCTACAAAAACATATTTTAAATTCTAAAATCGGAAAGATATTTTTGCCGATCCATAAATTTTTTGAATAATTTCAAAGATGATAAAAGAAATTCCCTTAATTTTATAGGACTTTGGATACACTAATACACATCAAGAAATACAAGGGAGTGTTTGAAATTGAGTTTAGAAAGTTGGAAACGTACTTATTTCATTCATGAAGCTACAAAATAGAGGTTCCGGACATATACTAAATTTGTCCCAAAAAAACAAATAAGTAAACTTCGCTGGCTTTGTTGAATTTTCAACTCATATATATAGTATTCCAATAATTTAGAAAATTTCAGTCGCATCCATTGAAATTCAAAGATTATTTATTCCTTAGAAATTATTTTGAAACATATAAGCGAACAGTGTGAGATGTTTTCAACAACTGAGTCATTGAAGAAATTTCTTACAAATTGCTCATGATTTATATTAACGTATGCTAAGGTTGAATCCAGTGATTAAGAGTTGTCTTACTACTCGGACTTCTTTTGTAGATAATCTTTAAATACTTTTATAAGTATTATTTGAGTCTTGAAGTCTACTCCGACCCTGATGAGTCCTAGAGTCAAACTCACGTGGATTTTTAAAAAAAAAGTATAGTGAGTTATTTCAAAAGTGAGTGCATGAATGTGGAAAAAATAGAAAGTTAAATGTTATTATTGCTTCAATTATTTATATTTGAAATCACCCAACAATGGTCAATTTCTTAACATGCAAGCGAGCAAGTACGATGAATCTTCAATTCTGCTACCTTGCTTAGCACGATACAGACTTTTCCATGGAAAAAATTGTCCAAGTTATAAACTCCCACTATAAATTCAGCACTCTGCCGGGGTTAGTTATACCTCCAAACATTTTAGGCTATAACTGATAATTGAAAGTAATTTCATCCTTGAATATGATCAAACTAGGAGTGCTTGTTTGTTCCTTGACTTGCTTTGTGGAGTCCATAGCTCAGTTTTTTTATGCTTCAGCATCCAAAGAAAATATAATGAACTTGAAGAAAGAAGATGCATCAACCATTGCTAATGCTGCAGCCCAAAAGCACTTTCGACAAATCCAACACACATGCTAATAGGGTGTTATATAATTAACAGTTTTGGGGTAATATATAGTATTTAGGAATCACTTCTTATCTTGTTAGAATTTTGAAATTTGGCAACTGTATTTCTGTTGTTCAACCTCAAATTGATGGTTATGTGGGTGGTTCTTGCAATATAATAAGTATGTTGACTTTTGGTGAGTATACCAAAAAAAAACTAGTACAAAGTGGTGTTGATGATTTGATCTTAATTACTATAATAATGGATTTTAACTGCATAGAACATTAATAAGATCAAAGTATTGCCATTATTTATAGATTACAGGACATTACAAGGAGGCCACATTATTATATGATTGTAAAAGAACCATACTATAATTGCCTAATGTGTTTCGCTGACTAAATACAGCTTCTGATCGTCCTTAATCATGCTCACATCAGTAATTTTACCAGCATCTTCGGATAAAATACAAGAGTCACTAGAAAATCCTATCTGATCTGATGCTGTTTTGATTAGCTCTTCAATGGTGTGTGGAACCCATAATACTATACCCATTTTTCTATAATCTTTTGGACCCCATGGGTGGAAAGGAAATACTGTGCACTTCTTTGGATGTACTTTATCTGGAAAAATGAGTTTACAGCAGCATGTGATTAAGATTCAAGAAAAATTAGATGCATATCAAATTTATTTGTGTATGTATTGAGGTGTTCTGTTACGTAGCGTATCAGTACCTGTAATTTCTTGGGAAAAAGGGAATTCTGTCAAATGAGCAGATTTTGCATCTTCCAGCATCTTTATAAGATTCTTATTTCCACTCATCCGAGCTTCATCAAGCGGAGTATTTCCCCATCTGTTTTGTAATGGAGTGAAAAAGAACAATAAGTTTGGTTATGCTTAATGCAAGTAACAATGAAAAGGAAAGAAACAGCAAAGGTATAGTATATTCTAAATAAACAGTTCAGCTAAGTGTTTGAAATTAGGGAAAATATGGAGAAGGAAAAAGAGAATTTTGGTGGAAGAAACACTAGTAATGTCTATAAACACCATTAAGAACTCACAAGTCACAACACAATACTCCTAATACCATGTTGAAGTTCTGATATGGAGTTGCATGTCCAGAATATGATATTAATGCAATGTTTGCAAACTATAATTATATGGTTTAAAGGCATGAATTCTAGAAAGCAGAAGCCTGGCGCACTTCTAAACTAGGCCAGCTTTAAATAAGCACGTTCCTTTTTATTTTTCAAGTGAAAACAAGTATTAAACACTAGTCATGTGAGTTTGAACATGTAAAATAAGAATCAATCAACAGTACCTGTCTTTAGTAAAAACACTGGCTCCAGCTTCTAATAGCAAGTTTGCCATGAAGACTAAACCTACAGATGCAGCAACATGTAGAGGGGTTCGATAGTCGTAATCTTTCAAATTAGGATCCATTCCATTAGATAAAAGCCTTTTAACATAATCCGGATCTCCTCTTGCAACTGCTGTGCATAAAAAACTACCACTATCATCTATCTTCATAGAGGCTCCTTCTCTAACAAGTAAAGAAGCAACCTGATCGTGTCCATTCTTAACTGCTTCAAGTAGTGGTGTGTTCCCAAAGTTATCTATGGAAGTACCGCATTAGTGATGTTTGCATCATGTTAAATTTTAAGTTTGATCCTCGAGGAATATCTATAACATAATTACCTTTGATGTTGATGTCTACACCTTCATGAATAAGGAGAAGCGTGATATCTTCATACCCTCTGCATGCCGCAAGATGCTATTGGAAAAACAATAGAGGTTCTTATCAGGCAAACGTTTTTATAACAGCATTTGTAAGTGGCAGTTAATTAACTACCACACCATAGATGAAAAGGAAGAAATTGATTGATAACATGACATCATAGTACAAAGTTTCAAGCTCCTTACCAAAGGTGATCTTCCATCATAATCTGTCTTCTTAGGATCAGCTCCAGCTCGAATCAAACTTTTTAGATGATATATATCACCTTCAAAAGCTGCTCTATTGACCTTCAAAGCAAGTTCAAATTCTAGCTTTCCAAGATGAAACGTGATGTCTGACTCCAATTGCTTACCTCTAATAGACTCTTTTCCCTATTAAAACATGAGATATTTATCTGTCTCATGATCAGAAAATAATCCATTCCATGTTCAACTAGAGTCTATAGAGAGTAGCATAATACATTTTTAACTCATTTCAGAGGCTCTATTAAAGGGAAAATGATGTCAAAACTAATATAAATGACACGATTACCTCTACAAGGTTGTCTAATAATTTCTTCCCATCATTAAAGTATATATCTAGGATATTTGAAAATGATTGTTTATCAAGCCGCAGGACCCTGCACAACTCACAAACACGAACAGTATATGGCTGAGGGATGTTGCAAAGAATTGATATTTCTCCAAAGGAACTGTTGTTCTCTAAAAGTGAAACAGTTTCTTCGGACCCATCTTCAGCTGTGCCTACTTCCTCCTGCATTGAAAGAATTTTGGACATTCAATAAACGTAAATTGAAATCCGTCTTCAGTTGAAAATTTTCAAAGAATTAGTCCTAAAATTCATACTAATCTTGTTTCCTCTTTGATGACCTACTGAAGATATGATGAAGCACATTCATCCGATTCTCAAAGCCGCTATTCTTATAAGGAAATACAATATAAAGAAGTAAGAAAATTCAGCATTATCCAGCATGTCTCGGGAATAAAAGGGTATGAATACCTATGATGCATAGGTACGGGTTTGAGTACAGATATTGGTACAGGATACAACTTTTTTTTAAAAATCAAGGCACAGATCTGTAGATAAAAAACTAGATTATTTATGTTATGTTACATAAAAGAACTAAATTGTTCAATTCATGACAAAACATCATAATAAAGTTTCAAAAGTCAAAAAATTGTGTAAAGTTACAAAAACAAAGAAACTAACATACATAAATAGTATTATATTAATAGATAAAAAAGCAACAAAGAATAGTGAGATGAAAAAGAGTACCACAAGTACTATACGCAAACCAATACCGGGTACATCACCATTTTTGAAGTATCCATGTTTTGGAGATGAATACCGATATGTCTCTATGACTAAAAATTTCAGAAACTTGGAAGATGAGAAAAGATAAAAATTGCAGAAGTGGTTCTGGAAATATAAAATCTTACCAGCACGCCGTCGCAGACAAAATATAGTTGATCTACAACGTTTCCTTGTTGCAATATAACTTCTCCAGGAAGAAAGAATTCCTCGTGGAGCCTAGTAACCTGAGAGATAAAGGAACGTAAATTATTATCACTTGACATTACACACGCAGGAAATGATAACAGGCAAGAAATTCTCATTATGCAAAGGTGCCACTAATTTTATTCAATCTGCAGAAAAAACCCATACTAGCAAGTTTTTTTTATAACTACAAAGTTCAACCTTGAAACTAAAAGTGGCAATATCAATATAAAGTTTCTACATATATATAGAATATTTTTATGACACACACACATGGTATATAATCGAAATATATAAAATAAGTACTATTTATATTTACGCATGCATGCACACGTATGTAATTATATATTGAGAGGTGGTGAGGGAGAGAGGAGCAAGATAATAAGTGAAAACATAGTTGATTTTTTTGTGAACCAAGGGTGAGAAAACATTGTTATTATTTAGATAACTTTTCTTTGGACAAAAATTCGTTCTATCCCAACACTTTGTTGAGTAACAAGTGTTTGGATTTTTGTCTTGTTACTCGCCTCTTGATCTGTGTCCATTGAACAATTACCATGACTTTTTTGCAAATCAAACAGACACTTCAAGTCTTTCAATGATAAAATTAGTGTCCCTTGTTAAAGTTTAAATGAAAAAAAGTCTCCCTTGTTAACAATAAACACCATGGACAAGAGCACATAATACATTGATAGCCATTTCCAGTTTCCCTTGTTAAAGTTTAAGTGAAAAAAAGTCTCTTGTCAAAGAAAAACCAGCTAGAAAGTATTGATCCCCTCAGTTTTAGTAGTAATTTGTAGATTGCAGATTAAGTTCAAAAAGCAAAAGGGAGCTTTCGGCATTATTCACCAAAAATGCAGATAATACAAATGTAATTTTGTAATGATATATGCTAGGCAATGGGGAAAACATTACTTACAATCTGATTGATGAATTCTGAAGAGCATCCTCTAAAAAGGGGAATGTTTTCAATGTATGGCAAATACAATGATTGGGATATCTGCAAAGAGTAATTAGTTTGTTACACAATAACCTACAAACCAAATGCTTTCATGTAAAATGTGAACAGAAGATGGCTTACAATGCCAGCAGAAAATTTATCGGGACAGGGTGGAGTCAAAAAAATAAACAGAAAAGTATGAATTTTTTAAAACAGAAGAATGAACAGAAAAGTGAATCTGGCTAATAATATGGTGGTTCATATTAAAATATTTCATTAGTGTAATATAAAAAAAATCGACAATATAACGTGTCATCATAAGTCATTTCATTTTAGCCTAAAAGTTTAATCTATCACAATTTCCAATTGAATAGTGAATATCAAGAAAGTACTCTACTATAAAAAAATCTCACAGTATAACATGTCAATCCTTTAGAACCTAAAATGTTATCTTGCCTACGTTGAGAAAAGCTTCAATAGGAATTTAATGTAGTGATAAATCATTCGAGAGTCTTTAACTGAAATTTCTTTTATACATGAACACTTAGCAAACTCTATACTTTCAAATAGTATCATTTATTGCATATTTATCATGCACTTTCCTTACAAGTTACCGACAGTAAGTGCATTCATCACAAATTTGAAACTTATAGCACTACAACAAAACAGTGTCGGCCAAAAGCTCTATAGAGATAAAACATAGGGAAATTCCACAACTAAACCAACAAAACTTGATTCCAATAAACAAATATCAACAAGATTGGAAAGCATGTGGCAAAGCAAGATATTGTGGTGAAATAAATAGGAATAATGACAACAATGATTTCCTTAACCAACCATAAATAATGTTCAAAGACCTCTTCTTTCTCTTGTTACCTTAGATCGAATAGAAATAGGAATGTCGTGAAGGACAACAGCGTCGGTATAGCTGCTCTCAAACTGCAAGCGCACGTGACCCTTTATTTGTTCACGGATATCCCTGCCAAGTTGATTTCTATTCATATATTTCATCAAATCTCTCATCCTGTCCCTAAACTTTTCAGTCTTTGATCCCTTGACTATCAAAGCTGTCATGTTACCGATCAAATAAGCACCCAGAACCATGTCCAGTGAAACATAAACCATTACGAATACCATCTCCCTCATATTTACAGCATGTATATCACCATAGCCTGTGGAAGAAAAGAAATTTGCAAACATGATTCATTCAAAATAACTTTCTAAGAGAGATAAGATAGTATACAATTTGGACACTATAAAATTATTGAGATCAATGCAAATAATACATGGATCTAGAAACCCATAGAAGAGGTTCTGATAACTGTCAGTTCATTCATTTAACCTAGAAAACCTTCAGCAGATGCAGACAACGGTAACAGCAGCTGTGTTAGATATGAACAAAGGTTCAGATTTCAATTTTGCTGATATGGCTCACCAGGACAGTAATTTCATAAAAACTGGTTCTTTTGAGATTTGGTCGGTGAGAAAACAGTGGCTGAGTTTCTGCTGCTTTATTTTTCAAAGCACTAAAACTTGAGCTACTATGACATCACATCATTGACATGCTTATCAGTAGAATTCTGTGAATACTTATGACCAATAACTACAACCAAGACTTACGCTACTAAGTGTAGTTGGTTGCAGGATTAAATCATGCAAACCTAAATCCATTTTATTTACTGTAAAATCTTTTTAAATGGTTTCTTTCTCCTACAACTTTCTTCAAACTACCTCTAATCCTTTATTAGGAATTTCTTTCATATTTATCCAGCACTGTAAAGATATGTCAAAGTTCTACAATTAGCAACCAATTGCCAGCACACCCTTCTTCTTTTATCTAGAGTGACCAGCTATTTAAAAGTTGGAAGCAGGCCACTACATAGGCTTGGTGGAGATGACTAATGCTAGAAAACATGAAAATCATTCTGCATTGTGAATTAAAATTTAAAGAAAGAAACCTACCGACAGTAGTCATCGTAACAATAGCAAAATACAATGATGTCGTGTAGCGCTTCCAAAGATCAATTTCTCTGAACTTTGAATAACTATAGTCACCCATTTTCAAACTTCCTATCCATGTGTAACCCTCTTGTGATTCAGGTAGTGTAGTAGCCAAATAGTAGAAAATACAGGCTGCTGTGTGGGTGCAGTAGAGTTCAACAACTAAGAGTTTCACAATCCGAGCAATAATGTAATTGATACGTATGTCTTTTTCCAAATTCATGAAAAATTGCACGACTATCTGCGCCCTATATAATCTGATCCACAATAGGTACCTCACTTCCTCTCTCCATCCACAAGCCTGTTCATTAAAGGTTATCTTGGTGGTTAGAGCAAGATTCAAGAACTGAAAATTTTCAATAATAAAGAACTTGCTGCAAAACCAGAAGTCATAACAAAAGCCTTTAACATGTTTGTATAACAAGTGCCATTCTTCGTCTTCTCAGGCCATGTCTCAAAACCAAACAGCCAACATTAACCCTAACTTGTGTTTAGCTAAATAAGTTGCACAGAGAGTCTCCAAGTACAAAATCCTGCCATTTAATACCAGCCTTTGTAACTTGTGCAACATAATGCTGTAAGCAACATGACTAATGACTAATATACATTATTAAATCTGTAAACTTGTGAACCAACGAGGCATTCTATTAATGTAATTAACTAGCATGATGCTTAAATACGAAACAGAAGCAGAAGAAAAGAACCATGACACATCTGCTGTTGCTATAGGACATAAACGAAACGCTCTAAATGTTCCATACCAACATAAGAATGTTATTTGTATTTCAATTTCAAGTATTGGGATAATCTATCAAGATATTGAGCAATTTATGTCTTTTCCCTAATCAACCAACAAATAGTTGCCAAGTTGAGTAGACATTTGACTCAACTTGGTATACATGTATATTATAATGATTTAATCAAATCCTATAAAACCTCCATGGCTCCATGAAGAGTTAAAGAAAAAGTAAAATGATGATAAAGGTTCATCTAGTTCTGGCAATTGACATTTTATTGCAAATTGAAAAAAATGCTAAATGCATACTCCCTCCTATTAAAGAATAAATGCATAAGAGAATAGAAATTAGAATGTACTTAGCTTAAAGATAATAACTAACTATTGCTGAGCTGTCACTGAGTTGTTGTAACTTAGTACACTCAGTCTGCTATAAATAGCAGCAGTGTTATCTTGTGTAACTAACTTTTAGTAGTTCATTCAATAATCAAAACAGAAAATGAACACTTCTCTGAATTTCTAATATGGTATCTAGAGCATGAGATCTCTCTCAGCCATGTATTCCGTTGAAACGAAGAACACGTCACCCTCACAGAATGTGAGTTATTCGAAGATCGATGATGGGTCTTCGCTGAAAAACGCATTCAAAACCTTCGTGCAGAAGATTACCATCAAATTGGAGAATTTGAACTTCCGCTCATGGAAGCAACAGGTTGAAGGTATTATCCGAATTCACAAACTTCATCGCCACCTTGCGAACCCTAACATTTCTCCTTGTTACCTTTCTGTGGAGGATCGTGCATCTGATACAGAAAATCCAGCGTATGTTGCTTGGAATCAACAAGATTCGCTTCTCTTCACCTGGTTTCTCACCACTCTTTCTGATTCGGTCCTTCCTCGAGTCGTTAAATGTGTTCACGCTCATGAAGTTTGATCCGTTATTGAACAATTTCAGCAAACGCATATCTATGCGAAATCCAGACAGTTGCGCTATGAGTTGCGAGGCATTGAGAAAGGAGATCACACCATTGCTCAGTATCTCAGACGAAATCAACAGATTGTTGATATTCTTGAGTCCATCGGAGATCCAGTGTCTCATTGTGATCAGCT
Source organism: Lathyrus oleraceus (assembly GCF_024323335.1). NCBI lineage: Eukaryota > Viridiplantae > Streptophyta > Magnoliopsida > Fabales > Fabaceae > Lathyrus > Lathyrus oleraceus. The sequence continues at coordinate 112,153,485 of NC_066580.1, forward strand.
TGAGACGATACTTGATGGTCTTCCACCTGAGTATCAGGCATTAGCTTCTATTATCCAATATCGCGATGAGCCGTGTGCACTTATTGTTGCTGAAAAAATGCTTCTATCTCATGAAGCAAGACTTGACAGAGCTCCTCGCACACCAATTCAAGAATCTCTCACAGTTAACCTAACTCAACATAGTGTTACACCATCGTCCAACCTGACACAATCAATGGTTTCAACTGGTTCTGAGATTCCAACTGAAGTTCCTGGTCAGGATATGGTGCAGCACTTTGATGGGTCTCGTGGTTTTCGTGGAGGTCGTTCCAATGGCAATAGAGGAGGAGGTCGCAATGGAGGTAGAGGTAGAGTTCAGTGTCAAATTTGTTCCAAAGTTCGACATGATGCGTGTATGTGTTACTACATGCACTCTTCTCAACCCTCTCCAGCTATTCAGTGGAGGAATTCAGCACCAAACTTATTCACTCAGTCACCTTAGTCTAATGTTTGGCCTTCAGGTGCACCTCATTTCAATACTCAATGGCCTGCGCCATCTCAGCCTCAGTTTAATAATCAGTGGCTTGCATCTTCTGCCTCTTCATCTTGGCATGCACCATCCTCAGGATTCTCTCCACGACCTCCAGCACCTAATAACTCTCAATTCTCTCACAAGCCTCCTCAAGCCTATCTGGAGCTACACACCATGTGACACATAGTGCTGAATTTTTTTGGACAGTGTGTCTACTTCAGGATCTGACCAAGTGTTGCTTGGTAATGGCCAAGATTTGCCTATTACCTCTATTGGCACAGCCACACTACAGTCCACACACAAACAACACACTAAACTTAACAAAATCTCTTGTTAGTTCCTAAAATCACCAAATTTTTTATCTCTGTGAGTCAATTTGCAAGGGATAATGAGGTATATTTTGAGTTTCATCCTGACATCTGTTTGGTGAAATCACAGGCTACCTCTGAGGTCTTACTACAGGGTGCTCTTGGAAAGGATGGATTGTACTCTTTTGGCTCTCTGCTACAACTCAACCCTCTCCTACATAAAGCACACCTCTTGTACACACACTTACTACTACTACTACTACATCTCACAAAGCACCTTTGAATTTTTATGTAAATAAAGGTAACCCTACTTTGGGACCTTCTTTGTATGCACAATGGCATAACAGGTTGGATCATCCTCATCGTGAGGTGCTCAAATCTGTTCTCACCACATGTAATATACCTATTCCTATGCAATCAAAAATGGATTTCTGTGCTGCTTGTTGTCTTGGTAAAATACATAGATTACCTTCATATCCTTCCACTTTAGTTTATAAAGCACCATTTGAACTATTGTTTACTGATGTGTGGGGCCCTGCTCCCATGATCTCATCCTCTGGATTTAAGTACTTACTCACCTGTGTAGATGCATTCACAAGGTATACTTGGATTTTTCTTTTGAAGCAAAAATCTGAAGTCTACTAAGTTTTTACCAAATTTCTAACTCATGTCACTACTCAATTTAACTGCCTGGTCAAATCTGTCCAAACAGATGGAGGTGGAGAGTTTCAACCTCCCACCTTCTTTTTTGCTAAACAAGGAGCCACTCAAAGATTGACTTGTCCTCACACTCATCATCAAAATGGTACAGTTGAGAGGAAACATAGGCATGTAGTGGAAAATGGCCTAACTCTTTTAGCTCAAGCTAATCTCCCTCTAAAGTTTTGGGATCATGCCTTTCAAGCAGCAACTTACCTTATCAACAGAATGCCAACTTCCACACTTGGTATGGACTCTCCCTATCTAACCCTCTACAAAACTGAACCTGACTACAAACATCTCAAAGCTTTTGGATGTGCTTGCTACCCTCACCTTAGACAATACAATCCTCACAAAATTGCCTATCATTCAAGGGAATGTTTGTTTTTAGGCTATTCTATCAATCATAAGGGATACAAATGTTTGTCAAGTGATGGGAGAATCTACATCTCTAAAGATGTTCTCTTTAATGAGATTAGATTTCCCTATAATGATATGTTTCCTTCATTATCCCCTGCTGCTACATCTACTTCTTCTACCCCATCAATCTTAGCCCCTCTTACTTTTCCTTTTGCTGCACCACCCTCCTCTCAACCTGCTTAGACTGCCTCTGCAGCACCTAGTCCTCTTTCATCCCCTCACGAAACCCAAACTGCCTCTGCAGCTTCTAATTCTTCCTCCAGCTCAGGTCATCAACATCACAACAGTTCTTCTTCCTCTGCTTCTTCTTAAACATCCCATAACACTGCATCATCCTCTCATTCTTCTGCCTCTCACAACAATGCATATTCCTCTCCTTTTCTCCTGCATCTCACCATGAGAATTCCTCACTGCAAACTATTACTCCATCTGTTTCCTCTTCATCCATCAATACTGGTTCCTCACCACTCTCAAGGATTCATCCTCTAAACACTCACACTATGGTCACAAGAGCCAAGGATGGCATAGTCCAACCAAGGCTCCATTCCACACTACTCTTGATTGAACTTGAGCCCACATCATATAAGATGGCACTTAAGGATCCTAAATGGCTTGATGCCATGAAAGCTGAACATTCAGCTTTGCTCAACAATCACACATGGACTATAACTCCTCTTCCTCCAAATAGGAGGGCTATAAGATGCAAATGGGTCTTCAGAATTAAGAAAAACCCTGATGGTTCAATCTTGAAGTACAAGGCTAAGCTTGTAGCTAAAGGATATCGCCAAGTACAGGGTTTTGACTTTCAAGAAAAACCAGTTACTGTGAGGGTAATTCTGACATTAGCTATCTCTAGAAAGTGGCACATCACTCAACTTGATATGAATAATGCCTTTTTAAATGGCCTACTTGAAGAAGAAGTCTACATGCAACAACCACCTGGTTTTAGAGACAAAGATCAAGAAAGCTCAAGAACAACTTCACGCAAGAATCTCCTCAACTTGTGGGGAAGATATTAGAGAATAAATGCATAAGAGAATAGAAATTAGAATGTAATTAGTTTAAAGATAATAACTAACTATTGCTGAGCTGTCACTGAGTTGTTGTAACTCAGTGCACTTAGTCTGCTATAAATAGCAGCAGTGTTATCTTTTGTAACTAACTTTTAGTAGTTCATTCAATAATCAAAACAGAAAATGAACACCTCTCTGAATTTCTAATACCTCCGGCCTTATAGAACCATTGTGAAATGTGAACAGGCATTATAGAAAACATTTTTGAAACAATGTTTAGAATCATAATAAATTATATAGGCCAAATCAATTCACGGGCAAGCAATGCAAGTACTCAAGGTTTATCCAGAAGAATTAGAACCTTGTAGATGAGGTCCCATGGCATACATCCAAGAAGATCAATGACAAAACTAGATTTTAGATACCTGCAAAAAAAGGCATAAATCAATTTAAAAAAAACAATATGCTGACCACTGTCCCACCTATAAACATGGTTAATGACCATATACCATTTGATGTGTGTCTCTTTAACACTAATAAACACCAATGAAGCATTAAGATCTTGGCAATAAGAAGAACATCATGAGGTGTAAATTTACCGCATAGCGATAGGAGCACGACTATAGACCATGCGATAGGTCTGACTGTCTCTATAAGCAACAAAGAACCGCAAAACAATGTCCACAAGAAAAGCAAGCTGTCCTGTGATGTCCAGTATAAAGAGATTCTCTGGCAGGCCACGAAAAAATCCAAACTCCAATGGGGTGAAGAATGATGAGTATATTGCCCATAATAATCTGAAAATGGTCCATGCCCGATACCACCTGCATTGCTTATCAATATCAGCATCAAACCATTTAGTCTTCCATTAATTTTTAAAAAGATTAATCGATTGTATGAAGAAAATAGAAAATGAGAAAAATATGTGAAAAAAATAATAGGAAAAAAAGTAAAAATATAAAATAAATTTAAGCTATTGTCTATTTACAATAGAATAAAATGAGAAATAGAAAAGAGTGTTGTCTATATTTTTTGAAGGGATAAAAGCAGCTTAAGTAAAAAAAAGTATTATTTAATTAATTCATATTAAAGTTAATGTATTTTTATTTAATTAAGCAATATAAACAATTTTATATAGTTATTTTAAATAAATTCAAATGATTACATTATTCGAATTTTTTTTCAAAATAATCATTTTTTTTAAAAGAAATAATCTAAAATAACTAATTATTCAAAAAAATTACCATAATAATCAGGTTTGGTAACGGATTTGGCGCATCCCCAATGCATTAAGAGGAGGCGTCAATAGCATTAGCGCATGCATTGGGTTCCTTATGAGGAGGCGCCAATGCTAGTGGCACCTGCATTGGGCCTCATGAGGAGGCGCCAATGCTAGTGGCGCCTAGGTGCATTTGGTTGTGTGGGCGCCCATTCATCTGGCGCCTGCATGTCATGGTCATGTGGGCGCCTGAGGGATTGGCGCCCACATGTTTTGTACAATTGATGTTCCGTCTCTATAAATGCCACTCATTGGATGCAATATTTTTCACTCAAACTCATCTCTTAATACCATAAATTGTCTAGTTCAACCACCATCGACTTCAATTCTCTCTGTTTCAACAATGTGTGTATACATTCAAAAACAAAATGCTGATGTAATATTTTTTGTCGTTGCAGCTCCCATACAGGTTCGACTTTGGAACACAGATACGTTTGAACGTCTTAATCGGACGTTGTACAGTTGGTTAGAGGGAGAAATTGGAGAGGGTGAACGAATTAGAAGAATACAATGGCTTGTGTCCAGGTTCAACCAACACGGAGAAGTGCGCGAACGGGTGGATATTAAGACCGACCAAGACGCTCGTAGGATGATGCATTACATATTCAAAATTGTTTTGATGGTTGTAATTGCATAGTTCTTGTATTGTATTTGTTATAATCATCTGTGTTACTGTTTATGTAATGGTACTTTTGTCACAAACGTTTAATATGAAATAAATTTAGTTTTTCATATATTGCAATAGAGGTACATGTAAATTTATCTGGTTGTGCTCGTTCCAACACTAGGACAGTTATTACGATTGTGACCTGGTTGAAGGCATGAACTACATAGTCTAACCATTTTGTTGGCCGTATCCATTTCGGTTTGAATCCGGATGCTGTTAGGGCGACCCTTTTTCTACCTTCGCATAACTTCGTTGTGCCAGACGATGTCCCCTTGATATTCTGGCCAATAATCCTCTTTTGCCACTATGGAAAAACTAATTTTATAAACATTTGAAAGGCTGGCGACTTTGTAAACTTCAGATAGCAAGTAGGATGGATCCCTTCGAACCTTTGAGCATGCCGCAATGACATGGGAGCAGGGGGTACGAAAGACTTGGAACTTTCCGCAGTCGCACCAACCTCTATCTAGTTCGACTCTGTATTGTCCCATCGGCATGCCCTCATTGTGATCCATGGACTCGGCAACACTAAACCAACCTTTAGTTCGGTCAAATACCGTAACCACGTGTGTGTTTGCTTTGGCAACTTCATGTCTGATGAATTTCATTGAAGCATCACTGAACAACTGTCCAGATTGCAACACTGAACTCCATTTTGAGCGTCTGGTTTCAAACAACGCCCCTAGCCTGGAATATGTAGCCTGCACCAAAGCGGTTATTGGTAGGTTACAGATGCCTTTGAAGACAGAGTTCATTGATTCCACAAGATTTGTTGTCATGTGGCCCCAACGCTGACCGTTGTCGTATGCCCTAGTCCATTTCTCCAATGGAATACTATTGATCCACCGTACCGCATCTTCGTTTGACAATCTTATTTCCTCGCGGAAGTGTCTGAAAGAAGGTTCTGATAATACGTAACCTGCATTGACAACCTTATTCCGCAACGTCTTATCTTTGATTTCCCGCATGAAATTCTGAGCAATATTTCTAATACATAACACATGCGTCGAAGGAGGATTTTGCCAACCGTTGTCAATGTTATTATATGCATTGATGATTGAAGGGTGTCTGTCGGAGATCAAACACAAGTTAGGCTGAGGTGCAACGTGCAATCAGAGATTTCTTAGGAAAAAACTACATCCCTCAGCAGTCTCCCCTTCAACTAGGGCAAAAGCGATTGGAAAAATATTGTTGTTCTCATCTTGTGCCACTGCCATCAGTAACGTTCCTTTGTATTTTCCGTACAACCATGTATCATCAATTTGTATAATTGGTTTACAGAAAGAAAAACCTATGATACATGGTTGATACGCCCAGAATAGACGGTGAAATATTCTATTTCCAACAACACACGTACCATCAGGTGTATAGGCGGACAATGTTTCCAGCTTGACAATTGTCCCGGGAGCATATTGTTTTAGAGCCAACATGTATTTTGGAAGTTGTTTGTAAGACTCCTCCCAATTGCCAAACACTTTTTCAACAGTTTTTGTCCTAGTTATTCATGCATTCCTATATGATGGAGTGTACACGTACTCTGCCCTAATATGCGAGATTATTGTACTCATCTTTAATGACGGATTTTCGCCAATGACAGACAATATTTCATCGCATATTAGCTAAGAGCTTAATTTACGATGATCCTGCATTGGGTTTGTCACCATGCATATGTGATCTGGACCCATTGATCCAATCTCCCATGACTCGCTCCTCTTCCGGTACGAAGCTGACAACCTAAAAAGGCAGTGCTCATTCGGACAATAAACTTTATACCTCGACGCGTCAATTCTGTCAACTCTGAAATCAACTAATAGTTGCATGTGGAATTTTTTAATGGCTTTTACACATTCCTCTTTTGTGCGAAATGTGTCTCCTTATTTTCAAAGATCCTTGAATCTGCACGTAAGGATTGTACCATACATCTGCTGAAGGTTCATCTGACCCCAAATTTAACCTTGTCATGTGTTGGGGTGGGCAGTATACATGACTTGCTGGTATTGGCTCCTCTTCCTCTTTAGCATTCACCATCGAATTAACCATGATCTCAACTTCTTCTTCATCATCATCTGGAACATTCACCTCAGCTTGTTCGTCATCAGTCTCACAAAACACTTGTGACTGATCAATATACTGAGACACCTGTTGTTGATGTGGTAATATATACAACTCTATATCGTTGTAACCAGATTGTTCGTGACTGACAAACATATGTTGAACATCATCATCATCTCGAATCTTCTTCTGATAAAATTTTACCTGGTTTTCTGCAAACCAAACCAGACTTTTATAGATGATTTGACCCACATTACTGTACTGCAATTTCTTTTCTATTCTTTGTTTCAGATGTGAAAATTTTGATCGTCGATTTATTGTAAACCGAGTTACCTCTGTGTTTTGAAAATAAAAACCGAACAACTGATGATCAAATATTTCACCTTCGACATGGGCACTGATCATGTAATGTTGTGTGGAAGACATTTTGTTGAAATATTAAATATGTAGATAGATTTAATGGAATTGAATGCATTACTAAGTTATTCATCTGCATAGCATAAATAGCTTGGTCATTGCTAACTTGGTCGTTGCATTGATAACTTGGTCATTGTCTGTACAGGCTTGACCATGCATGCAGTAGAAAGAATCAACCATGCAGAGAAAAGAGTGATAAGAACACACATGTGCCAGGGAATCAAGGAATCTCTGAACCCTGAGCCCTAAGATTCCCACCTAGGCGCCCATTCCCTAGGCGCCATAAAGTAACTGGGGCGCCAAAAGGAAGGGCGTCTCTTCACAAAAATTGGTCTTAGGCGCCACTAGGAAGGGTGTCCCTTCCCATTGCCCTACACTAAGGCGCCAAGAGGAAGGGCGCTTCTTCCTTGCATGTGAAGAATCACATGTAGGCGCCAAGAGGAAGGGCGTCTCTTCCCTTGCATATGGTTTTTTCACATGCTCCTAGAAGAGATTCCTCACATGGTTTCTCTCACATGCTTTCTGAAGTTTGTCATTCCCTTGTCTCCCTTATCTTCTCTTGCCATTCCATGCAACCAATCACATTCATCTTAGGTTGCAAACCTACTCACTCATTCATCTATAAATAGTCTCTCATATCAACAATATCAAATCATCTTCATCAATACTCAATTATATTCTTCTACCACATTTGTTTCCTCTACCACACTCAAGCTTTGCAAAATCAAATCATGTCTTTGTTGACTATGGGCGATGGACACAGAGGCACACTCGAGAATATCTCGGCATTTGTATGTTATCTCTCTCTTTTTACTTTTTATGTTTTTAGTCTTATACCTTTGCTATCTATGTTTTTCTTACTTCTTATAGATGTGTGTTTGTTGATTATGTATTTCTTCTTCTAATTGTATTTTCTTACTTTTTTGTTATTAGGATCCGAAGCGGTTTAGATACCGTGTGTCATACCCCAAAATTTGCCCGTTAATATTCCAAAGGACTTCTAAAGGCACTCCAACTTATTTTGCAAGGCACTGATCTTAAAGGAACAAAAATCCAGCTCACAACAGGCCCAATTCAGGAAAGGCCCAAACTAGCTTGCTCGCTAGGCGAGCAATTCCTTCGCCTAGCGAAGCTTGCGATCACCAGAATGGTTGGGCTTCATCCTGAGCCCATTAGGTCAGAAATTGCCTGCTCGCTAGGCGAGCAAATCCTTCGCCTAGCGAACCTTCGCTACACGCTCGCCTAGCGAAGCCTGCAGACTTTCAGAATTTTCGGGCTTCATCCTGAGCCCATTAGGTCACCATTATCACTATAAATACCAGCACTTCAGTCACCAAAAGGAAAAAAAAAAGGAGAACAGAGGAGGACGGATAGAAACTTTGGCATAGGAACCCTGCCGACCCGGAGAATTCAGAGTAAAGAAACCCTGAAGGCAGCTCATCCGCACCGAAGCCATCGCCGCCCAATTCCCGCCGTCTAACTCATTCTGATACCAAAAGTGGTCAATCCCTTCCAACCTCGCATTGGCAAACAGGTTTGCGTATCCCTATTGTTTTATACTTTCAATTGGTAATATCTACATACATAATGCATCATGATTAAATTTTGATATATAAGTTGCTTTCGTATGTGAGTTTAAATATGCCTGAATATCCTAAATGTTTGTCCATATTATTTCTGTAATTGAAAACCATAAGGCTCAAGGATCTGGACAACATGCTGTTGTTAAATTCAACACCCGTGGCCGCTCGCTAGCACATCGCTAAGCGAGCCTGGGGCGAGTATTCGCCAGGCCTTCGCTAGGCGAGGCAGAGGCGAACGGGACAGTAGCTTACTTTTCTATTCTGATTTTTCATGTTTTATCATAACCATGCATTATTCACACTATCCTATTTACTGTTGTGATATTTTTTTTGGTGTAATCTTCGATTGCACCCTGATTTGGTGTTCTGACATGCTTCTTTTTGAGTTTCGTAAAGGTTCACATATCCCAGGAAAAGGTTATTGGCTAGGTATTCCACTTTATTTGTGGGATACCCTTGCGGAGGTTCACCCGGAATTATTAAATTGATTTTAATGTATTAATTTTGTGGGCGAAGACCCACCCTAAATTGCTTAATTAATCTTAATGTATTAATTTTAACGTGGGAAATTCCTCCTAATCACCTAATTGATTGTAAAACATTGCCTTTGAATATGTGATCTTGGACCTCTCTTTGTTGCCTTACGATCGCGATATTATGGTCATGTCCCGCGAATGTGGGGATACCCTTAGCAAAGACCCTTCGATTAAATCATCATAAAATAAACGATAGTCCCTCGGATGTCGCCTTCGAATATACAATTTTGTTCCTCGATGACCCTTCGGTGCAGCCTACGGTTAAATGATGATAGTCCCTTCGAATGCTAAGGTATCCTCACAACTGTTGCCTTCCATGACCAATCGATGACCCTTTTACATCCAAAGGATAAAACTACTTATTTCTCAATAATAAGGACAGTTTTACCCTCATAAGGATAGGAAATGCCCATAAAGACCTAGGGTAGGTATAACTCTTAATTGCTTACTCACAACCTAAAACCTTTTCACACCTCACACCTTTCAAAATATCTTTAGAAAATCACCACTTGGTATACATTCATACTAGAATCATTACCGAGTTATATTTTTCTAAACAATTTTCAAAACTAAACGAGATAACCACTTTGTATACATTCATGCAAGAATCATTACAAAGTTAAATCCTCTTTTCAAAACAATTTTCTAAATAATTCACAAACACTTTTTCAGACAAAAATAACCTAAGTGATCGAGCAATTAAGAGCCCATGGACAACCATGGATACAAAGGGTGCTAACACCTTCCCTTTGTATAATGTACCTCCCGAACCCAAAATCTAATGAAAGGTCTTTCCTGTTCTTTTCCACCTTTCCTTATTGGATAAAAGAAAAGTCGGTGGCGACTCTTGCTATCCGCGACATTGCGATAAAAAGCAAAATACAAAAAGTCCAGTTCACCGTATGACACCGTGTACATGAATATGTACCCCACGATCCTTTAATAGAACCATATATTAGAGGATATGGATTTGGAAATCTACTCAACATTGTTTCGTACTCGGTGGACTACAAGTTCATTCTGGCTTTGTTGGAGAGGTGGAGACCTGAGACCTACACATTTCACCTTCCGATTGGTGAGTGTACCGTCACACTTGAGGACGTGTACATGTTGTTGGGTCTCCGTATAGATGGAAAGGCAGTGAATGGTCGAGTTAACCAAGACAACAATATCTGCAATGAATTATTGGGTGCCCCTTTGTTAGACGACGAAACTGAGGGAGACACATCCGGTCAAGCAAGGGGGCAAGGTATAAATTTAAAATACCTAAAACAATATTATGCTAGTATAGTATTGTCCGACGATTCAACCGAGTATGAGAAAATAATAAAAGCTCGTTGTTATATTATGATTTTATTTGGTAATTTTTTGTTTCCAGAAAGTACAGGTAATTATGTAAATATAATGTATTTACCTTTATTACCCAACATTAATAAGGTAAACACTTATAGTTGGGGTTCAGCTGTGTTGGCCTATCTATATATTGCAATGTGTAGAACTGCAAAAAAGAATATCTGTACTTTTTTTCATGTGCGTATTTGCTTCAAGCTTGGGGTTGGTCAAGAATGTCGTCGCTCGCCCCGATAAATGAGCGCTCATTCGTGTTCCCGTTGGCAACCAAGTAAGTCTAACACTTTACCGTTCACCATTTAGTTAATTATATTTAATATTATAATTAACAGTAAATAATATTTTTCATTTCTTTTTTATCTTAGGTGGTCAGTAAGGGGAATGAACTATAACAGGTGTCTGAAACACGCTATTGTAGTCTATCGAAATCTATTGGACCACATTGGACATGACGATGTAATAATCCTACCCAACTATATTTTAATTTAAAAATACTTCTCAAATTATTTTCCATCTAATCATTTCGTATTGTTTTACAGTTTGTCTGGAGGCCATATCTGGGTCTGGATCATGATGTGAACCATGACGATGTTGCAATTTGGACAGCGAAGACACCGATTATCCGATTCACTATGGTGGAAATGCACCAGAGTGATCGGGTCAAACTGCAGTTCGGAATGCTACAACAGATTCCAGAATCTCCCACGTGTTTGGGGAATTGGCATCAAAAAAGGGTTGATACACAGTGGGACTATTCTGACTAGAGAGACTTTGCAAAAGACATGAGTCGTCAATGGAGGAATCGACGACAACACATCTTGAACGAACCAGTCATCCATGGTGCAAGACCCACTCAATAATATATGGCATGATTTAGGTCGGTAACAACTCAACAATTTGTATCTGAGCGCGGTATTTGATGGATCCACGCCAACTTGCTTCGTCATCGTATGCCCCACAACAATTCACCACCCAACACCAATGTGAACCCACCCAAACCCAACAACCAACCACACAACATCAACCAACCACATACACACAACAACCAAACACCCAACATCGCAACCCGTTCATGCCAACCACCCAACAACCAACCATCCAACGTCGCAACCCGTTCATACCACCCACCCAAACACAAAACCAAGAATCAAACCCCGCAACCACAACCGTCTACAGCCCAGATAATTCATATGAGTCACTTCATCGTAGCCCCCCACCAATGACCACCCAAACATCCCATTAACAGAACACCCAACCATTGTTTAACTATAGTACGCCCCAAGAACCATTGCTTCGTTTCCAAAACGACTCAATAGCCCAATTTGGGCAACTATACTGTCCCCAATTCACCCAACCTCAACGCCTTAACTATGATGACATGGGCACTGAACTCCATTACGGAAGTGTCGTTGGCCAGAGCCCCTCCGGATATTGGGAGCAAATGATGACACATCTGTCAAATACCGCTGGAACTTCCGTCGGACCTTCCAACCAGTCATCGCTCGATCAGGTCAGCACATAAAGACCCCAAACACCTCAAGAAAATCGTGGGAGACCTTGGAGACAAACTAACGCACCGGGATGTGGAACAGGGGGACGTTATAATCGGGTCGGTCATTAGTTTATTGTCAGTCCAATGTAACCAATTATTACATCTTCAATGAATTTATTTTTTTCATTACTATTTCTTATTTATTAAATAATATAAATTAAATATTAATAATTAAAAAATTAATTTTTTTAAAAAATTTAAAAAATTTAAAAAATTTATAAAAGAAAAAATAGGAGGGGGTGTATGCGCCAGATGAATTGGTGCATACATCAACCAAATGCACCTAGGCACCACTAGCATTGACGCCTCCTCTTGAGGCCCAATGCAGGTGCCACTAGCATTGGCGTCTCCTCATGAGGAGCCCAATGCTATTGGCGCATCCTCTTAATGCATTGGGGATGCGTCAATTCATCTGGCGCATCCTCTATCAAACCTGATTATTTTGGTAGTATTTTTGAATAATTGGTTATTTTAGATTTTTTTTTGAAAAAAATAGTTATTTTGAAAAAAAAATCTATATTATTCAAATTATCATATATAATTAATTAAATAAAACTAATTAAGTAATAAAAATATTTAAATTAAATTTAAATAATAATATAATATCAACTATATATTTGTTTATATAAATTCTCTTATTTTCATTTTTCACGAAAAGTAAAAATAAATCCATTCAATTCAGAACAATGCACAATGAAAATTTTACAGCTAAATTTTAAAATTTCCCGCCAATTTATTTAGTGTCTATTTAAGGAGGAGATTGACAGAAATTGTAAACGAATTTATAATTTAATAAAAAATATGTTTAGATAAATACAGTAATTAGAACAAAGGCTCATTTTAATAAATAAGTTTGTAAAAGCTATTTTTCAATAAAACTAAAATAAGCTATAATGAGTTGTTTTTATAATAAGTTGTTTTTAGTAAAATCTATTAAATTATGTAAACAGAAAGTAATTAATTTACATGGAGAGATAAATGGAACTCACACCAATCCAACACGATCATCTTCCTAATCCAACCATTTACGTACCCTCCCTAATTAAGTAACTAAACTAACAATAAGTGAATTTCATGAGTCAATAATTAGCAGTAACACTAATTTTAGTTAATAGCTTAAAAACAGAGAGAGATGTAAAGTTAAAAATAAAATAACTAACCTGTTATTAGGATCGATAACAAATTCAGGAAAAAGAGCTTTGCGACTGAACTGTCTCCAACCACTCTTTAACCCTAACTCTTTCTCTAGCAGATTGAATCTGCTTGCTCTTGATGATTTTATTCCATCTCGAACGTTACGAACTTTGTATTCTCTTTCATATGAAAAAGATGAACGAGTAGAAGAAGGTCTTGAACATGTCACTATTTGATTGTTCCTGATTTCCTCATCTTCAACCACTTCCTTCATCTCCTTCTTATCGATCATATCAATATATGCAAAATTTTCAAAAATCTTAAACGGTTAATAAGTTTCTGTTTTCGAATCTGGATGAATCTACGATAAAACTGATTAAAGTCGCGTAGTTGATGATTGTATTAATGTGTATAACAGAGAGATAATTATGGAAACGGTATTAATGGTGGTTGGATAAGAACGATGAAAATGGGGAATGGAAAGGAATCACGAGAAGGATTTGAAAATATTGGTTTATGATGTGAGTGCGAAAAGGAAGAGGATCGTGTTGAAGAGGGATGATGATTTTGATGGAGAAATATGAAAGAAAGAAATTGCACTTGAATTTCTTTCTCTGCTCTGATACAGGCGTGGGATGGCATTTTATATCCATATTCAGGGGAACCATCTTTGAAAATTAAAGTTATTACTCTCTTCACCCGTATAAAATTATAGACAATAAAAATATTTTTTTAAATATAAATTTACTTTTTAATTACAAATTATATTTATTTATTTTCTTCTTCAAATAACTTCTAAAAAAAGAAAATTTGTTACACGTTTGAAGTGTTAGAATTAATTTATTAATTAAGTTAAGGTTAAATATGTTATGGTTTCATAAATATACTATAATTTAATTTTAGTTTCTAAAAAAATTATCTTTTTAATATTTTTCGTCTATATTTTTAATCATTTCGTTAATGAAAATCAACGTTGTTACTGTCAAATTTTTGGTGACTGGAGGTACATGTAACAATGACATGAGACACCACTTTTCAATTTTGATAATTTTATAATTAGTTAAGTATATAAAGACAATAAAGTTGTCATTAAAGCTTTAAGATGAACATCATACTTAAACTTGAAAATGATAGTTGAGATGAGCTAACCCGCATCTAATTAGTAGCAAATCCATCCCGTATCTTAAATCTTCAAATTTTTTTCATTCTAAAGAGATGCTTCTGCTTATAATGACTTAGGCTTAAAAGAAATTTAATGATTTTTTTCATGTGTGATTGTGCCAGTTTGTTTTAGCTTTAAAAAAATAGATTTTTTGTTTGTATTTCTGAAAATGGATTTTACAAAAATGTTTTTAAAAATATTAAAAGTTTTTCTAAATTTATTTTTTATAAATTAAAAGATTGAGTTGTTCATTGTATAACATAAATATACATTATTGAAGATCAAAACATAGTCAAAATCACAATTTCTTAAAAAAAAATGTATCTCAAAAATGATTTTAGAAAAAGCTATTTGAAATAGCTTCAAAATTAAGTGATTTTTTGAAATTTTGATATCCAAAAAAAGTTTCGATAAAATGATAAAATACCTAAAATAACATTTTAAAAATAACTATTCAAACAAAATTTTCATTTGAAACTTTTATGAAAAGTTTCTTTGTAAATTTTTTTTACACTAAAATATATAACACTATAAAAATCATTTTTAAAAAAAGCCAAAACAAACGGACCCATTATCACTTTATAAGAATCTCTTCCACAAAAATTAGATTTTTTATAGTTATGGGATAAATTAAATATGAATTTTTTAAAAGATTATCTTCCATGAAACATAAACAATGAAAACTTTGGCATATGATTGAATTCCGAGCTAATATTTAGGAGAGATTTCCCATATAACACATAGAAATGTTATCTTCCAAAGAGAACATTCACTTAACTTAGAGTACAGGTATACCAAACAGGTGACGTCCTAGTTCCACTCGCGAATGGACGACAAGTCGATGAAGTACTTAAGGTATGCCACATTGACGTAGGTTGCACGTTTCTCCATAAACATGGACGTATCAACCAAGAATAGGAGGTAACACCTCAAAGCACACTCTCGATGGTAGGTAACCTATTGATCATCGCCGTCGACATCATCGGCCAACTCCAAGTTGTCTTCATATAGCTTCTGCAAGTATGTAAATTTGGCATGAGCACCTCTAGTGCTCTCATACTGCATTAGAGCATCCATTGGGTCAACTCGCAAATAAATGACCATCATATCCTAGGTTTCATCACGTTTAATCCTAGAATGAACAAGTGACTTTCCTCTTATGGGAAGGCGTAAAAGGCAAATGGCGTCATCTAGTGTAATCGTCGTATTGCCAATAGGGAAGTGAAAAGATGACATTTCATTATGCCATCTCTCAGCAAAAGTCTCATGCATGCCATGGCTAATGGTCTTGTACCCGAAAGAACACAAGCCATCAAGACCGAAGTATCAAATGAAACTTTAGATCCAATGATCCTTAGGCTGATAAAGCTTCAAAATCTTACTACTATGATTAACAGACTTCAAACAATCGCGCTCCTGTTAAAAAATAGCAGTCGCATGGAATTTGTTTAAATTTTTTTAATAACAATAGTTAACAAATACACCTATCTGGCTCATACATGCCCAACAACAACATGATCTCTATAGTATATCAGTAAGGAGGTTTCAGAGAACCCACATGGATAAGGGTCTACAAGTAGAGGGACACCATCATGTGCAACAGGAGCTTCCTCCTGGTCCACGTGAGCAGGGGAGACATGCCCCCTAAGATGAGAATCATATGACAGATGTCTCCTAGAAGTCGATGCTTCCCCTTTAGGAGAATTGCGATCCAAAACGCAACGGAAATAAAAAATTTCTCCTTTAGTGATCCTTACGAATGGGCATGATCAGTGATAGAATCATTACCTCTTGTGACGATTGAAACCTTTGATGCAGATCTACGGAGCGATCACGAAAGTTGAACGATGACAACGCCTCTACTCAGTCCACACGAACGGATTCCTTCAGTCTCAGTGCTAGCTACTATGAATGAAGGCTTTGAGTGAGTGAGTGTGTGTGTGTGTGTGTATGTGTGTGTTGTGTGTGTGTGTGTGTGTGTGTGTGAGAGAGAGAGAGAGAGAGAGAGAGAGAGAGAGAGAGACGAAAAATGCAACTTCACTAAATGCTTCTGCACAAGGGTTCTATTTATAGAACCACTTGTATGGGCTACAAGCTAAAAAGCCCACTTAAGTGTATGTGGCCCATATCTTATAATATGCCAAAATCACTTAAGCGTGTGGTACCTTACCATATTTCGTATTCTACTTAAGTACACCGTACCTTACGATGTTCTACAATTCACTTAAGTGCACCGTACCTTACAGTGTTCCTTAGTTACTCTATCTCTCATCAATTCGTCCTTTGTGTGTGCCCCTGTAGGTTTTTGCGGCATTTGCAATTATATTAAATCAGTATTTAACATAATAAACAGTGAGCGGTATCTAGCAACACATCACTGCTATCCAAGACACGAAAATGTCATGTGATCTGACAAATCCTTCTGTGATAATATTTATGTGTGTAATTACCCTTTTGCCCTTATGTCTATATTGAACACAAGGCATAGACCGTGTCATCCTTGTCCATTTCAATATTGGGCCCATAGACATTTATCCTGTTACGCAGGATGGGCAAATTCCATCTAGGTCACTCATGTCCCTTAGCATGCTTCGTTGAGTACCCATCAACTGTCTTTATGGTCATCCAGTTACGGACAATGTTTGATCAGCAATAAGGCACTCGACTCTATATCTAGGGTCCATAGTGGTTTCAGGTCGAAGGGTGGTATACACCATTATCACCATGAGAATAACTTATGACACTTTGCATAACATTCTATATAGTATTCTCATAGCGGGTCAATCCAGTATAAATATTACTCTTAATATTCATACTTATGTTTAAGACTTGATAACTCCTTATCCATGATCCATGAGATGTGATCATCAGTCTATATACATAATAGTCTTAATGCTTTAATGTTATCCCACTTCACAATAAAGCTCGACTACGGATACTTTAAGAATAGTGTCCTTATGTTTAATGTGATCTCATGATTAAGTCATACTTGATACATTAAACGGACTAGCTATTCTAAGGACTTTATTAAACAAACATAATAAAGAAAACGCCTTTTATTATTAATAAATAATTTGATACAAGTACCAAAAGTATTGGCCTCTAGGGCTTATACCAACAATCTCCCACTAGCACTAGAGCCAATCAGGCATACCCCTAATGCCTACAGATCTAGTATGGCCATCATGCTTCTGCTGCACAAGAGGCTTTGTCAGTGGATCAATAATATTGTCAAGTGTAGGTACTCTGCATATTTTCACATCTCCTCTATCTATTATCTCTCGAATGAGGTGATAACGCCTAAGTATGTGTTTGGATCGTTAGTGAAATCTAGGCTCCTTAGCTTGTGCGATAGCACCATTGTTATCACAATAGAGACCAATGGGATCCACAATGCTAGGAACTATGCCAAGTTCACTAATGAACTTTTTGATCCAAACAGCTTCCTTTGCTGCACTTGAGGTAGCAATATACTTGGCCTCAGTTGTAGAATCAGCAACTGTATCTTGCTTTGAACTTTTCCAGCTCACAGCGCCACTGTTTAAGCAAAACACATAACCAGATTGCGATCTAAAGTCATCCTTATCTGTCTGGAAGCTAGCATCGGTGTATCCAATTACAGCCAGCTCTTCCTGACCTCCATATATCAAGAATGAGTCCTTAGTCCTTCTCAAATACTTAAGGATATTCTTGACAGCTACCCAATGAGCATCACCAGGATCAGATTGGTACCTACTCGTTGCACTTAAATCATACGAGACATCTGGTCGAGTACATAACATGGCATGCATGATAGATCCTATTGCAGATGCATATGGAATCTTATTCATGCGATCCCTTTCTTCCTTAGTTGAAGGGGATTGTGTTTTTGATAGACACGGGCCATGTTGCATAGGTATGAATCCTTTCTTGGAATCATGCATATTAAAGCGTCTCAACACTTTGTCTATGTATTTACTCTGACTTAGGCCAAGCAGGTTTTATGATCTATCTCTATAGATTCTGATTCCTAATATATAGGCTGTTTCACCTAGGTCCTTCATAGAAAAGCATTTCCCCAACCAAGACTGTACTTGTTGCAGGGTAGGGACATCGTTTCCAATGAGTAATATGTCATCTACATATAGTACCAAGAAAACGATCATGCTCCCACTTACCTTCTTGTAGACACAAGTCTCATCTTCGTTCTTGATGAATCCATATTGTTTTACTATTTCATCAAAATGAAGATTCCAGCTTCTAGAAGCTTGCTTCAATCCATAGATTGATCTTTGTAACTTACATATCTTTTGGGCTTCTTCTCGTATGTCAAATCCTTTAGGCTGTGTCATGTACACATCCTCAAGAAGATTCCCATTAAGGAAAACAGTTTTGACATCCATCTGCCATATTTCATAATCATGATATGCAGCGATAACAAGTAAAATCCGAACAGATTTAAGCATTGCAACTGGTGAAAAGGTTTCATCATAGTCAACCCCATGAATTTGTTTATATCCTTTTGCAACCAGTCTTGCCTTATAGGTATGTACCTTACCATCCATGTCAGTCTTCTTTTTGAAGACCCACTTGCATCCTATAGGGTTAACTCCTACAGGAGGCTCTACCAAGGTCCAAACCTGGTTTGTGTACTTGGAATCCATTTCAGATTTCATGGCTTCTAGCCACTTCTCAGTCTCGGGACCAGTTATGGCCTCTTGGTAGGTCACAGACTCATCTTGATCCATGAGTAATACATCACCTTGATCAGTTATGAGATATCCATATCTCTCAGGTAGGTGACTATCCTGCCTGACCTACGTTGGTCTTGTTCTATTTGAGCAGGTTGCTCTTCCACAACTACTTGTGTTTCCTGCTCTAATTCCTCCATAGGTGTATCAATGCTTTGTGATTCTTGAATTTCTTCAAGCTCTACTTTCCTCCCACTGATTCCTTTGGAAATAAAATCCTTTTCTAGGAAAGCTCCAGTTCGAGCGACAAACACTTTGCCCTCAGAAGGATTGTAGAAGTAATACCCTCTTGTTTCTTTAGGATACCCCACAAATAAGCATTTGTCAAATTTTGGCTCAAGCTTAGTTGAAATTTGTCGTTTCACATAAACTTCGCAACCCCAAACCTTCATGTAAGACATATGTGGTTTCTTACCACTCCATATCTCATATGATGTCTTCTCAACCTTTTTGGATGGAACACGGTTAAGTGTGTAAGCTGCTGTCAATAGTGCATGTCCCCAAAAGGAGTTTGGAAGATCGGCGTGACTCATCATGGATCGGGCCATGTTTAACAGGGTTCGATTTCTTCTCTCAGATACACCATTCCATTGGGGTGTTCTAGGAGGAGTAAGTTGGGAAAGGATCCCACACTCTTTCAGATGGTCATCAAACTCTATGGCTGGTATGTTCAGTGGTTCACATACATCAGTATGTATGAGGGCCAAAAGATCATTCGCTCTTTCACCTTTTCCTGTGAATGGAGACTTTTTCATCTTTCTAATTAAACAAGATCTGCATGTCTCATATGATTCATAATCAAAAGAGTCTAAGAGTCCATCTTTATGGAGTTTGGAAATACGTTTCTCATTTATGTGGCCTAATCGACAATGCCAAAGGTAAACTGGATTTAACTCATTAGGTTTCATCCTTTTAGTATTAATGTTATAAATAGGCATTTCAAGATCAAGGATGTAACACCCCAATGAAAATAAGATAATTATTTAATTTAAATTAATATTTTATTTATTAATTTAACTAAATAATTGGAATTTTGGATTATAATTATTATTATTATAATTATTATTATTATTGGGATAATAATATAAATTGGAAAATATATAAGTTGGAATAAGGAAAAGGAGTTTTCATTTTGTAAAAGGGTTTTACGTGAAAACTGAGAAGCTGCAGAGAAGAGGAAAAGAGGCAAAGAGGAAGAACCAGAGAGCAAAGGTTGGAGAAGAGAAGAGCGTGGAGCTTAGAGATTGCCAGATTAACTCAGGTAAGGGGGGTTTATCGTCGTTTAATGGGTATTATGGGTTAGCATGTAATGGGTAGTGATAAACCGTTGAATTGACCCTAATTGGGATTTGGAATGCTGAGAAATTTGTGATGAATAGGTTGAGTGAAAACCGTAATCAAATCGATGATTGTGTGTGTAATCAAATCGATAATTGGTGATGAATTGTGCTGAATAAGTTGAGTAGTAAGGGTCTAAAATGGGCACATAAGGTCCCTACCCAGAGAAAACGCGTCTGGTGAACTGTCATGTTCGCCTAGCGAACATACCTTCGCCTAGCGAAGGAACACGCGTCAACCTCGCCCAGCGAGATTGAGAGGTTTTGCTACTGAAATGTTCGCTGTGGACTCGCTAGAGCTTCGCCTAGCGAGTGAGTGCTAGCTGTGTTTTTCACCAAAACAGAATGAGTTCGCTATCACCTTCGCCTTGAGCTCGCCTAGCGAATTAATTTACCAATTTACTGGAGCGTTTCGCCTTGAGCTCGCCTAGCGAACCGAAGCTTCGCCACAGCCTCGCCTAGCGAGTAAGGCAGATGAAGTGTTTTATACATGTGTTGATGAGGTGTTTTATACATGTGTTGATGAGGTGTTTTATACATGTGTGATGATATGCATGATGCTGTGAAGGTATCAGTTATGTGTGCATTCGTGAATAGACTGTTTTATGGCTTAGAGTGTGAGCATATATCTATTCTTGAATTGTTGTTGATGATGTAGCATTGCTAGGTGATTAGCATGCATGTTGTGGCCTTTATGGTGGTAGCTAATTCCCATGGTGAGGAATTAGTGATGAGTTATTGTGGATTGTTGTTGATGTTGCATTGCTAGATGATTAGCGTGCATAGCATAGCCTTTGGGGCTGTAGCTAATTCCCATAGTGAGGAATTAGTGAGTGAATCATTGTGGATTTGTTGTTGATGTTTGCATGCTAGGTGATTAGTGTGCATAGCATAGCCTTCGGGGCTGTAGCTAATTCCCATGGTGAGGAATTAGTGAGTGAGTCACTAGATCTCAAATGAGTGGGACTAGTGAGCTTAGTAGCCGTATCTGGATTTGATCGGTGAGCTTGAACTATATGTTCAAGAATAGTCGGTACCGCATGTGTAGAGTCTCATTGCATAATGTATGTATGGCGTATAATATGAATGGATGTATTCCAGTATTATACGTGTGTTGTGGGTTGTGTGTTGTGCTGTTGATGTTAAGTATAATTTGAGATTATACATATGCTGTATGTTATTGTTGAGTATGATGTTGAGCTGATGTGCCGTTACTGAAATGGTGATATGATTAGGGTGATTAATGTGTTAAATTACTTAACATGACATGATATTTTATAATGCTTATTATATCGATTGAGGAACTCACCCTTACAACTATTTTTCAGGTAACGAGCAGTGATTGAGTAGGAGCTAGTGCTTGGAGTCTAGTGTAGTCTCCTTAGAGGGTCATGCTCTGATAGATGTAACATCGGGACGGGATGTTTTTCCTTTGTTGAATAATTTTACATGTAATATGTTACATGTTTTACATGATTGATGAGATTTCTATCCGCTGCGTTTTATGCAAATGCTTATGTTTTAATGTAATAAAAGAGCATGACAGTTATTATGATGAATGGTGTGAAATGTTTGTGTGACACCCTTCGGGGCATAATTACTCTGATTGATATTTTATTATTTTAATTAAATAATTTGGGGTATTTTAGAAGGGTGTTACATTAGTGGTATCAGAGCATAGTCGGTCGAGTCGAGTCGTAACTATTCTGTTTCCCTGTACGGGATAGGTGTTGTGTAACCCTATCAGTACTTATTGTTTTAGCTTGTTGGATTTTTCAGAATAGAATGGCTGGAAGAGGTAGAGATGATGCTGCGATTGCTGAGGCTCTGGGTATGCTAGCTGGAGTACTTGGAGGGAATCCGAATGTTGTGGGAATGGGAGCTGCTCGTCAACTGAGTGAGTTCCAGAAGAACAATCCTCCAATGTTCAAGGGAGCATACGATCCAGATGGCGCTCAGAAGTGGTTGAAGGAGATTGAGAGGATCTTCCGAGTGACTGAGTGTGCCGAGAACCAGAAAGTCAGGTTCGGTATACATATGCTGTCAGAGGAAGCTGATGATTGGTGGGTTGCTACCCGCACTGAGTTGGAATCTGCTGGAAATGCTGAGATCACTTGGGCTGTGTTCAGAGAGAGATTCTTGAGGAAGTATTTTCCAGAGGATGTCAGAGGAAAGAAAGAGATAGATTTCTTGGAATTGAAGCAGGGAAATCGGTCTGTTACTGAGTATGCTGCTAAGTTCACAGAGCTGTCGAAGTATTACACTCCCTATAATGAGGCTACTGGGGAATTTTCGAAATGTGTGAAGTTTGAGAACGGGTTACGTCCCGAGATCAAGCAGGCTATTGGGTATCAGCGGATTAGAGTGTTTTCTGATTTGGTTGACTGTTGCAGAATTTTTGAACAAGATACCAAGGCCAGAGCGGAGAGCTATCAGCAAAGGGTTGATAGGAAAGGCAAGAATCAGAATGATCGTGGAAAACCGTATGCAGCTGGCAAAGGTTTTCAGAGGCAGAGTGGGATGAAGAGGCCTAGTGGGGGAGACTCCAGTGCCCCTGCTAAGTGTTATAGATGTGGTCGGGCTGGACACCGTGTCCATGAGTGTACCAGTGCTGAGATGAAGTGTTTCAAGTGTGGCAAAGGTGGTCATTTGGCTGCAGAGTGCCGGTTGAAGACTGTAACTTGTTTCAACTGTGGAGAGGTGGGTCATATCAGTCCACAGTGTCCTAAGCCGAAGAAGGAGAACCAGTCGGGAGGCAAGGTCTTTGCTTTATCGGGTTCTGAGACTTCTGCAGATGATCATTTGATCCGAGGTACGTGTTATATTAATGGCTTTCCTCTTGTAGCTATTATTGACACAGGTGCGACTCATTCCTTTATATCTTTGGATTGTGCTGTGAAACTTAAGTTAGAGATATCTGAGATGCTTGGAAGTATGGTGATTGAAACTCCTGCGAAGGGTTCAGTGACTACTACTTCAGTTTGTTTAAATTGTCCTTTGAGTATTTTTGGTAGAGACTTTGGAATGGACCTAGTGTGTCTTCCACTAGTGCAGATTGATGTTATTCTGGGTATGAACTGGTTGGTGTGTAACCGAGTTTATATCAACTGTTTTGATAAGACTGTGATCTTTCCTGAGATTGAGGAAGGAAAGAGTTTGTTTCTGTCAGCAAGGCAAGTGAATGAGGAAGTAGCAGATGGGGCAGAGTTGTTTATGTTGTTAGCAACTTTGGAGGCTAAAGATAAACTAGTGATTTGTGATCTAGCCGTGGTGTGTGATTTTCCTGATGTGTTTCCGGAGGAAGTGAATGAATTACCGCCAGAGCGTGAAGTTGAGTTCTCGATTGATTTGGTACCTGGTACTAGGTGTAACACCCCAATGAAAATAAGATAATTATTTAATTTAAATTAATATTTTATTTATTAATTTAACTAAATAATTGGAATTTTGGATTATTATTATTATTATTATAATTATTATTATTATTGGGATAATAATATAAATTGGAAAATATATAAGTTGGAATAAGGAAAAAGTTCATTTGGTAAAAAAGAGTTTCACGTGAAAACAGAGAAGCGGCAGAAAAGTGGAAAAAAGACTCAGAGGAGATTTTCCGATTGTTGAAGGTCAAGGAAGATTCGCCGGATTAACTCAGGTAAGGGGGGTTTATCGTCGTTTAATGGGTATTATGGGTTACCATGTAATGGGTAGTGATAAACCGTTGAATTGACCCTAATTGGGATTTGGAATGCTGAGAAATTGTGATGAATAGGTTGAGTGAAAACCGTAATCAAATCGATGATTGTGTGTGTAATCAAATCGATAATTGTGTGTGTAATCAAATCGATAATTTGTGATGAATTGTGCTGAATAAGTTGAGTAGTAAGGGTCTAAAATGGGCACATGAGGTCCCTGCCCAGAGAAAACGCGTCTGGTGAACTGTCATGTTCGCCTAGCGAACATACCCTCGCCTAGCGAAGGAACGCGCTTCAACCTCGCCCAGCGAGATTGAGAGGTTTTGCTACTGTTATGTTCGCTGTGGACTCGCTAGAGCTTCGCCTAGCGAGTTAGTGCTAGCTGTGTTTTTCACCAAAACAGAATGAGTTCGCTATCACCTTCGCCTTGAGCTCGCCTAGCGAATTAATTTACCAATTTACTGGAGCGTTTCGCCTTGAGCTCGCCTAGCGAACCTAAGCTTCGCCACTGCCTCGCCTAGCGAGCAAGGCAGAGGAAGTGTTTTATACATGTGTTGACGAGGTGTTTTATACATGTGTTGATGAGGTGTTTTATACATGTGTGATGATACGCATGATGCTGTGAAGGTATCAGTTATGTGTGTATTCGTGAATAGACTGTTTTATGGCTTAGAGTGTGAGCATATATCTATTCTTGAATTTTTGTTGATGATGTAGCATTGCTAGGTGATTAGCATGCATGTTGTGGCCTTTATGGTGGTAGCTAATTCCCATGGTGAGGAATTAGTGATGATTTATGGTGGATTGTTGTTGATGTTGCATTGCTAGATGATTAGTGTGCATAGCATAGCCTTCGGGGCTGTAGCTAATTCCCATGGTGAGGAATTAGTGAGTGAATCATTGTGGATTCGTTGTTGATGTTTGCATGCTAGGTGATTAGTGTGCATAGCATAGCCTTCGGGGCTGTAGCTAATTCCCATGGTGAGGAATTAGTGAGTGAGTCATTAGATCTCAAATGAGTGGGACTAGTGAGCTTAGTAGCCGTATCTGGATTTGATCGGTGAGCTTGAACTATATGTTCAAGAATAGTCGGTACCGCATGTGTGGAGTCTCATTGCATAATGTATGTATGGCGTATAATATGAATGGATGTATTCCAGTATTATACGTGTGTTGTGTAATTGTGTGTTGTGTTGTTGATGTTGAGTATAATTGAGATTATACATATGCTGTATGTTATTGTTGAGTATGATGTTTGAACTGATGTGCCATTACTGAAATGGTGATATGATTAGGGTGATTAATGTGTTAAATTACTTAACATGACATGATATTTTATAATGCTTATTATATCGATTGAGGAACTCACCCTTACAACTATTTTTCAGGTAACGAGCAGTGAATGAGTAGGAGCTAGTGCTTGGAGTCTAGTGTAGTTCCTTAGTGGGTCATGCTCTGGTAGATGTAACATCGGGATGGGATGTTTTACTATGTTTTCTTTGGTTGTTGAACAACTTTACATATAATGTAGTACATGATTTGAATGTTGTTATTTTGTATCCGCTGCGAATTATGCAAAAATGTCTTATTTTGATTAAATAAATGAGCATGACAGGATGTGTTGATGATTGGTGTGAAATGATTGTGTGACACCCTTCGGGGCATAATTACTCTGATTGATATTTTATTATTCTAATTAAATAATTTGGGGTATTTTAGAAGGGTGTTACATTAGTGGTATCAGAGCATAGTCGGTCGAGTCGAGTCGTAATTATTCTGTTTCCCTGTACGGGATAGGTGTTGTGTAACCCTATCGGTACTTATTGTTTTAGCTTGTTGGATTTTCAGAATAGAATGGCTGGAAGAGGTAGAGACGATGCTGCAATTGCTGAGGCTCTGGGTATGCTAGCTGGAGTACTTGGAGGAAATCCGAATGTTGTGGGAATGGGAGCTACTCGTCAACTGAGTGAGTTCCAGAAGAACAATCCTCCAATGTTCAAGGGAGCATACGATCCAGATGGCGCTCAGAAGTGGTTGAAGGAGATTGAGAGGATCTTCCGAGTGACTGAGTGTGCCGAGAACCAGAAGGTCAGGTTCGGTACGCATATGCTGTCAGAAGAAGCTGATGATTGGTGGGTTGCTACCCGCACTGAGTTGGAATCTGCTGGAAATGCTGAGATCACTTGGGCTGTGTTCAGAGAGAGATTCTTGAGGAAGTATTTTCCAGAGGATGTCAGAGGAAAGAAAGAGATAGAGTTCTTGGAATTAAAGCAAGGAAATCGGTCTGTTACTGAGTATGCTGCTAAGTTCACAGAGCTGTCGAAATATTACACTCCCTATAACGAGGCTACTGGGGAATTTTCGAAATGTGTGAAGTTTGAGAACGGGTTACGTCCCGAGATCAAGCAGGCTATTGGGTATCAGCGGATTAGAGTGTTTTCTGATTTGGTTGACTGTTGCAGAATTTTTGAACAAGATACCAAGGCCAGAGCGGAGAGCTATCAGCAAAGGGTTGATAGGAAAGGCAAGAATCAGAATGATCGTGGGAAACCGTATGCAGCTGGCAAAGGTTTCCAGAGACAGAGTGGGATGAAAAGGCCTAGTGGGGGAGACTCTAGCGCCCCTGCTAAGTGTTATAGATGTGGTCGGGCTGGACATCGTGTCCATGAGTGTACCAGTGCTGAGATGAAGTGTTTCAAGTGTGGAAAAGGTGGTCATTTGGCTGCAGAGTGCAGGTTGAAGACTGTGACTTGTTTCAACTGTGGAGAGGTGGGTCATATCAGTCCACAGTGTCCTAAGCCGAAGAAGGAGAACCAGTCGGGAGGCAAGGTCTTTGCTTTATCGGGTTCTGAGACTGCTGCAGATGATCGTTTGATCCGAGGTACGTGTTATATTAATGGCTTTCCTCTTGTAGCTATTATTGACACAGGTGCGACTCATTCCTTTATATCTTTGGATTGTGCTGTGAAACTTAAGTTAGAGATATCTGAGATGCTTGGAAGTATGGTGATTGATACTCCTGCGAAGGGTTCAGTGACTACTACTTCAGTTTGTTTAAATTGTCCTTTGAGTATTTTTGGTAGAGACTTTGGAATGGACCTAGTGTGTCTTCCACTAGTGCAGATTGATGTTATTCTGGGTATGAACTGGTTGGTGTGTAACCGAGTTTATATCAACTGTTTTGATAAGACTGTGATCTTTCCTGAGATTGAGGAAGGAAAGAGTTTGTTTCTGTCAGCAAGGCAAGTGAATGAGGAAGTAGCAGATGGGGCAGAGTTGTTTATGCTGTTAGCGACTTGGAGGCTAAAGATAAACTGGTGATTTGTGATCTAGCCGTGGTGTGTGATTTTCCCGATGTGTTTCCGGAAGAAGTGAATGAATTACCACCAGAGCGTGAAGTTGAGTTCTCGATTGATTTGGTACCTGGTACTAGGCCGGTGTCGATGGCTCCGTACCGTATGTCGGCTGTTGAGTTAGTTGAATTGAAGAATCAGTTGGAAGATTTGTTGGATAAGAAATTTATTCGTCCGAGTGTGTCACCGTGGGGTGCACCAGTGTTATTGGTTAAGAAGAAAGAAGGTACTATGAGGTTGTGTGTGGTGTTTATTGATGATATTTTGGTGTATTCGAAATCTGAAGAAGAGCATGCTGAACATTTGAGAGTGGTTTTAGAAGTTCTACGAGAAAAGAAATTATTTGCTAAACTGTCCAAGTGTGAATTTTGGTTAGAAGAGGTTAGTTTTCTTGGTCATGTGATTTCAAGAGGTGGTGTTGCTGTTGATCCTTCTGAGATAGAAGCGGTATCTAAGTGGGAAGCTCCGAAGTCAGTTTCTGAGATAAGGAGTTTTCTCGGGTTGGCTGGTTATTATAGGAAGTTCATTGAGGGATTTTCTAAGTTGGCGTTACCGTTGACGATGTTGACTAGAAAGGGGCAAGCGTTTGTTTGGGACTCGAAATGTGAAAAAGGTTTCCAAGAGTTAAAGAGAAGGTTGACTACTGCTCCTGTTCTGATATTACCGAGTCCGTCGGAATCGTTTGAGGTTTACTGTGATGCTTCATTGTTGGGTTTGGGTGGTGTGTTGATGCAGAATAAGCAGGTTATAGCTTATGCTTCGAGACAGCTGAGGGTTCATGAGAGGAACTATCCGACACACGATTTAGAGTTGGCAGCTGTGGTTTTTGTTCTGAAGTTATGGAGACATTACTTGTATGGGTCAAGATTTGAGGTTTTCAGTGACCATAAAAGTTTAAAGTATTTGTTTGATCAGAAAGAGCTGAATATGAGACAGAGGAGATGGTTAGAGTTCCTGAAAGATTATGACTTTGGTTTGAATTACCATCCGGGTAAAGCAAACGTAGTTGCTGATGCTTTGAGTCGGAAATCATTGCATATGTCTATGTTAATGGTTAAGGAATTGGATTTAATTGAGCAGTTTAGAGACTTGAGTTTGGTGTGTGAGAGTACTCACAATAGTGTTAAATTGGGAATGTTGAAGTTAACAAGTGGTATTCTGGATGAGATTAGAGAGAGTCAGAAATCCGATGTGCGTTTGGTTGATAAGTTGACTCTAGTGAATCAAGGTCAAGGTGGTGAATTCAGAGTTGATGAGAATGGTATTTTGAAATTTGGTAATCGGGTGTGTATTCCGGATGTTACCGAACTTAAGAAGAGTATTCTTGAGGAAGGACATCGTAGTGGCCTGAGTATTCATCCTGGGGCTACGAAGATGTACCATGATCTGAAAAAGTTATTTTGGTGGCCGGGAATGAAGAGAGAAATTGCAAGTTTTGTTTATTCTTGTTTGACTTGTCAGAAGTCAAAGATTGAGCATCAGAAGCCGTCTGGGCTAATGCAACCGTTGGCTATTCCAGAGTGGAAGTGGGATAGTATCAGTATGGATTTTGTTTCTGGTTTACCGAGGACAAGTAAGAATTTTGAAGCTATTTGGGTGATTGTTGACAGATTGACAAAATCGGCTCATTTCATTCCGATCAGAATGGATTATCCGTTAGAGAGATTAGCCGAGTTGTATATTGAGAAAATTGTAAGTTTGCATGGTATTCCGTCGAGTATTGTTTCGGACAGAGATCCTAGATTTACATCGAAGTTCTGGGAAGGTTTGCAGAGGGCTTTGGGAACTAAGCTGAGATTGAGTTCTGCATATCATCCGCAGACTGATGGTCAGACTGAGAGGACGATTCAGTCATTAGAGGATCTTTTGAGAGCTTGTGTTTTGGAAAAGGGAGGTGCTTGGGATTGTTATTTGTCTTTGATTGAGTTTACCTACAACAATAGTTTTCATTCGAGCATTGGTATGGCACCGTTTGAAGCTTTGTATGGTAGGAGATGTCAGACACCTTTATGTTGGTATGAGTCCGGTGAGAGTGCTGTGGTTGGACCGGAGATTGTTCAACAGACTACGGAAAAGATTAAGATAATTCAGGAGAAGATGAGAATTGCTCAGAGTCGTCAGAAGAGTTATCATGACAAGAGGAGGAAGTCACTTGAGTTTCAAGAGGGAGATCATGTGTTTCTTCGTGTCACTCCGATAACTGGGGTTGGTCGAGCTTTGAAATCGAAGAAGTTGACACCTCGATTTATTGGTCCTTATCAGATTTTGGAGAGGATAGGGGAGGTAGCCTATCGTATCGCTTTACCGCCGTCACTTGCGAATTTGCATGAGGTTTTTCATGTGTCTCAGTTGAGGAGGTACATTCATGATCCGTCGCATGTAGTCCAAATAGATGATGTACAGGTGAGAGATAACCTGACTGTTGAAACATCACCTATTAGGATCGAGGATCGAGAGTTGAAGCAGTTGCGGGGTAAAGAGATTGCTTTGGTAAAGGTAGCTTGGGGAGGACCAGCAGGTGGCAATGTGACTTGGGAACTGGAGAGTCAGATGAAGGAGTCTTATCCGGAGTTATTCGCTTGAGGTACGTTTTCGAGGACGAAAACTCTTTTAGTGGGGGAGAGTTGTAACACCCCAATGAAAATAAGATAATTATTTAATTTAAATTAATATTTTATTTATTAATTTAACTAAATAATTGGAATTTTGGATTATTATTATTATTATTATAATTATTATTATTATTGGGATAATAATATAAATTGGAAAATATATAAGTTGGAATAAGGAAAAAGTTCATTTGGTAAAAAAGAGTTTCACGTGAAAACAGAGAAGCGGCAGAAAAGTGGAAAAAAGACTCAGAGGAGATTTTCCGATTGTTGAAGGTCAAGGAAGATTCGCCGGATTAACTCAGGTAAGGGGGGTTTATCGTCGTTTAATGGGTATTATGGGTTACCATGTAATGGGTAGTGATAAACCGTTGAATTGACCCTAATTGGGATTTGGAATGCTGAGAAATTGTGATGAATAGGTTGAGTGAAAACCGTAATCAAATCGATGATTGTGTGTGTAATCAAATCGATAATTGTGTGTGTAATCAAATCGATAATTTGTGATGAATTGTGCTGAATAAGTTGAGTAGTAAGGGTCTAAAATGGGCACATGAGGTCCCTGCCCAGAGAAAACGCGTCTGGTGAACTGTCATGTTCGCCTAGCGAACATACCCTCGCCTAGCAAAGGAACGCGCTTCAACCTCGCCCAGCGAGATTGAGAGGTTTTGCTACTGTTATGTTCGCTGTGGACTCGCTAGAGCTTCGCCTAGCGAGTTAGTGCTAGCTGTGTTTTTCACCAAAACAGAATGAGTTCGCTATCACCTTCGCCTTGAGCTCGCCTAGCGAATTAATTTACCAATTTACTGGAGCGTTTCGCCTTGAGCTCGCCTAGCGAACCTAAGCTTCGCCACTGCCTCGCCTAGCGAGCAAGGCAGAGGAAGTGTTTTATACATGTGTTGACGAGGTGTTTTATACATGTGTTGATGAGGTGTTTTATACATGTGTGATGATACGCATGATGCTGTGAAGGTATCAGTTATGTGTGTATTCGTGAATAGACTGTTTTATGGCTTAGAGTGTGAGCATATATCTATTCTTGAATTTTTGTTGATGATGTAGCATTGCTAGGTGATTAGCATGCATGTTGTGGCCTTTATGGTGGTAGCTAATTCCCATGGTGAGGAATTAGTGATGATTTATGGTGGATTGTTGTTGATGTTGCATTGCTAGATGATTAGTGTGCATAGCATAGCCTTCGGGGCTGTAGCTAATTCCCATGGTGAGGAATTAGTGAGTGAATCATTGTGGATTCGTTGTTGATGTTTGCATGCTAGGTGATTAGTGTGCATAGCATAGCCTTCGGGGCTGTAGCTAATTCCCATGGTGAGGAATTAGTGAGTGAGTCATTAGATCTCAAATGAGTGGGACTAGTGAGCTTAGTAGCCGTATCTGGATTTGATCGGTGAGCTTGAACTATATGTTCAAGAATAGTCGGTACCGCATGTGTGGAGTCTCATTGCATAATGTATGTATGGCGTATAATATGAATGGATGTATTCCAGTATTATACGTGTGTTTTGTAATTGTGTGTTGTGTTGTTGATGTTGAGTATAATTGAGATTATACATATGCTGTATGTTATTGTTGAGTATGATGTTTGAACTGATGTGCCGTTACTGAAATGGTGATATGATTAGGGTGATTAATGTGTTAAATTACTTAACATGACATGATATTTTATAATGCTTATTATATCGATTGAGGAACTCACCCTTACAACTATTTTTCAGGTAACGAGCAGTGAATGAGTAGGAGCTAGTGCTTGGAGTCTAGTGTAGTTCCTTAGTGGGTCATGCTCTGGTAGATGTAACATCGGGATGGGATGTTTTACTATGTTTTCTTTGGTTGTTGAACAACTTTACATGTAATGTAGTACATGATTTGAATGTTGTTATTTTGTATCCGCTGCGAATTATGCAAAAATGTCTTATTTTGATTAAATAAATGAGCATGACAGGATGTGTTGATGATTGGTGTGAAATGATTGTGTGACACCCTTCGGGGCATAATTACTCTGATTGATATTTTATTATTCTAATTAAATAATTTGGGGTATTTTAGAAGGGTGTTACACTAGGCCGGTGTCGATGGCTCCGTACCGTATGTCGGCTGTTGAGTTAGCTGAATTGAAGAGTCAGTTGGAAGATTTGTTGGATAAGAAATTTATTCGTCCGAGTGTGTCACCGTGGGGTGCACCAGTGTTATTGGTTAATAAGAAAGAAGGTACTATGAGGTTGTGTGTGGACTACAGGCAACTGAATAAAGTGACGATCAAGAATCGGTATCCTTTGCCGAGGACTGATGACTTGATGGATCAGTTGGTTGGTGCAAGCGTGTTCAGTAAAATAGATTTGAGATCTGGGTATCATCAGATACGTGTGAAAACTGAGGATATTCAGAAGACTGCTTTTAGAACAAGGTATGGACATTATGAGTATTCTGTAATGCCTTTTGGTGTGACTAATGCGCCTGGAGTATTTATGGAGTATATGAATAGGATTTTCCATCCGTACCTAGACAAGTTTGTTGTGGTGTTTATTGATGATATTTTGGTGTATTCGAAATCTGAAGAAGAGCATGCTGAGCATTTGAGAGTGGTTTTAGGAGTTCTACGAGAAAAGAAGTTATTTGCGAAACTGTCCAAGTGTGAATTTTGGTTAGAAGAGGTTAGTTTTCTTGGTCATGTGATTTCAAGAGGTGGTGTTGCTGTTGATCCTTCTAAGATAGAAGCGGTATCTAAGTGGGAAGCTCCGAAGTCAGTTTCTGAGATAAGGAGTTTTCTTGGGTTGGCTGGTTATTATAGGAAGTTCATTGAGGGATTTTCTAAGTTGGCGTTACCGTTGACGATGTTGACTAGAAAGGGGCAAGCGTTTGTTTGGGACTCAAAATGTGAAGGAGGTTTCCAAGAGTTAAAGAGAAGGTTGACTACTGCTCCTATTCTGATATTACCGAGTTCGTCAGAATCATTTGAGGTTTACTGTGATGCTTCATTGTTGGGTTTGGGTGGTGTGTTGATGCAGAATAAGCAGGTTATAGCTTATGCTTCGAGACAGCTGAGGGTTCATGAGAGGAACTATCCGACACACGATTTAGAATTGGCAGCTGTGGTATTTGTTCTGAAGTTATGGAGACATTACTTGTATGGGTCAAGATTTGAGGTTTTCAGTGACCATAAAAGTTTAAAGTATTTGTTTGATCAGAAAGAGCTGAATATGAGACAGAGGAGATGGTTAGAGTTTCTGAAGGATTATGACTTTGGTTTGAATTACCATCCGGGTAAAGCAAACGTAGTGGCTGATGCATTGAGTCGGAAATCATTGCATATGTCTATGTTAATGGTTAAGGAATTGGATTTAATTGAGCAGTTTAGAGACTTGAGTTTGGTGTGTGAGAGTACTCACAATAGTGTTAAATTGGGAATGTTGAAGTTAACAAGTGGTATTCTGGATGAGATTAGAGAGAGTCAGAAATCCGATGTGCGTTTGGTTGATAAGTTGACTCTAGTGAATCAAGGTCAAGGTGGTGAATTCAGAGTTGATGAGAATGGTGTTTTGAAATTTGGTAATCGGGTGTGTATTCCGGATGTTTCTGAACTTAAGAAGAGTATTCTTGAGGAAGGACATCGTAGTGGCCTGAGTATTCATCCTGGGGCTACGAAGATGTATCATGATTTGAAAAAGTTATTTTGGTGGCCGGGAATGAAAAGAGAAATTGCGAGTTTTGTTTATTCTTGTTTGACTTGTCAGAAATCAAAGATTGAGCATCAGAAGCCGTCTGGGCTAATGCAACCGTTGGCTATTCCAGAGTGGAAGTGGGATAGTATCAGTATGGATTTTGTTTCTGGTTTACCGAGGACAAGTAAGAATTTTGAAGCTATTTGGGTGATTGTTGACAGATTGACAAAATCGGCTCATTTCATTCCGATCAGAATGGATTATCCGTTAGAGAGGTTAGCCGAGTTGTATATTGAGAAAATTGTAAGTTTGCATGGTATTCCGTCGAGTATTGTTTCGGACAGAGATCCTAGATTTACATCGAAGTTTTGGGAAGGTTTGCAGAGGGCTTTGGGAACTAAGCTGAGATTGAGTTCTGCATATCATCCGCAGACTGATGGTCAGACTGAGAGGACGATTCAGTCATTAGAGGATCTTTTGAGAGCTTGTGTTTTGGAAAAGGGAGGTGCTTGGGATTGTTA
The DNA here is from genome assembly GCF_024323335.1 of Lathyrus oleraceus. Classification (NCBI taxonomy): domain Eukaryota; kingdom Viridiplantae; phylum Streptophyta; class Magnoliopsida; order Fabales; family Fabaceae; genus Lathyrus; species Lathyrus oleraceus. The sequence continues at coordinate 112,188,090 of NC_066580.1, forward strand.
TTTGCCTTTGATTGAGTTTACCTACAACAATAGTTTTCATTCGAGCATTGGTATGGCACCGTTTGAAGCTTTGTATGGTAGGAGATGTCGGACGCCTTTATGTTGGTATGAGTCCGGTGAGAGTGCTGTGGTTGGACCGGAGATTGTTCAACAAACTACGGAAAAGATTAAGATGATTCAGGAGAAGATGAGAATTGCTCAGAGTCGTCAGAAGAGTTATCACGACAAGAGGAGGAAGTCACTTGAGTTTCAAGAGGGAGATCATGTGTTTCTTCGTGTCACTCCGATAACTGGGGTTGGTCGAGCTTTGAAATCGAAGAAGTTGACACCTCGATTTATTGGTCCTTATCAGATTTTGGAGAGGATAGGGGAGGTAGCCTATCGTATCGCTTTACCGCCGTCACTTGCGAATTTGCATGAGGTTTTTCATGTGTCTCAGTTGAGGAGGTACATTCATGATCCGTCGCATGTAGTCAAAATAGATGATGTACAGGTGAGAGATAACCTGACTGTTGAAACATCACCTATGAGGATCGAGGATCGAGAGTTGAAGCAGTTGCGGGGTAAAGAGATTGCTTTGGTAAAGGTAGCTTGGGGAGGACCAGCAGGTGGCAATGTGACTTGGGAACTGGAGAGTCAGATGAAGAAGTCTTATCCGGAGTTATTCGCTTGAGGTATGTTTTCGAGGACGAAAACTCTTTTAGTGGGGGAGAGTTGTAACACCCCAATGAAAATAAGATAATTATTTAATTTAAATTAATATTTTATTTATTAATTTAACTAAATAATTGGAATTTTGGATTATAATTATTATTATTATAATTATTATTATTATTGGGATAATAATATAAATTGGAAAATATATAAGTTGGAATAAGGAAAAGGAGTTTTCATTTTGTAAAAGGGTTTTACGTGAAAACTGAGAAGCTGCAGAGAAGAGGAAAAGAGGCAAAGAGGAAGAACCAGAGAGCAAAGGTTGGAGAAGAGAAGAGCGTGGAGCTTAGAGATTGCCAGATTAACTCAGGTAAGGGGGGTTTATCATCGTTTAATGGGTATTATGGGTTAGCATGTAATGGGTAGTGATAAACCGTTGAATTGACCCTAATTGGGATTTGGAATGCTGAGAAATTTGTGATGAATAGGTTGAGTGAAAACCGTAATCAAATCAATGATTGTGTATGTAATCAAATCGATAATTGGTGATGAATTGTGCTGAATAAGTTGAGTAGTAAGGGTCTAAAATGGGCACATAAGGTCCCTACCCAGAGAAAACGCGTCTGGTGAACTGTCATGTTCGCCTAGCGAACATACCTTCGCCTAGCGAAGGAACACGCGTCAACCTCGCCCAGCGAGATTGAGAGGTTTTGCTACTGTAATGTTCGTTGTGGACTCGCTAGAGCTTCGCCTAGTGAGTGAGTGCTAGCTGTGTTTTTCACCAAAACAGAATGAGTTCGCTATCACCTTCGCCTTGAGCTCGCCTAGCGAATTAATTTACCAATTTACTGGAGCGTTTCGCCTTGAGCTCGCCTAGCGAACCGAAGCTTCGCCACAGCCTCGCCTAGCGAGTAAGGCAGATGAAGTGTTTTATACATGTGTTGATGAGGTGTTTTATACATGTGTTGATGAGGTGTTTTATACATGTGTGATGATATGCATGATGCTGTGAAGGTATCAGTTATGTGTGCATTCGTGAATAGACTGTTTTATGGCTTAGAGTGTGAGCATATATCTATTCTTGAATTGTTGTTGATGATGTAGCATTGCTAGGTGATTAGCATGCATGTTGTGGCCTTTATGGTGGTAGCTAATTCCCATGGTGAGGAATTAGTGATGAGTTATTGTGGATTGTTGTTGATGTTGCATTGCTAGATGATTAGCGTGCATAGCATAGCCTTTGGGGCTGTAGCTAATTCCCATAGTGAGGAATTAGTGAGTGAATCATTGTGGATTTGTTGTTGATGTTTGCATGCTAGGTGATTAGTGTGCATAGCATAGCCTTCGGGGCTGTAGCTAATTCCCATGGTGAGGAATTAGTGAGTGAGTCACTAGATCTCAAATGAGTGAGACTAGTGAGCTTAGTAGCCGTATCTGGATTTGATCGGTGAGCTTGAACTATATGTTCAAGAATAGTCGGTACCGCATGTGTAGAGTCTCATTGCATAATGTATGTATGGCGTATAATATGAATGGATGTATTCCAGTATTATACGTGTGTTGTGGGTTGTGTGTTGTGCTGTTGATGTTAAGTATAATTTGAGATTATACATATGCTGTATGTTATTGTTGAGTATGATGTTGAGCTGATGTGCCGTTACTGAAATGGTGATATGATTAGGGTGATTAATGTGTTAAATTACTTAACATGACATGATATTTTATAATGCTTATTATATCGATTGAGGAACTCACCCTTACAACTATTTTTCAGGTAACGAGCAGTGATTGAGTAGGAGCTAGTGCTTGGAGTCTAGTGTAGTCTCCTTAGAGGGTCATGCTCTGATAGATGTAACATCGGGACGGGATGTTTTTCCTTTGTTGAATAATTTTACATGTAATATGTTACATGTTTTACATGATTGATGAGATTTCTATCCGCTGCGTTTTATGCAAATGCTTATGTTTTAATGTAATAAAAGAGCATGACAGTTATTATGATGAATGGTGTGAAATGTTTGTGTGACACCCTTCGGGGCATAATTACTCTGATTGATATTTTATTATTTTAATTAAATAATTTGGGGTATTTTAGAAGGGTGTTACAAAGGACATATAGTCCATTGTTCATTTGCGCAGTAGCATAGAATATATCATTCAAATAAATTGAGCAACAATTGTTCTTTATTATAAATGAAAAACCAAACTTGTCCAAACAAGAAACGGAAATAATATTCCAGCTAATTGTAGGTGCATAATAAGAGTTCTCTAACTGAATTATTAAACCACTAGGTAAAGTCAATACATAAGTTCTTACGGCTAAAGCAACAACCTTTGCTCCATTGCCAACTCGTAGGTCAACTTCACCTTTTGTCAAATCTCTACTTCTTTTTAGCCCCTGCACATTTGTACAAATGTGAGAACCGCATCTAGTATCTAATACCCATGATGCAGAAGTAGATAAATTTATTCCAATAACAAAAATACCTGAAGTTGAAGTCTCTACTCCATTCTTCATATCTTCCAGGTACTTTTGGCAGTTTCTCTTCTAGTGTCCGGTCTTACCACAATGGAAGCAAGTGCCTGCCTTTGTTATGCCTCCACTAGGCTTCAAAGCATCAATAGTGGGTATGGGTTTAGCAACTTCCTTGCCTTTCCCTTTCTCACCCTGCTTGGTGGGTCTTTTGTTCTGTCTCTTTCCATTTCCGATCATCAGAATGGACTTTCCTTTTGACTTCAGGTTCTGCTCAGCAGTTCTTAACATGGCTAGCAGTTCAGGAAGAGATTTGTCCATATCATTCATATTGAAGTTTAGGACAAATTAACTGAATCTATCTGGTAACGATTGCAAGATCAAATCAGTCGCAAGTTCCTTTCCGAGGGGAAAACCCAACCTTTCAAGGTTTTCCACATACCCAATCATCTTGAGCACATGGGGACCTACAGGGGCTCCCTCAGCTAACTTGCCTTGAAAAAGGGCTTTTGAAACTTCAAACCTTTCATGCCTTGCTTGCTCTTGATAGAGCATCTTCAGGTGTTCAATCATATTGGACGCTGCCATGTTCTCATGTTGCTTTTGTAACTCTGAGTTCATGGTATCCAGCATGAGACAAGCAGTTTCATCGGAATCATCGACATGCTTCTTATAAGCATCTCTTTCTGCCTTAGGTGCAGAACTAGAAGGTTCCTCTTCAGGAACAGGTTTCTCCAAGACATACAACTTTCTATCATGTTTGAGGACAATCCTCATATTTCGATGCCAATCCAGAAAATTTGTCCCAGACAATTTTTCCTTGTCAAGGATTGATCGCAAAATGTTGTTAGAGGTGTTTGTTATCATGGTAATCTACATGAAATTAATGAAAATATAAGTATCAATAACATCTTTAATTAGGCCTTTAATTAAATATGCTCCCACTATTTTACTCAAAACAAATGACCCTCATCATTTGATTCGGAAAATCCCGTTGGAAGATTTTCTAGTGGATCAAGATCCATATTTCACTTTGTTCTAAGTCCGTGTAGGCGGATTACACAAAACTAGGTTATTTAGGTAGGAACTCCTTCCAATTGTATCTAATACAACTCTCGAATATTTTAGTTGGGTGAATAACTCCTTATTCCAATCCATCACATGGATCATGTCCAACTCTTGCTTCTAAACACATATAATCATAATTTGTTTAGTTAAGTTTGACCCATTGTTTTAGCAATTGGATATTACAATTATCCCATCGCACCTTACTAATATAGAACATGCACCTCGCATAGGCGAAACCTACATTATCCGATACTAGTCTTGATGAGTGCTAAAACTTGGAAAGCATAAACTTAATATTTAATTTGAGGGAATTGTAATTATTCTGATCTCACCGGCTTATTTATCATATAAATCGTCTCTCACATGCATCAACATAAATTCACATGCATCAACATACATTCACATGCATCAACATACATAATGAAACAGTTATGGCCCCTAGCGCAATTGTTCTCCCAAGCCAATGAGAGAACATAAGCTAACCTAATAACGATCTAAGCTTCTCCAAGCAAGATCTTCAAGGTTGTCCTCCTTTGATATTGAATTCTTCTCTTTCTTCATAACATTACATTACATAAAAGAAACTCGTTCTACATACGAGGGAGTGAGATGAGAAAAGAAGTTACATTAAGAGATTAAAAGAGAGGCACGACACACAAGTCGTATTTAAAAATCCCAAAACAAAGTAAAGGAAAACTAAGGCCATAATCGATCACCACAAGACAAAAAATAATAAACATATTATTATTATTAATTTTAATTCCTTTAATTAATTAAAACCAAATTAAATTTCGGCGACCAATCACACTATGCAGAGTTAGCCGGGGGTCCGCCGCCCGGTCCGCGACCGAAATTTTAATGAACAATTCATTTGAAATTGACGTCGTTTTGCATCAACACAACTCTTGCGCATTCACAAAACAGAAACCCCGATAATTCTGACTGTGAATGTGACGACCGTCACAAGCATGTTACGACCGTCACGTACAACTTGTTACGATCGTCACAGGCCCATGACGAACGTCACGCGGCCAAAATAACAGAAACACCTAGAATTCTAAATCTGTGAATGTGACGACCGTCACAAAGCATGTTACGACCGTCACGTACAGCTTGTTACGATTGTCACAGGCCCATGACGAACGTCACGCGGCCAAAATTAGCGCTTTTGAAACAGTCAACAGACGTGATCCAACAAGCCCTCAATTCATAACTCTTTGACAGCACAACCCTTGTGTCGTCACTAACCCTAATGCACCAATTTCAGACCGTCAAACACACCTCGATTGTTGATTCAGTATGATTGATCAGCAGGTCATTGCTTCATCATACTAATGTCGGATTCCGAAGCAAATGACCATTGATCGCTCAAAGGAAAACAACCATTAAGTGTTTGAATGAACGAAACAGAAACAGTATATCATATATGCCGTATTTTGCATTAGGATTACTTATATCATATATAACTTGATTGATCTCAATTGCATAATGTTGAAAAGTATATTTTTGACAAATATTTTAATATCGTATCCACAGAGATTGGTTGTTATTACCGTCGTTCTATAATCCAAATTGTTATAAGTTTAAAATATAACCAAGTTGTTTTGTTTGAAAAGTTATCTTTTGAGTAAAATGTCACTAAATCAATAAAATAGTTTTAATCAAATGTAAAAGGCTTGGCAAGATTGGAGTTCACTATTCAAATTTCCTATGGTTCCTTATGACAACTATATAGACTTAAGATTATTGATGATATTCAAGTATCCTCTCAATATCATTTATCTCTAAATGATATTGTGATAATCACTATATTAATGGTTAAATGATTTCTCTACCTAACTATCAATATAACAATCTTTAATGTTTGATACAAAAGAAGAGCAGTGGATAAATCTATTTCTACAACTCATTCACTACTTGAAAGTATATTTTAAGTCAAGGTTTGAATAATATTTCTCAACAACTACTCAAATCTAAATATTCAAAATAGGGCAAAAATATCATTCAATACACCAATAACCTTTTGTCATATACAAGAGTCAAAGGGAATACATAAACAAATAGGAATAGATACTACCTCCAATCTTGACAAAATGGGGTTTAGCTCCTCATCATCATTTTGGACAGCAAAATGCAATGGCAAAATAAACTCTATTTTTCTTCTCCAATGTGTGAATCTATCAATGAATGTTTTTATATTTTCCATTCTGTTTTCTTAAAGAGTTGAATCTTTCATAAAATGTTCATTTTCATCTAAAACTAAAAAGCACTCTAAAACAGATACAAAACTGTCACAATACAGCTGGCTTGAAAACAGAACACTTGGCCCAAACAAACTGCTTGCTGGTTTCGCAAGGTTCGCGGCGCCATCCCTTGTCGCGGCGCGAACTGAAGCCAATTCAGCTTCCTTGCCTTGCAAGCTTCATGTAATAATTCTCCCAAGTGTTAGTCTACCAAATTATGCCTCCAAATTGCCATTGAAACTTCTTCCAAATTATGCTTATGCACTCTGATGCTCTCTTGTCCAAAAACTCTACAAAACTAACAAATACGTGAAATATCTACTCAAAACATAATCACTTAAACTTAATTGCATTTATACAAAATTGTGAGGATAAAAGTGTGTAATTAAATCAAAAATTGGTAAAGGGGACCAATAAAGTTATATGGAAAGTAGTACTAATTGGTCCCTAACAACTCTCCCCAACTTATCAATTTGTTTGTCCCTAAACAAAACTTTTCACCAACACAACCAAAGCAATGAAACAAAAGATTGAAACAAGGATTAACCAAGGACATTCAAATGGTTCAGAAGTGTATGACACTTTCTCAATCCACCTATCTCAATGCTAGACAAAACATGAATAAGAGCAATGGTTGGGTGCAAAAATCATACCAATGAATTCAAAGCCATACATGTCAAAATTGAATCAAACTTACACACACATCATAATAATGATGAATAAACATGAAGGTTTACTTTCACTCATCCAAGCAATTAAATCAACAACAACTCGAATCACGCGGTCATCAAAACAAATACTAAATCATGTGAAAAATGAGAATCAAGAGGTCTTTCAAGGGTTGTAATGTGGCTTGGGTTACAAGAAAGGATATGATTAAGAGAATTCGACAAAAATGCTTATTCTAAGGGAGCATTCCCATACATTCAACTCTATAACAATTTCCATTTCTTTGATCCCCGTCTTTCTTCTTTTCTTATTTTTTCACATCCACACAACCATGAGCTTTTTCTTTGTTTTTTTCTTTCTTTTCTTTTTCTTTGCTCTATAGTTTCAAGGGTGATTACTTTTTCTTGTTTATTTTCATACTTTCACCCTTTTATAAAACATCACTTTTCCAAGTTTCTAATCAACTCTTTTTAAATTACTCTCCCCAACTTTAGATTTCAAAACCAAATTTATTCAATAATGCTCCCTACTTAGACATAGGCGAAAGGCAAAATTTGCAAACAAACTCGGTTTGAGGGTTTAATTGAAACGAAAGAAATTAGGATTCATTTATTCACAAAAATTTTCAATTAACTTTACACTTATCAATCAAATGAATCCTAAAACAAGCTCAAAGGGGGTTAACTAAGGATCACTCCTCACAAGGTTAGTTGATTCAAAACCCTTTGGTCAAGTGGTTTTTCTCATAACAAATAATGCCTCTATCATTTTCACAATTTTCACAAAAATAGATTAATGCATGATTTAGCATGATAAGAATGAGTTGAAATAATATTCAGTTTCCCGCATTTAGTGTACAATGGAAAGCTACCTCACAATTGGTTAAGTCCTATTTTGATTCAAAAGTGACATGTATCTCAATGAATTTATGATATGGAATTTGCAACACACCATCAACTACTCATGTTAAGTCTAGAAAGCGATAAAGTGTACCTTGAAATGCCGACACTAATTCTTATCATCACCACTCGAAGTGTCCTACGCTTCCTTCTTTGCAAGCATTTCTTGGTTGCTTTAAGCTTAACTTAAGAATAAGAACAAATAAACAAAAAATGTTGGTATACCAAATTCATCGTAACACACACTTAAATCTCGCAAAAGATTCATGCAATCAACAAAACAATTTAACCAACCGAATTTTATGGTGAAACTAGAGCCACCAAAAGTACAATCATAATTAAACAAAAACAATAATAATAAAAAAAAACTCAAAAAAAAAGTCTACTACAGTTCAAATAAACTCTTCAATCTTCCTCATCGTGGCCACCACCAACGGATCCAAGGACATCCTCCATCTCATCATCATGGGTCGCATCACCACCTCCTGCACCCCCCATAAAAGCTGGCCTGCTCTCAGGCCAATTAGCATAAGCAGCATACTCCGCCTGGGAAGGAAAAGTGCGGGCTTCGGGAGCAAGGAAGGTGTTCTGAAATTGCTGCTGCATAGCATCAAAAATGAATGATTGAGACCTCCTAGAGGCCTCAAAGCTCTCACAACAATAGGTAGCGAACGTCATCTGATCGAATGCTGGCGTACTGCGGGCTCGGGGTCTAGAGGAAGAAGTGCCAGCTCCTTCAGCTTTGTCCATCCGGCTCTGGCAAAACCTGTTCAGATAAGCATCATTAATAATACTGGTGATAGACAAGTGTACCTCATCCGGAATGGGAACATTTGCCCTTCGACAAAGTCCCATAATCAACCCCGGATATGTTAGAACACCCGCTTTCCCACCAAACTTCGTTCCGCTAGTAGCCACTTTGCGTATTTCCCCCGCAATGATGGATGCCACATCTACTGATTTACCAATCATGATGTAGTACAATAGGCATCCTACATCCAATGGAATGGTGGTGCTGTGGCTCCTTGGCCGGATATTATTCAATAGAAGCACCAAATATACCCTTGCTTCCAAGTTCAAACTTTCTCTCTTCCACGACTTTGGGAATCCCTGATCATTTAAATCATAAGTCCTTCCTTCAAGGCATAGGTGAGCGTTCACGGTAGGAAGGTCCCAATCGTTGGCCATTTCTTTGGCACGGTACTCGCACCACCCATTCTCCGCCAAGATGAGAGGATTACCTAAATACGCGTTGATTGCGTCTCTACTGAAGGAAATGATCTTTCCCCTCACTCTTGTCTGATAGTGAAATGTCACTCCCTCCTCCAGCTGAAGAGCATTGGCGTAGAACTCACGCACAATGTCATAATTTATTTCCGACTCCGGTTCACAAATCTTATTCCATTTTCTTCTTTCAAAATTCGACACCAACTTCCTATAAATTCCACCCGGCGACAAGCGGATGAATCTTTCCGGTTGAATGATTCGTTTGATCAATTTGTCGAATCTCTCTTCATGCTCATCGCTTGTGAATCATCGCACGGAACGAGAAGGACTGGAACTCGTGGTTTTTGTTCGTTTTGACATCTGCAACAAAAATCAGAACAACCATACAAAAGCCATAAAAGAAGTTAGCATTCAAAAGAAGAAATCATGAAACTGGAATTTCCCAGTTCGCGGCGCGATGGCCCATTCGCGGCACGAACCCTGCGAACCAGGAAAATAACAGGTGCCTTCTAGGGTTCCTACTGCTCACACCTTTCAACAATCATAGCCACAATCCCTTATCCAATCCTAATTTGAATCCTCTATAGACATGCAAGGCTATTTTCAGCATCTAATTCAAGTTTTAGCAAAACCCTATTTCACCTAAATGAGGAACAGAAAGGAAAGGGAAGAGAGAGTACACATACCTTGTTGAATTTGACTTGGTTCTTGTTAACAAATTGGGATTTTGGAAATGGAGAGGAATAGTTTTGATTTTTGGAAGTGGGGTAGTGAGGTTGATGAAGAGAATTTTGAATTTGTGAAAATAGGAATGAAATGAAAATAACACAAAACAAAACTTAAAAGGTTCTGCCACGCTCAGTTCGCGGCGCCAACCTGAATTTTTCCATTCAATTCGCGAGGCGAAGGCTGTTCGCAGGGTGAACTGAAGGAAATTTTAGAAAAATGTTGGCAGCGGACAGAACTCAATTTTCACATAAAAAGAAACACAACAAAATATCTTAACAACTGAATTGACAAAACTTGAAATGCAAACTTACAACGTTGGGTTGCCTCCCAACAAGCGCTTTGTTTAACGTCATTTTGAGCTCGACGGTTCAATGATCATCACGGTCCGGTTAGGGAAATGACACAAACATTCCTATTCACTTCGCCATTATGGTAGACTTTTAGTCTTTGTCCATTTACAGTCCATCTCTCCTGTGACTTTGGATCCTCAACCACGATAGCCCCATAGTTTCACACCTCCTTTACAACAAACGGTCCTGACCACTTTGACTTTAGCTTACCAGGAAACAACTTCAATCTTGAGTTGAAAAGCAGTACCATTTGTCCAACTTTAAACTCTTTATGACGGACCTTTCCATCATGGTACACTTTCACTTTTTCCTTGTACAGTTTGTTTGAATGGTAAGCGTTGTTCCGTGATTCCTCCAATTCGTGGAGCTGTCCTTTTCTTTTCTCTCCAGCTAAAGTGGAGTCAAAGTTCAAGAATTTGAGAGCCCATAGTGCTCTGTGCTCCATTTCCACCGGGAGATGACAAGTCTTCCCATACACCATCTGAAATGGGGTTAGTCCAATAGGAGCTTTGTAGGCGGTACGATACGCCCACAAAGCTTCATCCAATTTTAATGATCAATCTTTTCTTGAACTCGAGACTGTTTTTTCAAGGATCCACTTCACTTCTCGGTTAGAAACTTCCGTCTGACCATTCGCTTGTGGATGGTAGGGAGTAGTCACCTTATGCTTTACACCATAATGTTGTAAAACTTTTTCCAAAGGTGTATTGCAAAAGTGTGATCCTCCATCACTTATCAACACCCAGGGCACACCAAAACGTGAGAATATGTTTTTCTTTTAAAATTTTATCACCGTTTTGGAGTCGGCCTTAGGTGAAGCAATTGCTTCCACCCACTTCGAAACATAGTCAACGGCCACGAGGATATACTAATTTGAGAATGAAGAGGGGAATGGGTCAACGAAATCAATACCCCAACAATCAAAAACTTCTACTTCTAACATGTTGGTTAGAGGCATTTCATCCCGTTTGCCTATTCCTCCACTCCGTTGGCATGTGTCACAACTTTTGGCGTGTTCATGTGCGTCTTTAAACAAAGACGGCCAATAAAAGCCCGCTTGGAGCACTTTAGTGGCTGTTCTCAAACCACTATAGTGACCTTCATACGTAGAGTTATGACAATGCCAAAGGATGTCTTTTGACTCCTCAAGTGTCACACACCTTCTCAAAATGATGTCCACACCCACTTTAAACAAATACAGATCATCCCAAACATAGTACTTTGCATCCGCCAAGAATTTCCTTCTTTGATTACTAGTGAGGTCTTCCGGTGTTAAACCGGTTGCCTTGTAATTAGCAAAATCGGCAAACCAAGGCCTCACTTGAATCGCATAAAGTTTTTCGTCCGGAAATTCTTCTCTTAGTTCCTCTTCTTTGTTTGTAATTTCCACATTAACCAAACAGCACAAATGATCCGCTACCAAGTTTTCGGAACCTTTTTTATCCCGGATTTCCAAATCAAATTCTTGTGATAACAAAATCCAACGAATTAATCTTTGTTTGGAACCCGGCTTGGTTAGCAAATACTTGATCGCCGAATGGTCGGTGTAAACTACAACTTTAGACCCTATCAAATAAGCTATAAACTTTTCCAATATGTTGATTCTAAGTGTTGGCAGCAATTTTGGTAAAACAAAGAGTGTTCACAAGATGTCATGTGTGATGTCTTAACATAAGATATCCTATGTACCTGCTGGAGTTAAAGAACATATGCAAGTAGGATTATTTCAGAATGCCACTTATAATGCTAAGGCTTCTGATATTGGTTGTACCTGCTGGAGCTTATATGGAAGACATGTTCATGCAGGATTGTTTCAGATGACATACACAATGTCATGGTATCTGATATGGCTGTACCTGCTATAAAACGAAATTGGATTATGCAGGATTTTTCCAGGATGTCAGACCCGATGTCATGACATCCTGTACACAGAACATTCAATATGAATGTCTGGTGTTTTGTGATTGCGCAATTAATGGCAATCTTTGGATGATTGAAGATATGGCTAGCTGGCGCATTCAATCGTGGATTACAACCAGATTTACTTATTTTCCAAAGAGATCTTTACAGCTGTTATAAAAAGATTTGATTGGAAAATAGAGTTAGGGTTTTCAAGATGTCCAAGCCCAGCAGAAGGCTTCTATAAAAAGGGACTTAGAAAACCTGTTTGAACATACAACCAAGACTGAGCGAAATAGAGAGAGAGAGCTAGGGTTTGTGTCTGTTTAGTCGTAAGACTTGTAGGTCATTCAAGTCATCCATTGATGATTGAATTGGACTGATTTGTGGTTGTAATTTGTCACTCTAAAGCTGTTAAGCAAGAGTGTGTGTCTACTTGATCAAAGCTGTGAAGCAAGATCAAGCGTGTGTCTTCTTGATCAAAGCTGTGAAGCAAGATCAAAAGTGTGTCTTCTTGATTGAAACTGTGAAGTAAAATCAAGAGTTTGTAATTGAAAAGTATTTTCTTTTCACAAGGGATTATTGTTTAAGATCACTGGTGTGTGATTGTAAGGGAAGTGAGTGGGTTCTCATATCTAAGAGTGCTTAGGTAGAAGTTGCACGGGTAGAGATTAGGTGAGAAAGACTGTAACTTGTTGAAGTGTACGGATAGTCTTTGAACTAATTCTATTTTAGTGAATTTCCTTCCTGGCTTGGTAGCCCCCAGACGTAGGTGAGTTGCACCGAACTGGGTTAACAATTGCTTGTGTTATTTGCTTTACCATTCTGTTTATTTATCCATTGTGTGTTGATAGATATCAGTGTCGTAGCATTACCTTCGACATCTTATATCTGATACCAGAATTTCAATTGGTATCAGAGCAGGCATCCTGCTATGGTTCTGGGTGAGATCTAGGGACAATACTTTCTGGTACAATGGAAAGAGATGAAGGATCTGTTCATAGGCCACCAATTCTGGATGGTTCTAACTATGACTACTGGAAACCTCGAATGGTAGCGTTTCTAAAATCCCTTGATAACAAGGCTTGGAAAGCTGTGCTAACAGGTTGGGTGCATCCTGTCATTACTAAAGAAGGAGTATCCACCACTGAGAAGAAGCCTGAAGAACAATGGTCCAAGGAGGAGGATGATCTTACTCTTGGAAACTCTAAAGCCTTGAATTCAATATTCAATGGGGTAGATAAGAATATTTTCAGGCTGGTAAATAACTGTGAAGTGGCCAAAGAGGCTTGGAACATTCTCAAGGTCACTCATGAAGGCACCACTAGGGTAAAGATGTCTAGACTTCAGCTGCTCACCTCCAAGTTTGAAAACTTAAGGATGAAAGAAGATGAAAACATTCATGAATTTCACATGAGTATCCTTGAGATTGCTAATGCTTCAGGAGCCCTGGGAGAGAAGATGACTGTCATACGGTGAACTGACTTCGTGTTTTTTTTGCTTTGTAAAGCAAATGTCGCGGTTAGCAAGAGTCGCCACCGACTTTTCTTTTATCCAATAAGGAAAGGTGGAAAAGAACAGGAAAGACCTTAATTAGATTTTGGGTTCGGGAGGTACATTATACAAAGGGAAGGTGTTAGCACCCTTTGTATCCATGGTTATCCATGGGCTCTTAATTGCTTGATCACTTATGTTTGTCTGAAAAAGTGTTTGTGAATTGTTTAGAAAATGTTTTGAAAAAGAGAATTTAACTTTGTAATGATTCTCGTATGAATGTATACAAAGTGGTTATCTCGTTCAGTTTTGAAAATGGTTTAGAAAAATATAACTCGGTAATGATTCTAGTATGAATGTATACCAAGTGGTGATTTTCCAAAGATAGTTTGAAAAGTGTGAGATGTGAAAAATGTTTTAGGTTGTGAGCCAGCAATTAAGAGTTATACCTACCCAAGGTCTTTATAGGCATTTCCTCTCCTTATGAGGGTAAAAATGTCCTTGCTATTGAGAAGTAAGTAGTTTTATCCTTTGGATGTAAAAGGGTCATCGAGTGGTCATTGAAAGCAACAGTTGCGAGGATACCTTAGCATTCGAAGGGACTATCATCATTTAACCGTAGGCTACACCGAAGGGTCATCGAGGGACAAAATCGTATATTCGAAGGCGACGTTCGAGGGACTATGATTTATTTTAGAGGGACATGATGATTTAATCGAAGGGTCTTGGCTAAGGGTATCCCCACATTCGCGGGACATGACCGTAATACCGTAATATCGTAAGGCAACAAAGAGAGGTCCAAGATCACATATTCAAAGGCAATATTTTACAATTAATTAAGTACTTAGGATGAATTTCTATCTTATAGTCAATTAAGTAATTAGGAGGCGTCTCCACATTAAAACCAATTACGTAATCAGGATGAATCTCCACATTAAAATTAATTAAGCGATTTGGATGAGTCTCCACATTAAAATTAATTATGTAATTCAGAATCCATCTCCATAAGGGTATCCCACAAATAAAGTGGAATACCTAGCCGGCCGTTTCTTCGGGGATATGTAAGCCTTTACACAATTCAGCACACGGGTTAGAACATCGAGATAAAGTGCAATTGAAAATTGCACCACCAAATAAACACAGCAGTCATAAGGCCAAATAATGCATGATTATAATAAACCCCGATTAGACAAGCATAAGACAAAACAAAAAAAAAGCTACTGTTACGTTCGCCCCTGCCTCGCCTAGCGAAGGCTTAGCGAGTACTCGCCACAGGCTCGCTTAGCGATGTGCTAGCGAGCGGCTACGGGTTTTGAATTTGACAACCGCGCCATCTCCGGAACCTTGAACTTTATAGCATTTAATTACAGGAATAGCATGGACAACATTCAGGATGTTCAGGCACACTTAAATTTGCATGTGAAATCAAATTACATATCCAAAATTTTAATCATGATGCATTATGTATGTAAAGGTTACCAATTGGAAGCATAAAACAGTAATGACGCGCAAACCTGTTTGCAATTGCAATGTTGAAAGGGACTGATCACTCTAGGTATCGGATTGAGTTGGGCGGCGGTAGCTTCGGTGCGGATGAGCGGCCTTCAGGGTTTCCTTACTCTGAATTCTCTGGGCTAGCAGGGTTTCTATGCCAGGGTTTCTATCCGTCTTCGTCTCTCCTTCTCTGTCTCCCTTTTCCGTGACTGAAGTGTTGGTATTTATAGTGATTGTGGTGACCTAATGGGCTCAGAATGAAGCCCGAAAATTCTGATATATCGCAAGCTTCGCTAGGCGAGCGTTGTAGCGAAGGGTTCGCTAGGCGAAGGATTTGCTCGCCTAGCGAGCAGGCAACTTGTGACCTAATGGGCTCAGAATGAAGCCCAACAATTCTGGTAGTCACAAGCTTCGCTAGGCGAAGGAATTGCTCGCCTAGCGAGCAAGCTAGTTTGGGCCTTTTTTCTGAATTGGGCCTGTTGTGAGCTGGGCTTTTGTTCCTTTAAGATCCATCCCTTGACAAATGAGTTGGAGTGCCTTAGAAATCCCTTGTAATATTAACGGGCAAATTTTGGGGTATGACAGCTGCCCCTGTTCAATATTCTTGAACCGAGAGAGTTAGGATGGCATGTATGTCATTCGTGGTCTGGAGGTGGAAGATTATTGAACACTAGAATGCCCCAAAAATTTGCACTTGTCCATTAGTCTTGATGGAGATGGGCTTAAAGATGCCATCCAGGAAGTTTGATGATGAGAGCTTCAGATTGTGTCGTACGTTAGACGATATCTGAAGACATGGGTGTCATACCGGGTCGTACGTTAGACCGTATAGTGAGTCATCCATTAGGCTGTCGACTTTGCTGGGGAGTCGGAGTGTGTCATACGCTGCTGGGGATAAAGGATCAGAATGGATCATACGCTAGACCGTATCTGAATAACAGAATGAGTTGTTTATTAGGCGGGTGACTTCACTGGGGATGAAAGATCAAAATGGATCGTACGCTAGATCGTATCTGAGTTGCAGAAGGAGCCGTCCGTTAGGCTGTATCTGGAGAAATAAAGGTCAGGCCGGATCGTACGCTAGACCGTGTCTGAGTAGCAGAATGAGCCGTCCGTTAGGCTGAATCTGATGATGAACGGGGTAGTCATACGCCAGACTACACTTCAGAATGTACCGTACGCCAGGTAGCGTCTGAGCAGCAGAATGAACCGTCCGTTAGGCTGAATCTGATGATGAAAGGGGTAGTCATACGCCAGACTACACTTCAGGATGTACCGTCCGCTAGGTAGCATCTGAGGGGATGAACATCCAAATGGGTCGTACGTTAGACCGTCTTGAAATAGCAGAATGAGTCATGTGTTGGGCTAAATCAGAATGAACCGTACGTTAGGCTATATTCGATGATATTTGTATATGTTGTATTTGCAATAAATGTCTGGGATGGGCTTAGAGATGCCATCGTTAGGAGGGTGTCAGAATGCTTGCCGGAGTGAGTGTCTATATGAAGTATATCTGAAAGATGTATCTGGATTTGATAAAGATGTCTTCCTGGATGAACCTTTTATTTTGACTATATCAGGAGGATAATTAACCTGAAAAATAAAGTTAGCTTCATGCCATGCCATGATGCATGAGATGTTTTATGCTTATGAAAATAAATGCGAACAATGTATGCATGCGTATGTTGTGAAACGATGTAATGAATGAATTATGCGTCTGAAAAGTTTTTCCTGGCGACTCCCTGGGGAAAGTAAATCCTCCTCTTCTGGTTGGAAATATTTGTATTGATGACCCTTTCTTAGCTGGGGGGTACTCGATTTCTGTCTGATGGCGGAAATATTCAACAGAGCCTGGCTGGGGATGGATGAGATGATCAGCCTGTCTGGTGATTCTGACCTCTTCTGGGAAATAGCTGATTTTGCCGGGGAATAATGCCAATTCCTTCTGGGGAATAACAGGCTTGCCGGGGAATAGAATTGGTAGCGGATTCATTGGAAGCATGGTTAGACCTCCTCCTCGATCCTGAAGTCTTGTAGTAATCGCTATTGCTATTTTATGTATGTATTTTGATAAACATCGATCATATTCAAATGCATATATCAATTCAAATTAAATCAATGGACGTTTACGCAAACAAAACAGAAAAAGTAAAACAAAAGCATCTTTTTAGAAATAAAATTGTATTGATTTTGAAAGAGGGCCTATAAAGAGGCAATTTGTGTACAAGGAGACAGAAATCCTAGTAAGAGGAAATTGTCAAAAACAAAGAGAAAGCTATGCAGAAAAAGTCCTATTGATTCTAATTCTACTACTGCCATTATGTCTTCAAGCATCTCATCTCCTGCTGTCGGATAGAAGTGATTGGCTTATTCAGTCCTTTGAACTTGGATGAAGTTGTCTGAGAACGGGACATAGTCACACGCTTTAATCCCTAATTTTTGCCTGGACCGCCTTTTCAGGTTTTCAGTCCACCAGGATACCCTTTTTTGCCCAAGCCGCCTTTTCAGGTTTTCGACTTGCCGGGTGTACATTTTATGTGTTTATCCCTAATTTTTGCCCGAACCTTTTTGGTTCGCCGGGATGCCCTTACTTTTGCCTAGATACGTCGACCTAGCGGGTCTCTTTTATGCGTAGTATTTTTTAACTATGTCCGTGTTCACGGGATGCGGGAAGTCTTCGCCATCCATTGTAGCAAGTATCATGGCTCCACCAGAGAATACCTTCTTAACTACAAATGGCCCTTCGTATGTGGGAGTCCATTTGCCTCTGAGATCACCTTGTGGTAGAATGATACGCTTTATCACCAAGTCGCCAGCTTGATACACCTGTCTCTTAACTCTTTTGTTAAATGCCTGAGTCATGCGCTTCTGATATATCTGCCCATGACAAACAGCCGCAAGTCTCTTCTCGTCAATCAAATTTATCTGATCGAGTCGAGTCTGAATCCACTCATCCTCATCTAAGCCTGCCTCTTTCATGATTCTTAGAGAGGGAATCTGAACTTCCACTGGTAAGACGGCTTCCATTCCGTAGACTAAAGAGAAGGGCGTTGCCCCTGTCGAAGTGCGTACCGAAGTGCGATAACCATGAAGAGCAAACGGTAACATCTCATGCCAGTCTTTGTATGTTACTGTCATCTTTTGTATAATCCTCTTAATATTCTTATTAGCCGCCTCTACGGCGCCATTCATCTTTGGCCGGTACGGTGAAGAGTTATGGTGTTTTATCCTGAACTGCGTGCAGAGTTCAGTGATCATCTTGTTGTTTAAATTAGTGCCATTGTCAGTGATGACTCTCTCAGGGATGCCGTATCGACAAATGAGACTATTCTTGATGAACCGTGCCACCACGTTCTTGGTAACAGAAGCAAATGAGGCTGCCTCTACCCATTTTGTGAAGTAATCAATAGCAACAAGAATGAAACGATGTCCATTAGAAGTAGTAGGTTTAATCTCTCCAATCATATCAATGCCCCACATTGCAAAGGGCCAAGGTGCTGTCAATACGTTTAATGGAGCAGGAGGCACATGTACTTTATTCGCATAGATCTGGCACTTGTGACAAGTTCTGGAGTGATGGTGGCAATCAGCTTCCATGGTAGACCAATAATACCCCGATCTCAGAATCTTCTTGGCCATTGTATGTCCACTAGAGTGAGTCCCAAAGATACCGTCATGCATGTCTTCCATAATCTTTTCTGCTTCCTTTTTATCCACACAGCGAAGCAAAGTCGAATCATGGTTACGTTTGTATAATATTCCATTACTCAAAAAGAATTTAGCGGAGAACTTCCTCAGAAACTTCCTGTCATTGATGGATGTCCCTTCAGGGTATTCCTGAGCTTCTAAATATCTTTTTACCTCGTGGAACCAAGGTTTCTGTTCTACTTCATCAGTGTTAAGTTCATAACAATATGCTGGCTCGTCTAGTCGTTCAATAGTAATCCTGGGAGCTTCATTGTCCCATCTGACTCTGAAAATAGATGACATGGTAGCCAAAGCGTCTGCCAACTGATTCTCTTCTCGTGGAATATGTTCGAATATAATCTCTTCAAAGTATGGGATTAATGTCAACACCCGCTCTCGATAAGGGATGAGATTCGGATGTTTAGTGTCCCATTCTCCTTTGATCTGACTGATTACTAATGCTGAGTCTCCGTACACACTCAAAAACTTGATTCTTAGGTCTATGGCGGCCCTGAGTCCCAAAATACATGCTTCGTACTCGGCCATGTTATTGGTACAATCAAAACATAATCTAGCAGTGAAAGGCGTATGGCTACCCTTGGGGGAGATGATTACAACGCCAACACCGTTGCCCAATGCATTAGACGATCCATCAAAAATCATAGTCCATCGGGATCCCAATTCGGGTCCTTCATCCGGTCCAGGTTCTTCATAATCAGTGACAAACATGACATCCTCATCTGGGAACTCAAAATTCATAGACTGGTAATCATTCACTGCTTGATGAGCCAAATGATCAGCTAGCACGCTTCCTTTGATTGCTTTTTGGGTAGTATACTGGATATCATACTCTGTTAAAATCATCTGCCATCTTGCTATTCTTCCGGAGAGGGCGGGTTTCTCAAATATGTATTTGATAGGATCCATCTTAGAAATCAATAAAGTGGTGTGATTCAACATATACTGTCTTAGTCGGCGAGCAGCCCAGGCCAAAGCACAGCAAGTTCTCTCGAGCAGTGAGTATCTTGTTTCACAGTCGGTAAACTTTTTGCTAAGGTAGTATATGGCATGCTCTTTTCGACCAGACTCGTCATGTTGCCCCAACACGCATCCCATTGAATTTTCTAACACGGTCAAATACATGATTAGAGGTCTTCCCTCAACTGGTGGTACCAGAAATGGAGGTTCTTGGAGATACTTCTTGATTTTGTCAAAAGCTTCTTGACATTCATCATTCCATATCATCTCTTGATTTTTCCTCAGTAGTTTGAAGATGGGTTTGCAGGTAGCAGTCAAATGGGCAATAAATCGGGCAATGTAATTCAAACGTCCCAAGAAACCTCTGACTTCTTTATCTGTACGGGGAACTGGCATTTCTCGAATTGCTCTCACCTTGGCCGGGTCAACCTCAATTCCTTTACCACTGACAATAAAGCCCAAGAGTTTACCGGATCTTACTCCTAAGGTGCATTTGTTCGGGTTCAATCTCAACTTGTATTTCTTCAACCTCTCAAACAGTTTGTATAAATGATCGAGATGTTCTTCTTCAGTATGAGATCTGGCTATCATGTCATCCACATATACTTCTATTTCATGATGGATCATGTCATGGAACAAAACCACCATAGCACGCTGGTACGTTGCCCCTGCGTTCTTTAAACCGAATGGCATTACTTTATAACAGAAAGTGCCCCACTGTGTCACGAACGTAGTTTTCTCCATGTCCTCAGGCGCCATCTTAATCTGGTTATAACCTGAGAACCCATCCATGAATGAGAATACTTTGTGTTGAGCAGTGTTATCTACCAGGACATCAATGTGCGGAAGGGGAAAGTCATCCTTGGGACTTGCTTTATTAAGATCTCTGTAATCTACGCACATCCGCACCTTACCATCCTTCTTCGGTACTGGTACCACATTAGCAACCCATTGAGGATAAGAAGTAACAGCCAGAAAACCAGCATTGAACTGTTTCATGACTTCGGCTTTGATTTTCTCGGACATTTCAGGATGCATGCGGCGAACCTTTTGCTTAACAGGACGACAATCTTCCTTCATCAGCAAACGATGCACTACTATATCAGTATCCAATCCTGGCATGTCTTCGTAAGACCAAGCAAAAATTTCTACATAGTCATGTAACATCTGAATCAATCTTCCCTTGACACTGCTTTCCAAGCTTGCTCCTATTTTGACTTCTTTCTTGTCCACTTCGGTACCCAAATTTATAGTCTCAACTGACTCCTCATGCGGCTGTATAGTCCTTTCTTCTTGCAGTAACAGTCTAGCAAGTTCTCCAGGTACTTCACAATCTTCCTCACTTCCATCTTCGGCTTGGTAGATCGGATTTTCAAAGTCATAATGAACAGTAGTAGAACTATTATCAACAGGATCCAGAGTGTGTAGGGATCTGCAATTTGTTACGTGGGTGTGTGTAAGAAAACATAGCTTGTTTGGAGGACGACAGGAAAAATAAAGAGCGCAATATTTGAATGCAAAAGGTCCATTGATTTATTGAATGTGAATATGCTTATGAAAATGACAAAACACTTAACACATTAGCTATTGTGCCCCGGGCATAGACACAATGCTTTTAAGAAGTTCAATTGTAAAAGAAAAATTAAAATTTGCAACCCTAAAATAACAATAACAATTACTCCTGACTAAAGGAAATCGGTATAGCATCTTCAGCCTTCCAATTGTTGAGTCCGTCACCAATTGTTGGGAAAATCCAGCTATCCAGGTCGCAATCGCTATCGGCATCTTCTACAGCATTGATCTGATTCTTGACTACCTTTTCAGAGCTAAATCCCAGGCCGAATCTATCAGACTTGTATGGTACGTCGATTAATTGACCCCAGCCAGTACGACCACTATCTTCAACCACGGCTTGAGCGTCCTTCAGAGAAATCATAACAGGAGGAGCACGAATAACCTTGGGCACACAGGGTGTTGGCTTAAGGACAGGATTAGTCAGAGGAACCACTTCAAATGATTGAGACGGAGTCTCGAAGAATTCACCATCCATCTCGACATATCTGAAGGCCTGCACACTGCTGACAATATACTCCTCTTCCCCACGCACAGTGACGATCTTACCCTCTATTGGATACCTCAGCTTTTGATAGAGAGATGAAGCTACAGCACCCGCCCCATGAATCCAAGGGCGTCCTAGCAAGCAGGAATAGGCAGGACGAATGTTCATTACATGAAAGGTAGTGTTGAAGACTTGAGGTCCTATCTTGATAGGGAGGACCACCTCACCATGGACAACACTTTTTGCACCATCGTACGCACGTACCACAGTATCGCTAGGTTTTAATTCGATGCTCTTACAATCAAGCTTATCGAGCACAGCTGTCGGCATCACATTCAAAGAAGAGCCATTATCGATCAACACATGAGCCAAGGTGGTTCCCCTACACTCAATGGAGATGTGCAGAGCTTTGTTATGATTCTTTCCTGCTGGTGTCAGATCAGCATCGGAAAAGCCTAGGCCATTGTCAATAGCCAAGTGGGCCACATAATTTTCGAACTGATCAACAGAGGTTTCCTGAGGTACATGAGCAGTCTTCAAGAACTTTATCAATGCATTGGCATGAGATTCAGAAGATAACAACAAGGACAACATCGAAATTTTAGACGGAGTATGCCCCAGCTGTTCTACCACATCAAAATCACTCTTACGGATGATTTTCAGCACTTCTTCCATTTCCTGTTTGGCAGCATCTTCAGAGGTAACTTCGACCGGTGTCTCTGACTGAGAAGGATTGACTGGTCCCTTCCCTCGAATTTCGGGGACGGGAGGTGAGATTTCTGGAGAGAAGATCCTTCCACTTCGAGTAATCTTACTAGTCCCAACAATGTCATTAGGATTAGCAGAATTATCAACCTGCTTTACGCCATGGACGTAAATATCTCCTCCATAATTCCACGGAATGGCTTTGCTGGAGGAATATGGTACTGGGCCAGGTGCAGTGATGATTAGGGGAGCTACCTTGGGCTCGGCAGTAATCTTCACAGGCATTCTAGTAGCGGTGATCTTCACTGGAACTTTGGACCTAGCAATCACAGATATCTCTTCAACAGGATTTTCCGCCTTAGGACCTTTTTCAAAGAGAATTGTGCGATCGTCCATCAGCCGTTGAATACCGCTCCTCAACTTCAAGCAATCATTGGGTCGGAGTACGCAGAGATCGCAACCTTCAGCACAACCTGGAAATAAACCAGCTTGCAACAAATTCTTCTTGATGATCAGGAGAGGAGATGCTAAGTCAGCTACTTTAGAAACAGGAGAATCGCCATCCACAACATTAACGGCCTTGTCATGATTAGGCATAGGTGCAGTGATGACATTAGGAGTCTCTGGAGGATCAAATTCAATTTCTCCCGCCTCGATCATATCCTGAATCTTATTCTTCAGCGACCAACAATCGTTTGTATCATGCCCGGGGCTATCGGAGTGATACGCACACCTGGCATTAGGATTATAACGAGGAGAAGTAGTGTTGGGATTCGTAGGCGGATCTCGGAGGGTAATTAAATTTGCCTTTAGCATACCCTGCAGTGCCTGTGTTAAAGTCATATTGATCTTGGTAAACTGCCTTCTTGTCCTGTCCTGTCTGTGCTGGAAGCTCTGAGATGGCGGTGCTGCGATCGTAACAGCTCCAATGGTATGGTCACGGTTTTTCTTGATACGACCCCTTTGACCGTACACAGCATTTGCTTCATTCCTCTGATAGGACTTTTTGGTGCTTGCAGAGGTAGTTGCCGGTATCTTTCCGCTTCGGATGCCGCTTTCCACACGTTCACCTGTCAATATAAGTTCAGTGAAACCTGATGAGGAACTTCCCAATAGGTGGCTATAGAATGGGCCAGTCAGTGTACCCATGAACATGTCGACTAACTCTCGATCAGTCATAGGGGGTTTGACTCTGCCAGCCAGATCTCTCCATTTTTGAGCGTATTCTTTGAAGCTTTCTTTAGAGCCCATAGTCATACTCTGCAACTGTAGCCGAGTAGGCGCTAATTCAGAATTATACTGGTAATGCTTGTAGAAAGCTGTTGCTAAGTCAGTCCAGGTGCGGATGTCAGAGCTCTCGAGCTGATAATACCATTCCAACTGTGGGCCAACCAGACTTTCTTGGAAGAAATGGATCCATAACTTCCTATCAGTGGTATACGGCTGAATCTTTCTCACGTAAGCTCTCAGATGCATCTGAGGACAAGATGCCCCATCGTACTTAGTGAACGCGGGGATCTTGAATTTGCGAGGAATGACCACGTCAGAGACCAGGCCTAAGCTTTCGAAATCCAGACCGGGCGCCTTCTGGCCCTCCACAGCTAACATACGTTCTTCCAGCAACTTGTACTTATCATCCTTCGGAGAGTACTGTTCATTTTCATAATCTTCATCTTCGTCCTCCTGGCTGAAGGGATCATCATTCTCTTCCTCTGAATCTGTCTCTACTTCTTGATCCTTCGGAAGTCTAATCTTGACTCCTGCGGCCTGTCCTTTACGCCTTCTACCCGGGTTAATGTAACTCACAGGTTTCTGGTCTTTCTTCTTCTCGAGCAAGATAGCCTTCAGTTCTTCCTGCCCTTTGGATAAGCTCAGGATCAACTCCTGGAATTGAGCATTTTGAGCCTGGAGATCTTTGACAGTTTGTTCGAGATCCATCTTTCTGTTTGAATCTGTTTGCAATAGGAAGACCGTGAGAATATTGATCCTTTAGAATACCTGTTATGCGATGTTATGTTATGCAATGCAATGTATGAAACATTTTCAAGGACTTTTGGAATTTAGCTTGGCACAAACTACCAAAAAGAAAAAGAAAGAAACTTTTATTAATAATTTTAATCAATGTTCATTACAATCAATGGTAAAATACAATAAAAGCTCAGGTCTCCCAGGACGGCTTCTTTTCGGGCGAAGATATGCATTGAGCCTTCGTTCCTCATTAAGCTGGCTGGTGAGCTCTAAGACTTTCTTCCTTTCAGCCCAGAACTGAGTTTCAAAAGTATCCCTTTCCTCTCTCAACTGGATCCAGGATTTCTTTAACTCTTCAACATCGGTAGGCATATCTGGATAAGGAATGATCTGAGGAGTACCTCCTTCAGCTTCTGGTTCGACAATCAGTGGTCCGACTGCAAGGTATGGCATGACAAGTTCACGAGCTCTGGCGCGTACCCATCTGAGATAAGGTTCCATAGGAATAGAATTCTTCTGTCCTAAAGTGCTTCTTTTCACCATGCCCCAAGCCCGTACAAATCTTTGATGGATACCTTGGGAATCATTGTCATAGTCAAACACCGTGCCTTGGATAATTATTTCATGTGGACCATCTCTTCGAGCACAACCAAACTGACGTAGGGCCAGGGCAGGATTATAAGTAATACCTCCTCTTATCCCCATGAGTGGTACATTAGCGAACTCTCCACATCGGTCAATGATGATAGCGTTTTCTTTGAGATAAGGACACCAACGGATGTCTGAATGGGAAAGCGACATTATCCTTTGAGACCATTTCAAACTTTGCTCATTCTTCAAGATTGATTGAGGAAGGTGCGAAATAAACCACCTAGATAATAAAGGTACGCAACACATGAGAGTCCCTTGTCTTTTCATAGTACGGGTGTGAAGGGAATGCAAAATGTCTCCAAGCAAGGTAGGCACGGGGTTATGAGTGAGAAATATCTTAATAGCATTCATGTCTATGAATTGGTCCGGATTAGGGAATAACACCAAACCATAGATTAGTAGTGCTAGAACATCTTCGAAAGCATGGACATTCATGACTTTTAAGAATTCTCGGGCCTTATTCATCAGAAATTTGGCAAGTAGACCCTTAACTCCACTTCTTGTTACCCAATTAGCTTCAATATCGGACTTTGTCATATGTAAAGCTGCGGCGACTTCTTCAGACTTCGGAATCTTTTCTAAACCACTGAAAGGTATTTGATCAAGAATAGGTATCCCGAGCAGCCTGGAAAACTCTTCTAACGTGGGCACCAACTGATAATCTGGGAATGTGAAGCAATGATGTTTAGGATCGAAGAACTGGAATAGGACTCTCATCATATCTTCTTTGAAACCAGTGGTAACCAAATTGAGGAAAAAACCATGTTTCTTGATGAACTGAGCCTGATCAGGAAGTTCTGACACTAAATCCTTGAGTTGAGGAGAGATGACTACAAAATTGATCCGGATGGTCTTCCTGGGAGCCATAGCCTTACAAAATAGAGCCAAGTTAAATCCCTAAGTCCTTGAAATGATTAGTGCAATGTCATGATGTTATGATGTTATGATGTTATGTAAACAACAAGCACACACAAGTCACACAACCATCATCCCTAGGTTTTAAGGTTTGCATGAGTTCCATAGGTAAGTACCCTCCCCACTGAAGTTTGGTTGGTTCAATCTGTCCTAGAATAGTAACCGGGTTCTAGAAGGATCTCAAATCATTGATCTTCCTTTAAGTCCACTTCAGTGCAACACCAAGTGGTTGACCGAAGCTTCCCTAAAGTCCAATCTCAAAGAGTGTAGTATCGAGTCTCAACCAACCCCAGTCGGAACCGAAGTCAGTTATCTCACTACTTTCTAATGGCCAGGATGAGTCAATTAGGGTTCTAAAGGTCTGGTTAATGCTTTGATGACACCACGCGAATGCCAAATTTTTCCTCAAGTAAACATGAGGAACATCAGGACATCCAAAGTGTCACATTAACCGTAGCCATCATTTTGACCATTCCAGTATACGCCGGATAGTCGCGATGATCTTTTGCTACTTACCTAAGGTACACTAGATCCGGGTGTAGGATCTTTCACTCAAGCATAAAATACCCAAGCAATCCCTTAAAAATAAATCAGACAATTTGAATAAGTGATCTTGTTTTAAGGTAACCTCTCTTTTTTAGGGGTGTCCCCAGCAGAGTCGCCAGTTCTGTCATACGGTGAACTGACTTTAGTGTGTTTTTGCTTTGTAAAGCAAATGTCGCGGTTAGCAAGAGTCGCCACCGACTTTTCTTTTATCCAATAAGGAAAGGTGGAAAAGAACAGGAAAGACCTTAATTAGATTTTGGGTTCGGGAGGTACATTATACAAAGGGAAGGTGTTAGCACCCTTTGTATCCATGGTTATCCATGGGCTCTTAATTGCTTGATCACTTACGTTTGTCTGAGAAAGTGTTTGTGAATGGTTTTGAAAAGAGAATTTAACTTTGTAATGATTCTTGTATGAATGTATACAAAGTGGTTATCTCGTTTAGTTTTGAAAGTTGTTTAGAAAAATATAACTCGGTAATGATTCTCGTATGAATGTATACCAGGTGGTGATTTTCTAAAAGATGTTTTGTGAGGTGTGAAAAGTATTTTAAGTTGTGAGTAAGCAATTAAGAGTTATACCTACCCAAGGTCTTGATGGGCATTTCCTATCCTTATGAGGGTAAAACTGTCCTTACTATTGAGAAGTAAGTAATTTTATCCTTTGGATGTAAAAGGGTCATCGTAGGGTCATCGAGTGGTCATTGAAAGCAACAGTTGCGAGGCTACCTTAGCATTCGAAGGGACTATCATCATTTAACCGTAGGCTACACCGAAGGGTCATCGAGGGACAAAATCATATATTCGAAGGCAACATCAGAGGGACTATGATTTATTTTAGAGGGACATGATGATTTAATCGAAGGGTCTTGGCTAAGGGTATCCCCACATTCGCGGGACATGACCGTAATACCGTAATATCGTAAGGCAATAAAGAGAGGTCCAAGATCACATATTCAAAGGCAATATTTTACAATTAATTAAGTATTTAAGATGAATTTCCATCTTATAGTCAATTAAGTAATTAGGATGCATATCCACATTAAAATTAATTAGGCAATTAGGATGAATCTCCACATTAAAATTAATTAGGCAATATTAAAATTAATTATGTAATTCAGAATCCATCTCCATAAGGGTATCCCACAAATAAAGTGGAATACCTAGCCGGCCGTTTCTTCGGGAATATGTAAGCCTTTACACAATTCAGCACACGGGTTAGAATATCGAGATAAAGTGCAATTGAAAATTGCACCACAAAATAAACACAGCAGTCATAAGGTCAGGCCAAATAATGCAGAATTATAATAAATCCGGATTAGATAAACATAAGCCAGAACGGAAAAGAAACGAAACAGCCACTGTCCCGTTCGCTTCTGCTTCGCCTAGCGAAGGCTTAGCGAGTGCTCGCTACAGGCTCGCTTAGCGATGTGCTAGCGAGTGGCTACGGGTTTTGAATTTGACAACAGCACCATCTCCGGAACCTTGAACTTTATGGCATTTAATGACAGGGATAGCATGGACAACATTCAGGATGTTCAGGCATACTTAAATTCACATATGAAATCAAATTACATATCCGAAAATTTAATCATGATGCATTATGTATGTAGAGATTACCGATTAAAAGCATGAAACAGTAGTGATGCGCATACCTGTTTGCAACTGAGCTGTGATGTTGAGGGGACTGATCACTCTTGGTATCGGATGGAGTTGGGCGGCGGTAACTTCGGTGCGGATGAGCTGCCTTCAGGGTTTCTTTACTCTGAATGCTCTAGGTTAATCTCCAGGGTTTCTATGCCAGGGTTTCTGTCCGTCTTTTTCTGTCCCTTTTCGTGACTGAAGTGTCGGTATTTATAGTGATTGTGGTGACCTAATGGGCTCAGAATGAAGCCCGAAAATTCTGATATATCGCAAGCTTCGCTAGGCGAGCGTTGTAGCGAAGGGTTCGTTAGGCGAAGGATTTGCTCGCCTAGCGAGCAAGCAACTTGTGACCTAATGGGCTCAGAATGAAGCCCAACCATTCTGGTATTCGCAAGCTTCGCTAGGCGAAGGAGTTGCTCGCCTAGCGAGCAAGCTAGTTTGGGCCTTTTCTGAATTGGGCCTGTTGTGAGCTGGGCTTTTGTTCCTTTAAGGTCCATCCCTTGACAAATGAGTTGGAGTGCCTTAGAAATCCCTTGTAATTTTAACGAGCAAATTTTGGGGTATGACAATGACAGATGAAAAGTTGGTGAGAAAAATACTCAGGTCACTCCCTAAGAGATTTGCAATGAAGGTAACTGCCATAGAAGAGTCTCAAGACATCTCCAACATGAGGGTAGATGAGCTAATTGGTTCCCTCCAAACCTTTGAATTAGGGTTGAATGATGGTGTTGAAAGGAAAACAAAGAGCATTGCCTTCATGTCAAACACAAAAGAGGATAAGAGTCAGGAGGGTGATGAAGATCTTGTCAATGAAGTAGCTATGTTGGGAAGGCAGTTCAATAAACTGTTGAAAAAGATGGATGTAAGATCAAAGGCAAATGTCAAGAACATCTCATCTGACATCAGTAAATCCAACAATGCTGGAAGAAAAGCAAGAGCAGATGAGAAGCCCAAAGAAGGAAAAGAGGTTTAGTGCTATGAATGTGATGGGTATGGACACATCAGGACTGAATGTGGAACATACCTCAAGAAACAGAAGATGAGTCTTGCTGCCATATGGTCTGATGAGAGTGATACTGAAGAGGCTGCAAATCTTGTGACTGCTTTGATAGGAAGATGGGGGTCTGATGAAGACTTAAGTGATGATGAAGTAACCTTTGAAGAATTTGCCTCTACCTACAGAAAGTTGTGTCACAAAAGTGTAGAGTTGTGCAAACAGGTTGATAGCCAGAAGAAGGAAATTACTCAACTTGAGAACGAGAAGATAGAATACTTGGAAACCATCTCCAAGTTACAAACAGAAGCAGTGGTTCTGAAAGCCAAGCTAGACAAAAATCCACAAACTGAAAATTAGAAGATAACACAGCTGGAAAGTGAGAAGGCAGACCATGCTAGAACCATCTCAAAATTGAAGACTGAAGTCATGCTTCAAAATTCTAAATTAGAAGAGATGACCAAGTATGTAAGGATGTTAAGCAATGGGTCTGACTCCTTAGACAAGATTCTTCAAACTGGACAAATAACAGGAGACAAATCTGGCATTGGGTATAATAACTCAAAACCTGAGAGCAGTGACACTGGTGTCAAACCTCAAGCCAAACTTAAGTGCATTCAAAAACCTGTGATGTCACATCATATGTCACAGCACCAAAGGAGAAAACAGTTGAAAGGAAAACACCAAAGATGGAAATGCCATTACTGTGGGAAATTTGGTCATCTAAAGCCTTTCTGCTATAAACTGTATGGCTATCCTAGGTCTGCTCAGCATCAGGATCACCATCAATTCAGACCCAAACATCACATGCCTATCATCAAAAAGAAGAATGGTACCAGTCTGATAGCTCACATTCCCCTTAGAATCTCAGCCAAAGAAGAATGGTACCTTGATAGTGGATGCTCCAGACACATGACTGGAAACCAAGACCTGCTAACTAATCTGCATCAACATACTATAAGTCATGTAACCTTTGGAGATGGAGCAAAAGGTGAAATCAAGGGAACAGGTAAGCTTGATTGCCTTGGAGTACCTAGACTTGACAAGGTTCTACTAGTCAAAGGCTTAACTGCAAACCTCATAAGCATTAGCCAACTATGTGATCAAGGTATGAATGTTAACTTCACCAAAATTGAATGTCTAATCCTGGACATAAAGAGTGAAGTAATCATGAGAGGAATCAGGACCAAAGACAATTGCTACATATGGAGCTCTCAATTGGATTGTCCCTTAAAGTATTGGGTGAGTACAGATGCCCTCAAGAGTGATGAAAAACAAGGCTGGGGAAAATGTCACACAAAGATGTCACACCAGAAACCCAGAGGAGAAAAGGTTATGATGGCTCAAAAAACTGAGAGGTTAGACCATACAGGTGGACATTTGACCAGTCACAGGGAGAATGGAACTGTTGGGACCAAGCCACAAAGGACTCTGTGCAAAAAGGCCAAGGACAATATGGAGAAGATTTGGATGACACCTGTGAAAGCCAGGTCCAAAAATCAGATTCAACACAGATGGACAAAGTACTGTTCTAGCTATTATCACTCCATTAGGAAATTTGTTGAAGACAAATTCAGAAGTCTAAAGCTTGGACTAGAACTAGCAGACAAGCTTGGAAGGAATTTGGGTAAAATTGAATATGAGGAAGGGAAATTAGAGATTTGGACTCTTGAGAAATTATGGCAATTAAAAAGAAAAAATAAAAGAAATAAAAATAATGTTTGCCCTTTTAAAAGAAAGAGCCACATTAATGATAAATCATTCCCAAGCTTTGAAAATAGTATCTATTCCCTTAGCACACGCTACCTAAACTCAGCAATCGCCATTTCCATTCAACTTCTAAGAAAAGCTCAGCTAGGGCAAAGAAACCTTCCTCAAAAGTCCTACAACATGTCTCAACATCCATCATCATCTGGCTCCAAATCCTCCCAACATGCAAAGACTTCATCTATAGGGTTTGTAGATGAAGATGTAATAGACGTCACTCCTCTGTGCATGATACCGGGCGACACCACAGGTACCTCCTCCAATGCTGGAGATAAGCAAGGTAATACCTCTGGTAACTCCTCTCTTCCTAAAGACATGTATTACACTGATCGCGCTATAAGGAGACTGGTTACTAGAATTCTGAGTGAAGGACATAAAGTTGAAGGGGTCTCTACCCCTCTGTCCAGAAGGGAACCCTCTCCTGAGGGAGAACCCCATGCTGATAAAGATGATGATTCATCTAGATCAGAAAAAGAGGTGGCTGCTGAAGGGCTTTGCTCTCTAGGTAAAACCCTACCTAGCAAGAAACAAAATGTGCCTCAAGAAAATATTATTGATCTAGAGGAAGAAAGCACTGAAGGAGAGGATGATCCTTTGGTTCATCTGGTTAAACCTAGCATAGCTGAGAAATTAAGAACTAAGAAAGGGAAAAGTATGGCTAAAATGAGAGCTGCTAGAGTGAAAAAGACTGCAGGAATAGGACCCTCAAAACCCTGGAGCAAGGTTGAGGTTGGGAAAAGAAAAGAAAGAGACAACTCTGACTCTGAAATCCCAGACATCTCCCCTGCAAAAAGGCAGGTTGTTCAGAAATCTCCTGGCAAGGATGCTGCTGTTCATCTAGACAATATCTCCTTTCATTTGGAAGATGGAGCAGCAAAGTGGAAATATGTCATTCAGAGAAGAGTAGCCATTGAAAGAGAACTTGGACAAGAAGCTGTAGAGGTAAAGGAGGTTATTGAGCTGATCAAAAATGCTGGACTCATGAAGACTGTGGTAACTCTACCCCAATGCTATGAGGGGTTGGTTAAAGAGTTTATTGTTAATATCCCTGAGGATATTGATGATAAGAACAGCAGGGAGTTTTGCAAGGTATTTGTAAGAGGCAAATGTGTGAAATTCTCACCAAGTGTCATCAACAAGTTCCTAGGAAGAGGAATGGATGGAGGAGTAGACCTAGAAACCACAGACAATGAGGTCTGTAGGGTTATCACAGCTGGCCAAGTTAAGGAATGGCCTAATAGAAATCACTTATCAGCTGGAAAGCTCAGTGTTAAATATGCCATCCTGCACAAGATTGGCTCAGCTAATTGGATTCCTACTAATCATGCCTCTACTATCTCCATCAATCTTGGAAGAATCATTCATGCTATTGGAACAAGGGTTAACTATGATTTTGGCAAGTTCATATTTGAACAAACCATTAGACATACTTCTACAAATGCTGTGAAGTTACCCATTGCCTTCCCCTCCCTTATTTGTGGCATTATCCTGAGCCAATAACTAGGGATTCTGAGCACAAGTGACATTCCAAGCAGGAGAAAATCCCCTCTGTCCATTCATTACAAGCTGTTTGAGGGAAGTCATGTCAATGATGTCATGACATCTGCCAGAAGGGAGTCTACATCTAAAGGAAGCCTGATTGACCAACTAAAAGAGACCTGCAAAGAATTGGACAATGGTATAAGGGTGGCCAAGGCCAGAAAAGAAGCTTTAGAAGTTCTCATCTGTAGCCTGGAAAGGGAAGACATAGAAAAGGCTGGAAAGGACTCAAATACAAGATCCCAATGCAGTGCTGAAAGCTCAGAAGACTCTAAAGGTGCATGTGAAGATGAAGATGAAGGTGAAGGTGATACTTCTTCTTCTGATTAATGGTTCTTGCCTGTAATGAAGACTGGGAGGTGTGGTGGAAGCTGGGCTGCTGTTTGGAAGGCTGTTGTCTTGATTGGTTTTTGTTTTTGTATTTTGTGGCAGTCCTCTTGATGCCTGTTATGTAATATTTAGGGCTCTTAATGAGTTCCTTGGATTTGTTCATTATTCCAGCTATCACAGTTGTGTTTAATGATGGTGTGTACTTCCTGACTTTTTGTTTTAACATGCTTAATGTTATAACATCTGTTCTAACATTCTCTGCTAGGCTAATAGACATTTATTTTGTCTAATTGGTCACCTTTGGTCAATTTTGACTAAAAAGGGGGAGAAGTGCTGATATGGAAGTTGTATGTGGCTGGACAGAAGGACAACTATTATTGGAAGAAGTGCACAGGTGTTAAAACAGAATGTTTCTGTTGTTCTGTTTGCAGATGTCAAAGAGGATGTCTGATATGGTGCACAGGTGTTGATGTTGTAGCAGATGTCAGTATGACATTCTGGCTGGTACAGGTACTGGAGTTCAGTAAGCTGCTATGGTTGTTGCATGCACAGATTTAGGGGGAGAAGAAGTACCCTGGTGCATTGTGCATTTATGTGTCTTACTAGTTGCATCCATAACTAGTATATCTGATTGTTGCACAGATTTAGGGGGAGGAGAAGTACCCTTGTGCATGTGTGTCTTACTAGTAGCCATAGCTAGTAATTCTGATTGTTGCACAGATTTAGGGGGAGGAGAAGTACCCTTGTGCATGTGTGTATTACTAGTAGCCATAACTAGTAATTGTTTTGCTTCTGCTGCTGATTAAACTATTGTTATGTGGTTTAAACTGCTGATAGTTTGCCTTGTGAACAAAAAGGACATATATATGTTTTAGCCAAAATTTGCCAAAGGGGGAGTTTATTGATTCTAAGTCTTGGCAGCAATTTTGGTAAAACAAAGAGTGTTCACAAGATGTCATGTGTGATGTCTTAACATAAGATATCCTATGTACCTGCTGGAGTTAAAGAACATATGCAAGCAGGATTGTTTCAGAATGCCACTTCCAATGCTAAGGCTTCTGATATTGGTTGTACCTGCTGGAGCTTATATGGAAGACATGTTCATGCAGGATTGTTTCAGATGACATACACAATGTCATGGTATCTGATATGGCTGTACCTGCTATAAAAGGAAATTGGATTATGCAGGATTTTTCCAGGATGTCAGACCCGATGTCATGACATCCTGTACACAGAACATTCAGTATGAATGTCTGGTGTTTTGTGATTGCGCAATTAATGGCAATCTTTGGATGATTGAAGATATGGCTAGCTGGCGCATTCAATCATGGATTACAACCAGATTTACTTATTTTTCAAAGAGATCTTTACAGCTGTTATAAAAAGATTTGATTGGAAAATAGAGTTAGGGTTTTCAAGATGTCCAAGCCCAGCAGAAGGCTTCTATAAAAAGGGACTTAGAAAACCTGTTTGAACACACAACCAAGACTGAGCGAAATAGAGAGAGAGAGCTAGGGTTTGTGTCTGTTTAGTCGTAAGACTTGTAGGTCATTCAAGTCATCCATTAATGATTGAATTGGACTGATTTGTGGTTGTAATTTGTCACTCTAAAGCTGTTAAGCAAGAGTGTGTGTCTACTTGATCAAAGTTGTGAAGCAAGATCAAGTGTGTGTCTTCTTGATCAAAGCTGTGAAGCAAGATCAAGAGTGTGTCTTCTTGATTGAAACTGTGAAGTAAAATCAAGAGTTTGTAATTGAAAAGTATTTTCTTTTCACAAGGGATTGTTGTTTAAGATCACTGGTGTGTGATTGTAAGGGAAGTGAGTGGGTTCTCATATCTAAGAGTGCTTAGGTAAAAGTTGCACGGGTAGAGATTAGGTGAGAAAGACTGTAACTTGTTGAAGTGTACGGATAGTCTTTGAACTAATTCTATTTTAGTGAATTTCCTTCCTGGCTTGGTAGCCCCCAGACGTAGGTGAGTTGCACTGAACTGGGTTAACAATTGCTTGTGTTATTTGCTTTACCATTCTGTTTATTTATCCATTGTGTGTTGACAGATATCAGTGTCGTAACATTACCTTCGACATCTTATATCTGATACCAGAATTTCACAATGAATACACTATAGCTAGTAATTCCTTTTCGGTTGTCGCATAATTGACTTGCGCCTCATTTAAAACTTTACTAGCATAGTGGATGGCATGAATTTTTTTATCTCTTCTTTGACCCAAAACCGCACCAACTGCATAATCGCTTGCATCACACATAAGTTCAAAATCAAGTGTCCAATTTGGTGCAACGATTATGGGTGCGGTGACTAACTTTTCTTTCAAATCAAGGAAAGCTTTTAGACATGACTCATCGAAAAGAAATTACGTACCTTTGTTGAGCAAATTACTCAAGGGCTTTGCTATCTTTGAGAAATCCTTGATGAATCTCCGATAAAATCCGGCATGTCCGAGTAAGCTCCTTATTCCTTTTATATTTTATGGAGGTGATAATTTTTCAATGACTTCCACCTTTGCTCTATCAACTTCTAGCCCTTCGGAGGAGATTTTGTGACCGAGAACAACATCTTCGGTGACCATAAAGTTGCATTTCTCCCAATTGAGCACTAAGTTGGTTTCCACACATCTTCCCAAAACCACATCAAGATTTTTCAAGCACAAATCAAAGGACGATCCATAAACGGAGAAATCATCCATAAACACCTCAATGCATTCTTTGATCAAATCCGAGAATATCGCTTGCATACACCGTTGAAATGTTGCCGGTGCATTACATAACCCAAAAGGCATTCTTCGGTAAGCAAAGATGCCGAAAGGACATGTAAAAGCCATCTTCTCATGATCCGCCGGGTTGACCGAAATTTGGTTGTAACCCGAATAACCATCCAAGAAACAATAGAAATTTTTGCCGGCCAACCTTTCCAACATTTGGTCCATGAAAGGTAGCGGGAAGTGATATTTCCTTGTAGCTTGGTTTAGCCTTCTATAGTCAATACACATCCTCCACCCAGTTACCGTTCTAGTTGGAATCAACTCATTTTTATCATTTTTGATAACCGTCATGCCACCTTTTTTTGGAAGTACTTGCACCAGACTCACCCATTCACTATCGGAGATAGGATAAATCATTCCGGCTTCCAAGAGTTTAACAACTTCTTTCCGAACTACTTCTTTCATTGATGGATTTAAGCGCCTTTGAGGTTGTGCAACGGGTTTGAAATTTTATTCCATCATGATCTTATGCATACAATAGGCCGGACTAATACCCTTCAAGTCGGATAATACCCACCCTATTACACCTTCATTCTTTTTCAGCACTTGTATCAATTTATGCTCCTCTTTTGTGGACAAGGTATTGCTAATGATCACCGGTTTAGTACAATCATCACCAAGGAACACATACTTCAAGTGTGAAGGTAGCATTTTCAAATCTAGTTTTGGCTCTTCCACTTTCTTTTTCACATCCAAGTCTTCATTTACCTCTTCATGATAAGCAATCTCTTCACAAGACTCCAATTCATGCAAAATTGCTTCAATCTCTTTTTCTTCATTTTCGGTTAAAACATTGTAAGCTCCGATAAGAGATCTTTGTAACGGATTAGAAACATGAACTTGGTTTGCAACTTCCACTATTTCCTCCTCGGTGGCATCGATTCGGAAGGAATCATGCTTGTCATTAGGATGCTTCATGGCTTCAAAAAGATTGAAAGTTACCTCTTCATCTTGCACTCTTACTTTCATGAGTCCATCATCAATGTCAATCATCATTCGGGCTGTTTTCATGAATGGTCTTCCAAGAATTAGAGGAACATCACGATCCTCATCCATGTCCACTATCACAAAATCTACCGGAAACAAGAATTTGTCCACCTTCACTAGCATATCTTGAGCAACTCCATATGGTGAAATGGTAGACTTATCGGCTAGTTGTAAAGTCATCCTTGTAGATTTAATCTCAACATTCCCCAATCTTTTAACAATGGATAAGGGGATTAAGTTGATGCTAGATCCCAAGTTGATCAAACCATTACCAATGTAAGTGCCTCCAATGGTTACCGGTAAAACAACTCGGCCCGGATCGGATTCCTTCGTTGGGAGAGTTTTTTGGATTATGGCGCTACAACGTGCATCAAGCAAGATTGTCTCGTCTTCCACATACCTCCTTTTCTTTGTGAGAATATCCTTCATGAACTTTGCATACCGTGGCATTTGCTCTAATGCGTCGTCAAATGGAATATTTATTTGAAGTTGTTTGAATATGTCCATAAACCGTGCATAGTGTCTAGTGTTATCCTTCTTTGATGGTGCTTGCGGATAAGGTAGATGTTGAGTTGGGATGGCACTCACTCCTTTGTCTCCTTTCTTCTTCTTCTGTGGCTCGACTTCTTTCTTCATTTCCACTTCACCCTGCTGCTCTGCTAACTCCTTCTATTTCTGCTCTTTTCGCGGCACGAAGAGAGATCGCGGCGCGAACTGAACAGATTCTGTCTCTTTCTCCTTTTCACACTCCACATCCTCATTTTCATGTACAAAATCCATATCATTCTCCACTGTAATCTCCTCACTTTTTCCACTTATCAACTCTTTACCACTTCTCGTAACAATTGCTTTACAATGCTCCTTTGGATTGGTTTGAGTGTTAGCGGAGAATGACGATCCCGCGTGTTGTTCCGACAATTGCTTCGCAAGTTGTCCTACTTGGTTTTCCAAATTCTTGATTGTTGCCTCGTTGCTCTTCTGATTTGCCATGGAGGCTTGCATGAATTGTTGAAGAGTGTCCTCTAGCTTTGAATTTCCTCCTTGCGATTGTTGTCCTTGAGAATTTGGGTGTTGATAAGGACTTTGTTGCTGAAAATTTTGGTTGTTGAACCTTGATGGTTGATAACCTTGATTGTTTCTTGGATATGAGTTGTTGTGAGGTGGAGGTTGCCTTTGATAGCCTTGATTTTGGTTGTTCACATAACTCACTTCTTCCAATGGAGGACAAAAACCGGTTGGATGATCTCCTTGACATAATTCACAACATGCTACTTGATGTCTAGCTTGAGATCCTTGAATTTCCTTCATTTGTTGTGGAAGTTTGGACATTTATTGAGTGAGCAACTCCACTTGTTGAGAAAGTAGTTTGTTTTGAGCAAGAATGGCATCATTGGTATTTAACTCAAGAACTCCCGGTTTCCGTTGTGAAGGACTACGGTCATGTTGACTTTGACGATCATTGAGTGCCATCCGATCAATAATGACTTTAGCCTCTTCCGCATTCTTTGAGATAAGAGAACCACCCGCTGTAGCATCCAAAAGTGTCTTGTGAGTTGATTGGAACCCATTTAGAAAAATATGGATTTGAGTGAGTTCATCAAAACCATGGCCCTTGCATTTCCTCAACATTAACTTGAATCTTTCCCAGGCCTCATTTAGAGACTCGTTGCTTCCTTGAGTGAATACCGCAATAGCCGTTTTGGCTTCCATGAATCGGGATTGAGGAAAATATCTTTCTAGAAACTTTTCTTCTAACAAATTCCAATCCGTCATTACTCTTGGTGTTTAGTCAAGATACCACTCTTTTGCCTTTCCGACTAAGGAGTGTGGGAACATTCTCTTGAATAATGCTTCTTCACCCGCTTCCTCAATTCCCGTAGAACCCACAATCTCATAGAATTTGATGAGATGGGTATACGGATCTTCATGGTCCATTCCGGTGAATTGATTTGCATAAAGGAGTTAGAGGATTCCGGTCTTCATCTCCGTATTCCTTCCACCACGAGCAAATTGGGCATTCCTTTTGGACTATTAGCGGACATTTTGGTAGGAGTATCATCCGCCATATTTCCTTGACAAGTCTCTACAACCACTTCTTCGATTTGAACAAGTGAAGAAGTAGATACTTCCTCTCTCCGGTTCCTCTCTTCGGCTAGTTTCCTTCTTCTTCGTGTTTTGCTATTGAGCTTTCAAATTGTTCTTTCAATTTCGGGATCGAATTGAAATTGCTCCTCGGTAGCTTTTCCTCGCATGCACTAGAATCTACAAAACTAACAAACCAAGTGAAACACAAGAGTGATAGTAAGTACAAAACTTAGAACAATGAATTATTGCAATGCTTGTAATATCGAACACCAATCCCCGGCAACGGCGCCAATTTGTTGAAAAGTATATTTTCGGCAAATATTTTAATATCGTATCCACAGAGATTGGTTGTTATTACCGCCGTTCTATAATCCAAATTGTTATAAGTTTAAAATGTAACCAAGTTGTTTTGTTTGAAAAGTTATCTTTTGAGTAAAATGTCACTAAATCAATAAAATAGTTTTAATCAAATGTAAAAGGCTTGGCAAGATTGGAGTTGACTATTCAAATTTCCTATGGTTCTTTATGACAACTATATAGACTTAAGATTATTGATGATATTCAAGTATCCTCTCAATATCATTTATCTCTAAATGATATTGTGATAATCACTATATTAATGGTTAAATGATTTCTCCACCTAACTATCAATATAGCAATCTTTAATGTTTGATACAAAAAAAGAGTAGTGGATAAATTTATTTCTACAACTCATTCACTACTTGAAAGTATATTTTAAGTCAAGGTTTGAATAATCTTTCTCAACAACTACTCAAATCTAAATATTCAAAATAGGGCAAAAATATCATTCAATACACCAACAACCTTTTGTCATATACAAGAGTCAAAGGGAATACATAAACAAATAGGAATAGCTATTACCTCCAATCTTGACAAAATGGGGTTTAGCTCCTCATCATCATTTTGGACAGCAAAATGCAATGGCAAAATAAACTCTATTTTTCTTCTCCAATGTGTGAATCCATTAATGAATGTTTCTATATTTTCCATTCTGTTTTCTTAAAGAGTTGAATCTTTCCTAAAATGTTCATTTTCATCTAAAACTGAAAAGCACTCTAAAACAGATACAAAACTGTCACAATACAGCTGGCTTGAAAACAGAACACTTGGCCCAAACAAACTGCTTGTTGGTTTCGCAAGGTTCGCGGCGCCATCCCTAGTCGCGGCGCGAACTGAAGCCAATTCAGCTTCCTTGCCTTGCAAGCTTCATGTAATAATTCTCCCAAGTGTTAGTTGTCGCGTTACGCGAAAAACCGGCGGGAAAACAAGACAACAGAGCCGCCACCGTGCGTTATTTATCCCAAAAGAGGGAAAGGAAACGCTCAGAGTAAACCTGGAAAAAGCATGGTCTCGCGACCAAAGAGAATGGGATCGGGAGTCGGTTATGCGAAGGGAAGGTATTAGCACCCCTACGCATCCGTCGTACTCGACGGGATCCACGCACAATAGGAAGGAAAATGGTTGCTAAAACACTGCTCATGAACACACATACTGGCTGGAAGAGACACAAGAAAACAAACAAGACTGAAACTGACTCGGCAGGACATCGCGTCCTGGGCCTACTTAGTCTATCAGGCATAGACATCAGAGTCTAAGTAGTTCGGACTGGGGAAACGACACATGCTCGCTAGGATATCGCATCCTATGCATACGTATCTCCTTTGGACGAAGGAGAATCAGAGCATCCGTAGCTCGGCTAACACGCACACAAACAAACACAGGCAAAGGTAAACGTGGAGCCTGAATGCCAATTACTGGACTTACATCAGCATCCGAACCCAAAACACACGCACACTGGAACCCGAATGCCACTCGATGGACTTACATCAGCTTCCAAGCACACAACAAGACACAGGATGTGGAATGCCAATCGCTGGGCTTACATCCATCTCCTACACACGCAAGACAAAACAAAGACACAGGCGCCCGGAGAGATCTGCTCATCTCCTGCCTACGTACCTCATCTGGTATGAGGATCAGGGCGACGTAGTTCCCCTACGCAGGGACAAAGGTTCTAGCCTAACCAGATAACAGAGGGAGACACAACACTAGGGAGACTACGACTCGAGCCTAGATGTTGTCATGCAAAGTCAACCCTAAGTTAAGGTTTCTATCCTACTTGCATAAGCAAGCCTATCCTAACCAGGAAAGAAGCAAGCACACAAGCAAACAACATACAAGCACACATCAAATGAGAACAAGCATCTCAAACAAACATGTCAATCAGATATCCACATAGCACACGCTATAACCAAACAAGGGGTCTCAATCAATAGGTTTGACTGCCTCAGCAAGTCATCTGTACAGGCTGTTTTTGCTCTTAACCTTGCCATTGAGGGGCTAAGGTGAAGCAGATGAAAGGATGAAGTGAGGATGAGACCTCACAGCTCTTATCCCTGACCAGGGAGAGCTTCTGACAAATGAGCATGGGTCCAGAATGGAGGGACCCTTCTATACTCAGAGACTCTGACACAATGTGCACTGCACAAGATCTTGGGCTTGTGATCTCAATGCTACAACCATGTAATGGGAGCAAGGAGAAGACTCAACTGAATAGTGGGGGATAGATTGCTTATCCCTAACTTCCACCAATTGCCTCTTTTAGAGGACTTTCACCTGCTTGGCACGAAAAATAAACAACCACAATCATTGCCTCTTAAGGAGGACTTCAGACAGTTTGCCCGGTCAAATAACAGACCGGGTCTCCAGACTACATGAAGTTAGGAAGTTATACCTCAATGCAAGTTGCTTAAGCAAAGCAAAGCAAAAGTTCACAAGGAACTGAGCAACTAAAAGTACCTGGAAACAATCAAACACAGTTAGTACTCAGACAGACAAAGATAAACAGCAAGTATTAATCATCCAGACTATACAAACTAATGCACAACAAAGCAAGCTCAAAGCTCAATCCCAAACTTCACAACCTACAAAACAAAGTTATGTTAGTGTACAAACATCAAACAACATCAATTGAATTGACTTGGATCATTCTCCATACACATTGCACCTTTTCATCCTGAAAAATCAATCAAATGTTAGCAACTAGACCACTAGGCCAAGCCTAGGGTCCAAAGGCAAGAAAAATTCCTAAACAGCAAGGTATCTCTAACCAAACTCAAATTAATGTCAAACAAGAGCCAACACAATTAGTCCCATGTTCATATCATTCATTATATTCATTCCATGCACAAAACAAGGCAAACTAGTTCAAATGAAGCACCAAACATCCAAACAGAACTATTGCATTCAAATCCATATCACAACAATTCTAAAAATTCTCAAATAATTTACACCTAAACAGGGGATATTCCAGGTCTAGCATGTCAAATTTTAGCCTAATTGGACCAAGGGAACTATGTCAATGAAAATCAACAAAAACAGACACAATTACATGCTCCAAATCACAACATCAACACATGCTTCCACTTCAAAAATTCATAACTCAATGAAAACAGTAAAGAAATGAGTGAGACCAAAACAGGGATGTTCCATCATGTGTCTATTACAAGCATACCAAGTTTCATGATCATTCAATACCATATGAGCATTTCACATTAAATCTACCAACCTATGTCACATGAACTTGCACTATTTGACCAACAGAGATGAAAAATAGCAATCAATTTGAAAATGCCACATAAAATTCCACAAAAATTCACATAGCATCCTGACATGTTAATGAAACATTATGCAAAATTTCACATTATTCCAACAAGTATAGGTCACTCAAAAAAAACCAGCAAGTTGACACAATGAGGTGTGACACAAATTGTCACACCTAAGTTCCAAAATTTGTAACTCAATGACCAGGAATCCAAAATTCATAAAATGCACATGTAAATCTCCATTGATATGTCTAGAATCACCACAAAAATTTTCAGACATTTATTTGTAAGCATGAGAATTTCACATTGGATTTGGTATAATGTATCAAAAATGAGTACATGTGAAACAAGCCTAGGTCAAACAAAATTCCTACCATGCACAACCTTCAAAAATGAGTCAAATAAATCCTACAGTCAACAACAAAGTCAACACAAAAATTTCCGCATTTTTCTGATTTTTTATGATTTTTTATGAATTTTTTAAAGTCTTTATGAATATTTTTAGAATTT
Source organism: Lathyrus oleraceus (assembly GCF_024323335.1). Classification (NCBI taxonomy): domain Eukaryota; kingdom Viridiplantae; phylum Streptophyta; class Magnoliopsida; order Fabales; family Fabaceae; genus Lathyrus; species Lathyrus oleraceus. The sequence goes on from NC_066580.1 coordinate 112,231,058, forward strand.
TTATGAATTAATTGAAATTTAGTAATGGCAGACTTGTAATTATGTGAGGCGGGAGCGGGAAACGCCTGATTCAAATTTTCAAACGGATTTGAAGATCTAACACACTAATCTTCATCGTTTTGCCCAGGAAAATTCCAGAAATCCTATGAACACATGATCCATGAATCCTAACCAAAATGAACAAATGGATAGCCGTTGGACTCGTCTAAGCACGAGGATCTCGAATATCAACTTAATTTCATCTAAAAGTTCCTAAATCTTGCAAACCGATGAAATTAGGGTTTCACATCGCATCTTTAAATCCAGATTTCCTGAGCTATAGTCATCTATTTCATAAACTAAACACATCACTGAACTCCACATGAGATGAACTTTAAAACGCATATAACCATCAAGCATTTTATGAAATTCGAAATTCACTCACCTGGAAATTGCAGCGCTGGAATTGGATGGATTCGTGTGTTTTGGCTTCAAACAGATGTAGCATAATCCTCAGGAAGGTGAATGATGCGTTCAGATTTGCTTGATTCCACTCCTAGTGCTCATAATCACGATTTGCCATTGATGATGAATCCTTGTACAGTCACGATTCCACACTCCTTGCCTTCCAATCTTCACAAACAGTTGGAGATGATGATGAGAGGAGTTCAAATCAAAAAGAAACTCGAAGATTGATCAACAATTGATGAAGTTTGATGAAGTTGAAGGTTTTGTGTTCTTGAGGAAATTGAGAGAATTGGAGAGTTTTCAGATCTGGTTTTGGGAAGTGTGAGTTTCTGTTAGGATTAGAATGTGATTATGAATATATATGATACCTTAATCCAAGCTTAATCATGTAATTAGCCAACTTGCATTTGATTAGTGAAAATGTTAATTTTCAAGTGAGGGCAAAATAGTATTTTCACATACAAGCCAATGCCAGCTCATGGACAGCTCACACACTCTCTAAATGACATGTGTGAGCCGTTGCAACTTGTCTCACTCTCATTGGATGCATATTTCTCATTTTCACCATGTAATTGCACTTTGTCCAATTTTGCACTTTCATTCCACAAGCCAATTTCCAAACCATGAAGCCTAGCCATGTAATGATGATTCCAACAAGTTTCAAATACCATTTGTGAGGTGTAGCAAAAATCCCCACTCAAAAATTCCAATTATTTCACAAGTTGGACAATTTTGCCCCTGGTCCACTTAACTGTCCAGTTGAAATTTGACTTTTTGCACTGGCCACTTTTGAGAAAATCCAATTATGCACCATGAAAGTACATGTCGAATGGAGTTTGTGCATATAAAGAACTTGCAATTTGGACAAACCATGTGGAGATTATGGCCTCCTGATTATGGGTCATTTCTGAAATTCACTGAGCCCTAATTTTCCAACCATGCATTGGATTTTCAAGTTCTTGGACTTTTTGGAAAGGTGAGGTCAAGCTCTTCAACTTTCATGTTGGACAAAATTCCATTTGAAGCTTGTAGGATGAAGTTATTTTGAGGGGAAAAAGTTTCCATTTTGGGCAGCTGAAATTACAGGTCACCTGCTATTTTTGGAAACTTTCTGTCTGACCTCCAAATCTTCAACCTTGGTCTTTGATATGTCAAATGAGACTCATATGGACATGAATGAGGCCTCTCAAACCATTTCCCACCTTCCAATCCATAAAATCGGGCACAGTTGACCACAGTTGACTTTCTAGGGTTTCTGGTTGACTGAACAATGACTGGTGACTTCTGAGCAGCCAACCTTTGGTCAAACCACTTCAAAATGATCCTTAGACCATATGAGCTTGATAGATCAACCCTAGGGCCTTGTCCCAATAAAAATGGCACTCACTTGCTTGATTGATTGATTCTCCTGATCAGTCTGACCCAATCCATCAATTGAGCTTTGCACTTGGGCAAATGGACAATGCAATGTTATGCAGTGGCCTATGTTATGTTATGACCTAATATGAAATGAATGTAAACAATGGTAGGGTGCTAATTTGAGGTGCTACATTAGTCTACCAAATTATGCCTCCAAATTGCCATTGAAACTTCTTCTAAATTATGCTTATGCACTTTGTGAAGGAGAATTGCGATCCAAAACGCAGCGAAAATTAAAATTTTCTCCTTTATAGATCCTTACGAATGGTCATGATCAGTGATAGAATATTTACCTCTTGTGACGATTGAAACCTTTGGTGCAGATCTCTTGTGACGATCAAAACCTTTGATGCAAATTGTCATACGGTGAACTGACTTTGTGTGTTTTGCTTTTTATCGCAATGTCGCGGATAGCAAGAGTCGCCACCGACTTTTCTTTTATCCAATAAGGAAAGGTGGAAAAGAACAGGAAAGACCTCAATAGATTTTGGGTTCGGGAGGTACATTATACAAAGGGAAGGTATTAGCACCCTTTGTATCCATGGTTATCCATGGGCTCTTAATTGCTGGATCACTTATATTTTTGTCTGAAAAGTGTTGGTGAATTGTTTAAAAATGTTTCGAAAATAAGAGTTTAACTTTGTAATGATTCTCGTATGAATGTATACAAAGTATTTATCTCGTTTGATTTTGAAAGTTGTTTAGAAAAATATAACTCGGTAATGATTCTCGTATGAATGTATACCAAGTGGTGATTTTCTAAAAGAGGTTTTGAAAGTGTGAAGGGGTGGAAAATGTTTTAGGTTATGATCCAGTAATTGAGAGTTATACCTTCCTAAGGTCGTTATAAACGTTTCCTATCCTTATGAGGGTAAAACTGTCCTTACTATTGAGAAGTAAGTAATTTTACCCTTTGGATGTTTAAGGGTCATCGTAGGGTCACCGATAGGTCATTGAAGGCAACAGTTGCAAGGATACCTTAGCATTCGAAGGGACGATCATCATTTAACCGTAGGCTACACCGAAGGGTCATCGAGGGACAAAAATCGTATTTTCGAAGGCAACATCCGAGGGACCATGATTTATTTTATGATGATTTAACCGAAGGGCCGTTGCTAAGTGTATCCCTACATTCGCGGGACATGACCGTTATACCGTAATACCGTAGGGCAAAAGAGAGGTCCAAGATCACATATTTAGAGGCCATGTTTTAAAGTTAATTAGGTAATTAGGGTGAATCTCCACATTAAAATCAATACATTAAAAATAATACATTAAAATTAATACATTAAAATTTATTAAGCAATTTAGGGCAGCTCTTCACAAGGGTATCCCACAAATAAAGTGGAAGACCTAAACAACAATCTTTTCCTGGGGTGTATGAACCTTTGCAACATTCAGCGAACGGGTTAGAATACCAAATCAGGGTGCAATCGAGGATTACACCGCAAAAGAAATCACAACAGTAATATGATCAGATAAACAATGCCTGGCTATGATAAAACATGAATGAAAAATCAGAATGGAAAAGTCGGCTACTGTCAGGTTCGCGCCTGCCTCGCCTAGCGAAGGCTTAGCGAATACTCGCTTCATGCTCGCTTAGCGACGTGCTAGCGAGCGACTGCGGATTCTGGTTTTGATATCAGTACAATTTCAACCAATTTTATGCCTTATGGCTTTCATTACAGCAATTATATGGTTAATCATTTAAGGTATTCAAGTGCACACTACGATTCACATGACAAACTTAAGATATTTTCATAAATTTAATCATAATGCCATATGCAAATTAAGAACATAAGGTAGTAATAGCAATGCCAACCTGTTTGTAATCGAATTGTAACCTTGAATTGGCCGACCGGATCGAATTGAGCGGAAGTGACCTTGCTGCCGCCGGCTTTTCCTTCAGGGTTTCTCGGAATTCTCAGGGCTAGCCTCCAGGGTTTTCCGTCTGTGAGCGCGAGGGTTTGCTTGCTAGGGTTCTCCTTTCGTCCTCTTTCGTTCTCCTTCTCATTACTGAAGTGCTGGTATTTATAATGCTCTTTTTCATGACCTAATGGGCTCAGAATGAAGCCCGAAATTTTCTGTTGTCTGTCAGCTTCGCTAGGCGAGCGTGTAGCGAACGTGTAGCGAACGTTCGCTAGGCGAGCGTGTAGCGAACGTGTAGCGAACGTTCGCTAGGCGAGCGTGTAGCGAACGCGTAGCGAACAGGCCAGTTTGGGCCGTTTTCTGGATTGGGCCATTCGTGAGCTGGGCCTTTGTTCCTTTAAGATCAGTGTCATAAAAATGAGTCGGAGTGCCCTGAAAAATGTCTTGAAATATTAATGGGCAAATTTTGGGGTATGACAGCTGCCCCTGTTCAATATTCTTGAACCGAGAGAGTCAGAATGGTATGTACGCCATTCGTGGTCTGGAGGTGGAAGATTATTGAACACTTAGAATGCCCCCAAAATTTGCACTTGTCAATTAGTTAGTCTTGATGGAGATGGGCTTAAAGATGCCATCTAGGAAGTTTGATGATGAGAGCTTCAAAGTACGTCGTACGTTAGAAGATATCTGAAGTCATGGGTGTCCCTGGGTCATACGCTAGACCGTATAGTGGGTCATTCATTAGGCCGTCGACTTCCCTGGGGATTTAGAATGGGCCGTCCGTTAGGCTGCATCTGACGAAAAGTAGTCGTACGCTAGACTACACCTCGGAATGTACCGTATGCTAGGTAGTATCTGAGGAAAGAACATCCAAATGGGTCGTATGCTAGACCGTATCGGACTTGTTGGAGGAGTCGTATGCTGTGCCGAATCAGGATGAGGTAAGAATCCGAATGAGTCATACACTGCTGGGGATAAAGGATCAAAATGGATCGTACGCTATATCGTATCTGAGTTGCGGAACGAGCCGTCCGTTAGGCTGTATCGTTACTGGGGGTGAAGGATCAGGATGGATCGTATGCTAGATCGTATCTGAGTTGTAGACTGAGCCGTCCGTTAGGCTGTACCTGGTGATGAAGGGGGTAGTCATACGCCAGACTACACTTCAGAATGTACCGTACGCTAGGTAGCATTTGAGGGGATGAACATCCAAGCGGGTCGTAAGCTAGACCGTCTCTGAGTAGCAGAACGAGCCGTCCGTTAGGCTGCATCTGATAATAAAGGGTGTCGCGGCTGGAAAAATGACAGAGTCGCCACCATCCTTTATTCGTTCCTAAGGAACAGGGAAATAATGATAAAACCTAATAGTTAAGGTGAGATACTAGGTTCGGGAGTCAGTTAAGTAAGGGGAAGGTGTTAGGCACCCATTACCTCCATTGTACTCAATGGGATCCTCCTCTAATTCTAGGGTTAATGTGTTCTTGAGATGTTTGCTTTATTAATTATTATTGATTAATTATTTATCTATTTATTGAAAATTATTTTATTATTTAAAAGAAAATTGATTGACTAAGAAAGGAAGACTTAAAGATGTTTTTGATTATTGTACTCGCTAGAGTTTACAACTCTATGCCTACGTACCTCCAAGTTCATTGAAGGATCAGAGTCCCGTAGTTCTGGTAGAAAAAAGTTGTTTGTTGATTGTTTTTATCCCTTGAAGATTCTCACGCACCGGGGGCAGAGAAGTGATTGATTTTAAGAAAATGCCTCAATACACTAGGGTAGAGGACTTATAGTTTGAAGTGTGTTGAATTTGATTTTATCCCTAGATTGTTTGTAAAGATAGTATTTAACAAAAAAAAATAGTGATTATAATAGAATGTTATACATAATCCTTTATCCCGATTTTATCCCTCACTTAACCCTTCAAAACCTTAGAGTTTTATCCCATATTTTATCCCATGTCCTTGTCCAATTTGATTTGAAAATATAATTTAGTTTAATTAAGAAAGTTAAATAAAATTTAATAAGATATATCCCTTATCCCAATTTTATCCCTAATTTACATCCCTTAAAATTCTAGAATTTATCCTTAAATTTTATCCCATAATTATCCCTGAATTACCTTATAATTTTATCCCGTAAATTTTATCCCTTGTTTTTATCCCTTGAAATTGTTATAGAATTTTATACATGTTTGTCCCTTGATATATCGCTTGTGTTTGTCCCTTGATATATCGCTTGTGTTTGTCCCTTGATATATCGCTTGTGTTTGTCCCTTGATGTATCGCTTGTTTTTATCCCTTGATGTATCCCTTGTTTTTATCCCTCGTTTTTATCCCTGATTTTTATCCCTGATTTTTATCCCTGATTTTTATCCCTGATTTTTATCCCTGATTTTTATCCCTGATTTTTTTATCTCGCGAAATTGTTAAAACCCTTAGAATTTGTCATAGAATTTTATCCCATAAATTTCATCCTTTATTTTCATCCCTTATTTTTATCCCTTATTTTTATCCCATAAATTTTTATCCCTTAACCCTGAGATTTTATCCCGTAAAATTATCCCATATTATCCATAATTTTTTTTTATCCCAAATTTCTATCCCATAATTATCCCAAATAATTTTATATTATTTATTCCTTATAGATACCATACAAGACTTTTCAAACTTTCACATATTTTAATAATTAGTTGAAAAAATTATAAAAGCTAATATAAGTTATATACAAACATACTTAACTCATAAAAATGTTAAACAAAATTTCGAAGCAATTATAATAGCAAAATATGTATATTAAGGTGTGAAAAAAAGAACCAACCTACGGGATCGAGGTATATCCCGGTGAACCAAATTATTAAGCCTTTGAATTCTCTCCCTTCTTATGTGCTTGATTCGATCTTTTCCTTCTTCCTTTTTCTTTTGTCCTTGAACTGATCTTCCCCTTTTGCGAATAGGTGCCGACAGAAATTTTATGATATGTATTTTGTGAATTATCGATCCCTTCTCTATCCCCTTTTTTCTCTTGTTTTTTATGGTGACTTTTCTTTCAATTTATAAGAGAATTGGAATTAAATAGTGTTAATTGTTTTGATATTCTTTCCCACTTTGAATTAGGGAAGCAATTAAATGAGTTTGAATTGGATTAAAAGAGATTCAATTTTTTTAATATTTGAGCGTATGATAAACTTGAAAATTGGGATATGAATTTTGATGGAGATCTGGATATTCAAGAAATATATTCTTAGATTTGGAAATTTGGGGATTTCATTTTAATTTTGGAGTAATGATAATAACAATATTTATTTTAGGGGTTTGTTTTGATAATGATAATAACTAGCGAATTTAATAATAGTAAAAAGAATTTTTTTATAATAATGGAAACATTTTATTAATTATATTATTGTTATTTTTATTAAAAAATATTAATTTTAATTTATCAATATGTATCAAATATATATTTGTCTTTGTCTCGTACATGAATTGTGCATGACAACAAAATCTATAAAAACTATGTTTTTTAGTAATATTTAAAATTTAGAGTTAATGTTTATTATAAATGTTCTTATTGTTATATGAATTTTATTAAAAATTTAAATTTATTTATATCTTAATTCTAATACATTTTTTTAGATGTACAATGATCATTAATTAAATAATTTGTAAACGATATTATAAACAAACTTAATACAATAAAAGTATAATATTATTAATTTATTGTTATGGTAAATAAAATGTAAAACACTCTCTATAAAAAAACATTTTACAACTTAAAATTCAATTTTAAGCGTCATATAAATCTATTCTATTTGATGATAACGCTTTCTTTTTTGGAAGTATTGATTTTGGAATATTGGGACTTCTAATAATAATAATAACATAGGAATGAATTCCATAATAATTTATAATGATTCATAATTCTATTCTAGTTTGGTTTGGGAAAGCCTTTGAATGACTTGATTTTGGTTTAAATTTGGGATATGTTTTTTTTTAGAACGTAAACCATGTGATATATTAGGATATATGTGATAAGATTTGTTCTAGTTTTGGATTAAAATCATGTACTTGAAATCATGTACTAAATCTGGAGTATTTGAGATTTTAGGATCTTTTTATTAACAATAATAATAATGCAAATTAATACCTATTAACCAATCACTAAATTGATAATAATTAACTTAATAACAAAATCTCTTGAAAATAACTAATAGTATTAAATGTAATAATATATACATATATTTTTTTTATTTTCTTGGTTTATTAGGATTTTAATAGAACGATTCCAATTTTATCAACGTTTGGATTTTTTCTCTTTTTTTTTATTTCTTTAAATTAATTTTGGGATCTTAAAAATAAAAAATAAAAAATAAAAATAAAAGTAAAAATAAAAAGTGACAAATTTGATAATAATGAAAAATAAAAATAAATAAATATGCAATTTTTTTCTCTAATAATAACAATATACTAGTACTATAAAGGTTTTTTTTTTTATATTTTTAGTAACCAATTTGGTTAAAACTTAAATTAAAATAGTATCATGTTAATTAGAAGGAAATTAACTTAATTAAATCTAATAAATAAACTGCATTTAAAATAAAATATTTTTTATTATTTTATGCGTAAAATCAGGGTTTTAATGAAAAATTAATATTTTTTTTTATGCATAATAACAAAAAAAATAAAAATTAATAATAAAACATAAAAATAAATTTTTTCTGATTTTTTTTTTGTAATTTAAAAAACAAAATAGCGATAAAGTTAACAGCAAGTAAAAAGGGAAAAATACAAAAAAATGAAAAATATAGGGTTTGAACTCATGACCTTATGCTTGCATTCCTTACATATGCTCCTTTACCAAGTGTGTCATTTCATTTATTTGAAATAAAATGGCGCTAGAAAACATGTGAAGGGTGGGCAAAATTTGGGGTACGACAGCTGCCCCTATTTAATCAGCTTCAAACTGAGAGGATGATGACGTTGAGCCTTCATCTTCTCATGGTGGAAGATGATTAAATATAGAGAGAGACCCTAATTTTGACCACGTAGTCAGTAGATTCTGGGAATACGTAATGATTGAACAATATTTGATGCTCTAATGGGATCAAGACCAACCTTTGATGAAACCCCAATAATACCCTGACGATTAATTTTAGTCCAATTGAGTGAAATTTGCATATAATTCCTATGATCACCCGACCATGTTATTGAAATTGGGTAGGACTCTGACGATCCTCCGGTCGTTGATTGATAAAACCTTGGTAGAACCCCTGATAGAACTCCTAACAAAATCCCTGGCGAAATTCCTTGTGAAACCCCTGATACAACTTTTGATGGGACTCATGATGATGAGATCCTAATGAAATCCTTTGACAAATCCCTGATGAAACCCTTGGATTAATCCCTTTTGATCAGTTTCAACCTCACCGTGTGAAACTTGCACACAATTCCTATGATCATCGAATCATGTTGTTGGAATCTGGTTGGACTTTAGTGATACCTTGATTACTCTGGATGAAACCCACTTCGATAAAATTCTGGTAGAACCCCTTGATGAGAATCTGGTGGAATCCCTTGATGAAAATCTGGTGAAACCCCTTTAATAATAGTGTGATAGAACCCCTTGATAATAACCTTTGTTGAACCTTTTTGGTGAAACCCTGTGGATAATATTTTGATCAAAACCCTTTGATATAAACCCTTTGATGAAACTTCAGATGGAATCCCTAGATGAACCCTTTATAAAATCCTTTTGATGAAATCCCTTGATGAAACCCCTTGATAGAAATCTGGTAAAACCCCTTAATGGAACCCCTTGATGAAACTCCTGATGGAATCCCTAGATGAACCCTTTATAAAATCCTTTTGATGAAATCCCTTGATGAAACCCCTTGATAGAAATCTGGTAAAACCCCTTAATGGAACCCCTTGATGAAACTCCTGATGGAATCCCTAGATGAACCCTTTATAAAATCCTTTTGATGAAATCCCTTGATGAAACCCCTTGATAGAAATCTGGTAAAACCCCTTAATGGAACCCCTTGATGAAACTCCTGATGGAATCCCTAGATGAACCCTTTATAAAATCCTTTTGATGAAATCCCTTGATGAAACCCCTTGATAGAAATCTGGTAAACCCCCTTAATGGAACCCCTTGATGAAACTCCTAATAGAATCCCTTGATACAATCCTTTGATGAAACCCCTGATGAAATCTTTAGTGAAACCCACGGTGAAACCCTGGCGGAACCCTTTGATAAAACCGTGGTGAAACCCCTATGATTAAAATATGATGAAATCCCTAATGAAACCCTTAATGGAACCTTTGACGAAACCTCTTGATGAAACCCTTTTTGATCAAATTTAACCCTTCTGGATGAAACTTGCATACGATTCCTATGATCATCTGATCATTTTATGAGAATCGGGTAGTACTCTACTGATACCCTAATCACTCTAGATGAAACCCCTTGGTAAAATTCTGGAAGAACCCCTTGATGGAATCTTTTGATGACATTCTAGATAAACCCTTTTTGATAAAATCCCTTGACAAAACCCTTTTGATAAAATCCCTTGATGAAATTCTGGCAGAACCCTTTGATAGAAAACTCTGGTGAAACCCTTTGATAAATCTATGATGAAACCCCTTGATAATAACACTTTGTTGAAATTTCTTAGTAAAACCCTAGTGAACCCTCGGCGGATAGTCTCTGATGAAAACCCCTTGATTGAACCCCTTTGGTAAAACTCCTTTGATAAAATCCCTTGGTAGAACCCATTGATGAAAATCCTTTATACTTCTGATGAAACCCCTAATGGAAATCATGGTAAAAATTCTTTGATGAAACCCTTGGTGGACCCCCTTGATAAACCCCAGTGGAACCCTTTGATAAAACCCTGGTGTATTTGATTCAACGCATCCCTTGTGTGGGTTAGGTTAATAACATGGAGATGTGAGAGGTGAAGACCCGCTAAATAGTTGATAACGATCATTCTGGATGACCGACTACCGGATAGATTCCTCTGACGACTCACGGTGAGTGAGTTTGTTGGGAAGGTCCTTTATTGAAAAGGCTATATGGAGATGGTTACTTATTGGGGAAGCCCAATAAGCGTTCTTACTTGGGAATTGTACTTGTATAGCTGGGGATTGAGAATTCAATCGTCCTCGATATAAGAACCAATGCTAAATAAATTATCATTGTTGTAAAGCCCCGAGAGTAGTGATAGTGGTATAAGAACTAAAAGAAGTAACAACGGTAGAAGAACCGTAAACTGAAATGACAAACGGTATAAGAAACCATACAAATGAATTGATAAACAGTGTAAGAACCAAAATGAATGGATGAAAATGACATAAAACCCAAAGTGAGTAAATGACAACGGTGTAAGAGCCGAAGTGACTGAGTGACAATAGTGTAAGAACCAAAGTGATTAGTGGTGTAAGAACCAAAGTGACAATGGTAATAGAACTTTTATTGAGGAGTTCTCTAAGAAGACATGAATAAAAGAAGATTGACAAAAGAACTCGATGTCCTTAATGGGGAAGACTAGTGTCACGTAAGATGACTGTCTACTAGGGAATATGCTTCCAGGAGAGGTTCCCTAAGGAGCGCGGGGGTTGGAGAAAGCCCTAAGAAATCCCTGCAAGGATCTGGTGAAGGAATTGTATACCATTAGGGCATACTAGGGACAATGCTGCTAAGTATTTTCTGCTTGGAGAATGAGTTCCAAGGATACTTGCGGGGGAATTGTCCTTAAGACTAACCCACTGGGTGTCCAATGAAAAAAGAGCTCGGGAGAAGCTTGGACTGAGATCTATCATCGATTAACTGGGGATATCCAGACTCTCACGATGAGTCTTGAGTCTTAGTCTGTGTTATGTATCTATGTTATGTATGCATGTTATGCTGTGTCATTTATGCATGTTTAGTGTTTGTATGGTATAATGATCCACATTAATGGATATGCTACGCGTGATATGATGTATTAATGCAATGATTGATGCATGCAATGTATTAGTCTTGGTTTGCATCGCTAAAGGTTGGGCCATTTGTAGGTATTGAGTGCCAAGCAAGGTTGGGCTTTTGTGATATGCCAATCAAGGTTGGGCTTTTGGGGTGAATGCCAAATGAGGTTGGGCTTTTTAGATGTAGGTGCCAAGTAAGATTGGGCCTTTTTATGGTGCCAAGTAAGATTGGGATTTTGTATATGTTAGATCCATGTTATGGGAATGTGCTATATGAATGAGATGATATGAGTGGTTTGACGCTAGAGCGTAGCGACATGATTAATGCATGACAATGATTTGAATGTTTCCACAAGTGCCCCTGTGGTGGGTCGTGGACTGTTAGGGATTAGAGAGGTTGTTTGTGTAACCAAGTTATTTTGTCAAAAGGTGGTAGGGTGTTACGCTAGCATGGCTTCCCGATACCCGTTTGAAACTTGACGATTGTTGATCTATGATAGATCTTGTACATGCCTCTTGAAAGTATTGAGAGGGATTGTCCCTGTAGTATCCTATAGTTGCCCATGTCTGTTAGGTCTTTGAAGAAATTCATGTCAATATGAATTTGAAATGACTTAGCCATACCATGCACTTGAGATGTCATGCCGTAATTTTAGCCTTGGAGAGATCCGTCCTTGACTAACCGACCCTTAGAATGATATTTCCCCAGATGAATTGTTCTTTTGAAGTGGTCTCTTTTGATCAAGCCTTATGGCGGTCTGTCCCAGATTGATAAAGCCTTAGAGGGTATTTCCTGAAAAGGAACTTGGATCCCATCATGATGTAGTATGACTCAGATAAGGAATACCCCTAGTATATAAATCTTGCAAGGCAGGCCCATGATTAAATGGTGCTTGACCAATTCTTAGATTGATTTGTCCCAAGTCACTAGGATCTGGAAGAGTTGCATTACAAAAGACTTAGGTCCCACAATGTTGCGATGTGACCTTCATATGAATTACCCCAGTATTTGAACTTTTGAAAAGTATGCCCCAAATTAGATTACTTTATGGAGTAATTGGCCTCACTATGCCCTTGAGTTGGTATGTCCCAGTATGGGAGTCTTGAAAGGTATGCTTCTGATCATGAGGGTCATGGATGTTATTTGACATAGGTGTGCCAAATATTGAAATGTTTCTCCTCTAGTCAATAGGATCTTCAGATGATGTGCCCCTATGATTATAAGGATTTTCCCTCTAACTGGAAGGATCCTTAGGTGACTTTCCCCTAGTCCATAATGTCTCGAAGTGGTGTGCCCCTGATCAGACCATTGTTGATATTTCCTTGGTGCTAAGTATTGATTCGCGAAAAAATGTTCCTTTTTGAAAAGTAATTCTAACATCATGCTCATGCAAGTTTTTGAAATTGAAAATTGTTACGGAAAATAGATATGGTGTATATAGATGATATATGGCCATGAGGTTGGCACAAATGAAGATGTGATAGAACAATATGGTTAGTAACAAACATTCAGAGTCAGTTTAACGCAAATTTTACTGAGTATGCTTTCATAGTGAACCTAGCTTCAATTAGGACTTTTAAATGTTATAACGTGGCTTGGTTCACGGTTTATGAAACAAAAGATATAAGGCTCAAATTTTTATTAAGACCCACCCCTTCTCCTTGATGATCTTCATTCCTAAATCCAATTACTTCAACGAATGCATTTAGTCTACAAGAGAATTTTGATAATGATTATGGATATAATGATTCAAGCACTAATGAGATTCTTGAGGTGGAAGTCACCTACTTTCACTTACAAGATTATTTCCCTTTTTTTTTTTAATCCCTATTTTTGCACGGACCAATTCTTTTGAATTGTGGTCCATCGGGATGCCCCTTTTGCCTAAGTCAACTCTGTTTTAGTTTTTGACTTAGCGGGCTTTTTTTTAAACACGATGCCCTAACTTTTGCCTAAGTAAAAAAAAATTCTGGTTGTTTCCCTTTTTTTTACTTAGCGAGCTCTTTTTGGAATAATTCATGTGTTCTTTTTTTTTTCTTTGATATTTCGAAAGTTGTGACTGCCTTGTTAGCTATTGTGAGCTTTGTCCCCATTGCTTCCTCAATGTTGAATGGTGTAAGGAAGATGTTGCTTGAACCTTTTACTGATGTGATTATGGAATAGTTCTCTTGAGACTAGAATGCATCATTGACTTAATTGAAACTACCCTGCCCCTGGTTAATATTAAGGGTTTTTATAAATAGAAAAAGAAACAACAACTTCTGGCTCGAGGGGGTTGACTACGGATTAACTCCTTATTTCTCCAGTGTTTGGGAAGTGAAACAATGCCTTACATCATCAGCCAGGTCTTACTATTAAAAGCATACTCAGCAAATTCAGTTATTTATTACATCATTCTCCTCTTAAGTTTGTTAAGAGGTAAAAGTGAAATGGAAAATTTTGATTTTTTAGCAAGTGATGGCATAGAAGAGAGTGTAAACGAATGGATTGATTCAAAAATATGCATGCTCGTTTTATTAAAATTACTTTTCAAAGAGTACAAATTTTAAATACAAACAACCCTTAGCAAAAAAGAAATTACAACTAGCAATGATAAAGTCTATTGATTTCAGGGATGAGCTTCATTGTTGATCCACTGTCTTTAGGGGATGCCTTTTTTAATGTCCTTGCACTTTGTTAAAGTAAGGGTAACCATTCACCAATGGGACTCCCTCTTTGAAAGTCAATTGTAGGTCTTGTACTTTGTGCTTACATTAGGCATTCTCGTCATGACTTATAGGGTATAGACGAGGAGAAAGACCAAATGATTGTAGCTTTACTATGGCACTTCTGAGTAAGTCATGAGACATTGGTGTAGGATCCAGTTTCCTTCCAGACTTCATTTGTTGTGATTGATGAGGCACATGAGGCTACTGCTGAAGAAGATATTGTTGCAGACCTTGTTGCGGTGGCATTATCCAGTGTTGTATTTGAGGCTCTAGGTAGGTCGTGACTTGCATGGTGAAGGGTTGCCTTTTCTCTTCAATGGTATTTTCCCTTATTGAGACGTCCTTCAAGTTTGTTCATGAGTATCAGGAAGTCTGCTAGCTGGATGATAGTTGGATAAGGAAGGAAGCAGAAAAGATATGCAAATATATGTGTATGTATGCAAATGCATGTGTATGCAAAAATATATATATATATTTTTTTTAATTTTAATTTTTGAAGGTATACTAAAAGTTTTTTTTAGATGTCATACAATTGTCACATTAGGGTAGTGACAGATAGGAGAACCCACACGGGTTTAGGGATAATGCCATATATAAGGACACCTTTTTTTTAGAAGGATCCTTATTGATATGGATAAGGATCGGCATGAGAAACCCAAACGAGTTTGAGACATGTAAGATAATATGCAAGCATGACCTAGTTAAGGGTAGATTCCTTATGATATGTCAGATCTAGGCTTAGACTACCCAATCCCCTCACTTGTAGGATATAATGTTTTTGTAGGATGATAGCCTTAGAGTCATGGATTATACCCTTGTTTTACCATGAGAAGGAGCAAGCCTTCCTACGGTAATCCTTCGGGATATGTCTCGTCTAGGAGGGACCTTAGTAACAACCTTTGCAGGTTGATAACATAAGGTCACCCTAAGTTAAGAGGGTTCTAGAAGAGGTCCCCAAAGTCATGGATCAAATTCAAAGTTTTATCACGAAGAAGTGCTGGCCTTCTCATGACAACCCTTTTGAATTGATCTATTCTGGGTGGAATCGTCATCAAAGACCCCACGGGATGAAAACCCCGGTGGCCGAGACAGGACGACCCCTTACTTAAGCTTATATTTTTTCTCAAGCCTGGGTTTTGGCTTCACACCTTTGAAAATCCCAATCAATATGATATGACAGGCATAATAATATATTAAATAATAAAGTGAATAAATAAATAAATAAACATAAATAAAGGAAAGCAAATACACATAGAAACAAACATAACCCTAAAACCCAGGGTTAGGATTGACTCTCTTTAGGGAAAGTATAAGAACTCCCCAGCAGAGTCGCCAGCTGTCGCGGCTGGAAAAATGACAGAGTCGCCACCATCCTTTATTCGTTCCTAAGGAACAGGGAAATAATGATAAAACCTAATAGTTAAGGTGAGATACTAGGTTCGGGAGTCAGTTAAGTAAGGGGAAGGTGTTAGGCACCCATTACCTCCATTGTACTCAATGGGATCCTCCTCTAATTCTAGGGTTAATGTGTTCTTGAGATGTTTGCTTTATTAATTATTATTGATTAATTATTTATCTATTTATTGAAAATTATTTTATTATTTAAAAGAAAATTGATTGACTAAGAAAGGAAGACTTAAAGATGTTTTTGATTATTGTACTCGCTAGAGTTTACAACTCTATGCCTACGTACCTCCAAGTTCATTGAAGGATCAGAGTCCCGTAGTTCTGGTAGAAAAAAGTTGTTTGTTGATTGTTTTTATCCCTTGAAGATTCTCACGCACCGGGGGCGGAGAAGTGATTGATTTTAAGAAAATGCCTCAATACACTAGGGTAGAGGACTTATAGTTTGAAGTGTGTTGAATTTGATTTTATCCCTAGATTGTTTGTAAAGATAGTATTTAACAAAAAAAATAGTGATTATAATAGAATGTTATACATAATCCTTTATCCCGATTTTATCCCTCACTTAACCCTTCAAAACCTTAGAGTTTTATCCCATATTTTATCCCATGTCCTTGTCCAATTTGATTTGAAAATATAATTTAGTTTAATTAAGAAAGTTAAATAAAATTTAATAAGATATATCCCTTATCCCAATTTTATCCCTAATTTACATCCCTTAAAATTCTAGAATTTATCCTTAAATTTTATCCCATAATTATCCCTGAATTACCTTATAATTTTATCCCGTAAATTTTATCCCTTGTTTTTATCCCTTGAAATTGTTATAGAATTTTATACATGTTTGTCCCTTGATATATCGCTTGTGTTTGTCCCTTGATGTATAGCTTGTTTTTATCCCTTGATGTATCCCTCGTTTTTATCCCTGATTTTTATCCCTGATTTTTATCCCTGATTTTTATCCCTGATTTTTATCCCTGATTTTTATCCCTGATTTTTATCCCTGATTTTTTTATCTCGCGAAATTGTTAAAACCCTTAGAATTTGTCATAGAATTTTATCCCATAAATTTCATCCTTTATTTTCATCCCTTATTTTTATCCCTTATTTTTATCCCATAAATTTTTATCCCTTAACCCTGAGATTTTATCCCGTAAAATTATCCCATATTATCCATAATTTTTTTTTATCCCAAATTTCTATCCCATAATTATCCCAAATAATTTTATATTATTTATTCCTTATAGATACCATACAAGACTTTTCAAACTTTCACATATTTTAATAATTAGTTGAAAAAATTATAAAAGCTAATATAAGTTATATACAAACATACTTAACTCATAAAAATGTTAAACAAAATTTCGAAGCAATTATAATAGCAAAATATGTATATTAAGGTGTGAAAAAAGAACCAACCTACGGGATCGAGGTATATCCCGGTGAACCAAATTATTAAGCCTTTGAATTCTCTCCCTTCTTATGTGCTTGATTCGATCTTTTCCTTCTTCCTTTTTCTTTTGTCCTTGAACTGATCTTCCCCTTTTGCGAATAGGTGCCGACAGAAATTTTATGATATGTATTTTGTGAATTATCGATCCCTTCTCTATCCCCTTTTTTCTCTTGTTTTTTATGGTGACTTTTCTTTCAATTTATAAGAGAATTGGAATTAAATAGTGTTAATTGTTTTGATATTCTTTCCCACTTTGAATTAGGGAAGCAATTAAATGAGTTTGAATTGGATTAAAAGAGATTCAATTTTTTAATATTTGAGCGTATGATAAACTTGAAAATTGGGATATGAATTTTGATGGAGATCTGGATATTCAAGAAATATATTCTTAGATTTGGAAATTTGGGGATTTCATTTTAATTTTGGAGTAATGATAATAACAATATTTATTTTAGGGGTTTGTTTTGATAATGATAATAACTAGCGAATTTAATAATAGTAAAAAGAATTTTTTTATAATAATGGAAACATTTTATTAATTATATTATTGTTATTTTTATTAAAAAATATTAATTTTAATTTATCAATATGTATCAAATATATATTTGTCTTTGTCTCGTACATGAATTGTGCATGACAACAAAATCTATAAAAACTATGTTTTTTAGTAATATTTAAAATTTAGAGTTAATGTTTATTATAAATGTTCTTATTGTTATATGAATTTTATTAAAAATTTAAATTTATTTATATCTTAATTCTAATACATTTTTTTAGATGTACAATGATCATTAATTAAATAATTTGTAAACGATATTATAAACAAACTTAATACAATAAAAGTATAATATTATTAATTTATTGTTATGGTAAATAAAATGTAAAACACTCTCTATAAAAAAACATTTTACAACTTAAAATTCAATTTTAAGCGTCATATAAATCTATTCTATTTGATGATAACGCTTTCTTTTTTGGAAGTATTGATTTTGGAATATTGGGACTTCTAATAATAATAATAACATAGGAATGAATTCCATAATAATTTATAATGATTCATAATTCTATTCTAGTTTGGTTTGGGAAAGCCTTTGAATGACTTGATTTTGGTTTAAATTTGGGATATGTTTTTTTTTAGAACGTAAACCATGTGATATATTAGGATATATGTGATAAGATTTGTTCTAGTTTTGGATTAAAATCATGTACTTGAAATCATGTACTAAATCTGGAGTATTTGAGATTTTAGGATCTTTTTATTAACAATAATAATAATGCAAATTAATACCTATTAACCAATCACTAAATTGATAATAATTAACTTAATAACAAAATCTCTTGAAAATAACTAATAGTATTAAATGTAATAATATATACATATTTTTTTTATTTTCTTGGTTTATTAGGATTTTAATAGAACGATTCCAATTTTATCAACGTTTGGATTTTTTCTCTTTTTTTTTATTTCTTTAAATTAATTTTGGGATCTTAAAAATAAAAAATAAAAAATAAAAATAAAAGTAAAAATAAAAAGTGACAAATTTGATAATAATGAAAAATAAAAATAAATAAATATGCAATTTTTTTCTCTAATAATAACAATATACTAGTACTATAAAGGTTTTTTTTTTTATATTTTTAGTAACCAATTTGGTTAAAACTTAAATTAAAATAGTATCATGTTAATTAGAAGGAAATTAACTTAATTAAATCTAATAAATAAACTGCATTTAAAATAAAATATTTTTTATTATTTTATGCGTAAAATCAGGGTTTTAATGAAAAATTAATATTTTTTTTTATGCATAATAACAAAAAAAATAAAAATTAATAATAAAACATAAAAATAAATTTTTTCTGATTTTTTTTTTGTAATTTAAAAAACAAAATAGCGATAAAGTTAACAGCAAGTAAAAAGGGAAAAATACAAAAAAATGAAAAATATAGGGTTTGAACTCATGACCTTATGCTTGCATTCCTTACATATGCTCCTTTACCAAGTGTGTCATTTCATTTATTTGAAATAAAATGGCGCTAGAAAACATGTGAAGGGTGGGCAAAATTTGGGGTACGACAAAGGGGTAGTCATACGCCAGACTACACTTCAGAATGTACCGTACGCTAGGTAGCATCCGAGGCCTTGACGGTCCAAATGGGTCGTATGCTGGACCGTATTGGAGTCGTTGAAGGTCGGAATGGATCGTACGTTAGATCGCATCTGAGTTGAAAGAGTCATATGTTGAGGTGAATCAGGACGGACCGTATGCTAGGCAGTACCTGAGAAATGAAGGTCCAACTGGGTCGTACATTAGACCGTGTTGGAGTAGTTGAAGATCAGAATGGATCGTCCGTTAGATCGTATCTGAGTGGAAGGAGTTATATGTTGGGCTGAATCAGAATGAACCGTATGTTAGACTGTATCTGATCGTATTTGTAGATGCTGTATTTGCAATGAATATCTGGGGTGGGCTTAAAGATGCCACCATTAGGAGGATATCAGAGTGCTTATCAGAATGAATGTATTTGAATCTTGAATGTAATCGATAAAGATGTCCGTCTGAATGGATCTTCATTTTGACTGTATCAGGAGGATAATTAACCTGAAAAATAAAGTTAGCTTCATGCCATGTCACGATGCATGAGATGTTTTATGCTTCTGAAACTAAATGCGAACAATGTATGCATGCGTATGTTGTGAAATGATGTAATGAGCGAATTATGCATCGGAAAAGTTCTTCCAGGGGACTCTACTGGGGAAAATAAATCTCAATCTTCTGGTTGGGAGATACTGGTATCGATGACCCTTTCTTAGCCGGAGATGCTTGATTTCTGTCTGATG
The DNA here is from genome assembly GCF_024323335.1 of Lathyrus oleraceus. Taxonomy (NCBI): domain Eukaryota; kingdom Viridiplantae; phylum Streptophyta; class Magnoliopsida; order Fabales; family Fabaceae; genus Lathyrus; species Lathyrus oleraceus. The sequence continues at coordinate 112,251,165 of NC_066580.1, forward strand.
GTAGAAATGTTCAACAGAAGCCTGGCTGGGGGTGGAAGAGATGGCCCATTTGTCTAGTAATGCCACTCTCTTCTGGGAATGACTGGCTTTGCTGGGGGATAGGATTAGCAACGGATTCATTGGAAAGCATGATTAGACCTTCTCCTCGATCCTGAAGTCTAGTAGTAATCGCTATTTCTATTTTATGCACGCATTTTTGGTAAACATCGATCATATCCAAATGCATATATTAATTCGAATTAAATCAATGGACGTTTATGCAAACAAAACAGAGAAAGTAAAACAAGAGCATTTTTTTTGAAACTAAAATTATATTGATTTCGAAAGAGGGCCTATAAACAGGCAATTTGTGTACAAGGAGACAAAAATCCTAGTAAGAGGAAATTGTCAAGAAAACAAAGAGAAAGCTATGCCGAAAACGTCCTATTGACTTTAATTCCACTACTGCCATTATGTCTTCAAGCCTCTCATCTCCTGCTGTCGGATAGAAGTGATTAGCTTGTTCAGTCCTTTGAACTTGGACGAAGCTGTCTGAGAACTGGACATAGTCATACGCTTTGATCCCTAATTTTTGCCTGGACCGCCTTTTCAGGTTTTCAATCCACCAGGATACCCCTTTTTGCCCAAGCCGCCTTTTCAGGTTTTCGACTTGCCGGGTGCACATTTTTTTTTATGTTTATCCCTAATTTTTGCCCGAACCCTTTTGGTTCGCCGGGATGCCCTTACTTTTGCCTAGGTACGTCGACCTAGCAGGTCTCTTTTATGCGTAGTATTTTTTGACTATGTCTGCGTTCACGGGATGCGGGAAGTCTTCGCCGTCCATTGTAGCTAGTATCATGGCTCCACCAGAGAATACCTTCTTAACTACAAACGGCCCTTCGTACGTGGGAATCCATTTGCCTCTGGGATCACCCTGTGGTAGAATGATACGCTTTATTACCAAATCGCCAATTCGATACACCTGTCTCTTGACTCTTTTGTTAAATGCCTGGGTCATGCGTTTCTGATATATCTGTCCATGACAAACAGCCGCAAGTCTCTTCTCATCAATCAAGTTTATCTGATCGAGTCGAGTCTGAATCCATTCATCTTCATCTAAGCCCGCCTCTTTCATGATTCTTAGAGAGGGAATCTGAACTTCCACTGGTAAAACGGCTTCCATTCCGTAGACTAAAGAGAAAGGAGTTGCTCCTGTTGAAGTGCGTACTGAAGTGCGATAACCGTGAAGAGCAAACGGTAACATCTCATGCCAGTCTTTGTACGTCACCGTCATCTTTTGTATGATCTTCTTGATATTCTTATTAGCAGCTTCTACAGCGCCATTCATCTTTGGTCGGTACGGAGAAGAGTTATGGTGTTTTACGTTGAACTGCGTGCAGAGTTCAGTAATCATCTTGTTGTTCAAATTAGTACCATTGTCGGTGATAATCCTTTCGGGGATACCATACCGACAAATAAGACTATTCTTGATGAACCTTGCCACCACATTCTTGGTGACAGAAGCAAATGAGGCGGCCTCTACCCACTTTGTAAAGTAATCAATAGCGACAAGGATGAAGCGATGTCCATTAGAAGCAGTAGGTTTAATCTCCCCAATCATATCAATGCCCCACATTGCAAAGGGCCAAGGTGCGGTCAACACGTTCAATGGAGCAGGAGGTGCATGTACTTTATCCGCATATATCTGGCACTTGTGACAGGTTCTGGAGTGATGATGGCAATCAGCTTCCATGGTAGACCAATAATACCCTGATCTCAGAATCTTCTTGGCCGTCGTATGCCCACTAGAATGAGTCCCAAAAATACCATCATGCATGTCTTCCATAATCTTTTCTGCTTCCTTTTTATCCACACAGCGAAGCAAAGTCGAATCATGATTACGTTTGTATAATAATCCATTACTCAAAAAGAATTTAGCGGAGAACTTCCTCAGAAATTTTTTGTCATTGATGGATGCCCCTTCAGGGTATTCCTGAGCTTCTAAATATCTTTTTACTTCGGGGAACCAAGGTTTCTCTTCTACTCCATCAGCGTTAAGTTCATAACAGTATGCCGGTTCATCTAGTCGCTCAATGGTGATCCTGGGAGCTTCATTGTCCCATCTGACTCTGAACATAGATGACATGGTAGCTAATGCGTCTGCCAACTGATTCTCTTCTCGTGGGATATGTTCGAATGTAATCTCTTCAAAGTATGGGATTAATGTCATCACCCGTTCTCGGTAAGGGATGAGATTCGGATGCTTAGTGTCCCATTCTCCTTTGATCTGACTGATTACTAATGCTGAGTCTCCATACACACTCAAAAACTTGACCCGCCGGTCTATAGCAGCCTTGAGTCCCAAAATACATGCTTCATACTCAGCCATATTATTGGTACAATGAAAACATAGTCTAGCAGTGAAAGGCGTATGGTAACCCTCGGGAGAAATGATTACCACACCAACACCATGGCCCAATGCATTAGAAGACCCATCGAAAACCATAGTCCATCGGGATTCTAGTTCGGGTCCTTCATCCGGTCCAGGTTCTTCATAATCAGTAACAAGCATGACATCCTCATCTGGGAACTCAAAATTCATAGATTGGTAATCATCCACCGCTTGATGAGCCAAATGACCAGCTAGCACGCTTCCTTTGATTGCTTTCTGGGTAGTATACTGGATATCGTACTCTGTTAAGATCATCTGCCATCTCGCTATTCTTCCGGAGAGGGCAGGTTTCTCGAATATGTATTTGATGGGATCCATCTTAGAAATCAACAAAGTGGTATGATTCAACATATACTGTCTTAGTCGGCGAGCAGCCCAGGCCAAAGCACAGCAAGTTCTCTCGAGCAGTGAGTATCTTGTTTCACAGTCGGTAAACTTTTTGCTCAGGTAGTATATGGCATGCTCTTTTCGACCAGACTCGTCATGTTGCCCCAACACACACCCCATTGAATTTTCTAACACGGTCAAGTACATGATTAAAGGTCTTCCTTCAACTGGTGGCATCAGAATGGGAGGTCTTTGAAGATACTCTTTGATTTTGTCGAAAGCTTCTTGACATTCATCATTCCATCTCATCTCTTGATTTTTCCTCAGTAGTTTGAAGAGGGGTTTGCAGGTAGCAGTCAAATGGGAGATAAATCGGGCAATGTAATTCAAGCGTCCCAAGAAACCTCTGACTTCTTTATCTGTACTGGGAACTGGCATTTCTTGAATAGCTCTCACCTTGGCCGGGTCAACCTCAATCCCTTTACCACTGACAATAAAACCCAGGAGTTTGCCGGACCTTACCCCAAAGGTGCATTTGTTCGGGTTCAACCTCAACTTGTATTTCTTCAACCTCTCGAACAGTTTGTATAAATGATCGAGATGTTCCTCCTCAGTATGAGATCTGGCTATCATGTCATCCACATATACTTCTATTTCATGATGGATCATATCATGGAACAAAACCACCATAGCACGCTGGTACGTTGCCCCTGCATTCTTTAAACCAAATGGCATTACTTTATAACAGAACGTGCCCCATTGCGTCACAAACGTAGTTTTCTCCATGTCCTCAGGCGCCATCTTAATCTGGTTGTAACCTGAGAATCCATCCATGAATGAGAACACCTTGTGTTGAGCGGTGTTATCTACCAGAACATCAATGTGCGGGAGTGGAAAGTCGTCTTTGGGACTCGCTTTATTCAAATCTCTGTAGTCTACACACATTCGCACCTTGCCATCCTTCTTCGGCACTGGTACCACATTAGCAACCCATTGAGGATAAGAAGTAACAGCCAGAAAACCTGCATCAAATTGTTTCATAACCTCGGCTTTGATTTTCTCAGACATTTCAGGACGCATGCGACGAACCTTTTGCTTAACAGGACGACAATCTTCCCTCGTTGGCAGCCGATGTACTACTATATCAGTATCCAGTCCTGGCATGTCGTCATAAGACCAAGCAAAAATCTCTACATAGTCATGTAACATCTGAATTAACCTTCTTTTGACACTGTTTTCCAAGCCTGCTCCTATTTTGACTTCTTTCTTGTCTACTTCGGTACCCAGATTTACAATCTCAACTGACTCCTCGTGCGGCTGTATAGTCCTCTCTTCCTGCAGTAACAGTCTGGCAAGTTCTCCAGGTACTTCACAATCTTCCCCACTTCCATCCTCGGCTTGGTAGATCGGATTTTCAAAGTCATAATGAACAGTAGTAGAACTATTGTCAACAGGATCCAGAGTGGGTATGGATCTGCAATTTGTTACGTGAGTGTGTGTAAGAAAACATAGCTCGTTTGGAAGAGGACAGAAAAGACAAAGAGCGCAATATTTGAATGCAAAAAGTCCATTGATTTATTGAATATGAATATGCTTATGAAAATGACAAAACCCTTAACAAAAATTAGCTATTGTGCCTCGGGCATAGACACAACGCTTGGAGAAGTTCAATTGTAAAAAAAAACAAAAATTTGCAGCACTAAAATAGACAATAACAATTACTCCTGACTAAAGGAAATCGGGATAGTGTCTTCAGCCTTCCAATTATTGAGTCCGTCACCAATTGTTGGGAAAATCCAGCTACCCAGGTCGCAATCGCTGTCAGCATCTTCTACAACATTAATTTGACTCTTGTCAGAGCTGAACCCCAGGCCAAATTTGTCAGACTTGTACGGTACGTCAATCAATTGACCCCAGCCAGTACGACCACCATCTTCAACCACGGCTTGAGCGTCCTTCAGAGAAATCATAGTAGGAGGAGCACGAATAACCTTGGGTACACAGGAAGTTGGCTTAAGGACAAGATTGGTCGGAGGAACTACTTCAAATGACTGACAAGGAGTCTCAATGAATTCACCATCCATCTCGACGTATCTGAAGGTATGCACACTACTGACAATGTATTCTTCTTCTCCACACACGGTGACAATTTTGCCCTTTGTGGGATACCTCAACTTTTGATGGAGAGACGAGGCTACAGCGCCTGCCCCATGAATCCAAGGGCGTCCCAGTAAGCAGGAATAGGCAGGACGAATGTTCATTACATGGAAGGTAGTGTTGAAGACTTGAGGTCCTATCTTGATAGGAAGGACTACTTCTCCATGGACAACACTCTTCGCACCATCGTAAGCACGTACCACAATGTCACTAGGTTTCAGTTCAATGCTTTTACAATCCAGCTTATCCAGCACAGCTGTCGGCAGCACATTCAAGGAAGAGCCATTATCGATCAACACATGAGACAAAGTGATTCCCCTACACTCAATGGAGATATGCAGGGCTTTATTGTGATTCTTTCCTGCTGGTGTCAGATCAGCATCGGAAAAGCCTAGGCCATTGTCAACAGCCAAGTGAGCAACATAATTTTCGAACTGATTGACAGATGTTTCCTGAGGCACGTGAGCAGTCTTCAAGAATTTTACCAATGCATTGGCATGAGATTCAGAAGATAACAGCAAGGATAACATTGAGATCTTAGACGGGGTATGCCCCAACTGTTCTACAACATCAAAATCACTCTTGCGAATGATTTTCAGCACTTCTTCCATTTCTTGTTTGGCAACATCTTCGGGAGTAACTTCGACCGGTGTCTCTGACTGAGAAGGATTGACTGGTTCCTTTCCTCGAGTTTCAAGGACAGGAGGTGAGATTTCTGGAGAGAAGATCCTTCCGCTTCGAGTAATTTTACTAGTCCCAACAATGCCACTAGTATTAGCAGCATTATCCACTTGCTTCACGCCATGGACATAAACATCACCGCCATAATTCCACGGAATAGCTTTGCTTGAGGAATACGGGATCGGGCCAGGTGCAGTGATGATTAGGGGAGCAACCCTGGGCTCAGCAGTAATCTTCACAGGCGCCCTGGTAGCGGTAATCTTCACTGGAACTTTGGACCTAGCAATCACAAATATTTCTTCAATAGGGTTTTCCGCCTTAGGAATCCTTTCGAAGAGAACTGTACGATCGTCCATCAGCCGTTGAATACCATTCTTCAATTTCAAACAGTCCTCGGGCCGGAGTATGCAGAGATTGCAATCTTCAGCACAACCTGGAAATAAACCAGCTTGCAATAAATTCCTCTTTATGATCGGGAGAGGAGATGTTAAGTCCGCCACATTGGAAACGTGATCGTCATCATCCACGGCATTAACCGTCTTGTCATGATTAGGCATAGGGGCAGTGATGACATTAGGGGTCTCCGGAGGCTCAAACTCAATTTCTCCAGCTTCGATCATATCCTGAATCTTATTCTTCAATGACCAGCAATCGTTTGTATCATGCTCGGGGCTATCAGAGTGATATGCACACCTGGCATTAGGGTTATAACGAGAAGAGGTAGTGTTGGGATTCGTAGGAGGATCTCTGAGGGTGATCAAATTTGCCTTTAGCATTCCCTGCAGTGCCTGTGCCAAGGTCATATTGATCCTGGTAAACTGCCTTCTTGGCCTGTCTTGTTTGGGCTGGAAGTTTTGAGATGGTGGTGCTGCAATCGTAACTGCTCCAATGTCGTGGTCACGGTTTTTCTTGTTACGACCCTTTTGACCGTACACAGCATTTGATTCGTTCCTCCCCTGATAGGACCTTTTGGTGCTTGCAGAGGTAGCCGCCTGTATCTTTCCACTTCGGATGCCGCTTTCAACACGTTCACCTGTTAATATAAGTTCAGTGAAACCTGATGAAGAACTTCCCAGTAGATGGCTGTAGAATGGGCCAGTCAGTGTGCCCATGAACATGTCCACCAATTCTCTGTCAGTCATAGGGGGTTTGACTCTGCCAGCCAAATCTCTCCACTTTTGAGCATATTCTTTAAAGCCTTCTTTAGATCCCATAGTCATATTCTGCAACTGTAGCCGGGTAGGCGCTAGTTCAGAGTTATACTGGTACTGTTTATAGAAAGCTTTTGCTAAATCAGTCCAGGTGCGGATGTCAGAGCTCTCGAGTTGATAATACCATTCCAACTGTGTGCCAGACAGGCTCTCTTGGAAGAAATGGATCCATAGCTTCCTGTCAGTGGTATGCGGCTGAATCTTTCTCACATAAGCTCTCAGATGCATCTGAGGACAAGACGCACCATCGTACTTAGTGAAAGCGGGGGTTTTGAATTTGCGAGGAATGGTCACATCGGAGACCAGACCCAAACTTTCGAAATCCAGACCGGGCGCCTTCTGACCCTCCATAGCTAGCATACGTTCTTCCAGCAACTTGTACTTATCATCTCTTGGAGAGTACTGTTCATTTTCATAATCTTCATCGTCATCCTCAGGGTTGGAGAAATCAGCATTCTCTTCGTCTGAATCATTCTCCGCCCCCTCTTCTGGACCATTCGGGATTCCAAACTTGACTCCTGCAGCCTGTCCTTTACGCCTTCTTCCCGGGTTAATGAAACTCACAGCTTTCTTGTCTTTCTTTTCGAGCAAAAGAGCCTTCAGTTCCTCCTGCCCCTTGGATAAGCTTAGCATCATCTCCTTGAATTGAGCATTCTGAGTCTGGAGATCTTTGACAGTTTGTTCGAGATCCATTTTTCTATCTGTTTAGAAGGAAGACCGTGAGAACATTGGACTTGTAGAATACCTGTTATGCAGTGTTATGTTATGCTATGCAATGTATGAAATGTTTTCAAGGACTTTTGGAATTTAACTTTGCGTAAATCACCAACAAGAGAGAAATGTTTATTGCTAATTTCTTTGACCAATGTTCATTACAAAAGGAATAATAATAAAAATACAATGAAAGCTCAAGTCTCCCAGGGGCGGCTTCTTTTTGGGCGAAGATACGCATTGAGTCTTCGTTCCTCATTAAGCTGACTGGTAAGTTCTAACACTTTCTTCCTTTCTGCGACGAACTGAGTCTCGAAAGTATCCCTTTCTTCTCTCAACTGGATCCAGGATCTCTTTAGTTCCTCAACATTGGTAGGCATATCTGGATAAGGAATGATCTGAGGAGCACCTCCTTCAGCTTCAGGTTCGACAATCTGAGGTCCGATTGCAAGATATGGCATGACAAGTTCACGAGCTCTGGCGCGTACCCATCTGAGATAAGGTTCCATAGGGATAGAATTTTTCTGTCCTAACGTACCTCTCTTCACCATGCCCCAAGCTCGTACAAATCTTTGACGGAGGCCTTGGGAATCGTTGTCATAGTCGAACACAATGCCTTCGATGATCATTTCATGTGGACCATCTCTTCGAGCACAACCAAACTGTCGCAGAGCTAAAGCAGGATTATAAGTAATACCTCCTCTTATTCCTAGGAGTGGTACATTAGGGAACTCGCCACAACGGTCAATGATGGTAACATTTTCCTTGAACTGAGGACACCAACAGATGTCTGGGTGGGAGAGCGACATTATCCTTTGAGACCATTTCAAATTCTGCTCGTTCTTCAAGACTGATTGAGGAAGGTGCGAAATAAACCACCTAGACAACAAAGGTATGCAGCACATGAGAGTCCCTTGCTTCTTCATGGTACGAGTGTGGAGGGAATGCAAAATGTCTCCCAGCAAGGTAGGTACAGGGTTATGAGTGAGAAATATCTTAATAGCATTCATGTCTATGAATTGGTCTGGATTAGGGAATAACACCAAGCCATAGATTAGCAATGCCAGGATGTCTTCGAAAGCACGGACATTCATAACTTTTAAGAATTCTCGGGCCTTATTTGTCAGGAATTTGGCAAGTAAACCCTTAACTCCACTCCTTGTTACCCAATTAGCTTCAATGTCGGACTTCGTCATGTGTAAAGCTGCGGCAACTTCTTCAGCCTTCGGAACCTTTTCTAAACCACTGAAAGGTATTTGATCAAGGATAGGTACCCCAAGCAGTCTGGAGAATTCTTCCAGTGTAGGTACCAACTGATAATCTGGGAATGTGAAGCAATGATGTTTAGGGTCGAAAAACTGGAATAAAACTCTCATCATATCTTCTTTGAAACCAGTGGTAACCAAATTGAGGAGAGAACCGTGTTTCTTGATGAACTGGGCATGATCGGAAAGTTCCGACACTAAGTTCTTGAGTTGAGGAGAGATTGCTACAAGATTAATCCGGATGGTCTTCCTGGGAGCCATAGCTTTACAAAACAGAGCAAAGTTAAATCCCTAAGTCCTTGAAATGGTTAGTACAATGTTATGATGTCATGATGTTATGATGTTATGATGTTATGAGGTTAAATAAATAACAAGCACAAGCAAGTCACACAACCATCATTCCTAGGTTTTAAGGTTTGCATGAGTTCCATAGGTAAGTACCCTCCCCACTGAAGTTTAGTTGGTTCAACCTGTCCTAGAATAGTAACCGGGTTCTAAAAGGATCTCCAATCATTGACCTTCCCTCAAGTCCACTTCAGTGCAACACCAAGTGGTTGACCGAAGCTTCCCTAAAGTCCAATCTCAAGGAGTGTAGTATCGAGTCTCAACCAACCCCAGTCGGAACCGAAGTCAGTTATCTCACTACTTTCTGATGGCCAGGATGAGTCAATTAGGGTTCTAAAAGTCTGGTTAATGCTTTAATGACACCACGCAGATGCCAAATTTTTCCTCAAGTAAACATGAGGAACATCAGGACATCCAAAGTGTCACATTAACCGTAGCCATCATCTTAACCATTCCAGTATACGCCGGATAGTCGCGATGATCTATTGCTACTTACCTAAGGTACACTAGATCCGGGTGTAGGATCTTTCACTCAAAAATACCCAAGCAATCCCTTAAAAGTAAATCAGACAATTTGGAATAAGTGATCTTGTTTTTAAGGTAACCTCTCTTGTAATCATCCCCAGCAGAGTCGCCAGTTCTGTCATACGGTGAACTGACTTTGTGTGTTTTGCTTTTTATCGCAATGTCGCGGATAGCAAGAGTCGCCACCGACTTTTCTTTTATCCAATAAGGAAAGGTGGAAAAGAACAGGAAAGACCTCAATAGATTTTGGGTTCGGGAGGTACATTATACAAAGGGAAGGTATTAGCACCCTTTGTATCCATGGTTATCCATGGGCTCTTAATTGCTGGATCACTTATATTTTTGTCTGAAAAGTGTTGGTGAATTGTTTAAAAATGTTTCGAAAAGAAGAGTTTAACTTTGTAATGATTCTCGTATGAATGTATACAAAGTATTTATCTCGTTTGATTTTGAAAGTTGTTTAGAAAAATATAACTCGGTAATGATTCTCGTATGAATGTATACCAAGTGGTGATTTTCTAAAAGAGGTTTTGAAAGTGTGAAGGGGTGGAAAATGTTTTAGGTTATGATCCAGTAATTGAGAGTTATACCTTCCTAAGGTCGTTATAAACGTTTCCTATCCTTATGAGGGTAAAACTGTCCTTACTATTGAGAAGTAAGTAATTTTACCCTTTGGATGTTTAAGGGTCATCGTAGGGTCACCGATAGGTCATTGAAGGCAACAGTTGCAAGGATACCTTAGCATTCGAAGGGACGATCATCATTTAACCGTAGGCTACACCGAAGGGTCATCGAGGGACAAAAATCGTATTTTCGAAGGCAACATCCGAGGGACCATGATTTATTTTATGATGATTTAACCGAAGGGCCGTTGCTAAGTGTATCCCTACATTCGCGGGACATGACCGTTATACCGTAATACCGTAGGGCAAAAGAGAGGTCCAAGATCACATATTAGAGGCCATGTTTTAAAGTTAATTAGGTAATTAGGGTGAATCTCCACATTAAAATCAATACATTAAAAATAATACATTAAAATTAATACATTAAAATTTATTAAGCAATTTAGGGCAGCTCTTCACAAGGGTATCCCACAAATAAAGTGGAAGACCTAAACAACAATCTTTTCCTGGGGTGTATGAACCTTTGCAACATTCAGCGAACGGGTTAGAATACCAAATCAGGGTGCAATCGAGGATTACACCGCAAAAGAAATCACAACAGTAATATGATCAGATAAACAATGCCTGGCTATGATAAAACATGAATGAAAAATCAGAATGGAAAAGTCGGCTACTGTCAGGTTCGCGCCTGCCTCGCCTAGCGAAGGCTTAGCGAATACTCGCTTCATGCTCGCTTAGCGACGTACTAGCGAGCGACTGCGGATTCTGGTTTTGATATCAGTACAATTTCAACCAATTTTATGCCTTATGGCTTTCATTACAGCAATTATATGGTTAATCATTTAAGGTATTCAAGTGCACACTACGATTCACATGACAAACTTAAGATATTTTCATAAATTTAATCATAATGCCATATGCAAATTAAGAACATAAGGTAGTAATAGCAATGCCAACCTGTTTGTAATCGAATTGTAACCTTGAATTGGCCGACCGGATCGAATTGAGCGGAAGTGACCTTGCTGCCGCCGGCTTTTCCTTCAGGGTTTCTCGGAATTCTCAGGGCTAGCCTCCAGGGTTTTCCGTCTGTGAGCGCGAGGGTTTGCTTGCTAGGGTTCTCCTTTCGTCCTCTTTCGTTCTCCTTCTCATTACTGAAGTGCTGGTATTTATAATGCTCTTTTTCATGACCTAATGGGCTCAGAATGAAGCCCGAAATTTTCTGTTGTCTGTCAGCTTCGCTAGGCGAGCGTGTAGCGAACGTGTAGCGAACGTTCGCTAGGCGAGCGTGTAGCGAACGTGTAGCGAACGTTCGCTAGGCGAGCGTGTAGCGAACGCGTAGCGAACAGGCCAGTTTGGGCCGTTTTCTGGATTGGGCCATTCGTGAGCTGGGCCTTTGTTCCTTTAAGATCAGTGTCATAAAAATGAGTCGGAGTGCCCTGAAAAATGTCTTGAAATATTAATGGGCAAATTTTGGGGTATGACACAAATCCACAGAGCGATCACGAACGTTGAACGATGACAACGTCTCTACTCAAGTCCACACGAACGAATTCCTTCAATCTCCGTGCTAGCTGGTACAAATGAAGGCTTTGAGTGAGAGAGAGAAAGAAAGAGAAAACGAAAATAATGCAACCGCAATGAATGCTCCTGCACAAGGGTTCTATTTATAGAACCACTTGTGTGGGCTTCAAGCTAAAAGCCCACTTAAGTGTATTTTGGCCCATATCTTATAATATGCCCAAAATCACTTAAGCCCATGGTACCTTACCATATTTCGTATTCTACTTAAGTACACCGTACCTTACGATGTTCTACAACTCACTTAAGTGCACCATACCTTACGGTGTTCCTTAGTTACTCTATCTCTCATCAATCCGTCCTTTGTGTGTGACCCTGTAGGTTTTCGCGGCATTGGCAATTATATTAAATCATGTATTTAACATAATAAACAATGAGCGGTATCTAGCAACACATCACTGCTACCCAAGACACGAAAATATCATGTGATCTGACAAATCCTTCTGTGATAATACTTATGTGTATAATTACCCTTTTGCCATTATGTCTATATTGAACACAAGGCATAGACCGTGTCATCCTTGTCCAGTTCAATATTGGGCTCATAGACATTTATCCTGTTAGGCAGGATGGGCAAATTCCATCTAGGTCACTCATGTCCCTCAGCATGCTTCATGGAGTACCCATCAACTGTCTTTATGGTTATCCAGTTACGAACAATGTTTGATCAGCAATAAAGCACTCGACTCTACATCTAGGGTCCATAGTGGTTTCAGGTCGAAGAGTGGTATACACCATTATCACCATGAGAATAACTTATGACACTTTGCATAACTTTCTATATAGTATTCTCATAGCGGGTCAATCTGGTATAAATATTACTCTTAATATTCATACCTATGTTTAAGACTTGATAACTCCTTATCCATGATCCATGAGATGTGATCATCAGTCTATATACATAATAGTCTTAATGCTTTAATGTTATCCCACTTCACAATAAAGCTCGACTATAGATACTTTAAGAATAGCTTCCTTATGTTTAATATGATCTCATGATCAAGTCAAACTTGATACATTAAATGGACTAGCTATTATAGGGACTTTATTAAACAAACGTAATAAAGAAAAAGCCTTTTATTATTAATAAATAATTCGATACACTTACCAAAAGTATTGGCCTCTAGGGCTTACACCAACAATCTCCCACTAGCACTAGAGCCAATCAGGCATACCCCTAATGCCCATAGATCTAGTATGGCCATCATGCTTCTGCTGCGCAAGAGGCTTTGTCAGTGGGTCAACAATATTGTCAAGTGTAGGTACTCTGCATATTTTCACATCTCCTCTATCTATTATCTCTCGAATGAGGTGATAACGCCTAAGTATGTGTTTGGATCGTTGGTGAGATCTAGGTTCCTTAGCTTGTGCGATAGCACCATTGTTATCACAATAGAGATCAATGGGATCCACAATGCTAGGAACTATGTCAAGTTCATTAATGAACTTTTTGATCCAAACAACTTCCTTTGCTGCACTTGAGGCAGCAATATACTCGACCTCGGTTGTAGAATCAACAACTGTATCTTTCTTTGAACTTTTCCAGCTCATAACGCCACCGTTTAAGCAAAACACATAACCAGATTGCGATCTAAAGTCATCCTTATCTGTCTGGAAGCCAACATCGGTGTATCCAATTATAGCCAACTCTTCCCGACCTCCATATATCAAGAATGAGTCCTTAGTCCTTCTTAAATACTTAAGGATATTCTTGACAGCTACCCAGTGAGCATCACCAGGATCAGATTGGTACCTACTCGTTGCACTTAAAGCATACGAGACATCTGGTCGAGTACATAACATGACATACATGATAGATCCTATTGCAAATGCATATGGAATCTTATTCATGCGATCCCTTTCTTCCTTAGTTGAAGGGGATTGTGTTTTTGATAGACACAGGCCATGTTGCATATGTATGAATCCTTTCTTGGAATCATGCATATTAAAGCGTCTCAACACTTTGTCTATGTACGTACTCTGACTTAGGCCAAGCAGTTTTTGTGATCTATCTCTATAGATTCTGATTCCTAATATATAGGCTGCTTCACCTAGGTCCTTCATAGAAAAGCATTTCCCCAACCAAGACTTTACTTGTTGCAGGGTAGGGACATCGTTTCCAATGAGTAATATGTCATCTACACATAATACCAGGAAAACGATCATGCTCCCACTAACCTTCTTGTAGACACAAGGCTCATCTTCGTTCTTGATGAATCCATATTGTTTTACTGTTTCATCAAAACGAAGATTCCAGCTTCTGGAAGCTTGCTTCAATCCATAGATTGATCTTTGTAACTTACATATCTTTTGGGCTTCCTCTGGTATGTCAAATCCTTCAGGCTGTGTCATCTACACATCCTCAAGAAGATTTCTGTTAAGGAAAGCAGTTTTGACATCCATCTGCCATATTTCATAATCATGATATGCAGCGATAACAAGTAAAATCCGAACAAATTTAAGCATTGCAACTGGTGAAAAGGTTTCATCATAGCCAATCCCATGAATTTATTTATATCCTTTTGCAACCAGTCTTGCCTTATAGGTATGTACCTTACTATCCATGTCAGTCTTCTTTTTGAAGACCCACTTGCATCCTATAGGGTTAACTCCTACAAGAGGCTCTACCAAGGTCCAAACCTGGTTTGTGTACATGGAATCCATTTCAGATTTCATGGCTTCTAGCCACTTCTCAAACTCGGGACCAGTTATGGCCTCTGGGTAGGTCACAGGCTCACCTTGATCCATTATGAGATATCCATATCTCTCAGGTAGTTGACGTATCCTGCCTGACCTACGCTGGTCTTGTTCTACTTGAGAAGGTTGCTCTTCCACAACTACTTGTGTTTCCTGCTCTAATTCCTCTAAAGGTGTATCTATGCTTTGTGATTCTTTAATTTCTTCAAGCTCTACTTTCCTCCCACTGGTTCCTTTGGAAATAAAATCCTTTTCTAGAAAAACTCCAGTTCGAGCGACAAACACTTTGCCCTCAGAAGGATTGTAGAAATAATACCCTCTTGTTTCTTTAGGATACCCCACAAATAAGCATTTGTCAGATTTGGGCTCAAGCTTAGTTGAAATTTGTCGTTTCACATAAACTTTGCAACCCCAAATCTTCATGTAAGACATATGTGGTTTCTTACCACTCCATATCTCATATGGTGTCTTCTCAACCTTTTTGGATGGAACACGATTAAGTGTGTAAGCTGCTGTCAAAAGTGCATGTCCCCAAAAGGAGTTTGGAAGATCGGCGTGACTCATCATGGATCGGACCATGTCTAATAGGGTTCGATTTCTTCTCTCAGATACACCATTCCATTGGGGTGTTCTAGGAGGAGTAAGTTGGGATAGGATCCCACACTCTTTCAGATGGTCATCAAACTCTAGGCTTAAATACTCACCACCTCGATCTGATCGAAGAGTTTTAATATTCTTACCTAGTTGGTTTTGTACTTCATTCTTGAATTCCTTGAACTTTTCAAAGGACTCTGATTTGTGTTTCATTAAATACACATAACCATATCTACTGAAATCATCAGTGAATGTGATGAAGTACTGAAAACCTCCTCTGGCTGGTATGTTCAGTGGTCCACATACATCAGTATGTATGAGGCCCAAAAGATCATTCGCTCTTTCACATTTTCCTGTGAATGGAGACTTTGTCATCTTTCCAATTAAACAAGATCTGCATGTCTCATATGATTCATAATCAAAAGAGTCCAAGAGTCTATCTTTATGGAGTTTGGAAATGCGTTTCTCATTTATGTGGCCTAATCGACAATGTCAAAGGTAAGTTGGATTTAACTCGTTAGGTTTCATCCTTTTAGTATTGATGTTATATATAGGCATTTCGAGATCAAGGACATATAGTCCATTGCTCATTTGTGCAGTAGCATAGAATATATCATTCAAATAAATTGAGCAACAATTGTTCTTTATTATAAATGAAAAACCAAACTTGTCCAAACAAGAAATGGAAATAATATTCCTGCTAATTGCAGGTACATAATAACAGTTCTTTAACTGAATTATTAAACCACTAGGTAAAGTCAATACATAAGTTCCTACGGCTAAAGCAGCAACCTTTGCTCCATTGCCAACTCGTAGGTTAACTTCACCTTTTGCCAAATCTCTACTTTTTTTTAGCCCCTGCACATTTGTACAAATGTGAGAACCACATCCAGTATCTAATACCCATGATGTAGAAGTAGATAAATTTATTTCAATAACAAAAATACCTAAAGTTGAAGTCTCTACTCCATTCTTCGTATCTTCCAAGTACTTTGGGCAGTTCCTCTTCCAGTGTCCGGTCTTACCGCAATGCAAACAGGTGTCTGCCTTTGCTATGCCTCCACTAGGCTTCAAAGCAGCAACAGTGGGTCTGGGTTTGGCAACTTCCTTGCCTTTCCCTTTATCACCCTGCTTGATGGGTCTTTTGTTCTGTCTCTTTCCATTTCCGATCATCAGAATGGACTTCCCTTTTGACTTCAGGTTCTGCTCAACAGTTCTTAACATTCCTAGCAGTTCAGGAAGCGATTTGTCCATGTCATTCATATTGAAATTTAGGACAAATTGACTGAATCTATCTGGCAATGATTGCAAGATCAAATCAGTCGCAAGTTCCTTTCCAAGGCGAAAACCCAACCTTTCAAGGTTTTCCACATACCCAATCATCTTGAGCACATGGGGACTTACAGGGGCTCCCTCAGCTAACTTGCCTTGAAAAAGGGCTTTTGAAACTTCAAACCTTTCATGCCTTGCTTGCTCTTGGTAGAGCATCTTCAGGTGTTCGATCATATCGAACGCTGACATGTTCTCATGTTGCTTTTGCAATTCTGAGTTCATGGTTGCTAGCATGAGACAAGCAGTTTCATTGGCATCATCGACATGCTTCTTATAAGCATCTCTTTCTGTCTTAGGTGCAGAACTAGGAGGTTCCTCTTCAGGAACAGGTTTCTCCAAGACATACAGCTTTTTATCATGTTTGAGGATAATCCTCAGGTTTCGGTGCCAATCCAGAAAATTTGTCCCAAACAATTTTTCCTTGTCAAGGATTGATCGCAAAATGTTGTTAGAGGTGTTCGTTGTCATGATAATCTACATAAGAATTAATGAAAATATAAGTATCAATAACATATTTAATTAGGCCTTTAATTAAATATGCTCCCACTATTTTACTCAAAACAAATGACCCTCATCATTTGATTCGGAAAATCCCGTTGGAAGATTTTCTAGAAGGTCGAGATCCACATTTCACTTTGTTCTAAGTCCGCGTAGGCGGATTACACAAAACTAGGTTATTTAGGTAGGAACTCCTTCCAATTGTATCTAATACAACTCTCGAAAATTTCAGTTGGGTGAATAACTCCTTATTCCAATCCATCATATGGATCATTTCCAACTCTTGCTTCTAAACATATATAATCTTATTATAATTTGTTTAGTTAAGTTTGACCCATTGTTTTAGCAGTTGGATATTACAATTATCCCATCGCACCTTACTAATATAGAACATGCACCTCGCGTAGGTGAAACCTACATTATTCGATACTAGTCTTGATGGGTGCTAAAACTTGGAAAGCTTAAACTTAATATTTAATTTGAGGGAATTGTAATTGTTCTGATCTCACCGGCTTATTTATCATATAAATCGTCTCTCACATGCATCAACATACATACACATGTATCAACATACATTATGAAACAGTTATGGCCCCTAGCGCAATTGCTCTCCCAAGCCAATGAGAGAACCTAAGCTAACCTAATAACGATCTAAGCTTCTCCAAGGAAGATCTTCAAGGTTGTCCTCCTTTGATATTGAATTCTTCTCTTTCTTCATAACATTGTCCTCCTTTGATATTGAATTCTTCTCTTTCTTCATATCATTACATTACAGAAGAAACTCGTTTTACATATGAGGGATTGAGATGAGAAAAGAAGTTACATTAAGAGATCAAAAGGAGAGGCACGACACGCAGGTCGTATTTAAAATCCAAAACAAAATAAAGGATAACTAAGGCCATAACTGATCACCAAAAGACAATAATAACAAACACATTATTATTATTAATTTTAATTCTTTTAATTAATTAAAACCAAATTAAATTTCGGCGACCAATCACACTACGCAGAGTTAGCCGGGGGTTTCGCTGCCCGGTCAGCGGACAGTGGTTCCACTGACCGATCAGCGGACGGGGGTCAAGGGGGCAGCGCCCCTGTCCAATTTCTTTAATGAACAATTCATTTGAAATCGGCGTCGTTTTGCATCAACACAACTCTTGCGCAGTCACAAAATGGAAAACCCCGAGAATTCTGACTCTGTGAACGTGACGACCGTCACAAGCCCATGAAGAACGTCACGCGGCCAAAAACAGAAATGCCTAGAATTCTGGATCTGTGAATGTGACGACCATCACAAAGCATGTGACGACCGTCATGTCCAGCTTGTTACGATCATCACAGTTCCATGACGATCGTCACGCGGCCAAAAACCAGCGCTTTGAAACAGTCAGCAGACGTGTTCCAACAAGCCCTCAATTCACAACTCCTTGAAGACACAACCCTTGCGTCGTCACTAATCCTAATGCACCAATTTCAGACCGTCAAACACACCTCGATTGTTGATTCAGTATGATTGATCAACATGTCATTGCTTCACCATACTAATGTCGGATTCCAAAGTAAATGACCATTGATCGCTCAAAGGAAAACAATCATTTAGTGTTTGAATGAACGAAACAGAAACAATATATCATATATATCGTACTTTGCATTAGGATTACTTATATCATATATAAGTTGATCGGTCTCAATTGCGTAACCTATGGACGATCGATGTATCGCTGCTTCACCATACTAATGTCGGTTCCGAAGCATAGTCAACATCAATCATCCAACTCGTACACTCATGATGCCAAATTTAATTACCCATTTAATTAATTGATTCATTCTGTCTTTTAATCATATTAATACAGAAAATAAACAGCTATCCGATTCATGGTTTCGTAAACAGGCTCTGATACCACTGAAGGAGAATTGTGATCCAAAACTCAACAGAAATTAAAATTTTCTCCTTTAGAGATCCTTACGAATGATCATGATCAGTGATAGAATATTTACCTCTTGTGACGATTGAAACCTTTGGTGCAGATCTCTTGTGACGATCAAAACCTTTGATGCAGATCCACGGAGTGATCACGAACGTTGAAAGATGACAACGTCTCTACTCAGTCCACACGAACGGATTCCTTCAATCTCAGTGCTAGCTGGTACGAATGAAGGCTTTGAGTGAGAGAGAAAGAAAGAGAAAACGAAAATAATGCAACCGCAATGAATGCTCCTGCACAAGGGTTCTATTTATAGAACCACTTGTGTGGGCTTCAAGCTAAAAGCCTACTTAAGTGTATTTTGGCCCATATCTTATAATATGCCCAAAATCACTTAAGCCCATGGTACCTTACCATATTTCGTATTCTACTTAAGTACACCGTACCTTACGATGTTCTACAACTCACTTAAGTGCACCGTACCTTACGGTGTTCCTTAGTTACTCTATCTCTCATCAATCCGTCCTTTGTGTGTGACCCTGTAGGTTTTCGCGGCATTGGCAATTATATTAAATCATGTATTTAACGTAATAAACAGTGAGCGGTATCTAGCAACACATCACTGCTACCCAAGACATGAAAATGTCATGTGATCTGACAAATCCTTTTGTGATAATACTTATGTGCATAATTACCCTTTTTCCCTTATGTCTATATTGAACACAAGGCATAGACTGTGTCATCCTTGTCCAGTTCAATATTGGGCCCATAGACATTTATCATGTTAGGCAGGATGGGCAAATTCCATCTAGGTCACTCATGTCCCTCAACATGCTTCATGGAGTACCCATCAACTGTCTTTATGGTTATCCAGTTACGGACAATGTTTGATCAGTAATAAAGCACTCGACTCTACATCTAGGGTCCATAGTGGTTTCAAGTCGAAGAGTGGTATACACCATTATCACCATGAGAATAACTTATGACACTTTGCATAACTTTCTATATAGTATTCTCATAGCGGGTCAATCCGGTATAAATATTACTCTTAATATTCATACCTATGTTTAAGACTTGATAACTCCTTATCCATGATCCATGAGATGTGATCATCAGTCTATATACATAATAGTCTTAATGCTTTAATGTTATCCCACTTCACAATAAAGCTCGGCTACAAATACTTTAAGAATAATGTCCTTATGTTTAATGTGATCTCATGATCAAGTCAAACTTGATACATTAAATGGACTAGCTATTCTAGGGACTTTATTAAACAAACATAATAAAGAAAAATCCTTTTATTATTAATAAATAATTCTATACAAGTACCAAAAGTATTGGCCTCTAGGGCTTACACCAACACTCTGATGCTCTCTTGTCCAAAAACTCTACAAAACTAACAAATACGTGAAATATCTACTCAAAACATAATCACTTAAACTTAATTGCATTTATACAAAATTGTGAGGATAAAAGTGTGTAATTAAATCAAAAATTGGTAAAAGGGACCAATAAAATTATATGGAAAGTAGTACTAATTGATCCCTAACACGTAACCTATGGACGATCGATGTATCGCTGCTTCACCATACTAATGTCGGTTCCGAAGCATAGTCAACATCAATCCTCCAAATCGTACACATATGATGCAAAATTTAATTACTCGTTTATTCTTTGATTCATTCTGTCTTTTAATCATATTAATACAGAAAATAAACAGCTATCAGATGCATGGTTTCGTAAGTGGCTCTGATACCACTGAAGGAGAATTGCGATCCAAAACGCAGCGGAAATAAAAATTTCTCCTTTAGTGATCCTTACGAATGGGCCTTACGAATGGGCATGATCAGTGATAGAATCCTTACCTCTTGTGACGATTGAAACCTTTGATGCAGATCTACGGAGCGATCACGAACGTTGAACGATGACAACGCCTCTACTTAGTCCATATGAGCGGATTCCTTCAATCTTAGTGCTAGCTGCTACGAATGAAGGTTTTGAGTGAGAGAGAGAAAGAAACGAAAAAATGCAACTGCACTGAATGCTTCTGCACAAGAGTTCTATTTATAGAACCACTTGTGTGGGCTACAAGCTAAAAAGCCCACTTAAGTGTATGTGGCCCATATCTTATAATATGCCAAAATCACTTAAGCGCGTGGTACCTTACCATATTTCGTATTCTACTTAAGTACACCGTACCTTACGATGTTCTATAATTCACTTAAGTGCACCGTACCTTACGATGTTCCTTAGTTACTCTATCTCTTATCAATCCGTCCTTTGCGTGTGACCCTGTAGGTTTTCGCGTCATTGGAAATTATATTAAATCACGTATTTAACATAATAAACAGTGAGCGGTATCTAGTAACACATCACTGCTACCCAAGACACGAAAATGTCATGTGATTTGACAAATCCTTCTATGATAATACTTATGTGTACAATTACCCTTTTGCCCTTATGTCTATATTGAACACAAGGCATAGACTGTGTCATCCTTGTCCATTTCAATATTGGGCCCATAGACATTTATCCTGTTATGCAGGATGGGCAAATTCCATCTAGGTCACTCATGTCCCTTAGCATGCTTCGTGGAGTACCCATCAACTGTCTTTATGGTCATCCAGTTACGGACAATGTTTGATCAACAATAAGGCACTCGACTCTACATCTAGGATCCATAGTGGTTTCAGGTCAAAGGGTGGTATACACCATTATCACCATGAGAATAACTTATGACACTTTGCATAACATTCTATATAGTATTCTCATAGCGGGTCAATCCAGTATAAATATTACTCTTAATATTCATACCTATGTTTAAGACTTGATAACTTCTTATCCATGATCCATGAGATGTGATCATCAGTCTATATACATAATAGTCTTAATGCTTTAATGCTATCTCACTTCACAATAAAGCTCGACTATGAATACTTTAAGAATAGTGGCCTTATGTTTAATGTGATATCATGATTAAGTCATACTTGATACATTAAACGGACTAGCTATTCTAGGGACTTTATTAAACAAACATAATAAAGAAAAAGCCTTTTATTATTAATAAATAATTCGATACAAGTACCAAAAGTATTGGTCTATAGGGCTTACACCAACACTTTTTTTAAGGAGTTCTCATTTCCTTTTGGATGAGAAATCAAATTCAATTCATCCTTCTTCTTAACCTTTTGTTAAGGAGTTGTCATTTCCTTTTGCATGAGAATTCATGTTCAATTCCAACTTTCTTCTTAGGCTTTTGCTAAGGAGTTATCATTATCTTTTGTATGAGAAATCATATCCATCGGCTCTCTTTATTATCCTTTTGCTAATGAGTCCTCATTACCTTTTGCATGGGAAATCATATCCATCATCCGCCTTCTTAGCCTTTTGCTAAGGAGTTCTCATTACCTTTTTAATGAGAAATCATATCCATCATCTGCCTTCTTAGCCTCTTGCTAAAGAGTTCTCATTACCTTTTGTATGAGAAATTATATTCATCATCCACCTTCTTAGCCTTTTGCTAAGGAGTTCTCATTAACTTTTGTATGAGAAATCATATCCATCATCTCACCTTCTTAGACTTTTGCTAAGGAGTTCTCATTTCCTTTTACATGGGAAATCATATCCACTTTCATCTTTCTTCTTGATCTTTTGTTAAGGAGCTCTTATTGCCTTTTGCGTGAGAAGCCACGTTCACCTTCATATGTTTTCTTGGACTTTTTCTAAGGAATCCTCATTTTCCTTTTGCGTGAGGAAATGTCATACTCCCTTACTTGCCTTTGCAAGCTTTATCTACCTTTTATAGTGGAAAACCCTGTTATTCCCCAACCAAGTCATACTTGCCTTTTGCAAGATGTCTCTTTGCCTTTTGCAAAAGATTTCAAATTACCTTTATACCCTCTGTTACTTGCCTCTTGCAAATACACAATCTCCTACCTTTGTGGAACCCTGCGGGAATATCCCAACTACTAATATTTGCCAAAGCTCGTTAGTGGAGTCAAAACTAGGGGTGGCAATTGGATCCATTAAGAGAAAATTCATCCAATCCATCCATCAAAAAATCCATCCACTACATAAAAATTAAGTTAATGGATTGATCCAATCCATTCATTTATAAGCATGGATTGATCCAATCCATCCAACACATTTTAATAATCCAATGGATTTTTTTATCTAATTTTAAAAAAATAATTTTTTTCAAATATTAATTTTTTTTTTGAAAAATAAAAACTAAATTTTTTTTTCGAAAAAAAATATATATATATATTTTTTCGAATTTTTTTTTTTTGAAAATACAAAAAGTCGATTTTTTCCAAAACTTTAAAAATAATTTTTTTTGAAAAATACCAAATTTTGATTTTATTTTCAAATTTTTTTTTTACGAATATAAAAAAATAATTTTTTTTTGAAAAAAAATGATTTTTCTCGAAAAAAAACTGATATTGTTTTATTCAAAAAAAAAACTTTTTGAAAAAAATAAATTTTTCAAAAAAACAAGTGATTTTTTTCAAAGAAAAAAAATGGATGGATGGATATTCATCCACTAAAAATATGATAATGGATGGATTGGATGAATTTTATTCTTAATGGATGGATTGGATTTGATATTTTTAAAAAACTTTTAGTGGATTGTTAATGGACTAATGAATTGTTTTGATCCATCCATTAACGATCCAATCCATATCCATCCAATCCATCCATTTTGCCACCCCTAGTCAAAACACAAAAAGTTATAAACACTTATACCCATCTCTTCTCTTCGGAGAGCAAATTTTCAGATATTTTGGTATTTAATCCTCTTCTACCTTGAATGCCTAAAAATTGTTGCTATTGATACCTTCATGTTTAAGAAGATTAAATAGGAGCAACTGTCATACCCTAAAATATTCCCTACCTCTATTCAATTTTATCTGGCTGATTGCTTCGTTCGTCTGCATGCTTATAGTCATTTAGATCATAAATTCACAATTGCATTCTTAAATAAACATCATTGATTCAAAGGTTGTTATTCATGGCACAAATTTTTGGTTAATGACAGTAAACTTGGCAAACTCCTTGATCTAGGGTTCTTTTATGAGGAACTTCAAAATCAAACATAAAGGATTGTGTGACACTAGATTTGGGGTGCTCATCTTGGGAACCCTAATCTTTGGTTTATGACTTTGATCATTATGGGCTATACAATGAAGTGGTTTGGAATTGATTGTTACTTAAAAATGGGTCTTTTAATACACAAGTTCATTATTTGTTTGGTTGAATTCAAGATATGATAGTGCAAGATCATAATTCATGCAAGTTCATGTTCAAGTTCGAGTGTTCAGACAAATTCAAGATTTAGAGTGAAAACATCCTTCTCAGTACACAAGTCATATTCATTCGAAGAGAACCATTTCATTACAAAACATCTTTCATTTCATCGTTCAAAATCCAAGTTACAAACTTTACACAAATTATAAATTGTAACCTACAGTTGACTCTGGTCAACTATTGACTTTTTGGTCAAACCAGTTGACCAAAGTCAACTACTTAGTCCTAAAACCCAAATTCTCATAGTGTTTTCTCCCACAATCCATATCTTATTTTTCACTCTATAAGACTTGATCTTGTTCAAAATATCTACTTGCTCAAGGCCTTGTCGATATTCCTCAATCACATTGACCCTACAACATATGACCACATAGCATCATTAGAACAAATACATAAACATCCATATTCCAAATAGCTTTACACCAAGTCATCATCTTGTGTAAGAAAAAAAGTAACGTTACAAGAGATAGCAATCCAATTCAAGTGGTTTCCTAACACTAACACATTAACAAAACAATTTAAGCAAAGTTCAAATAAGTAGTAGCTCAGCCCTTGAATTTAAAGCAAGCTCACAATGCAGTTAACTGTTGCAACATTTCCAATCCAATTACAACTAACTAACTAACCTAATCTCATTTAATCTTAACAATTTTGGCAGAATAATAATTAACTTTTAATTTAAACATTTTTCACCTCATAATTAGCTTCAACTAAAACTGTATTAACACTAATAGAGCAACTTAATAGATTCTAAACAGACTATAATTTCATTTAATCATAACAATTTTGGCAGAATAATAATTAACTTTTAATTTAAACATTTTTCACCTTCTAATTAGCTTCAACTCAAACTGTATTAACATTAATAGAGCAACTTAACAGATTCTAAATAGACTATAACTTATTCCAACTTGACTCACTAACGAAGCTAACAATATTACTAACCCCAAACCAACTCGTACAAAGAAAATCTAACATATTCAACATTGCCCTAACATTTTCCTAAACTACCTAAATCGGTTACAAACTCATCACCTTATAAATTCAACAATTTTCTTACAGAACCAAATATTTGACTAGGCAAGAGCCTTGGTTTCTTTGACTTGTGAATTCCCTTCATGCATCATCTTCAGAGAATCAAATATAGATTTAGCAGTATCTCTATTAGTGATTTTGTCATACTCAGTGTATGAAATAACATTTAGCAAGATGGTTCTTGCTTTGTGATGATTCTTATAGTCTTTCTTTTGTTGATCTGTCATCATTCTTCTTTCAACTTTACTGCCACTTGTATCTACTGGGTGTTCATAGCCATTAACTACCATATCCCATAGATCAACATCGTGACCTAGAAAGAAGCTCTATATTTTATTTTTCCAATAGTCAAATTTATCTCCATCAAAAACCAGAGGTTTAACATTATAATGATTTCTATCATTTGTTTGAGAAATTAGTGGTGGAAGGGCAGCCATTATGTTTCACACTAGATCTTTATCTAACATTATTAAGTGTTTGATCTCCAGTCCACCATATCTTGGTGATTTTTCCTTCTCAATAAGGACTTAATCCATTATAATCGAAACTAATTACAGACACCACAAAGACAAATTGTCTGTCTTTTTGAGTTTATCTGACTAAAACCTAGTCACTCAAGAAAACCACTCAAACAACTTTGAGATTTACAAGTGTGTGTTTACAAGTATTGCTTCTAAGAAAGTAGATTAACACAATATTAATAAAAAAAAACATCTCACACAATAACGAGCAACAACTCTTGTGTGTTTACAAAGACTATGCACAAAAAATATTTACTGCAGTAAAGAGCATGTGTATGAGCGTAGCGTAATAACATGAGCATTAGCAACTTCTTATATTCTTCCAAGTATCCTTTATATAGGCAGTTAAAAGATCTATTGGAGGGTAGAATTGGAATAGAAAATTACAGTTGTCTCTTTGTGTAACGATTTGCATATAGGAGACAAAATGGTACAATAATATTGTCTTTAGCCTACAAAATTAGCGTAGTGGAGGAAAGGGTGATCTTGTACTATGTACTAATTTTTTGATGAAAAACCTTTTGATCTTATCTTCTAATATTCAGAGGCTTCCTATGAAATAATGTTGAAGCATGCCTAGAAGGATCAAGAGACTAGTTGACAGAATCTTTAGAACCTAGGTCTTCAGAGTCTTGACACAGTTCTTTAGAACCCGATCTTTAGAGTCTTTAGATCTCGTTCTTCAGAATCTTCAGAACTTAAGTGCAGAATCTTGAAGGGAGATAATCCTTTAGAGGATTTTCAACCAGAGTCACATTCATAAGCTTTAACACAAATGTTCATAAGAACCATTATCTAAGAGCTTTCTAGAACTTGACAACATCTTGTAAAACACTTGTATCTCTTCAAAGTCAGAGTGTGTTGATTCTAGAATCTGATGATATCACACGTCAATGCTTCAGAGCCATAACTCGTTAGCAAAAGCTACACACTATATAAAAACCATTAGTGTATAAAATTGCTCTCTAAGAAACAATGCATTGTTATCATCAAAACTAAAGGCCAGATGCAGAACCAAATCTTGTTCTTACACACCTTTCTTAACATTGTCTTTTAGTGGAACTTCAGTAGTCATCATTTTCTTAGGCTTTTTGTGCTTCCTAGACTTCTTATCGGGTTTTTCTTGGCTGTCATGTTTGCGCACGCCAAAAGATGATGATTCACGCTTCCTAGATTTCATTGTCTTCTTTTTCTTTTTATCCCTATTTTTGTCACTCTTCTTTCCTTCATCAGCCTTAATTTATTCCTCATGTTCTTTTTATAATTCCCCTAAAATGTGATTTAGGAAAATAGGTACTACCATTTATTCTTCGTAACTCCAACCATTAATCTTCTTCTGCCATTCAAACTTGGCCTTAGAAAACTTGTAAAAATCACGTTGACCCTTCTGCATTTGAAACAACACTTTCCACAAGACTTAGAAGGTCTCAAAACTTGCTTTTTCCCCAGTCGCCTCATGTCTTGCCTTTGTGTCATACCTTGTGTGATACGGTGAACTGACTTTGTGTTTTTGCTTTGAAAAGCAATGTTGCGGATAGCAAGAGTCGCCACCGACTTTTCTTTTATCCAATAAGGAAAGGCGGAAAAGAACAGGAAAGACCTTGATTAGATTTTGAGTTCGGGAGGTACATTATACAAAGGGAAGGTGTTAGCACCCTTTGTATCCATGGTTATCCATGGGCTCTTAATTGCTTAACTCACTTATGTTTTCCTTGTTTGAGAAAGTGTTTGAGAAATGTGGTGTGTTTAGAAAATATTTTGAAAGGAGAGTTTAACTTTGTAATGGTTCTTGTACGAATGTATACAAAGTGTTCATCTCGTTTGATTTTGAAAGATGTTTAGAAAAATATAACTCGGCGATGATTCTGGTGCGAATGTATACCAAGTGGTGATTTTCTAAAAGATGTTTTGAAAAGTGTGAGGTGCGAAAAGTATTTTAAGCTGTGAGCAAGCATTTAAGAGTTATACCTAACCAAGGTCTTTATAGGTATTTCCTATCCTTAGGAGGGTAAAACTGTCCTTACTATTGAGAAGTAAGTAGTCTTATCCTTTGGATGTAGAGGGACATCGTGGGGTCGTCGATTGGTCATTGAAGGCAACATTTGTAAGGTTACCTTAGCATTCGAAGGGACGATCATCATTTAATCGTAGGCTACAACGAAGGGTCATCGAGGGACAAAGTCATATATTCGAAGGCAACTTTTGAGGGACAAGGTCATATATTCAAAGGCAACGTTCGAGGGACTATGATTTATCTTATGGGCACATTGACCTTTTGATCGAAGGGACTATGACTTATCTGTTTAGGGATGATGATGATTTAATCGAAAGGGTCTTTGCTAAGGGTATCCCCACATTCGCGGGACATGACCGTAATATCGTAAGGCAATAAACAGAGGGGTAAGATCACGTATTCGAAAGCAATGTAATTAGCCAAGTAAACAGAATAAATCTCCACACTGGTATCCCACAAATAAAGTGGAATACCGAGCCATCTCTTCAAGAATCGTGGGAGCCCTTACGAAAACTCAGCAAACATGTTAGAATAACGGGATGGGGTGCGATCAAGAGTTGCACCGAACAAAAGAATCATAGCAATAATAGTGTCAGGCAAACAGCGTGTAAACGCAATAGAAAACATATCAAACAAATACAAAACAGATCAGAATGCAAATAGAAAAAAAACAACTACTGTCATGTTCGCTACTGCCTCGCCTAGCGAGGACCTGGCGACCCCTCGCTACAGGTTCGCTTAGCGAGGTGCTAGCGAACGGCTGCGGGTTCTGGGTTCTCCTTTGATACTGGTGCGATTTCGGAAACCCCAAACCCTATGGCATCCATTACAGAAATTACATGATCGAATATTCAAATTATCGTTTTACATATTTATGCACATCTAAACCCACATGCAAAACCTAACGATATTCGCCTTTCCAAATTCAACCATAATGCCTCATACATTTAGAAATTTCAAATTGGGAGCATAGAGTAGTGGGGATAGGGCAAACCTGACTGGAGGGATCGAACGAAGTTGAGTTACACCCTTGGGTTTGTAGAGCAATCTTAGGGTTTATGCCTGATAGGGTTGGCGGAGGTAACCTTTATGCCGATGAGTTCTCTGAATTAGCTTCTAGGGTTTTTCCCGTTGTTTTTCTGCCCCCTTTTTCAAATGAAGTTCTGGAATTTATAGTTGATTTTTGTGGCTGGGTGGGCTCAGACTGAAGGCAATCCAGGCCCAGAATTTTTGTATATCCGCAAGCTTCGCTAGGCGAGTGAGCTAGCGAAGGGTTCGCTAGGCGAACACTCAGCGAGTGTTCCAGCGAATGCTCCCAGACTTGGATAAAAGCATAGCTAGTACTTACTCGCTAGGCGAGCAGCTAGCGAGCAGGTAGCGAGCATTCCAGTAGCAAGATCAACAAGGTTCGCTGGAGCGAAGGAGGAAGCGTGGGCTTCGCCTGGCGAAGGTTTTGCTAGCCTAGCGAGCATGACAGTTCAGGTCATCTTCTAGATTTGGTAGCCTGTGCGCTGGATCTCTGTTCCTTTGAGATTTTTGAAAATGAATAGACCCCATTTGAATGTTGAAAGTATAAAAATTAACAGGTAAATTTTGGGGTATGACAGCTGCCCCTGTTCAATATTCTTAAACCGAAAGAATTAGAATGGTATGTACGCCATTCGTGATCTGGAGGTGGAAGATTATTGAACACTTAGAATGTCCCGAAAATTTGCACTTGTTAATTAAAAGATAGTCTTGATGGAGATGGGCTTAAAGATGCCATCCAGAAAGTTTGATGATGAGAGCTTCAGAGTGCGTCGTATATTAGACCATATATGAAGACATGGGTGTCTCACTGAGTCGTACGCTAGACTACATTTCAGAATGTACCGTACGCTAGGTAGCATCTGAGTAGCAGAATGAGCCGTCCGTTAGGCTGTATCTTCACTGGGGATGAAAGATCAGAATGGATCATACGCTAGATCGTATCTGAGTCGCAGAATGAGCCGTCTGTTAGGCTGTATCTGAGGATGAAAGATCATAATGGATCATACGCTAGATCGTATCTGAGTAGCAGAATGAGCCTTCCATTAGGCTGTATCTGAGATGAAAAGTAGTCGTACGCTAGACTACATTTCAGAATGTACCGTACGCTAGGTAGTATCTGAGTAGCAGAATGAGCCGTCCATTAGGCTGTATCTGAGATAAAAAGTAGTTGTACGCTAGACTACATTTCAGAATGTACCGTACGCTAGGTAGTATCTGAGGGGATGAATATCCAAATGGGTCGTACGCTAGACCATACTGGAACAGTTGAAGGAACCATACGTTAGGCTGAATCAAAATGAGTCGTACGTTAGGCTATATCCGATAATATTTGTATATGTTGTACTTGCAATAATTGTCTGGGATGGGCTTAAAGATGCCATCATTAGGAGGATATCAGAATGCTTGTCAGAATGAATATTCATATGGATTATATCTGAAAGATGTATCTGAATCTTGAATGTAATTGATAAAGATTCGTCTGAATGAATCTTTATTTTGACTGTATTAGGAGGATAATTAACCTGAAAAAAAGAGTTAGCCTCATGCCATGTTATGATGCATGAGATGTTTTATGCTCTTGAAAATGAATGCGAACATTGCTTGCATGCATATGCTGTGAAATGATGTATGAATGAATTATGCGTCTGAAATTTTTTGCCATGGGAAAATAAATCCCGATATTCTGGTTGGAGACATTTGTATTGATGACCCTTTCTTAGCTGGGGATATTTGATTTCTGTCTGATGGTACAGATATTCAACAGAACCTGATTGGGGATAACAAAGGTGACCAGTCTGTCTAGTAGTGCCAATTTCTTCTGGGAATGACTGGTTTTGCTGGGGAACAGGATTTGCAACCGGACTTGTTGGAAAGCATGGTTAGACCTTATCCTTGATCCTAAAGTCTTTTAGTAATTGCTATTTCTGTTTTATGCATGTATTTTCGGTAAACATCAATCATATTCAAATGCATATATTAATTCGAATTAAATCAATGGACGTTTATGCAAACAAAACGGAGAAAGTAAAACAAAAGTATCTTTTTGGAAATAAAATTGTATTGATTTTGAAAGAGGGCCTATAAACAGGCAATTTTGATACAAGGAGACAGAAATCCTAGTAAGAGGAAATAGTCAAGAAAGCAAAGAAAAAAACAGCTATGAGAAAAAGTCCTATTGATTTAAATTCTGCTACTGCTATTATGTCTTCGAGCATCTCATCCCTTGTTGTCGGATAGAAGTGATTGGCTTGCTCAGTCCCTTTGACTTTGGTGAGGCTGATCGAGAACGGGGCATAGTCATACGCTTTAATCCCTAATTTTTGCCTGGACTTCCTTTTCAGGTTTTCAGTCCACCAGGCTACCCTTTTTTGCCCAAGCCGCCTTTTCAGGCTTTCGACTTGCCGGGTGTACATTTTTACATGTTTATCCCTAATTTTTGCCCGAACCCTTTTGGTTCGTCGGGATGCCCTTACTTTTGCCTAGATACGTCGACCTAGCGGGTCTCTTTTATGCGTAGTATTTTTTAACTATGTCCGCGTTCACGGGATGCGGGAAATCTTCGCCATCCATTGTAGCAAGCATCATGGCTCCACCAGAGAATACCTTCTTAACTACAAATGGCCCTTCGTATGTGGGAGTCCATTTGCCTCTAGGATCACCTTGTGGTAGAATGATGCGCTTTATCACCAAGTCGCCAATTTGATACACCTGTCTCTTGACTTTTTTATTAAATGCCTGGGTCATGCGCTTCTGATATATCTGTCCATGACAAACAGCCGCAAGTCTCTTTTCATCAATCAAATTTATCTGATCGAGTCGAGTCTGAATCCATTCATCTTCATGTAAGCCTGCATCTTTCATAATTCTTAGAGAGGGAATCTGAACTTCCACTGGTAAAATGGCTTCCATTCCGTAGACTAAAGAGAAAGGAGTTGCCCCTGTCGAAGTGCGTACTGAAGTGCGATAACCATGAAGAGCAAATGGTAACATCTCATGCCAGTGTTTGTATGTTACTGTCATCTTTTGTATAATCTTCTTAATATTCTTATTAGCAGCTTCTACGGCACCATTCATCTTTGGCCGGTACAGAGAAGAGTTATGGTGTTTTATTTTGAACTGCGTGCAGAGTTCAGTAATCATCTTATTGTTCAAATTAGTACCATTATCAGTGATAACTCTTTCAGGGATGCCATACCGACAAATAAGACTATTCTTGATGAACCGTGCCACCACATTCTTGGTGACAGAAGCAAATGGGGCTGTCTCTACCCACTTCGTAAAGTAATCAATAGCAACAAGAATGAAACGATGTCCATTAGAAGCAGTAGGTTTAATCTCTCCAATCATATCAATGCCCCACATTGCAAAGGGTCAAGGGGCTGTCAACACGTTCAATGGAGCAGGAGGTACATGTACTTTGTCCGCATAGATCTGGCACTTGTGACAAGTTCTGGAGTGATGGTGGCAATCAGCTTCCATGGTAGACCAATAATACCCTGATCTCAGAATCTTCTTGGCCATCGTATGTCCACTAGAATGAGTCCCAAAAATACCGTCATGCATGTCTTCCATAATCTTTTCTGCTTCCTTTTTATCCACACAGCGAAGCAAAGTCGAATCATGATTACGTTTGTATAATACTCCATTACTCAAAAAGAATTTAGCGGAGAACTTCCTCAGAAATTTTCTGTCATTGATGGATGCCCCTTCAGGGTATTCCTGAGTTTCTAAATATCTTTTTACTTCGTGGAACCAAGGTTTCTCTTCTACTTCATCAGCATTAAGTTCATAACAATATGCTAGTTCATCTAATCGTTCAATGGTGATCATGGGAGCTTCATTGTCCCATCTGACTCTGAACATAGATGACATGGTAGCCAATGCGTCTGCCAACTGATTCTCTTCTCGTGGAATATGTTCGAATGTAATCTCTTCAAAGTATAGGATTAATGTCAACACCCGCTCTCGATAAGGGATGAGATTCGGATGTTTAGTGTCCCATTCTCCTTTGATCTGACTGATTACTAAGGCTGAGTCTCCGTACACACTCACAAACTTGATTCTCAGGTCTATAGCAGCTCTGAGTCCCAAAATACATGCTTCATACTCAGCCATATTATTGGTACAATCAAAACATAGTCTAGCAGTGAAAGGAGTATGGCAACCCTTGGGAGAAATAATTACAACACCAACACCATTGCCCAATGCATTAGAAGATCCATCAAAAACCATAGTCCATCGGGATCCCAGTTCGGGTCCTTCATCCGGTCCAGGTTCTTCATAATCAGTAACAAGCATAACATCCTCATCAGGGAACTCAAAATTCATAGATTGGTAATCATCAACTACTTGATGAGCCAAATGATCAGCTAACACGCTTCCTTTGATTGCTTTCTGGGTAGTATACTGGATATCATACTCTGTTAAAATCATCTGCCATCTTGCTATTCTTCCGGACAGAGTAGGTTTCTCAAATATATATTTGATAGGGTCCATCTTAGAAATCAATAAAGTGGTATGATTCAACATATACTGTCTTAGTCGGCGAGCAGCCCAAGCCAAAGCACAACAAGTTTTCTCAAGCAGTGAGTATCTTGTTTCACAGTCGGTAAACTTTTTGCTAAGGTAGTATATTGCATGCTCTTTTCGACCAGACTCGTCATGTTGCCCCAGCACACACCCCATTGAATTTTCTAACACGGTCAAATACATGATTAGAGGTCTTCCTTCAACTGGTGGCATCAGAATTGGAGGTTCTTGGAGATACTTCTTGATTTTGTCAAAAGCTTCTTGACATTCATCATTCCATATTATCTCTTGATTTTTCCTCAGTAATTTGAAGATGGGTTTGCAAGTAGCAGTCAAATGGGAGATAAATCGGGCAATGTAATTCAAGCGTCCCAAGAAACCTCTGACTTCTTTATCTGTACGGGGAACTGGCATTTCTTGAATAGCTCTCACCTTAGTCGGGTCGACCTCAATTCCTTTACCACTGACAATAAAGCCCAAGAGTTTACCGGATCTTACTCCAAAGGTGCATTTGTTCGGGTTCAATCTCAACTTGTATTTCTTCAACCTCTCAAATAGTTTGTATAAATGATCGAGATGTTCTTCTTCAGTATGAGATCTGGCTATCATGTCATCCACATATACCTCTATTTCATGATGGATCATATCATGGAACAAAACCACCATAGCACGCTGGTATGTTGCCCCTGCATTCTTTAAACCGAATGGCATTACTTTGTAACAGAAAGTGCCCCATTGCGTCACAAACGTAGTTTTCTCCATGTCTTCAGGTGCCATCTTAATCTGGTTATAACCTGAGAATCCATCCATGAATGAGAATACCTTGTGTTGAGCGGTGTTATCTACCAGAACATCAATATGTGGAAGTGGAAAGTCATCTTTGGGACTTGCTTTATTCAAATCTCTGTAATCTACACACATTCGCACCTTACCATCCTTCTTTGGCACTGGGACCACATTAGCAACCCATTGAGGATAAGAAGTAACAACTAGAAAACCTGCATTAAATTGTTTCATAGCCTCGGCTTTGATTTTCTC
Source organism: Lathyrus oleraceus (assembly GCF_024323335.1). Taxonomy (NCBI): domain Eukaryota; kingdom Viridiplantae; phylum Streptophyta; class Magnoliopsida; order Fabales; family Fabaceae; genus Lathyrus; species Lathyrus oleraceus. The sequence continues at coordinate 112,285,542 of NC_066580.1, forward strand.
TGACATTTCAGGACGCATGCGACGAACCTTTTTCTTAACATGATGACAATCTTCCTTCATCGGCAAACGATGTACTACTATATCAGTATCCAGTCCTGGCATGTCTTCATAAGACCAAGCAAAAATCTCTGCATAGTCATGTAACATCTGAATCAATCTCTTTTTGACACTATTTTCCAAGCCTGCTCCTATTCTGACTTCTTTCTTGTCTACTTCAGTACCCAGGTTTACAATTTCAATTGATTCCTCATGCGGCTGAATAGTCCTTTCTTCTTGCAGTAATAGTCTGGCAAGCTCTCCAAGTACTTCGCGATCTTCCTCACTTCCATCCTCGGCTTGGTAGATCGGATTTTCAAAGCCATAATTAACAGTAGCAAAATTATTATCAATAGGATCCAGAGTGGATATGGATCTGCAATTTGTTACGTGAGTGTGTGTAAGAAAACATAGCTTATTTGAAAGATGACAGGAAAGATAAAGAGCGCAATATTTGAATGCAAAAGGTCCATTGATTTATTGAATGTGAATATGCTTGTGAAAATGATAAAACCCTTGAAAAAATTAGCTATTGTGCCCCGGGTATAGACACAATGCCTTAAGAAGTTCAATTGTTCGTAATAAAAACTACAAAATTTGAAACACTAAAATAAGCAATAACAATTACTCCTGACTAAAGGAAATCGGGATAGTGTCTTCAGCCTTCCAATTATTGAGTCCGTCACCAATTGTTGGGAAAATCCAGCCATCCAAGTCGCAATCGCTATCAGCATCTTCTACATCATTAATCTGATCTTTGACTATCTTTTCAGAGCTAAACCCCAGGCCAAATTTATCAGACTTGTACAATACATCGATCAGTTGACCCCAACCAGTATGACCACCATCTTCAACCACGGCTTGAGCATCTTTCAGAGAAATCATAGCAGGAGGAGCACGAATAACCTTGGGCACACGGGAAGTTGGCTTAAGGACAAGACTGGTTGGAGGAACTACTTCAAATGACTGAGAAGGAGTCTCAAAGAATTCACCATCCATCTCGACGTATCTGAAGGTATGCACACTACTGACAATATACTCTTCTTCTCCACACACAGTGACAATCTTGCCCTCTATTGGATACCTCATCTTTTGATGGAGAGACGAAGCTACAACACTTGCCCCATGGATCCAAGGGCGTCCCAGCAAGCAGGAATAGGCAGGACGAATGTTCATTACGTAATAGGTAGTGTTGAAGACTTGAGGTCCTATCTTGATAGGGAGAAGCACTTCACCATGGACAACACTCTTCGCACCATCGTAAGCACGCACCACAATGTCACTAGGTTTCAGTTCAATGCTTTTACAGTCAAGCTTATCGAGCACAACTTTCGGTAGCATATTCAAAGAAGAGCCATTGTCGATCAACACATGAGACAAGGTGATCCCCTTACACTCAATGGAGATATGCAGAGCTTTATTGTGATTCTTTCCTACTGGTGTCAGGTCAGCATCAGAAAAGCCTATGCCATTATCAACAGCCAAGTTAGCAACATAATTTTCTAACTGATCGACAAATGTCTCCTGAGGTACACGAGAGATCTTCAAGAACTTTATCAATGCATTGGCATGAGATTCAGAAGATAACAACAAGGATAACATCGAAATTTTAGACGAAGTATGCCCCAGCTGTTCTACCACATCAAAATCACTCTTACAGATGATTTTCAGCATTTCTTCCATTTCCTGCTTGGCAACATCTTCGGTAGTAACTTCGACTGGTGTCTTTGACTGAGAAGGGTTGATTACTGGTCCCTTTCCTTGAGTTTCAGGGGTGGGAGGTGAGATTTCTGGAGAGAAGATCCTTCCACTTCGAGTAATTTTACTAGTCCCAACAATGTCAACGTCATTAGGATTAATAGAATTATCATCTTGCTTTATGCCGTGGATGTAAACATCACCTCCATAATTCCACGAAATGGCTTTGCTTGAGAAATACGGTACTGGGCCAGGTGCAGTAATAATTAGGGGAGCTACCTTGGGCTCAGCAGTAATCTTCGCAGGCACTCTAGTAGCGGTAATCTTCACTGGAACTTTGGACCTAGCAATCACAAATATTTCTTCAATAGGGTTTTCCACCTTAGGAATCTTTTCAAAGAGAATTGTACGATCATCCATCAGCCGTTGAATACCATTCCTCAACTTCAAGCAATCATTGGGTCGGAGTATACAGAGATCGCAATTTTCAGCACAACCTGGAAATGAACCAGCTTGCAATAAATTCTTCTTGATGATCAGGAGAGGAGATGCTAAGTCAGCTACATTAGTAATGTGAGAATTGTCATCCACAGCATTAACCGTCTTGTCATGATTAGGCATAGGAGCAGTGATGACATTAGGAGTCTCCGGAGGATCAAATTCAATTTCTCCAGCGTCGATCATATCCTGAATCTTATTCTTCAACAACCAACAATCTTTTGTATCATGCCCAGGGCTATCGGAGTGATATGCACACCTGGCATTGGGATTATAACGAGGAGAAGTAGTGTTGGGATTTGCAGGAGGATCTCTGAGGGTAATTAAATTTGCTTTTAGCATACCCTGCAATGCTTGTGCTAACGTCATATTGATCTTGGTAAACTGCCTTCTTGGCCTGTCTTGTCTGTGTTGGAAGTTTTGAGATGGCGGTGTTGCAATCGTAACTGCTCCAACAGTATGGTCACGATTTTTCTTGTTATGACCCCTTTGACCATACACAACATTCGATTCATTCTTCCCCTGATAGGACTTTTTGGTGTTTGCAGAGGTAGCCGCCTGTATCTTTCCACTTCGAATGCCGCTTTCGACACGTTCACCCGTCAATATAAGTTCAGTGAAACCCGATGAGGAACTTCCCAATAAATGGCTGTAGAATGGGCCAGTCAGTGTACCCATGAACATGTACACTAATTCTCGATCAGTCATAGGGGGTTTGACTCTGCCAGCCAAGTCTCTCCATTTTTGAGCATATTCTTTGAAGCTTTCTTTAGAGCCCATAATCATATTCTGCAGCTGTAGCCGAGTAGGCGCTAATTCAGAATTATACTGGTAGTGCTTGTAGAAAGCTGTCGCTAAATCAGTCCAGGTGCGGATGTTAGAGCTCTCGAGCTGATAATACCACTCTAACTGTGTGCCAGACAGACTCTCTTGGAAGAAATGGATCCATAGCTTCCTATCAGTGGTATACGGCTGGATCTTTCTCACATAAGCTCTCAGATGCATCTGAGGACAAGACGCACCATCATACTTAGTGAAAGTGGGGACCTTGAATTTGCGAGGAATGACCACATCAGAGACCAGACCTAAGCTTTCGAAATCCAGACCGGGCGCCTTCTGACCCTCCACATCTAGCATACGTTCTTCCAACAACTTATACTTATCATCTTTCGGAGAGTACTGTTCATTTTCATAATTTTCATAGTCGTCCTCAGGGTTGAAGGGATCAACATTCTCATCTTCCGAATCATTTTCTGTCTCATCTTCTTTATCCTTAGGAATTCCAATCTTGACTCCTGGAGCCTGTCCTTTAAGCCTTCTTCCCGGGTTAATGTAACTCACAGATTTCTTGTCTTTCTTCTTCTCGAGCAATAGAGTCTTCAGTTCCTCCTGCCCCTTAGATAAGTTCAAGATCATCTCCTGGAATTGAGCATTCTGAGCCTAGAGATCCTTGACAGTTTGTTCGAGGGCCATTTTTCTGTTTGAGAGGAAGACCGTGAGAACATTGATCCTTTAGAGTACCTGTTATGCAATGTTATGTTATGCTATGCAATGTATGAAATGTTTTCAAGGACTTTTGGAATTTAACTTTGCGTAAACCACCAAAAAGGGGAACTTTTATTAATAATTTCTTTAATCAATGTTCATTACAAGAAAAAACGAAAGCTCAAGTCTCCCAGGGACGACTTCTTTTTGGGCGGAGATATGCATTGAGACTTCGTTCCTCATTAAGCTGGCTGGTGAGCTCTAATACTTTCTTCCTTTCAGCACAGAACTGAGCTTCAAAAGTATCCCTTTCCTCTTAACTGGATCCAAGATTTCTTCAATTCTTCAACATTGGTAGGCATATCTGGATAAGGAATGATCTGAGGGGTACCTCCTTCAACTTTTGGTTCAACCATCAGAGGTCCGATTGCAAGATATGGCATGATAAGCTCACGAGCTCTGGCGCGTACCCATCTGAGATAAGGTTCCATAGGAATAAAGTTTTTCTGTCCTAAAGTACTTCTTTTCACCATGCCCCAAGCTCGTACAAACCTTTGACGGAGACCTTGAGAATCGTTGTCATAGTCAAACACAGTGCCTTGGATAATTATTTCATGTGGACCATCTCTTCGAGCATAACTGTAGCACCTCAAATTTGCACCCATCAATTTGTACATTCATTTCATATTAGGTCATAGTATAACATAGGCCATTGCATAACATTGCACTGTCCATTTGCCCAAGTGCAAGCCCACTGACAAAGTAGGTCAAGCTGGTCAGGAGAATCAGTCAAACAAGCAAGCATGTGCTATTTTCATTGGGACAAAGCCCTAGGATTGATTTATCAAGTTCATATGGTCCAAGGATCATTTTAAAGTGGTTTGGCCAAAGATTGGAAGATCAAAGCTCATCAGTCAAGCTGAATTTCAGCTGGAACCATAGAGAGTCAACTGTGGTCAACTGTGCCTGATTTTATGGATTGGAAGGTGTGAGATGGTTTGAAAGGCCTCATTCATGTCCATATAAGTCTCATTTGACCTATCAAAGACCAAGGTTGAAGATTTGGAGGTCAGACAAGAAGTTTCCTAAAATAGCAGGTGACCTGTAATTTCAACTGCCCAAAATGGAAACTTTTTCTCCCCAAAATTACTTCATCATACAAGCTTCAAATGGAATTTTGTCCAACATGAAAGTTGAAGGTCTTGATCTCACCATTCCAAAAAGTCCAAGAACTTGAAGTTCCCATGTGTGGTTAGCAAGATATGGTCCAGTCATTTTCCAAAAATGCCTAAATTCAAAGTGGCATAACTTTCACATGGAATGGCCAAATTGGTTGATCTTTCTTTGAGCAAACCATATTTCACATGTACTTTCATGATGCATCATCATATTTCATCAAAAATAATCATGGCAAAAAGTCATTTTTCAAGTGGATTATTTGAAAATTGGTGGGAAAAATGGTGAAATTTCAAATTACATGGATTTTGCACTTAAAACTCATTCCAACACATCACAAATGACATTTTGGACTTGCATGAACTGATATTGCACTGTTACATTGACTGGTTTTGTAAAGGGCATTTTGGCCAAAACTCATGAAAATGCATTTTGCTTAATCACTTCCAATTTGCCTAAACTTGATTAGCACTTGGATTAGCATGAGGTATAAAGGTTCTAATCATAACAGAAACTCCGGGGGCACTAATCATTTTTTCAGATCCAATCCAAAAACTCTCCAATTCTCTCAAAAATTTCACAATTCTCATTCACTTTTTTTCATCAAATTCTTCAATAATTCTCCATTGTTTTGGCAATTTCTTGGTGATTTCTTCATGTGCAGGTGATTATGTGATTCTGTTTTTGGAGATTGAAGCAAAATTCGTGCAAGAACACCAACTGTCCAAGCATCACTCATCAATGGCAATTGGCGAATCTTCATGATCCAAGCATCGTCGAGCTGAAAGTTCTTCACCAATCATCTTCTTGAGCAACATTCTCCATCTGTTTTCGCCATTGGAGCCTTGAGGAGCTCGATTTCGCAACTGTTGCTTCATAAGGTCAGAATTCAAACCTTTCGATTCTTGAAATTAACATGTGGTTTAGGTAGATCTTGCAACGTAGAACACACTGCAACTTGAATCATGCGTTTTCGTTAAGAATTGAATGAGATATGTAGATCTGAACTTTTGATGATAAACTTTCTTTTGCTCGATCTGGTTAGCATGAGTAGATTTAGGATGAATGCTTGTTATTTCGATGTTCTACATGATGAGACGTTTCTATTGGTATACTGCTTGCATGATTTTGTGAAAATTTGTTCGTAAGTGTGTGTTGTGTTCACTGTTCCGTCGTCTTTTTCGCGAAGAAATCGCGCATTCGCCTAGTGAGTGATCCGTTCGCCTAGCGAATGCTGAAGAAGATGAGTGCTCGCCTAGCGAAGCTTCCGGTTCGCTTAGCGAAGGTCTCCAGTAGGCGCCAGATTCAAATTTTTCGCTGGATTTACAAGTTTGCCACTGGCACCAATTATTTCATTTTTTTCATGTTTCATGTCATTTTGATGCTTGATCTCTAGAAATTCATAACTCACTCATTTTTCATCCAATTTTGGTGAGATTTTTTTCATAATACTCCTGGTTATGTGTAGAATTTAATCATGATTTTTGTGGAATTTTTGCATGTGTAGAAAATTAAAATGCCGGAGGTTTGATTGTATGTGTCATTTTGTACATGTTTTGCCAAAACCTTCATGAAATAGTGATGCTTGCAAATAAATGAATGAAATTTTTTGTGCTTATTCTTGACACATTCCTGGAGATTTTCATGTATCATTTGTGATTTTTGGATCCCTGGATTTGTAGATATGATTTTCTCTTTTTGAGTGTGACAATATGTGTCACACTATGCCATGCTGAGTTCATGAATTAATTTACCATGCTTCCATTAGGCCTATGGCTCTGATTTTTTGCATGAGATGACATGTATATGTTAACTTTCAACATGATTTTTTGTGGATTTATTTGGTCCATTTTCTAATTGATTTGGATTTTTGATTGCTGTTTAGCATCTTTGGGTTGTTTCTTGTGTAACAAACTTTACATGTGTTGTTGAATGCTCATACCATATCATATGAATTTGAAATTTGATGGAGTGATTCATGACATGTTTAGGTGTAGTTTGGCTTTGGTCCCATCCATTTCTTAATTGTTTTCACTGTTTGGCATGTGATTGAAGTTGATGCTCATTTTGCTACCATGTGTTGACTTGTTTGGGTTTCTGCTGACTTTATGATTTTCATTGACCTACTTCCTGTTGTCCAAATGGCATGAAAATTGATATGTAGCTCATTGAATGTGTCCTGATTATGCTGGAATTTTTCTGGAATTTATGGAGCTGTTTAGGTATTTGTTTGAGTGATGTCATTCTGTTTGCTCCTATATGACTCATAATTGCCTAGCTTGATCTAATTTGTGCATGAAATTAATTTGGTGTATAGTTTAGACATGAGACCAATTGGATTCTCTTTGTATTTGATTAATCTTGGTTTTGATCATGTTTCACTTGCTGTTTTAACTTTTTTCCTTCTTTTTGACCCTAGGCTTGTCCTAGTGGTCTTGTATCTCACATTTGAGTTTGACTTTGACTTTTCAGGTTAAGAAGTTAATACCTTAAGGAGGTGAATTCATATTTGATTGAGATATCATTTGAAAATTGTATACTAACTTGTTTTGTCTTGTAGGATGTTTGGCCTTTGAGTTGACTTGCACTTTGGTGCATTGGCTTGTGTTTGTCTATGTATAGCTAATTGTAAACCATTTGCTGTTTAGTTGTGTGATTAGTATACTGATGATATTTGATTGATTTCAGGTACATTAGTTGCTAATATTACTTTGTTTTGCTTGATAAGCAATATGCACTGAGGTATAACATTCTTGTCTCCATGTAGTCTGGAAGACCTGGCCTGTTACTTGGCCAGGCAACTGTCTGAAGTCCCCCTTTCGGGGCAATGTTTGTGATTGTTTAACTTTTGTGCCAAGCAGGTAAAGACCTCTATGAGGCAATTGGTGGATCATAGAGATATGAAATCTATCTCCCACTATTCTGTTGATTCGTCCCTCTGCTCACACTACTTGTGTTTGATGCATTGGGACATAAACCCAAGATCTTGTACAATGTACAGTTGTGTCAGAGTCTCGAGTGTAGAAGGGTTCCTCCTTTCTGGACCCACACTCCTTTGTCTTAAGCTCTCCCTGACCAGGGATAAGAGCTGTGAAGTCTTATCTTCACTCTCCTTTCATCAGCTTCACCTTAGCCCCTCAATGGCAAGGTTAAGAGCAAAACTCACCCTGTACAGTTGGCTTGCCTTTGCAGCCTTACCCTTTGTTTGAGCCTCACTTGTGTGCATATAGTGTGTGCTGTTTGTGATTGATTTACTATTGCTTGTGAATAGGATAGGCTGGCTCCCTGTACCAGTTAGCTAGAAACCTTGACTTAGGGACAATCTCGCATGATAACAGCTAGGCTCGAGTCGTAGTCTCCCTAGTTGTGTTTCCCTCTGTCATCTGGTTAGGCTAGTCCTGTGTCCCTTCGTAGGGGAACTACGTCGCCCTGATCCTCATACCAGATGAGGTACGTAGGCAGGAGATGAGCAGATCTCTCCGGGCGCCCGTGTCTTTGTTTTGTCTTGTGTGTTTTTGGTTCGGATGCTGATGTAAGTCCAGTAATTGGCATTCAGACTCCACGTTTGCCTTTGCCTGTGTTTGTTTGTGTGTGTGTCAGCCGAGCTACGAATGCTCTGATTCTCCTTCGTCCAAAGGAGATACGTATGCATAGGATGCGACATCCTAGCGAGCATGTGTCGTTTCCCCAGTCTGAACTACTTTGACTCTGATGTCTATGCTTGATAGACTAAGTAGGCCCAGGATACGATGTCCTGCCGAGTCAGTCTTGTTTGTTTTCTTGTGTCTCTTCCAGCCTGTGTAGATGTTTGAGCAGTGTTTTAGCAACCATTTTCCTTCCTATTGTGCGTGGATCCCGTCGAGTACGACGGATGCGTAGGGGTGCTAATACCTTCCCTTCGCATAACCGACTCCCGATCCCATTCTCTTTGGTCGCGAGACCATGTCTTTTTCCAGGTTTACTCTGAGCGTTTCCTTTCCCTCTTTTGGGATAAATAACGCACGGTGGCGGCTCTGTTGTTCTTGTTTTCCCGCCGGTTTTTCGCGTAATGCGACAATAACCAAACTGACGTAGGGCTAAAGCAGGATTATAAGTAATACCTCCTCTTATCCCCAGGAGTGGTACGTTAGAGAATTCTCCACAACGGTCAATGATGATAACATTTTCTTTGGGTTGGGGACACCAATGGATGTCTGAATGGGAGAGCGACATTATCCTTTGAGACCATTTCAAATTTTGCTCTTTCTTCAAGACTGATTGAGGAAGGTGCGAAATAAACCACCTAGATAATAAAGGTACGCAGCACATGAGAGTCCCTTGCCTTTTCATAGTACGAGTGTGAAGGGAATGCAAAATGTCTCCAAGCAAGGTGGGCACAGGGTTATGAGTGAGAAATATCTTAACAGCATTCATGTCTATGAATTGATCCGGATTAGGAAATAGTACCAAACCATAAATTAGTAATGCTAGAACATCTTCTAAAGCGTGGACACTCATAGCTTTTAGGAATTCTCGGGCCTTATTTATCAGAAATCTGGCAAGTAAACCCTTAACTTCACTTCTTGTTACCCAATTAGTTTCAATGTCGGGCTTTGTCATGTGTAAAGCCGCGGCAACCTCTTCAGACCTCAGAATCTTTTCTAAACCACTGAAAGGTGTTTGATCAAGGATAGGTATCCCAAGCAACCTGGAAAATTCTTCTAATGTGGGTACCAACTGATAATCTGGGAAGGTGAAGCAATGATGTTAAGGATCGAAGAAATGGAATAGAACTCTCATCATATCTTCCTTGAAACCGGTGGTAACTAAATTGAGGAGATAACCATGTTTCTTGATGAACTGAGCATGATCGGGAAGTTCTGACACTAAATCCTTGAGTTGAGGAGAGGTCGCTACAAAATTGATCCGGATGGTCTTCCTGGAAGCCATAGCCCTACAAAACAGAGCAAAGTTAAATCCCTAAGTCCTCAAAATGGTTAGTACAATGCCATGATGTCATGATGTTATGATGTTATGATGTCAAGTAAGTAACAAGTACAAACAAGTCACACCACAATCATTCCTAGGTTTTAAGGCTTGCATGAGTTCCATAGGTAAGTACCCTCCCCACTGAAGTTTGGTTGGTTCAACCTGTCCTAGAATAGTAACCGGGTTCTAGAAGGATCTCAAATCATTGACCTTTCCTTAAGTCCACTTCAGTGCAACACCAAGCGGTTGACCAAAATTTCCCTAAAGTCCAATCTCAAAGAGTGTAGTATCGAGTATCAACCAACCCCAGTCGGAACCGAAGTCAGTTATCTCACTACTTTCTAATGGCTAGGATGAGTCAATTAGGGTTCTAAAGGTCTGGTTAATGCTTTGATGACACCACGCAGACGCCAAATTTTTCCTCAAGTAAACATGAGGAACATCAGGACATCCAAAGTGTCACATTAACCGTAGCCATCATTTTAACCATTCCAGTATACGCCGGACAGTCGCGATGATCTCTTGCTACTTACCTAAGGTACACTAGATCAGGGTGTAGGATCTTTCACTCAAGCATAGAATACCCAAACAATCCCTTAAAAGTAAATCAGACAAAGAAACAATTCGAAAACATAAGTGATCTTATCTTTAAGGTAACCTCTCTTTTTAAGATTCCCCAGCAGAGTCACCAGTTCTGTGATACGGTGAACTGACTTTATGTTTTTTCTTTGAAAAGCAATGTTACGGATAGCAAGAGTCGCCACCGACTTTTCTTTTATCCAATAAGGAAAGGCGAAAAAGAACAGGAAAGACCTTGATTAGATTTTGAGTTCGGGAGGTACATTATACAAAGGGAAGGTGTTAGCACCCTTTGTATGCAAGGTTATCCATGGGCTCTTAATTGCTTAACTCACTTATGTTTTCCTTGTTTGAGAAAGTGTTTGAGAAATGTGGTGTGTTTAGAAAATATTTTGAAAGGAGAGTTTAACTTTGTAATGATTCTTGTACGAATGTATACAAAGTGTTCATCTCGTTTGATTTTGAAAGATGTTTAGAAAAATATAACTCGACGATGATTCTGTTGCGAATGTATACCAAGTGGTGATTTTCTAAAAGATGTTTTGAAAAGTGTGAGGTGGGAAAAGTATTTTAAGTTGTGAGCAAGCATTTAAGAGTTATACCTAACCAAGGTCTTTATAGGTATTTCCTATCCTTAGGAGGGTAAAACTGTCCTTACTATTGAGAAGTAAGTAGTCTTATCCTTTGGATGTAGAGGGACATCGTGGGGTCGTCGATTGGTCATTGAAGGCAACATTTGTAAGGATACCTTAGCATTCGAAGGGACGATCATCATTTAATCGTAGGCTACAACGAAGGGTCATCGAGGGACAAAGTCATATATTCGAAGGCAACGTTCGAAGGACAAGGTCATATATTCGAAGGCAACGTTCGAGGGACTATGATTTATCTTGTGGGGACATTGACCTTTTAATCGAAGGGACTATGACTTATCTGTTTAGGGATGATGATGATTTAATCGAAAGGGTCTTTGCTAAGGGTATCCCCACATTCGCGGGACATGACCGTAATATCGTAAGGCAATAAACAGAGGGGTAAGATCACGTATTCGAAAGCAATGTAATTAGCCAAGTAAACAGAATAAATCTCCACACTGGTATCCCACAAATAAAGTGGAATACCGAGCCATCTCTTCAAGAATCGTGGGAGCCCTTACGAAAACTCAGCAAACATGTTAGAATAACGGGATGGGGTGCGATCAAGAGTTGCACCGAACAAAAGAATCATAGCAATAATAGTGTCAGGCAAACAGCGTGTAAACGCAATAGAAAACATATCAAACAAATATAAAACAGATCAGAATGCAAACAGGAAAAAAAAACAACTACTGTCATGTTCGCTACTGCCTCGCCTAGCGAGGGCCTGGCGAACCCTCGCTACAGGTTCGCTTAGCGAGGTGCTAGCGAATGACTGTGGGTTCTGGGTTCTCCTTTGATACTGGTGCGATTTCGGAAACCCCAAACCCTATGGCATCCATTACAGAAATTACATGATCGAATATTCAAATTATCGTTTTACATATTTATGCACATCTAAACCCACATGCAAAACCTAACGATATTCGCCTTTCCAAATTCAACCATAATGCCTCATACATTTAGAAATTTCAAATTGGGAGCATAGAGTAGTGGGGATAGGGCAAACCTGACTGGAGGGATCGAACGAAGTTGAGTTACACCCTTGGGTTTGCAGAGCAATCTTAGGGTTTATGCCTGATAGGGTTGACGGAGGTAACCTTTGTGCCGATGAGTTCTCTGAATTAGCTTCTAGGGTTTTTCCCGTTGGTTTTCTGCCCCCTTTTTCAAATGAAGTTCTGGAATTTATAGTTGATTTTTGTGGCTGGGTGGGTTCAGACTGAAGGCAATCCAGGCCCAAAATTTTTGTATATCCGCAAGCTTCGCTAGGCGAGTGAGCTAGCGAAGGGTTCGCTAGGCGAACACTCAGCGAGTGTTCCAGCGAATGCTCCCAGACTTGGATAAAAGCATAGCTAGTACTTACTCGCTAGGCGAGCAGCTAGCGAGCAGGTAGCGAGCATTCCAGTAGCAAGATCAACAAGGTTCGCTGGAGCGAAGGAGGAAGCGTGGGCTTCGCCTGGCGAAGGTTTTGCTAGCCTAGCGAGCATGACAATTCAGGTCATCTTCTGGATTTGGTAGCCTGTGCGCTGGATCTCTGTTCCTTTGAGATTTTTGAAAATGAATAGACCCCATTTGAATGTTGAAAGTATAAAAATTAACAGGCAAATTTTGGGGTATGACACCTTGAAAAATACGATCCTTCGTGAAGCGCATCGCACGCTCGCTGAAAAAATGTGTTCGAATAGAGTCGCCACCGAACTTTATTTATTCCAATGAAGGAATAGGAAAATATAGATAAAACCTTTGAAAAGAACATGGTTGTCGCAACCATATTTGGGTTCGGGAGTCGATTACGCAAGGGGAAGATATTAGAACCCCTCACGTCCGTTGTACTAAACGGGAACCTTTTAGTTAAACTTACAATTTGAATGTTAGCTTATGTTAATTATTTTCTTCAAGTTATTAAAAGAGAAAAGAGAAAAATAAATGGGTCGCGAAAAGTTTTTTTTATTAATGTGCCTGACAAGATTGCGGGGCTTACTCCTTCGTATCTCCGGATGTAATAGAGAACTCAAGGCATACGTAGTTCTGGGTAGAAAATATTTGTTTGTTGGTCGATTTTAGCGAAAGCTATTTTGTCGCAATCGACAGAAAATATTGTTTTACCAAAACCAGGTGAGGAGTGGGCGTGTGCATCACATTGAATGGATTTCTTTATATCAACATTCATGGGAAAATATCACTTACCTCAACTCAACGGTTATGGGTGAAGCATTGCTTTGCATCATCTCGAGACAAAATACCTTTCATTTATGAAAAGGTTTTGAAAATCAATCGCATGGCGGCGAGAACAAGATGTTTGATTGGTTGAGTATTTTAGGTGAATGGAAAATGTTTGGTGAGAATGAGACATAATCCTCGGGATCAATCATTCGGGGTTCCACCGAAATGCTAGACTCCAATGGTCCTTTTTCATTCGGAGTTTTAAGAAAATTTATTTAATAGACAATGAACACTTGATAAGAACAAGACGCGTGCCTTAGAATCAATTGTTCAAGGGTAACATTAGAATGCTAGACCCTAATGGTCCTTTGTAATCCAAGTTTATTAATTATTTTATGAGCTAAAGAAAGAATGAACGGCTAGACCAAAACGCGTGCCTCGGGACCGATCATTTGAGGGTTCTACTAGAATGCTAGATTCCAACAATCCTCTTCTTTCGTGTTTGTTTAGAAAAAAGTTTTAATATTACGTTAATTTGGTTTGGAGAATGGTTTGGGCTTTATTTGATTAAAATTGTGGTGAAATGTTAGTGAAATTGAATTGAAATTGCACAAAATATTAGTATGATTATTTACATATGTGATATGAACATTTGAAAGAGATTATCTAATCAAGTGACTAAACAAATCGAAATCGAATAAATAAATAATCAAATAATTTATTTTAGTAATTAGAAAAGAAAATAATTAAGTAATTAAAATTTAATCAACTAAATAATTAATTAATTAATTATTAAAGATGAAAAACATCATGGGCCTAAAGCCCAAATCCACAACTTAAACCTAACTGATAGAAAATAAAATGAAAATAAATAATATTAATAAAAATAAAAATAAAATAATAATAAAAATAAATATTTAAAAAAATGAAGAAAAATAAATAAATAAAGATATGCAATATGCAAGGGAGCGTTGCATTCTTCAACAAGGCAACCCACTCCTTTTTCAAAATTCAAAAAAACATCCACTCATGAATCACCACGTGGCGACGAAAGAAAAATAGAAAAAAAAAACAAAACCCAATTTTTCCTCTTTCTTGTTCGCCTCTCACATACAAAGCAAGAAAACCCCTCTTTTGCTGTGAAAAAACAAACACCATAATAAAGGATATACTCACTTACTTTTTCCTAAAAAATACAGCAAATCAAACAACATAAATCGCAGGTTCTCTTAGATCCGGAAATGAAACTAATAGATAACAAAACGTTAAAAAAAGAGCGAAAGGGTGATATATCGAATAAAAAACGATGACAAAGGAAACCAGGTTATCACGGCGAATGCATGTGGTGGAGCAGACTTTTTTGTAGTGGTTGTAGTTGTGTGATGTAGTGAGATGAGTTTCACGAAAGGGTGTTTTGTGGATGTACAACAAATATGATGGAATGTTGGTTGTGGCGGGGAATGGTTGGGTTGCGATGAAGTTGATGGTGATGATTGTGAGGTGGTTCTTGGCCGCGATTTGGGTGGTGGTCGATGAAGTAGAGGGGTTGTGGTGTGGAATAAGGAGTATGTTATGGAGTTACAATGGTGGTATGGTTTTGTTTAACGTTGAAGATGAAGGAAGTGAGGAATGGTTGGTTTCGTGAATGGTAGAGGTCACGCGTTTCGTTGGGTTTAATGGTAGATCCATGGAGGTTTGTGGTTTTTTATGTTTTGTAGGTTTAGTGAGGTTAGTGTTGTGAGTGTAACTTCGTTTAGATGTATTTTGTATGATGTCAAAACTAGGATACTTTAGCGTTAATGTATATTGGACGGTATCCTCTGATTCTCTATGTACATCTTAGAATTATAAAGCATAAAAGAATTTGAAAACAACTTGGAAAATGCCTCATGCATAAAAAATGCATGAAAAATAAGTTTTCATCAAAAGTGCATGAAAAATAAGTTTTTGTGAAAAATGCATGAAAAATAAGTTTTTGTGAAAAAATTGCGTTATAGGTTGATACATGTTGTCTATAGGTTGACACATGCTGTCTACAGGTTGACGCATATTGTCTGCAGGTTGACCTATAGAAACATTTTTACTACTATAGGTCGACACATGCATTCTATAAATCGACGTGTATGTTAGATTATTAAAGCCTGTAGCTTTTGTTTCATGTGCTGACTCCTCAGGTCGACACAAAGGAATCACATAATTGTTACAGGTCGACGCATGTTGTTTACAGGTCGACGCATAGATCTTATAGGTTGACCTATACGATAATTTTTTAAAAAAATTCATATTTTCTCCAAGTTATTTGCATTTGCTTTTTCCCTAAATCACTCATGCATATAAATACTTCATACATGCATCATTCTCTAGTAAGGTTTCTAGAGTGAGTAAAATCTACATGAATCCAGGATTACAAAGTATCTCATCATCTTCAATTTAATCTATAATCATTTTTTGATTTAGTGTCATCTAGATTAGGATTGATAACGTCCAATTAGGTTTGTTGTAACAAGAATATTGGGTTGTGATCTTTGAGGGATTCAAATAAGAAAATCGAGGTGGGGGCTTCCTTCAATATCTTTAGGGTTTGAAGGTTTTGGACAAGATTGTTAAATTCGGATCTAACTGTGTGAAAGCCTTGAGACTAGGTGTGTCGGCAAGGGAGTAACGTGAAATGGTAGATCGTATTGACAAATCTTAGGTTCAACAAATGTGCGTTTGGGATTAATTCAGATGGGTGAAAGCCTTGAGACAAGGAGGTCGTGCAAGGAATTAGCAACAACATGTGAATTGAAGCGACATTGTTGGTGACTTGATCAATCTTTGATCAAGGGTTTTGGAGGTGCTAGAGTCAAGAACAAACTTAGGGTTTGTGGGATTTGATTTCTCATCTCTTGTATCCATACATTTGAAAAGTAAGATTTATTATATTAATATCTCAATTTGAATTCGAATTGAGGGCAGACGCATCCATAGCAAGGCCGATTAGGGAATTGCCTAAACAAATCTCTCTCTCTCTCTCTCTCTCTCTCTCTCTCTCTCTCTCTCTCTCTCTCTCTCTCTCTCTCTCTCTCTCTCTCTCTCTCTCTCTCTCTCTCTCTCTCTCTCTCTCTCTCTCTATATATATATATATATATATATATATATATATATATATATATATATATATATATATATATATATATATATATATATATATATATATATATATATATATATATATATATATATATATAATTTTTTTTTTTGATTTGTAAATTGTCGATTGTTTTGGTCACCAGATCAATATAGTTTTGATCATAATTTTGATTATTTTTTAAATCTTGTGTTTATTATATTGATCATTAACCATTTGGTTGTGATTGGATTTCTTAGAACAACAAACACCATATAAAATTTCAAACTTTGTTTTTTGCACACCAAGTGTTCGACAAATTGTTTGACTTAGTTTTTTTTGTGAATAGCGTTGGAGATATACTTTTACTATTGTAGAGTATTCAATTAGTTGTGCTTAATAGTTGTTCATCGAATTGTGAATTATTATCGTTGTATTGGTACTATTACGCATATTCGGGATTTTTAATAGAAGGTTCGGTTAGACGATTTTAAATCCGGGGAATATTTGAAACTTGCTTCCGTGCCAAAAAAAATTCTAAATCAAAGTTTCAAATAGTTTTTTAACTTGGGATCTATTCACCCTGCTCTAGGTTTAGGTCTATCGTCTAACATGTGAGTTTTATGTTGATATGAGTTGAGATGATGATATAAACATTTTATTGTAGTTTGGGATGGTTGAAGAAGAAAGGAAATACTTGTGCAGGTTGTTGTGTTCATGGTGATGTAGAATAAAAATGTGTGAGTATGAATATAAAGGTAAATGTCTTGGTGGTTTAGTGCGGAAGAGTTATTGTAATAATGATGATTGAGGGAGAGGGAGAGAGGAAGGTTTTCGTTGGTGTTGGCTCAATGTGATGATGGAATAGTACACTGCAGTACAAGTTTTTGTGTGCTTTCAGAAAGAAGTCTAGCAAGGTCATATATAAGAAAAACATGATGATGGTTGAGGAAAAAATAAAGAGATTCAACAAGAGAAAATTCTTTTTTCATAAAGTTTGTGAGGGAGAGAGTATAGGTTAGGGTGGTTTTGAGAAGGGGTGAAGAAGATGAGAAACAATATTGTGCTTCTTTTTAAGTTATGGTGAGGGAGATATGTCGGTATTAGAGATGAGAGGATTTATGCATGAGGTTGAGTTAATGAAGAGGATAATAGTAGGGAGAAGGAGGGCGAAGGCATGAAGTTAGCAAGAAGTATATTGAAAAGGTGAGTTTTATGTTGGTCATAGTGGAGAAGAACGTGAACCTCAACGGTGCAGCTTTCTTTAAAAAATTGGTTTTTCTTTGAATGAAATGAAAACAGAGAGAGAAATATTAAAAGGAGCGACGTTTGGTCTGTGTCCATTGGCCTTCTTCCATGCAATGCATTATATATGTCGTTCCTGGGGTTACATGTTTTTTCTTAATGTCAACATTGGCCTTGTTATTTATTTTAAAGGCAAAAATAGTTAGAAAATAATATTTCAAATATAATTAAAAATAATTCAAATAGTCAAAGTAAAGTTAAAATAAGATTATAGAAAATTCTAATTAGTTATTACGATTATTTTGACACGAAAATAAAAATAAAAGGACCAAAATTAAATAAAAAAAATGGACGCAAAAGTGTTCAAAAAATAAACTGAATGCATCAAAATGATAAGATCGAAATAAACTTCTCAAAAACATATAGGTTCTGAAATAAAAATTGATCGGTTAAAAGACTCGGGCTAATCAAAATGCAGCCGAAAAAGTAGTCGAAAAATAAAACGAGCATGCCAGGTTAAACTATGTGAACAGTAGGTTAATAAAATTGATGTCTGCAAGCTCGATTTTCAAATTTTTTGCCTGCTAATTTCATGTGCATTTGAGGATCAGTTTGACTGGTATATCTATAGATCCGAGAATTTATTCTAGTTGACATTTTAGGCATTATGCAAGAAGAAATGCATGTTATGATATGCAGATGGTGCAAATGTCATGATGTATGTATTAAATTATTGAATGAGGGAAAATTTTGAAGTATGACACTCTGGTTATCTTTTCCAACCTTTTGGTTTCATTAAAGTTTGTATGGATGCTTTGTCAAAAGCAGCCTGAGGATGGCAGACCTTATTAGTGGCCTTTTAAGGCATGTCATGCCTCTTGTAGAGAGCAGTGATTAGGGAGGGAAAATGTAACATCCCTTCTTTCTTCTTAGAACAAACTTGTATTTCTTGGACAATTATCTTAGCCACATTCACTTCATTGAATGAAGTTATGCAGTGGAGTAGCACCAAACTAGCCTTGCTTACAGTTTCATTATGCGTGGTAGGGAGCAAAGAGTATTTGAAAAACGGATACCACACCTTGCATTCAGGACGCATATCCATTCTCCTAATTGTTTTCTCACCACCAGCTTCAACCCACTTAGTTCCAGGGTTACAAAAATACTCCATGTAAACATTGAAATCTTGGTCATTAGACTTTTCCAATAGGTTATAGTAGGTATCTTCAACATTAGTTAACCCAAACACAAAATTGAGTGTCTCTTCAGAGTAAGACACCTTTACTCCACGCACTTTCACTTATGCTTTCTTGTTGGTTGTGTAAATTAGATTGGTGAATTCTTTCACGAGTTAGACGTTATAGGATTGTAGTTGTTTACAAAATTTTATCCAACTCTTTATCTTGATCAAATGCCCTAAGTCTCTTGGTAATCCCAAATGCTCATCCTTTAGGTCAAATAAAGTTCGGTGACGACTCAGTTTAGTTAATCCACGAGTGTGCAATTGCGCTTCGCGAGTGTCATATTCTTTTTTCCGAGGTACGACAGTGAGCAACATTCTTCCAGAGGTGTTTTTAAGAATCATCATTACCTCTATTTCAAGCTTTCCAATCCTAACTCACTCTCCTTACTACATTCAACATTTTCATCGTCAAACGCTTTTTAAAATAAGTTTATCATTTCATTTTTTTAGTTTAAATTTATGTATTAGGTAAAATAAATTATTTTAAATGCATTAGATAGTGATCACATTCGAATAAGTACTTGTTAAAGACATGTATTTTTATTTGGTTGCGCTTTGGGTTGTTAGGGCAAAACTGATATGAGTTTTTTCCATTGTTGAGATACACGAGCTTATTTGGAGATGTATCTCCGAATTATGTCTTGATGGTTTTCTGGGATACATATCTAAAAATGTTATGATTTTTTTCATTTTCTCTTTTTGTTTT
The DNA here is from genome assembly GCF_024323335.1 of Lathyrus oleraceus. NCBI lineage: Eukaryota > Viridiplantae > Streptophyta > Magnoliopsida > Fabales > Fabaceae > Lathyrus > Lathyrus oleraceus. The sequence continues at coordinate 112,305,083 of NC_066580.1, forward strand.
CAAGAAAAATTGTTGCAAACAACAATGAGAGATCGAGACTCGGTCGTGAAACTCAGCACGCGTTTGTTCCACGTGAGAGGGCTAGACTTCAGAATGAGCAGGTCAGAGTTAGGCGGAGAATCGTCCCTAGGCCTCATGACGGGAAAGCACCGACTTCCAAGAGCCGCCTGTCACATGGGTCCTCATCCCAAGGGCGCGTCTCTCCCGTGCACAAAGACCGGGAGGAAGCTCCTACTGCACATGACTTGGTTCTATAATGTTTGAATCAAATTATGCACTGTTAGTTGGATTAAAATGATTTTTGATTCAAAAAAACAAATTTAGGACAATGTTTCTGCCAAGATGCATGCATGTAAGTTTTCGGAGATGCATATCTAAAATAAGGTTGTTTAAATAGCTTAAAATGCATTGAGTGGTGTTTTCGGAGATGCATCTCTGAATACGTCCCAGAAAGTTTCGTAGACGTATCTCCAGACAAAGTTTAGAAAAAAAAATAGGATGAGTACTTGATTTACAAATAATATGGTGTTTTAAAATGCGTCCGTAGATATATCTTCGAAAACACCCGAGAGCAATTTTGAATTTTCAAATGTGGAGCCACACCATAAGGTGGGAAAAGAAATTCTCGTTATTTAATTAACATTTTTGGGGCAATATATGGTATTTAAGAATCATATATAATCTTGTTAAATTTTTGGAAGTTTTGGGGGGGAAGTTCTTAGTTTAGCAACTGTATTTCAACCTCAAATTGACTGAAATGTGTGTGGTTCTTGCAATATATTAAGTATATTGGCTTTTGGAGAGTATAAAAAAAACCAGTACGAAGTAGTGCTGAATTTCAGAAACAAGTGAGAATGTAAGTGATGTAATCACAACTAAGCACATCAAGCAAAATTTAATCTGCCAAACAGAAGTTGTTTACTCGGTCCGATCTACTATAATGAAGAGAGACCTCTCTAATTCACTATAATTAGTAACACAAGTACATGATGATCAGTATATAAAATACAAAATACATAAGATGGGTCTTTACTGCTTTTATTCTTAAACTTAGCACTCTAACCACTCATAATTTCATGTAAATTAAAGCAATAACAGCCAGTTTTCTTACTTGACTAGATCCCGCGGCTTCAATTGTCTCATTAAAGAGAGTTTTTTTTCATTAAAAGTTGTGGTGGCATTGTTAATAGCTTGCTGCTTCTTTTATTGTTACTCCACAATAAAGAGAGAAGAAATTTGCTTTTCTACAATTTCTGAAAGAGCTGTCTGAAGAATGTTTTTGAATGGATTTTATTCTTTTAGGGAGAGTACTCTAGTAGAGCATCAGCAATTTTAGACACTGCCATGAAAGCACAAGCTCATAAGCAATTATTTGATCTTAATTACTAGGGTGGATTTTAACTGCATAGGACATTTACTGTAAATTAACTGCATTACATTAATAAGATCATACATTGCGCTTATTTCTAGATTACAGCACATTACAAGGAGGACACATTATTATATGATTGTAAAAGAACCATAATATAATTGCCTAATGTGTTTCAAGGACTAAATACAGTTTCTGATCGTCCTTAATCATGGCCACATCAATAATTTTACCAGCATCTTCTGATAAAATACAAGAGTCACTAGAAAATCCTATCTGTTCTGCTGCTGTTTTGATTAGCTCTTCAATGGTGTGTGGAACCCATAATACTATACCATTTCTTCTACACTCTTTTGGATCCCATGGGTGGAAAGGGAACACTGTGCACTTCTTTGGATGTACTTTATCTGGAAAAATGGAAGATACATTTAATGTTTGAGTTTACAGCAACACGGGATCAAGATTCAAGAAAAATGAGATTAACAGACATAACAAAAGGAAATACATATATAATTGGAACTAGATGTAAAGTGATAGAACAGAGGAACGGTAGAATAGAATGGAGAAAATTATTTTATTAATGAATATAAAAATAAAAAAGAAGTTCCAGAACTACTGCTCCTCAGTTAGAGAAAACAATTCTCTCACTGCCCAAACCCTAATATGAAAAACAGAAAATAATAGCATACCTAGTTACTGCCCCATACACTCCTATTTATGTGGGGAATACTAAACTAACTCCTATTTATTTGGAAATACTAACAAACTAACTGAGACTCCTATTTATTTGAAAAATACTAACAAATTAAATAAGACTCCTATTTATTTGGAGAATACTAATTAACCGGGTCTTTCTTATTCTTTCTCACATATACCCTCCACTGTTTAGGTCCAAAATTATCTTTGTTAACTAACACATCCCCATCATCACTTGTGGGGTCCGATTCATTCCTATCATCACCCCCACCTACAACTTTAGCCTTGTCCTCAAGGCGCAAATCAGGGAATTGACTCTTCAATAACAGTTCCTCTTCCCAGGTAGCATCTCCAACATCCATCCCTTCCCATTGAATCAGCCATTCTCTCTTGTGCTGTCCACCATCGAACTTATCCCTCCAAGACAAAACCTTGGCCGGAGTAATGTCCCCTTTTTCTGACTCTAAACTGATAGGTAGCTGAGTAGTAGTAGTAGTATAGTTTCCCTCCGCTTTCTTCAATTGCGACACGTGAAAGGTAGGATGTATTTTAGATGTTGGTGGTAACTTTAACTTATAAGCAACTTGTCCTATCTTCTTCATGATTTGATAAGGTCCGAAAAATCTAGGGGCCAGTTTTTGATGGATTCTTTGCACAACCGAGTGTTGTCGATGAGGACGTAATTTGAGGAAAACCTAATCACCAACCTCAAATTGCACTTCCTTGTGTCTCTTGTCAGCTTGGTATTTCATGTGCTCCTGGGCTTTGAGTAAATAAGTTTTCAATTGACGCAACGCCTCATCTCTGTCCCTTAACTCCTGCGCTACAGCTTCTACTCTGGTTTCGCCCTCTAAAAAATGCACCAACACTGGAGGCTTTCTGCCATACACCACCTCGAAAGGGGAGAACCCTGTAGACACATGGAATGTGGTATTGTACCACAGTTTTGCCCACGGAATCCAGTGTGCCCATGTCTTAGGTTGATCTGCAATAAAACAACGTAGATAGGCCTCTAAGCAACGATTAATCACTTCTGTTTGGCCATCCGTTTGTGGGTGGTATGCCGAGGACATTTTAAGCACCGTGCCAACTAACTTGAACAACTCTTTCCAAAAGATACTCACAAACAAGGGGTCACGATCACTAAGAATAGACTCCGGAATTCCATGTAATCTCACCACTTCCTTCACAAAAATAGCAGTAAATGGATGTTTAAGAGGAATGAAATGGCTGTATTTGGAGAGACGGTCCACAACAACTAATATAGCTTCAAATCCATTACTTTGTTAAGAATGTGTGGTTTAACCTAACTCAACCCTACAAAACCGGTTTAAACCGGTTGGTAGAGTGAGGGTTGTCCCCACTTATAAAGTCATGTTCAGGCCATATATTGTCCGATGTGGGACTCTTAACATACTTTTTGGCAAACAAGTAATGAAATCCATAGATATCTCACTCCATACCAAAACTGGAATAGGAAGAGGTTGTAGTAATCCATTAGGAGTAGTTGCCGCATATTTTTGTCGTTGACAAGTATCACAAGCTTTCACAAAATCTTGCACCCTCCGCATCATCCCTTGCCAATATAAAGTTCCTGCCATTCTCCTATAAGTGCGTAGGTAGCCGGAGTGACCCCCACTTGGAGACGAATGAAAATCTTTGAGTAACTCCTCGATAAGTGGTGAGCTAGCAGGTATTACTAACCTATTTTTGTAGAATAATATGCCGCCTTTTAAAGCAAAACCAGGTTTAGCATTAGGATCCTTTTGAATAGCCTCCACAATATTTTTAAGCAAAGGATCATTTGATACTTCTTGTTGCAGTTGGCTGCTCTGCTGCCAAATAGGGTAGGATTTAATAGTTTGCAACTCTGCATCCTCGTATTGTCTAGATAAAGCATCAGCCACCTTATTTTCCACTCCCACCTTGTACACCACCTCAAAGTCAAAACCCAACAACTTAGCCATCCATTCTTGCTGATTTGTCGTAGTAATACGTTGTTCCAACAAGTGTTTTAGGCTCTTTTGATCAGAATAAACCACAAACCTCCTTCCTAACAAATAATGTCTTCAGTGCTGAATAGCTAACACTAAAGCCATTAACTCCTTATCATAGGCAGATTTGGATAACCTCGATGATGCAAAAGCCTTGCTAAAATATGCAATGGGATGTTTTGATTGCAACAGCACTGCACCAACTCCTTTTCCTGAGGCATCACATTCAATTTCAAATGGAACCTTGAAATTAGGCAGGGCTAAAACTGGGGCAGTTGTAACAGCTACTTTTAATTTCTCAAAAGCTTCAGCCGCTGCCGCATTTCAGCTAAAACCATCCTTCTTTGTCAATTTTGTCAAGGGTTTAACAATTTTTCCATAGTTGGCTATAAACTTTCTGTAATAACCAGTTAACCTCAAAAACCCTCGCACTCCTTTAACATTCTTAGGAATCGGCCATTGTAACACACTGCTAACCTTGGCAGGATCAACAACAACCCCTGCTTTGGAAATGACATGGCCCAAATATTCCACTTGGTGCTGACCGAAGGTACATTTCTTCCGATTTGCCACAAACTGATGCTGCTTCAAAATATTAAGAACCACCTCCAAGTGTTGCAAATGATCAGCCCAACTACTAATGTATACAAGGATATCATAAAAAAAAACCAGGACAAACTTCCTTAGAAAAGGCTTGAAAATTGCATTCATCACCGATTGAAAGGTTGCGGGAGCATTGGTGAGGCCAAACGGCATTACCAAAAACTCATAGTGACCCTCATGAGTCCGAAAAGCCGTTTTATGAATATCCTCTTTCTTCATACGGATTTGATGATAACCAGATTTAAGATCGAGCTTAGAGAAATAACTACAACCATGTAACTCATCTAACAATTCATCTACAACAGGAATAGGGTACTTGTCTTGAATTGTTACCTTGTTGAGTGCCCGATAATCTACACATATCCGCCAAGATTGATCCTTCTTCTTGACCAAAATGACGGGACTAGAGAAAGCGTTGGTGCTGTTTCTCACCACCCCTTGTTGCATTAGGCTCTGAATTTGTTTTTCAATTTCATCCTTGTGTAAATGAGGATATCTATAAGGCCGCACACTTACCAGACCAGCACCATGTAAAAGTTGAATTGAATGGCTAGTGTTTCTTGGCGGAGGAAGACCCTGAATTTCTTTAAACACGATAACAAAACGATCCAACAATCCTCCCAACTCCTTAGTTTGATGACCAGAGACACGTGACACCGGTGAACCTAGCACCTCCATCAAGGTAGGCCATTCACAGCCTGCTATCATTCGAGAAGGAGTGATAACGCTTTGGAATGTAGCCATCATATCATCTACAGCTTGACCAAGTAATTTCACCATACTGCCCTTATGGTTGAACACCATAGACATTTCTTTCCAATCCATGGTCACCTTCCCCAAAGTTTCCAGCCACACAACTCCCAAAATCAAATCCACACCTCCTAACTCCAGTACATAAGCATCAAAACAAATCTGCACCGCTCCCACGTTCAGCTGAATTCCATTGCATCTACCCCTAGTTAGGACACGATGACCATCTCCTAACTTAACACCCAAGGGATTAGAAGGCACCATAGGCAATCCGAGGGTTTCCACCACCTTAGGGGATATGAAATTATGTGTGGTTCCACTGTCAATAAGAACCAGAATAGATGCACCTTGTAAACATCCCTCCAATTTCATCATCCGGACCTGGTTTAGATTAGTGGATACACCAAACAGTCCCATAGTTTTACATTCTAATTCCTCTTGTGTGAGCTCTTCTTCCGACTCAGCCTCTAACACGATAATCTCTCCTTCATCGTTGACAATTTCATCATCCCCCAAGATAATCAATCGTAACTGTTTTGTTGCACATTGATGGAGAGGATCCCATCGTTCGTTGCAACGAAAACAGAGTCCTTTCGCACGACGCTCATTAACCTCTGCACTTGGTAGATGGCGGACACCACGAGAATGACGGCGCAAATTGTCCCCTAAATTTGGGCGAGAAGATGCTGTAGAATTAGTAGGGCGTGTTGACCCGGTTTGAGATCCCGAACCCGAACCAGTACGCGTTTTGCCCAAATAGTTATTAGTCTGGGTCTGAATTGCAGATCCCTTTCCTTCCCCTTCGCGAAAAGCCCAATTAGGTTTTTGAGATTTTGTCCAAGAGCCATGACCCGGTTTGTAACGTGAACCAGATCCATGACCTGAATTTTCAGCAAATTCACGTTCCACATCACGTGCCAATTGCATCGCCACATACCGGTTGTGTGGCTTGAATGTTCTTACCCGAGAACGGATGTCGTGACGTAAACCACCAATAAAATAGCCCAGAAATTGTTGTTCTGGTAACCTTCCACAATGAGATGAACACAATTCAAATTCGGCGATGTAATTCTCCACCGTCTCAGATTGCTTCAAATCCTTGAGTTCTTCGAAGGGGTTCTCCAAACGCCCTCCTCCAAATCTCGCCATCATTGCTTCACAGAGGTTCTCCCATGACAATTCCTCTGTTGAATCACGCCATAGGTTAAACCAATGGATAGTAAGGCCTTCCATACTTAACTTGTCAACTGAATACGAACATCCTGAGAGATTCGTTGTACTTCAAAGTATGTCTCAGCACGAGTGAACCACGCCACCGGATCGTCGCCGGTAAATGCTGGCAACTCCACCTTCTTTGCGGACAAACTAAACTCATCCAACGGTGAGGTAACCGTTGTACCGCTTGACTGAGGTGATTCACGATTCACCATCGCCCGTTGAATCTCCACAGCAATGAAAGTACGCAAATCCTCAATACTAGTTTCCACACGTCCCAAGCGTTCCTCAACTGCAGTAATTTACTCTGCCATTCTGGTTTGCATGAATCCGGTAGGTCGGACCAATTGATAGAACAGAGGAAAGGTAGAATAGAATGGAGAAAATTATTTTATTAATGAATATGAAAACAAAAAAGAAGTTCCAGAGCTACTGCTCCTCAATTAGAGAAAACAATTCTCTCACTGCCCAAACCCTAATATGAAAAATAGAAAATAATAGCATACCTAGCTACTGCCCCATACACTCCTATTTATATGGGGAATACTAAACTAACTTCTATTTATTTGGAAATACTAACAAATTAAATGAGACTCCTATTTATTTGGAAAATACTAACAAATTAAACGAGACTCCTATTTATTTAGAGAATACTAATTAACTGGGCCTTTCTTATTCTTTCTCACATATACCCTCCACTGTTTAGGTCCAAAATTATATTTGTTAACTAACACATCCCCATCATCACTTGTGGGGTCCGATTCATTCCTATCATAAAGGGTGGAACTAGAGGCAAAATATTTATTTAAGAGGCAACATGTGATGGATCATTCAAGAGTTAATATTAACCTACACTTCATATTTTGAGGTATGGTTTGGAACAATGGTTGAACAACCCTCTTACATGTCTTGAGGGTTTAACCGTTGGACATTGTTTTTTTGTTGTTGGCTTTGTTCTTAAAGGTAGTTTTGTTTTTGCATTACTGATGAGATCACTAATGAGCAGGAATGGTTCAAGAGTTTGGCTAGTATAGTCTGATTGCGTCAGTATGTGAAAGGAAGACTTGGCTATAGAGCAAGTGCTTTAGATGAAACTTAAAGGAGATGGAACAGTTCAATTTTGTCTAGCATAGACAGTTATAGCTTATGGTAGTGGCATGTTTGACAGCAAAAGGAGATCACAGGTTCCATTATTGTTATCGAGGTCTTTTCTGCTCCCCCACCCCACACACAAACCCCTCCCATCCAAACTCCGAAACAGAGACGTAATCTCTTTAAATTGTTACATAGTGTATTCTATCGAACTTCTTAGAACCTCTTAGAATAAAAGAAGGCTAACAGAACATATCAGTACCTGTAATTTCTTGGGGAAAAGGGAATTCTGTCAACTGAGCAGATTTTGCATCTTCCAGCATCTTTATCAGATTCTTGTTTCCACTCATCCGAGCTTCATCAAGCGGAGTATTTCCCCACCTGTTTTGTAGTGAAATGAAAAAGAACAAGTTTTGGTTATGCTAACAATGAAAAGGAAAGAAACAGCAAAGGTATAGTATATTCTAAATAAACAGTTCAGCTAAGTGTTTGAAATTAGGGGAAATATGGAGGAGGAAAAAGAGAAAGTCATATTTCACCTATAATAGACAATTTTGGTGGAAGAAACACTAGTAATGTCTATAAACACCATTAAGAACTCACAAGTCACAACACAATACTGTTAATACCAACGCTGAAGTCCAGATATGTCCAGAGTATGATATTAATGCAATGTTTGCAAACCATAATTATACGGTTTTGGCGGATGAATTCTAGAAAACAGAAGCCTGGCGAACTACTAAACTAGGCTAGCTTCAAATAAGCATGTCCCTTTTTATTTTTCAAGTGAAAACAACTATTGAATGGTTCCCTACTTGAAACACTAGTCGTGCTAGTTTGAACATGTAAAATAAGAATCAGTGAAGTGAACAGTACCTATCTTTAGTAAAAACACTAGCTCCAGCTTCTAATAGTAACTTTGCCATGAAGATTAAACCTTCAGATGCAGCAACATGTAGAGGGGTTCGATAGTCATAATCTTTCAAATTAGGATCCATTCCATTAGATAAAAGCCTTTTAAGATGTTAAGAATATGTTATCAATCAATTAGTATTGATTGATATTCAATTAGTCATAACTGTAATTGATATTATTTCCTATTGTATATTCCCTATTTGCATATAAATATACACCATGTGTGATCATATTAGACACAGAGATACAATTACAATATGGTATCTAGAGCTGGTTGACCTACTGTCTTCCACAAAATAAAAATATATTTTTTTTTTTTTTCTTTTTTTCCGGCCACCCACAGCGCCGCCGCCGTCTCCGCCGTTCCTGTCGACTTTTCGGCGAGATTCCTATACGCCGGAATCGTCTCCTACAGATCGGCCAGATTCACTGCCTTCCGCCGCCGCACACGTCTCTCCTCCTTCATCGCGCGTGAATCTCACGCGCCGGACAATCAGCCGCGCATCCGCTGCCCCCAGCCGTCGCCGTTTTTCCAGATCTGCTCTCGGTTTTTCATTCCGAGCCATCAAATATCATGGGAGATACCGATTCCATCATGTTCACTAAAGATGTCACTATTCCCGCCGCTGATTACAATGATTTCCTCCAATACAAAGCAGCCCATCAACAATCATCATCTGCCGCTGCTGCTCAGTCGGGTAATCCTGTAGCTTTTGTCTCTACACCTTCACTTGGTCCTTGGGTCCTTGACTCTGGTGCATCTGATCATATGACTGGTAATAAATCTCTTTTATCTAATTTGTCTTATTCTGATTCTTTGCCTTCTGTCACTGTGGCGGATGGTTCTAAAGCCAAAGTTCAAGGCCTTGGTCAGGCACATCCACTTCCAAACTTGTCTTTAGAGTCTGTCCTTTACATTCCTGGTTGTCCCTTTAATCTAATATCTGTTCACAAGCTTATTCGTACTCTTGATTGTTCAGTTCTTTTTAATGCTAATTCTGTTCATATCCAGGATCGACGTACAGGACGGACGATTGGAGCAGGGAGTGAAGCTGGAGGATTATATCATCTTTCTCCACCGGTGGCCTGTGCTTCTATTGCTTCTCAAGAACTCACACATCAACGTTTGGGTCACCCTAGTCACAATAAAATGCGTCTTTTAGTTCCTAGTCTTTCTAAGCTTTCTTCTTTTGAGTGTCAGTCCTGTCAATTAGGCAAACATACTCGTAGTACTTATTGTCAACGAGTAAATAAAAGTGTTGCATCACCTTTTGCTTTAGTTCACTCTGATATTTGGGGTCCTAGTCGTGTGAAGTCTACTTTAGGATACTATTACTTTGTCACGTTCATCGACGATTACTCACGATGCACTTGGTTATTTCTAATGAAAAATCGTTCAGATGTTTTCCGTATATTCCAAGAGTTTTATGCTGAAATTAAAAATCAGTTTAATACTACCATTAAAATTTTACGCACAGATAATGCTCGTGAATATATGTCATCCCAGTTTCAATCTTTTTTAACATTACAGGGAATTATTCACCAATCATCATGTGCTCATACACCACAACAGAACGGTGTTGCTGAACGGAAGAATCGTCATTTAGTTGAAACTGCACGGACTCTTCTTCTTCACCACAATGTACCCTCTCGTTTTTGGGGTGATGCTCTCCTCACCGCATGTCACCTTATCAACCGAATGCCTTCCTCGGTCCTTCAAGATCAGATTCCATACTCTATCTTGAATCCGGAACACGATCTCTACCCCATTCCCCTTCGTGTGTTTGGTTGCACATGCTTTGTTCATGATCTTAATCCAGGTAAAGACAAACTTTCCGCTAAATCTCTCAAATGCATTTTTCTAGGCTACTCACGTATACAAAAGGGATATCGTTGTTTTTGTCCTCAACTTCAACGGTACATTGTCTCTTCCGATGTAACATTTTTTGAAGGTTCTCCTTTTTTCTCTGCCTCTTCGTCCTCCCAGGAGATTTGTAATTTAGATGATCAAGATATCCCTTCTGTCATCCCCACACCCATTAAACCTCCTTTGCAGGTATATCAGCGACGCACAACGCGTCCATCGGCAGTTAGAGATGATATTGATCCACCAACACCATCTCCTACTCCAATTGTTTCTCCAGCTACGTCACCTGAACTTGACCTTCCAATAGCATTACGAAAAGGTATTCGATCTCATAATCCAAATCCTAAATATGTCTGCGCTTTAAATTATGACCGTCTATCTACTTCCTATGTTTCTTTTGTGTCTGCTTTGGATTCCGTGTCTATTCCTAAGTCTACAGGTGAAGCTATGACTGACCCCAATTGGCGTCAGGCGATGGTGGAAGAAATGGCTGCATTGCATTCAAATAACACTTGGGACATTGTTCCTTTACCTCCAGACAAAACTACAGTGGGCTGTCGATGGGTTTATACAGTGAAAATTGGACTAGATGGTCAGATTGATCGTTTTAAAGCTCGTTTGGTAGCCAAGGGATACACACAAATATTTGGCCTTGATTATGGTGACACCTTTTCTCCAGTGGCCAAGATTAGTTCAGTCCGTCTCTTCCTTGTATTGGCTGCTATTAATCATTGGTCGCTTCATCAGTTGGATATTAAAAATGCATTCTTACACGGAGAATTGGAGGAGGAAGTGTATATGGATCAACCTCCAGGTTTTACTATTCCTGGTAATTCGAGATTTGTTTGTCGGCTCAATCGATCTCTTTATGGGCTAAAACAATCTCCACGTGCTTGGTTTGGTCGCTTCAGCTCTGCCTTGATACAGTTTGGTATGACTAGATGTGAAGCTGATCATTCTGTTTTCTTCCTTCACTCTTCCAACGGACAACACATCTTTCTTGTGGTTTATGTTGATGACATTGTTATCACTGGAGACGATACAGACGGTATTCAGCGACTCAAAACTCATCTTTTCAAAAACTTTCAGACAAAAGATTTGGGTCCACTCAGATACTTCTTAGGTATTGAGGTTGCACAGTCCTCATCAGGCATTGCAATTAACCAACGTAAGTATGCATTAGACATCCTAACTGAAACTGGTATGCTTGACTGTCGTCCGATTGATACTCCTATGGATCCCAATGTCAAGCTTCTTCCGGGTCAGGGGGAGTTGTTGAAAGACCCGGGAAGATATCGACGTCTAGTGGGTAGACTCAATTATCTTACCGTCACCAGACCAGATATTACTTTTGCAGTGAGTATTGTGAGTCAATTCCTTAATGCTCCTTGTGATACTCATTGGAATGCCGTTATTCGGATTCTCAGATATATAAAGAATGCACCAGGAAAAGGCCTATTATATGAAGATAAGGGTGATGCTAAAATCACTTGTTACTCAGATGCAGATTGGGCAGGATCACCGTCGGATAGGAGATCCACTTCTGGATATTGTGTTCTTATTGGAGGAAATATGATCTCATGGAGAAGCAAGAAACAAAACACAGTTGCATTATCTAGTGCTGAAGCTGAATATCGGGCTATGGCAGCAGCCTCAAAAGAACTTGCTTGGCTTAAGAATTTGCTCTCAGAACTTAGGTTCGGTGACCTTCAGAACACAAAACTCATATGCGACAATCAAGCGGCACTCCACATTGCGTCCAATCCGGTTTTCCATGAACGGACCAAGCACATAGAAATAGATTGTCACTATGTAAGAGACAAGGTACTGTCGGGAGAAATAACCACGGAATTCGTAAAATCTGAAGATCAATTGGCTGATATGTTTACCAAGTCTCTCAAGGGTTCTCGAGTGAATTATATTTGTAACAAGCTCGGATCATACAATATATACGATCCGGCTTGAGGGGGAGTGTTAAGAATATGTTATCAATCAATTAGTATTGATTGATATTCAATTAGTCATAACTGTAATTGATATTATTTCCTATTGTATATTCCCTATTTGCATATAAATATACACCATGTGTGATCATATTAGACACAGAGATACAATTACAATATAAGATAATCCGAATCTCCTCTGGCAACTGCTGTGCATAAAAAACTACCACCATCATCTATCTTCATAGAGGCCCCTTCTCTAACAAGTAAAGAAGCAATCGGATCGTGTCCATTCTTAACTGCTTCAAGTAGTGGCGTGTTCCCGAAGTTATCTATGGAGGTACCACATTAGTGATGTTTGCATTACCTTAAATTTAAGTTTGATCCTAGAGGAATATCTTTAAGTTACATAAGTTACCTTTGATGTTGATGTCTACACCTTCATGAATAAGGAAAAGTGTGATATCTTCATATCCTCTGCATGCTGCAAGATGCTATTGGAAAAACAACAAAGGTCCGTATCAGGCATGAACTTTTATAACAGTGTTTGTAAGTGGCAGTTAATTAACCACTGCGTCATAGATGAAACGGAGGAAATTGATAGATAAAATGACATCATAGTAAAAAGTTTCAAGCTCATTACCAAAGGTGCCCTTCCGTCATAATCTGTCTTCTTAGGATCAGCTCCAGCTCGAATCAAACTTTTTAGCTGATACATATCACCATCAAAAGCTGCTCTATTGACCTTCAAAGCAAGTTCAGATTCTAGCTTTCCAATATGAAATGTGATGTCTGACTCCAATTGCTTACCTCTAATAGACTCTTTTCCCTATAAAAATGAGATATTTAGCTGTCTCACAATCAGAAAATAATTAAATTGTATAATCCAAAAATGAGTAAATCGGTACATCCCTGCCATGTTCAACTAGAGTCTAGAGAGCAGCAGAATATATTTTTAACTCATGTCAGAGACTCTATTAAAGGGAAAATGATATCAAAACAAATATATATGACATGGTTACCTCTACAAGGTTGTCTAATACTTTCTTCCCATCATAAAAGTATATATCTAAGATATTTGAAAACGATCGTTTATCAAGCCGCAGGACCCTACACAGTTCACAAACACGGACAGTATATGGCTGAGGAATGTTGCAAAGAATAGATATTTCTCCAAATGAACTGTTGCGCTCTAAAAGTGAAACAGTTTCTTCGGACCCATCTTCAGCTGTGCCTACTTCCTCCTGCATTGAAATAGTTTTGGGCATTCAATAAACATAAATTCAAATTCGTCTTCTGTTGAAATTTTTCAAAGAATTAGTCCTAAAAATCATATTAAACTTCTTTCCTCTTTGATAACCTACTGGATATATGATAAAGCACATTCGTTCGATTCTCAAAGCCGCTATTCCCATAAATATTTCTATAAATATAAATAAGTAAGAAAATTCAGCATTATAAAGCAATGCTTGGGTATAAAAAGGTATGAATAACTATGGCGCATAGGTACAGGTACAAGTATGCATATGGGATACGGACTTTCAAAAAGAATCAAGTTATGGATACATCGATAAAAAACGAGATATTTTTATTTTGTTATATAAAAAGAAACTAAATTGTTCAATTCAAAGCAAAACATCATAAGTTTAAAAGGTAAAAAATTGTGGTAAGTTACAACAACAAAGAAACTAAAATAAATAAATAGTATTATATTAATATATAAAAAAACCTAGAAATTTCACTCGAAATGGAATAATGAGAAGAAAAAAGTGCCTCGAGTATTGTAGGTGTACTGGTATTGTCTCTATGACTTCTGACTAAAAATTTCTGATACATGGAAGATGAGAAAAGATAGAATGCAGAAGTGATTCTGGAAATATAAAATCTTACCAGCACACCATCACAGACAAAATATAGTTGATCAACAGCGTGTCCTTGTTGCATTATAACTTCTCCTGGAAGAAAGAATTCCTCATGGAGCCTAGTAACCTGAAAGATAAAGGAACATAAATTATTATCACTTGACATTGCACGTGCAGGAAATGCTAACAGACTATTTAGAAACTCTCATTAAACAAAGGTGCCACTAATCTTATTCAATCTGGAGAAGACGCCCATACTAGCAAGTTTTATTATCACTACAAAGTTCAACCTTGAATGTAAAAGTGGCAATATCAATATATTGTAGATTGTAGATTAAGTCCAAAAATCTAAAGAGAGCATTCAGCTTTATTCACCAAAAATTCAGATAATACAGATGTAACTTTATCATGATATATGCTAGGCAATGGGGAAAACGTTACTTACAATCTGGTTGACGAATTCTGAAGAGCATTCTTTAAAAAGAGGAATGTTTTCAATGTATGGCAAATACAACGATTGGGATATCTGCACAAAGTAATTAGCCTGTTACACAAAAGCCTACAAACCAGATGCTTAAGGAAAAAGTGAACAGATGATGGCCCACTATTCCAGCAGAAAATTTGTTGGAACAGGGTGGAGTAGGAAATAAACAGAAAAATATGAATGTTTAAAAAAAGAAGATTGAACAGAAAAGTGAATCTAGCCAATAATATGATGGTTCAAATTAAAATAGTTCATTAGTGAATATCAAGACAAATATACAATATACACGTATCAGTTCATTTTAGTCTAAAAGTTTAATCTATCACAATTTTCAATTGAATAGTGAATGTAAAAAAATACACTACTGTAAAAAAAACAGTATAACATGTCGTCCCTTTAAAACCTAAAATTTTATTTTACCTACGTTGAGAAAAGATGTATGGAGATGTTTCTAATAAGCATCAATAGGAATTCAATGTAGTGATAAATCATTTTTGAGAGTATTTAACTGAAATTTCTTTTATATATGAATACTTAGCAAATTCTATACTTTCAAATAGTATCAATTATTGCATATTTATCATGCACTTTCCTTACAAATTACCAACAATAAGTGAATTCATCATAAATTTGAAAGTTATAATCAATAGAGATAAAACATAGGGAAATTCCACAAGTAAAACCAACAAAACTTGATTCCGTTAAACAAATTGAGAACAAATATCAACAAGCATTGAAAGCATAAGGCAAAGCAAGATATTATAGAAAGTGAAATAAATAGGAAAAATGACGACAATGGTTTCTGTTACTAACCATAAATGATGTTCAAACTTCAAACTAACCATAAATGATGTTTAAAGCCCTCTTCTTTCTCTTATTACCTTAGCTCGAATAGAAATGGGAATGTCCTGAAGGACAGCAGCGTCGGTGTAGCTGCTCTCAAACTGCAAGCGAACATGACCCTTTATTTGTTCACGGATATCCCTACCAAGTTTATTTCTATTCATATATTTCATCAAATCTGTCATCCTGTCCCTAAACTTTTCAGTCTTTGATCCTTTGACTATTAAAGCTGTCATGTTACCGATCAAATAAGCACCAAGAACCATGTCGAATGAAACATAAACCATTATGAATATCATCTCCCTCATATTTACAGCATGTATATCACCATAGCCTGTGGAAAAAAGAAATTTGCAACATGATTCATTCGGAATAACTTTCTAAGAGAGATAAGATAGTATACAATTTGGACACTAAAATTACTGAGATCAATGCAAATAATACATGGATCTAGAAACCCATAGAAGAGGTTCTGATAACTGGCAGTTCATTCATTTAACCTAGAAAAGCTCCAGCTGATGCAGACAAGGAACAACAGCTGTGTCAGATATGAATTAAGGTTCACATTTCAATTTGTGCTGATATGGCTCACCAGGCCAGTAATTTCATACAATCTGGTTGTTTTGAGATTTAGTAAGTGAGAAAACACTGGCTGAGTTTCTGCTGCTTTATTTTTCAAAGCACTGAAACATGAGCTACTATGACATCACATCATTGACATGCTTATCAGTAGAATTCTGTGAATACTAATGACCAACAGCTACAATCAAGACTTAAACTACCTAGTGTAGTTGGTTACAGGATTAAATCATACAACCCTAAATCCATTAAATTTACCGTAAAGTCTTTTTAAATGGTTTCTTTCTCTTACAATTTTCTATAGACTACCTTTAATCCTTTTTAGGAATTTCTTTCATCTTTATCCAGCATTTTATGGATGTCAAAGTTCTACAATTAGCTAGCAACCAATTGCCAGCACACCTCTCTTCTTTTATCTAGGCTTATGTGACCAGCTATTTAAATACTGGAAGCAGACCACTACATGGGCTGGGTGGAGATAACTAATGCTAGACAACATGAAAATCATTCTGCATTGTGAATTAAATTTTAAAGGAAGAAACCTACCGACAGTAGCCATCGTAACAATAGCAAAATACATTGATGTCGTGTAGCGCTTCCAAAGATCAATTTCTCTGAACTTTGAATAACTATAGTCACCCAGTTTCAAACTTCCTATCCATGTGTATCCCTCTTGCGATTCAGGTAGTGTAGTAGCCAAATAATAGAAAATGCAAGCTGCTGTGTGGGTGCAGTAGAGTTCAACAACTAAAAGTTTCACAATCCGAGCAATAATGTAATTGATACGTATGTCTTTTTCCAAATTCCTGAAAAATTGCACGACTCTCTGCGCCCTATATAATCTGATCCACAATAGGAACCTCAATTCCTCTCTCCGTCCACAAGCCTGTTCATTAAAGGTGTTCATTAAAGGTTATCTTGGTGCTTAGAGCAACATTGGTGAACTGAAAACTTTCAATAATAAAGAACTTGCTACAAAACCAGAAGTCATAAATAACAAAAGCCTTTAATATGTTAGTATAACAAGTTCCGTTCTTCGTTTTCACAGGCCATGTCGTAAAACCACACAGCCAACATTAACCTTAACTTGTGTTTAGCTAAATAAGTTGCAGAGAGTCTCGCAAGTGCAACATAATGCTGTAAGCAACATGACTAATGACTAATATACATTATAAAGTCCGCAAATTTGTGAACCAACGAGGCATTCTAATAATGTAATTAAGTAGCATGATGCTTAGATACGAAAAAGAAGCACAATGCGCCATTGCTATATGACATAAATGAAATGCTCTAAATGCATCATCACCCCAACATAAAAATGTTTTTTGTTTTTCAATTCCAAGTATTGAGACAATCTATCAAGATATTAAGCAATTTATGTCTTTTCCTCCCTGATTAACCAACTAATAGTTGCCAAGATGAACTAGGCATTTGACTCGCTAAGTTTGTCTAGATATTATAATGATTTAATCAAATCCCAATAAAACCTCCATGGCTCCAAGGAAAGTTCAAGAAAAAGTAAAATGATGATAAAGGTTCCTCTATTTCTGGCAACTGACATTTTATTGCAGACTGGAAAAAAAAAAACTAAATGCCTAGAACCACTGCGAAATGTGAACAGGAATTATATAAAACATTTTTGAAACAACATTTAGAATGATAATATATTAAAGAGGCCAACACAATCCTCAGGTAAGCATTGCAAGTACATAGGAAATTAAGGTTTATCCAGAAGAAATAAAACCTTGTAGATGAGGTCCCAGGGCATACATCCAAGAAGATCAATGACAAAACTAGATTTTAGATACCTGCAGAAAAGAAAAGAAAAAGGAAGGCATGAATCAATTAAAAACAACCCAATACGCTGACCACTATCTCATTTCCGCAGGTATCATCTATCAAATATCAAAGATACGCTGACCACTGTCGCATTTCAGCAGGTATCAGCTATTAAATATCAAAGATAATTAAATGATCTAAAGCTTTCACGAAGTTTATATTAAAGCCATGGTCATACACAATTGGATTCTATGCAGTCCTTCTACCTCTTAAACAAAAGAGCAGTCATGCCATTAATCTAACACCTGAAGACTTGGGGTGTAGGGGCCAGAGAAGATCAAAATCTGGAGCATGACCTAGGAGGCCCAATAATCTCTGATAAGCCCTGATACCATCTTAAAATTTAGGTAGTATGTAACTCAACTCTAAAGATAGACATGTAAAGCGACGGATATCTCCCACCTATAAACACGGTTTTATGACCATATATCATCCGACATGTGACTCTAAACACATATACAATAACAAAGCATTAAGATCATGGCAATAAGAAGAACATCATGAGGTGTAAATTTACCGCAGAGCAATAGGAGTACGCCGGTAGACCATGTGATAGGTCTGGCTGTCTCTATAAGCGACAAAGAACTGCAAAACAATGTCCAGAAGAAAAGCTATTTGTCCTATGATGTCCAGTATAAAGAGATTCTCTTGCAGGCCACGAAAAAATCCAAACTCCATTGGGGTGAAGAATGATGAGTATACTGCCCATAATAATATGAACTTGATCCATGCCCGATACCACCTGCATTGCTCATCAATATCAGCCTCAAACAATTTAGTCTTCCATTAATTGAGGCAAAGCGTTTATCAATACTCGAGGGGCATAAGCTATAGAGTGAACGGTAGATGTTGTGATATGTTATGATTCTCTCATTGTAATCAAATTAGGATGAAATCATCTTTGTTAAGTTAGGATTAATTAGTCTTTAAGTGGAGTTGTTCTATCTGTTTCTTTGTCTCCAATCCTATGGTATAAATAGGAGCACTCATCTGTGCTTGAATTTGCAGACTTTTATTTATATCTTTGTGAGTTTATCAGAGATTAGGTTTTCAGCTCTCTTTTTTCGTCTTGTGAATTTCCTTTATATGCGCACGCAATAGTACTAATTTGAAATTAAACTGCTGGAAAAACGCACAGTACCGACTAAAAACGGGTCAATTTTTGTCCAGGTTGCGTTTGTGGATTTAATTGACGGAACCAACTCGCGGCCGATAGCCCATCCACCATCTCCGGTTAACAGTCATCTTCATGGCCAGACATACATCTCGCCGCCAGAACGCCTGAACGCATCCCGCCGACGCACACAACGGAGAAATTCCGTGCCTTTGTATTGGTCCACCGGTGGCGTTTCTTCATTGTGTGCCTCCTCCTACGGCCTCGTTCAGCCGTGTGCAGGGGCTACTATTGTGAATCTTCTCTCACGTGCTCCCATGACATGATCCTCTTTTCCTGTTTTCTTAAATATTATTATAGTTTTCTTAAATATTATTATAGGTTTAATGGTGATGCTGTAAAACAGTTGTTCAGATATAAGAATATAGTAGCATTTTATTATCTCTTATAATGGACAGTGTAAATTTACACTTTACTTTATTATTATTATTGTTCAAAATTAATTACTAAATTTAGCCTAAAAGTAATTGTAATTTATTAGTACTAAAAACAATGGACTATAAGCTAGGTAGACCCAAGACTTATTTAATAATAATAATAATAATAATAATAATAATAATAATAATAATAATAATAATAATAATAATAATAATAATATTAATTTAATATGTAATGCTATTATATAAATTTCATTTTTAATTATGAAATAAATAGAGAATAAAAAAAATTGAGAATAACTTTTACTTTAATTTTTTTATCAATGTTAAATGTACAAAAGTGATTAGAGAAGAAAGAAAAAAATTAAATTTAATAATATTTGGATTTAACACAAAACCCTATTATTTGTCTTTAAAAGTCATCTAAATCCTTGATTTTTGATTTATGATCAATTTTTTGATTTAAATCTTAATTTTTTTAAGTCAAATTTCAAATCCAAACAAATTGATTAGGATTTTGGTGCTCAATTAAATCGGTCGATTTGATTCGATTTTGATTATCATAGTATTTACTATTTAGACAAAATCAAGATTTTTGTCACAAAGAGGGTGTTTGATTATTCATAGAGGGAGTTAATTTATTTTTATTTTTTAAAAAATGGATAAATAAATAAAAGAATTAAAAAAGTGTTGCAACATTCCTCCATTAGTATAGTTGATAAAAAAAAAATCCTCTCTTATTATAAATATTTTTTTAAATGAACTTTTCTAATCATTTTTATTATGTGCCTAAATAAATGTAAAAATGTCAAAGAAAAAGGACTTCAAAATAGAGAGGATAACTTTAACAAGAAAAATATAGATAGGATAACAAGTATTTTAAAAACTTCTTAAGTGATCTTTCAGAATTCAGAATCAAATTGTTATATAAAAGTTACAAGAATCCACTTCTACAAATTCTATTGTTTTCATATTTTTACAGGAAAGATGAATTATATCCATTAAAATTGGAAATTCTACATGTAAAGTTTGTTAACCGTCACTCATGGAAAGATTAAAAATTAAAGTTTTCACTTCACTTTCGAATATATAAATTCATGCCATGTGATGACGTGATTGGCATTACTTGACCTGTGACTATAAATAACAATTAAAAATGTAACCTAAGATCATCATTATTCATTATTCATTACAGTAAGATACATTTAAAAAGCCTATGACTCATCTAGGAGCGATGGAGAATAACGCAAAACTCACATCACATGAATTATGGAGAAAGCCAAAGAAAAACAGCACCTCCACGTAACCAAGTTATGACCCCAATTATAATGATTTGAACTTACCGCCATTTTAGTCCACAAAACACAACAACACTAATCAGACAGCATAATCTCCTGACCCTACCATTACTCTCCCCTAATTAACCTAATTAAGTAACTAAACAAAACTAGCATCATTTAAATTTCACCTCAGCCAATAATTATTATGGGCCGTTAATATAGATTTTATTCTATTTTTTTCACCGTTAATATCTAATTTATTGGATGCCAGTAATTTTAAATTTTTTTTATCAAATTCAGCATCAATCACCACTGAATCAATCTATAAATTATTAGAGATTTTGATTAATAACTTCTAAAGAAGTTAAAATTAAAGTAACTAACCTGTTATCAGGATCAATAACGAATTCATGAAAAAGAGCTTGCCGACTGAACTTTCTCCACCCAATTTTTAACCCTAACTCTTTCTCTATCAGATTGAATCTGCTTCCTCGTGATGCTTTCAGTCCATCTCGAACTTCATGAACTTCGTATTCTCCTTCATATGAAAAAGATGAACGTGTAAAAGAAGAAGATCGTGAACATGTCGCCGTTTGCTTGTTCATGTTTCTCTCTTCTTGAACCTCTTCCTTCATCTCCTTCTTATCGACCATATCAATCTAAGCAAAATTTTCAAAAAATTTAAACGGTTAATAAGTTTCTGTTTCCGAATCTGGATGAATCTAGGATAAAACTGATAAAGGTCGCGTTGTTGATGATTGTATTAATGTGTATAACAGAGAGATAATTATGGCAATGGTGTTAATGGTGGTTGGATAAGAAAGATGAAAATGGGAAATGAAAAGAAGTGTGTGGAAGTGGAAATGGAAAGGAATCACGAGAAAGATTTGAAAAAATTGTCACGAGAAGTGTGAATGATTCTTAAGGTATGGTACTGATTCTGTTTGTGGATAGGTTTATGATGTGAGTGAAAAAAGGAAAGGGATGACGATTTTGATGGAGATATATGAAAGAAAGAAACCGCACTTGGATTTCTTTCTCTGCTCTATACCGGCGTGTGGGATCGCATTTTATACATATTCGAGGGGCACCCAACTTGAAAATTAAAATTATTACTACCTTCTTCCTTATTAAATTATATCATATCCTTAAATAGTTAAATATAAACGATAAAAGTGTATCTTTTAATATACATTTACCTTTTAATTACTAATTACATATTTATTTTGTTCTTCTACAAATAATTTGGATATCAACACTTGATCATCTATGCACTTCTTAGTACATAAGCTTCCACCTTTTAGGAGACTATAGTGGTGGAAGAGATGAAGTTTTTGAGGAAAAATCAGACATTAGAGCATGTTTAACTTCCTAAGAGAAAATGTCAACCGGAACATACATTTAAAGCAGATGGATAGATGTGAAGATAGTATTTCTTCACGATAATTTAGATGAGCAAATTTACATAGAGAAACAGAGAAATTCAATAAAACTAGACATGGAAGACTAATTTGTAAATTGAATAGGTATTTGTATGGTTTAAATCATACGTGCTTTAGATTTGCTATATAAGGTGTGAGTTGTTATGTTTATGTTAGGAGTCTTAATGATGCTATTTTATTTTCATGTTATTGTATATTGTTGATATGTTGATTGCCGCTAATTATTTACACGACGTAAAGGAAATAAAAATAGGTGTTGATAAGAAGATTCTTAGTATAAAATTCACAGAGATAAAAGTGATAGAAAATTAAAGCTTTCTCATAAAAGTTATGCTTAAAAGATGTTAGATAAGTTTAACATGAGTAATTTGAAGGTTGTGAATACTCTATTGGTGAATGACTTTAAGCTCCCATTGGATCAATGTCTAAAGACAAATGCAGAAGCTGAGTATATATTAAAGGTTCCTTAGGTTAGTGTTGTTGATTGTTTAATGTATGTTATGGTATATACTAGATTAGGTTTGACACAAACTCAAGTCAAGTTTGTAAGTTGTATCCAAATTGGTAAACCGTCATTTAGAAGCCCTCAAGTGGATTTTCAGGTGCTTGAAAGGTACAATAGATCATGGTATCATGTTTAGAAGTGGAAAGGACGATCCTTCCGTTGGAGGATATGTTGATTCAGACTATGCTCGTGATATAGATGTATCTTTATTTTAGTAAGAGGGTCTATTTATTAAAAAAATAAAGCATAAAATTATGAATGAGTCAAGTTAGGTATTTAAGGTTTTATTTGAAAGTTTGGAAGAGAAAGGAAGAGAAGACTTTAAAAAAAGGGATGACTGGAGTAAAAAATAGAGAAATTTAAGGAGGTGGATTTTGAAAGGTTGATTTTTATTTTTAACACAAAATCTTTTTAATTTGAAGAATTTAAAATTTGTATTTTAGAAGAGTTTTGAAGGGCTTCTATATATTTTTCAAATATATTTTATGTTTTTATAATTTTTAAAAGTTAAAAATATAATAATGGTAAAAAAAATTTAAAATTATTTCATACAAAATTATTATTTTAAAAAATATTTTTTTCTATTTTATTTTAAATTTATTTTCGAAAGTGTTCTCTACTTTTCTCTTTCAAACTCTCAAACAAAATTCAAGAGCTTGTTCAAATTTTTTAAATGTATTACTCGAAAATAATTAATGTTGAGGATGATAAATTTTGTACTCAACACACTTCAAATAACTAAATTTAGTTTGAAGTTTATTTATGTAATTTATCAAATAAATTTGATATATATATATATATATATATATATATATATATATATATATATATATATATATATATATATATATATATATATATATATATATATATATATATATATATATATATAAAAGGATATTTAACTAAAACTTCAATTAATTCTTTAGATTCACCTCATTTTCAATCCAATTTTAAAAAGTTGCAGAAGATGTTGGATGACACAGTAGATAGATACATTTACGGTCAGATTTAAGAAATAAAAGTGTTTCATAAGTCTATTTCATCATACATCTATATTCAGATATATTTATTGTCTTATCACATAATAATGCTAATTTCTACATGTCATGACAAAAAAATATTAAGTTTTCAAGTTTTAAAATCATGCATGTCTTATCACTTAATAGATTTTTTTTAAAATAATTAAATATTTCAATTTAATTTCCAAAATAATCACTATTTCAAATTATTTATCGATATAATCATGTTTCATGCATACCCCGTCATTGCATGTGGCGCATACTCTCTCTCTCTCTATATATATATATATATCTATCTATCTATCTATCTATCTATCTATCTATATATATATATATATATATATAGAGAGAGAGAGAGAGAGAGAGAGAGATATATTAATTACTATAAACTGTCAGTGTAAAAAGTTTTACACTGTCGACTCATCACCATCACCCGTTTGCATTACTTTATAAGTTTTAAAAATAAAAGTCAAACTTATTTAATTTTCCAACGTCTACGATTAAGTGACTGTGTAAAATTCTTTTACACTGTCAGTGTATTTCAATTATATATATATATATATATATATATATATATATATATATATATATATATATATATATATATATATATATATATATATATATATATATATATATAAATAAAAAATAATTATTAATATTATGGTATAACATTAAAGTACATAACAATTGACAAGAAAATCAATGATCCGCCCGATTGAAACGCACCTATGTTCCACATCTTGATGCGTTAGCCTGCCTTCGAGGTCTCTCACGATTTTCTTGAGGTGTTTGGGGTCTTTGAGTACTTACACGATGCAATGGTGGCTGGTGTGAAGGTTCGGGGGAAGGTCCAGCGGTATTTGATAAATTTGTCATCATTTCTTCCCAATAGCTAGGGGTGTTGCCGCCAACGGTGATGCCGTAATTGAGTTTGATGCTCATGTTGTCGTAGTTGGGTGTTGTGGTTGGGCTGCTTGTGGACGGTATGGTTGGCCGAATTGGGACATTGAATTGTTTTGGAAATGAAGTAATGGTTCTTGTGGTGTAATAAATTCAAACAATGATTGGGTGTTGTGGCAAACAATGTTCGGGTGTTCATAAGTGGGGGTTTATGATGGCATGAGGTTGAATCGTATGAATCATCTATGTTATAGGAAGATGTGGTGGTTGCGTATGGTTGTTGGTGGTTAAGGTTTGGTTCCTAGTTTTGAGTTTGGGTGTGTGACATGAATTGGTTGCGAGGTTGAGTGTTTGGTGGTTGGGTGTATATGGTAGGGCGATTGTGTGAGGTTGGTTGTTGGGTTTGGGTGGGTTACCATTGTTCTTGGGCGTTTGATGACGAGGCTTATTGGCGTGAATAAATTAAATACCTTGGCTCAGACACAAACTGTGGCGTTGTAACCGACCTAAACCATGTCATATAATGTTGAGTTGGTCTAGCACCATGTATGATTGGTTCATTTAAGATGTGTTAACGTCGATTCCTCCAATGACGACACATCTCTTTTGCAAAGTCTCTCCAATCGGAATAATCCCATTGCCTATCGACTCTTTGTTGATGCCAATCTCCCAAACACGTCGGATATTCTAGAATTTGTTGTTACATGTCGAACTGCAGTTTTACACGCTCACTCTGGTGCATCTCCACAGTAGTGAACCGGATGATTGGTGTTTTTGTCGTCCAAACTGCAGTTCATCATGGTTAAACTGATGATCAAGACCTATATACACCCTCTAGATAAACTGTATAAGAATTTGACATGATTAGAGGATATGTAATTGGATAATTTTTTAAAATCAAAAGTATAGTTGTTTAGTAGTTGTCATACCCCAAAGTTCACTCTACCCTTCACAAAGTTCATCTAGGCCACTAACCTTAATCATATGCATATCCTTATGATAATTCATTTCATCTGCATAATCAGGGTCCAATACAAAAGAGCATGTATCTTGGATTCCAAGCTTTGTGCTGGTACCTAGTGGGAACTAGGTTTTTCTCTACAACTCAAGGTGGCTCAATCAATCAAACCCTAAGTGGAGGTAGCTCTTGATGCTTATGCATTGTGCCCATCATTGAAGACTCAATTGTGGCTTCTTGGTGAAGCAAAACCCTAGTTTGGGGTCTCTAGTTGTTGATGATTAGGTCAAACCCTAATTGTGGATATCATTCATTGTGTGTTCACCTAACCCTAGTCCCATCTAATTCATTATCATCCATTGTGTATTCTTCACTTGCTTGGCCATGATTCATTCAAGGCTCGCTTGTTCATGGTCCATTATGGAGGTTTATTGGGTTTTGGTTAGCTTTCACTTCATGGCCTTACATGTTCATTTTTTGTTTGATGGTATTCATTAGTTCAAGTCCATTTCCATGGTATCATAACTGCCACTTGATTCAATTCATTTATGACATGTCATCTGGTCATTCCCTCATTCCTAGCCCATAGCTTGTTCATGGTTCGTTTATGTTCATTTCTAGTGCATAGTTCTCTCATGGTTTGTTCATGATGTGTCCATTGGTCCATTCGATCTCATTGCCCATTGGTTCATGCAAAGGCCTAAGGTGATTCATCTAAGTCTTGTATCATCCACATCCATTTCACAACCATTGTCTAGGTCATAGTTGTTGTCCATTGGTCCATGCTAACATGATTCATCTAAGTCTTATCATGCATCTTTCACTCCATCATCCATTCAAGGGTTGATTTCAAGGGATTTAGGTTTGATTATGTGATTGGTTCATTCATACATTTCCATACAATTCAATATATTTCATACATTCAATTCATTTCAATTTAATTCTTTCCATTTATTAATAAACAAATATCAATTACAATCATCAAAATATCTATACATTGGAAAAATTACAAAGATTTGACCATTTTCTACCTAAGTTGACTTTTGGTCAACTGTTGACTTTTTGGTCAACCAGTTGACCAAAGTCAACTGACCTATCCTACACCTCAAACCTTAATTTCTTGTTCTTAACCCTTTGTGATCTACCATGCTTCCATGTTCTTGAATTCTTTTTGATTTTTTCAAGTGTAAGATATGTCCATTGTTTGCACCATCCTACAAAAGAACCAAGAGATTCACAAGCATACCATACAACCATACATCTAACAAAGTCATGTAAACATAATGCTAACAAAACATAACCATGAACTATCAGTCAAAGCAATCCAAGTCAGAAACATAACCATGTTCGACCATCTAAATGCAATGAACCATAAGTCACTTGAACTCTTATCTAAAAGCGCCAAGGCCAGATGACAACTTTGATAAATTGTCAACGAGCTCTTTGAAGAGAGAGATCCTCATATTCTTTATTTGACCATCACTCATGTGTTGCATCCAAGGAAAGGAGGTCATTCTCGGATTGATCAGGATGCGATACATCTCATGTATATGCTTCAGAATAAATTTCATATTAATTGGCCAAAATATTTTATTTCAAGGATGTTTGCTATTAGAGATTGTAACAGATTGTGTTACGCTTCGATGATTGCAAAGATTCTTAAGCACTTTTGCATTGGTGTGCAAAATCTTTAATGCATCCCACTCGGTCAGGATCAAGAGTTTAACAAGAGCACAATGTCAAACATGGGGTACCATTGAGATGATACTCTCAAAGTTTACGTTTATCGCATGAAGGGGTATGGTAAGGTTATTTACAACTATGATGATCCTGTTGAATCTGGTCTTGTTATTATGGAAGGACAACCTATTGAAGACACACATCACCACGTGGATACAGAAATGGATTATACTCATGACTAGGATAATAAAACATGGATGCATGGTGAAGAGAAACATGAAGACCCACAGGGGGTGGTCAGTGGCAACAAAATTCTTGGACCTAACATGGCACGCCTTATGGACACAACTCTAGAGTTGGCTCAAGTGGTAATAAATATTGTATTATCACCTTGCTAGAAAAAATGCATATTGAGCAACATGAGCGCCACCAAGAAAAGTCATGTACGTGTTACGGGTTTGAAGCTGCTCAAGAGAAGCGCTTCAGATTGGTTCATGAACATATGACTACCCAAGACGAAAATTTTAACAATTTTGCCACGTATGCTACGAATCAGTTTAATGAATTTCGTTAAAGCATGGCATTCAACTATGGTGTCACTCAAACCAACATCAATAACATGATTCATTGTCAAAATGACAACCACCATCATTATCAACAATTTTATAGGGAGATGTGTGATTTTTTGGATGTTGAGTATGGAAACGACGGCGTGGCTTGGCACCAGGGTAGGAGACCATAAACTAGTGTCGTAGAGATCGTGGGCATTAGTTGAGTTTCATTGTGGACCAAGTCTCTTTTGCATGCTTCTATTTTTATGTTCTTATTTTGCATTATTATGTTGTTATATTATGACTTTATTATGATAAATTTGTAATGAATTTCATATCCTTTTGTCTGAATTGAATGTTTATTTATGTTTATGCATTCTTCACTTTATCGTTATTCTATGTGAGTGCATATTATCGCTGAACAATTTATCTTTGCAATTCTTCTGCGTGTTATATATGTTGGTGTATATTTTTCATGATGCTTATCACGGGTTATGGCTTTGTCTCTTTTTGATGTTGTCAAAGGGGGACAGGTTCATGCAAGAACAAAGTCTAATATACATATTCATAGGGAGCTATGATCAAGACAACAAATACTTCATAAGTTTTGTCATCATCAAAAAGGGGGCGTATGTGAGTGCATTATCCTCTTTGAAATATTTTGAATGATGTCAAAACTAACTTAGTATTTGTGTACATTGGACCTTCCTCTTTATGTCTAGATATGCATTTTCATCTTAGGACATTTAAAAACAGGTTAGAAACATCTTTACAATTTAAAAATTAAGTTTTATGTGAAAAATATTGTTATGGGTCGACACAAACGTGTTATGGGCCGACACATGCTAAAGAAATTTGAAAAGAAAAGGTGATGCCTTGTATGTGTTGACACATTAGGCCCCTGGGTCGACACAAAGCTCGGGTGAGTCGACACATGACTGGTTGGGGTCGACTCCAGCTGAAGCATTGGCAAGCCAAAAGGCTCTGCCTTGTTTAGTTTGACTCATAAGAGTCTTGTATCGACTCATAGAAGTTGATATACTTCTATAGGTCGACTCCCACTCATTTGGAGTCAATACATTCAGTTCCAATTTTTATAAACTTATAATTTTTGCTAAAAAATTGTTTTCTGTCATTTTTCCCTCTTACACACACAATTTATGTGTTGGAATATTTTATAATTTAAATAATATTTAATTATTATATTCCAATAAATATTATATGTGCATATATATTTTAATTATATTAGTTATTTATCAAATTAAGAGCCTTAGTTGATTAAGTGGTCAAATAAATTTAAAAGGCTAATTAGATTTCTATTTAATAATTAGTTAATTAATTAATTGGATATGGGCTAAAATATGAGTGGATGTCAGAATGACCTATTTTAAAATAGTGGATGTCAGAATCATCTTATATATATGCTATGGTCCCCAACATATCATACACAAGCATATTATCTCTTCTCCCCATCTGAAGAGTGTTTGAGGCATTACGAGCAGGATCGGCCCAATCAATCCGGGAGCCCCGATCTAATTTAAAAAATTGGCATAAAAGAATGAGTTTATATCGATTTTTTGAAAAAAACTGTACAAAATCATAAATTTTAAAAATATATATATATATATATTTATTTTACACCTATTTTTAACAAACAGATGTAAAATAGATTTTGAAAACATTATGATTTAACACCTATTTTTAAAATAATAGGTGTAAAATATATATTTGTAGTAATTAAAAAATATGTAGGCCCCTCAAAATTTGGGGCTGAGTGCTATAGCACTTCTTGCTCATGGTAAAGGTCGGGCCTAATTAGGAGTATCGATTGAGGAAGATCCACAAGCCAACAAGTGTTAGTCACTTGTCTCTGTAGTTTTTACATTTTAGGATTATCTTTATCAATACCTATAAAGCTTTCTTCTCGGATCCGTTAAGGTATTCCTATACTCCTTAATAAATCAATATGTCGTAGATCATAAGGTTTTGTGTATGCATGTTTATACGTTTGTTTTGCTTTCGCCTTAAATTATGATTATATATTTGATATTCGTATTTGTCTAATTTGAAATCATACATTTAGCATGATTACATTATTTGAGTTTCTTTGTTACTAAATTTTATAGAATAATATTATTTTTGTTTTAATGCAATTTGTATAAATCCATAAATTTATATTTTATTGTGATTTTGTTTTCATACTGGATTGTCAATAAATATTATTATTATTATTGAGAGAATCCTAAATAATTATAATCTACATTTGTGAGTAGTGTCTTATAAATTTAAGATTTTTCCCATTTAATTTATTAAAATATCTTATAATTTTGATTGAGTTGGTTAATACAATAAGTTACAAAAGTAACGTCTGTTGTGTAAACTTTATTCAATCAAATTTACAAAAGATGTGGTGTGTAATTGTTCATGCGAACTGTTATGGTCGACCAAAAGGAAGACACAGTTTGACTGGAAAATTGCATACATGTGATGGTAAATATATAGTAATTATTAATTTTATACATGTGTGTAATGATTGATGTCAAAGACATCGATTATCTAACTGGACTTATTACTAATGTTTGATCATTGTGTGAGAGTACCGTTTATAGTTAATTTTTGCAATCAAAGATTGAGAATTAATGGTTTGTTTGGTATCTTGTTTGAGTCTTTTAATTTATAAGTAATGATGCTGTATAAGTGTAAACATTTCAAGTGTTTATTTGATTGCACTCACACATATAAGGTAAACATGTGACAATTGTAAGAATCTATTGTTTATCAATATTAATTGTCAATGTTTGATCGTTGTAACAAAATTTCACTAGAAATTGATATTATTATCTAAAGAATTGACATGAATGATGCAATTGGTATTTTGATTAGTACTTTTTTTTTGTTCTCTATAAACTAATATAGTTTATATATCTGCAAAATATGTTAGATTTTGATTCTCAAATATTATAATTTTTAGGAATAAAATATGAACATTATATTTTTGGATATAGGTCTTACATAATCATGGAGAAACTCAAATTATCTCACAATTTAGTATATTTAAAGTGAGACTCAAGTTTAAAAGTGAATACACTCCAAATTACACAGTTCTATGATCTTAAAGTTTTGCAATCTAGAGACATTAGAAGTGTTATTTAAGATGAGATAAATTTTGTCATATTATCTTTGCTTAAATTCTAGTGCTTCTAAATTAATAAAGAGAAAAGTTAACTTTCATTGGAGTGATGACTTTTCATTAAGATTATTAAGCAAAGAAAATATCAGAAGCACATTATGAAACTATTTAATCTTACTAAAGCGCTATAGTTTCGTCAAGTAGGTGACAAGAAAATTTAGCATATGATATTTTCTTTGCATAATTAAGTTTATAACTATTAAAGTTAGAAATTATTCTTTAATAGAATAATTTCATAAAGTGTGCAATAAAGAAAAGATTGAACAAAGAGAAAATAAAGTAGTGTTCATTCGTAAATACCTCAAAGGATAAGGGCGAATAAAGAATAATAAGAAAATATAATTTGAACTGACAAATGTTCAATGGTGTTGAAAGATACGTCAATTTAAAAAGGACAAATTTAGTGAAGATTGATATTTTACTTATTTATTTTTAATTATTTTAGATTGTCATTATAAGCTTAAATTTGTATTTAAAAGATAGTTTGGTGAATTAATAAAGTTTTGTTTTAATATTATAATTTTTTTAAATAATGGATTCAATTTGTCTTTTAAGTTCAAATATTATTATAGTTAATTCAGTTATGATTTGTGATAATCTAGAATTGTTGAAAAGTTTGAGAAATATAAACTTTAGTTCCAAGTTAAAGAATATTTTGAGACAAATATTGTAACGTGTCTTGAGAATATTGAATTTAGGGGAGAGATATGGTCAGATAACGAAAATGAGTGGAAAATAATTTGTTCTAGCTCAATTCATATAGTTGTTATTTATATAGCAAATTTGGACCCTCGTACGAATATTATTGTTTTTTTCTCTCAATTAAATTAAGAAATTAATTCTTGAAGATCAAACTCAACATCCTCAAGAACTAGAGCATCAAGTGTCATAAAGAATTGACTTAATAGAGAAATTCTCTTCGATATGATTGAAAGACTCTATTATGATAGTTCTGACACTTGTTACTTGTTATAATTTTGGATCTTCATAAGATGAATATCAAATTAGTGTTTCTTAATGGCGATATTAAGAAATACAATATGCTGCAATGCGAGAAAATTTTGTGTAAATATATACAAAGTTTATGTTTTGCAAATATATAAATTTCATTTATGAGTTAATGAAATTGTCTCATTAGTGATACCACAATATTTCATATGGTAATTGTCTCGTTTCATTTTGAGATGTCTATTATGAAATATTATTGGGTTTTACAAATCCAGTGAGAGTAAATTTATGTTCCTAGTTTAATGAGTCGATTTTATTTTATTTAGTCAACAATGATATATGATTGTTGTGTGAAACCGACAAATCTCTAACAAAAGTTTAGCGATGAAAGATCTTGGGCATGTCTCTTTTGTATTATATATTTAGATACTTAAAGAGTATTCTCAAGGTATCACTCGATAAATATCTGACATGAAAGATAATAAACTAGGGTATGTCTCAATTATCAAAGGAGACTATTGAGTCTCTATCATTGTCCAAAATAAAAGAATCTAGAAATTTAGAAAATTAAGTTTTTTATACTTTTTCGGTTTGGGGAATTTTATGTATTATCTTATGTATATGCATCCGGAATAAGAGTATATATAATGAGATCTGACAGATACGAAAATTCAAAAGTTAAATTGTTGAAATGAGGCAACCATAGAGATTGTTATAGAGAACAAAATAACTTGTGCTCACATATTAGAGATTGAATAATTTGGATATCATTAGAATGTTCGACTCTGATCCTTTTGGATGTCTATATCTAATTGACATCCTAAATGACTATAAGTATTTATATCACTTGGTTGTATATAGTAAAAAAAATTGAAAGACAACTCGAGCTATATTGTGAAATAAGTCCGTCAAATAATATTTCAACAACTCTTTTATAAAGTTCATTGACTTATACGTTGTTCTTGTTGAAGGATAGAACATATAAATAGAAACTTCATGCTAGCTGACTTACTAATGAAAGATTTGACAACTAAGGTCTTTAATATGGTTGTTGTCACTAAAGATGTCTTATATTAGTGGGAGTTTATCTTCTTTTATGTTCTATTTTTGTGTTTGATACATAAACAAATTTTGTTATGATTTTCTGCAGAAATAAAGTTTATGATGTTATTATTGTGACAACCAGTTCTGTATCATTTATGCAAATATTGAATTTGCAAACTTCAGTTTGATCTCAATAAAGAATTTAGTTTGACCAGTTGGAAATATGCATGACTCAGAGATCAAATTACATGAAATTTCCATCCCACTAATCCATATTGATCTATGTCATCAAGTACATTGATGTGGTGGTCGTCGGGGTTCTGTCATGTTATACGTCAGTGGCAACAACCGTGGTGGTCCCATTATTAATGTATGAGGTGGACCAGATTGTAAAGTTGAAATCTAAAGATAAATAGCATTCGGATGCACACCTAAAGAATTGTGATATAATTATTAAAATTATATTGCCCAAGTGGGAGATTGTTGGAATATTTTATAATTTAAATAATATTTAATTATTATATTCCAATAAATATTATGTGAGCATATATATTTTAATTATATTAGTTATTTATCAACTTTAGAACCTTAGTTGATTAAGTGGTCAAATAAATTTAAAAGGCTAATTAGATTTCTATTTAGTAATTAATTAATTAATTAATTGGATATGAGCTAAAATATGAGTGGATGTCAGAATGACTCATTTCGAAATAATGGGAACCTTAATTGGCCATCATCTTATATATAGGCCATGAACCCCAATATACCGTACACAAGCATATTATCTCTTCTCCCCATCTGAAGAGGGTTTGAGACATTAGGAGTATCAGTTGAGGAAGATCCACAAACCAACAAATGTTAGTCATTTGTCTCTACATTTTTTACATTTTAGGATTATCATTATCAATGCCTATAAATCTTTCTTCTTGTATCCGTCAAGGTATTCCTATACTTCTTAATAAATCAATATACCGTAGATCATAAGGTTATTTGTATGCATACTTATATCTTTGTTTTGTTTTCGCCTTAAATTATGATTATAGATTTGATATTCGGATTTAAGTATGCCTTGTATAAATTAATTATTTTATTAATTCTAACAATATGTGTGTATAATTAAGATATAATTAAGATATTCCAACATGGGAGTATCTCTAAAAAAACGAGATTCTTCATATCAATGAAGCAGTATCTCAAATAGATAAATGAGATTCTCTGAATTAACAAAGGAATGATACCTTAATTGAATCTAAGACTCTTCGAGGATACTAGAGCAGTATCTCTAAAACAAATGAGATTTTTCAAATTAATGAAGCAGTATCTCAAACAGATGAATGAGATTCTCTGTGTCAACGAAGCAAAATCTAATTGAATCTAAGACTATTCGAGGATACTAGAGCAGTATCTCTAAGAACAAGTGAGACTCTTCAAATAAATGAAGCAATATCTCAAATGTTCGTCTGTTGGGGGAAATAATTCAAAAAAGACTCCTTTTGGAGAAGATTTACTAGAAATGCTCTGCAGGGGAAAAGCTCATAAGAGACCTTTTAGAGTAACCTCTGCTTGGGGAGAATATATATATATATATATATATATATATATATATATATATATATATATATATATATATATATATATATATATATATATATATATATATATGCATTCATGCATAATTTCTCAACATTGAAACCAAGAATATACAAAGCATTGCTCGTCATCTTCAATCTTCTTATATGCATACACACGACAATTGCACATAATCATTTTTGTTGGGTACCATATAGACAAGATTGATAACATCCAATTTAAGATTGTTGTAATCAAATTGGGTTGTGAATTTTTTTGAGATTTCTTTGGTAAAACCAGTTAGGAATTTTCCTCCAAGATCAAGGTTGATTTGGGGGTTTTTGCACAAGATTTTACAACGAGGATTGAGGTGAGTGAAAACTTTGAAGAAATGAGTTTCTGTCAAATGAGTAGCGGTAATCGAAAGATTGAGTTGGAAGTTTTGGGTCACTTGATCTTGATAAGATAAAAGGGAGAGAAGAATTTAGGATCAACATCAAACATAGGATTTAGGGGTTTAAATTGCTACTTTTTCTCTTGTATACAACTCTTGCAAAGGTTAATTGCATATCTCAATTCTATTTGGAATTGAGGGAAGGCATACCTATAGTGAGAACAATTAGGGAATTGCCTAAACAAATCATTGTGTTCTCTCTCTCTCTCTCTCTCTCTCTCTCTTTCTTTCTTTCTCACACACACACACATGCACACGCACATATACACACTCACACACACAAACACACATACACATATGTGCACACACACACACATACGCACACACACACACACACACACACACACACTTTACATTTTAATGATTCCCTTAGTATGAAATTTGATATACTGGTAATTTTGTTTGTGTTGAAGTAATTCAAACTATTTTGTAAGATAATTGTAATCTAAATAATTGCAATTGGTTTTTCATATCTTTAACACAAAGAAAAATCAGCTTGGTGTTTATTGCACACCAAGTGTTTGATAAATTGCTTTAGTTTTTTTTTGTTTCCTAATTCATTGGAAATTGATTAGAAAGTATTAATTGTTCAAAAGTTATTTTAGAAAATATATTTATTTGTTTCTCATTTTTTTTTACGTTTTGTTACGGTTTATACATATATCTGATTCTTCTATTAACAGTTCGGGATAAACGAGTGTCGATACGGAATTGCTTTCGCTTGTCATAGTAAATAATTTTTAAAACATATTTTTTTAATCGATTTTTTTTATTTGCAATCTATTCATCCCCCTTTAGATCGTTGTCATCATCTAACACTTTTAGCCTATGTTTACTTGTTCCATTTGTTTTATTATTTTTTTTATTTTGTTTTTATTTTATTTTTTTATTTTATTTATTTCAACTGTTATTTGTAAAATGATAATAATATTTTATTTAATATTATATTGTATTTTTTTATTGTTTTCTTTCTTGTGCATATTTGATTGTAGATATTAATCTTTATTTCATATATTTAAAAAAAATGTAATATTTATTTTTAGGTTATATAAATCATGACAAATTACAAATCAAAAAGAATTTTCTCTTGAACCCTAATTTATTAAAACAAAATCAATCTCATTTTTATTTGTAAATATTAATCTTTTTCCCAAATTAACCTCATTTCACTCAAACTAAAAAAAAAAGAACTTGCCACATTTTCAAAATAATGATTTTTCCCTAATTAAATTTTCATTCCACTTAAAAAAAATCAAGTATTAACTTAACCAATTTCAATTTAAATAATAAATTTCAATCTTAATAAATCATTTTTAAAACCAATTTCACCATCATTTCAAAACAAAAATAAATTATTTCGCAATGCAAATCAAACCTCGATCAACATCAAGTGCATTTTCCTATATCAAAAACAAAAATATTTAATTATTATCAAATATCTTTTCAAAAATAAAGATGAAAAAGGAACATGGTGTATATCACACTTTCTCTGGGAGTTTGGATATGAGGTGTATATCTCGACCATCAGAGCGCTCGTCATCCTTTTAAAAAACTCCTAACCCGATTGATACCATTCTCATTTTTATAATAAATTCGGCAAAAAAGGAACGTGGTGTATATCACGCTTTTCCCCGAGTGTTTGGATAAAATGTGTATATCTCGACCATTCGAATGTTCGTCTTTAACCCAAAAATACCTAACTATATCTAACCCTTTCACAAATAAGATGAAAAGGAACATGGTGTATATCACGTTATCCCCAAATGTTGGATATGAGTTGTATAGCTTGACCATCTGAGCATTCGCCATCCATTAAAAAAAATCCAACACATTCAAACCTTTTGCCTTTTTGCTTAAAATTCAAACTCTTTTTAAACGAAAAATGTTTCGTCTCGAGACAATGCAAAACAACGTTTCATCCTCATATGTGTAAGTAAGCTAGAGACGTTTTCCCGCGAATGTTGATTTCTCAATCCATTGTGCCATGATGCAAACATCCCCTTCTCCATTATTTTGGGTAAGCAATGTTTTGCGTTCAATTGCGAAAAAATAACTTTCGCTAAAATCAACAAAGAAACGAACATTTTCCACTCAGAACTACGTAGCCTTGAGTTCTCAATCGCACCTAGAGATACGTAGGAACGAGATTCATAGTCTCGTCAGACACCCTAATAAAAAACTTACCTTTTTGTCCTATTCTTTTTTTGTCAAACTTTTGAGGAACGTAAACATTTTTAAGCTAATACTTATATGCAAAACTAACTAAATGGTTCCCGTTGAGTACAACGAATGTGAGGGGTGCTAAGACATTTCCCTTGCATAATTGACTCCCGAACATGATTTAGTTATGATGACCATATCTTTTTCATCTTTTAACAGTTTTATCGATATTTTCCCTTTCCTTTTTTTCACGCCGCGACTAAGCATGGCAACGGGGCGGGTCGGGGACGGTTTTTACCTCCCCCAAACCCAAACCCAAATCCCAAAACAATCCCCGTTCCCCGCCCCAAACCCAAACGGGGATGGAGAATCAAAATCCAAACCCGTCCCAAACGGGTTCGGGTATCCCCGCCCAGCCACCATTCATTTAATGAAATCAATTTTTTTAATAGAAATATTTGTTTTTTCCAAAATAAAATTATATTACAAATAATAAAATAAAACAATCTAAAAAAATTTCATACATACATTTCAAATATTTTAAATAATAAATTAAAATTAAAATATCAAAACTTTAACCACATATTTAATATTCTAAATTATCAAAAAATAATAATAATGTACATAATAAAATAAACGGGGTGGGTTCGGGGTGGGTACTAGTGTCCCCATTACCCGACCCGTCCCCATATTTTATAATCGGGGAAAACCCAAACCTGAACCCAAACCCAGTCAAAGCGGATTTTCCCCGTCAACTTCGGGGCGGGTTCGGGTGGGTACCCACGGGTATGGGTTATGTTGCCATGCCTAGCCGCGACACTACCTTCCTACTTTTGGGGTATAATCCTCTTAGTCATCTTTATTATAACACTATCATCAATGTTAGGTCTTTCGGGTTTATCTGTTGGTCTACTTTTCAAAAATAATCTCTTAAGGATTGGTCTTACTAATTTACATGCCTTGTTACTTTTGGGATTTACAGTGTGATTCTCACCATGATTAGTATTATTCATAAATCATCCGAATACACGTCCAGATATAGTGTACTAATCATCGGAGGAACTAATCCACTAAAAAGGGGTCAAAATCACTAAAATTGAGGGCTAGAAGATTAAGGATGACAGTCAGGCCGTCATGGCCGTGACGGTTGTCACCTAGAAACGGTTAAGGGAGTCACTCATCAGCGCTAGTTGACGACCATCATGGGCCTTGCAGGATGATGGTCAACCCGTCAAGGGCATTGGAGCATGTGGTCATCTTGTCACGACGTCCATGTCTAAAAAATATACAAAAACAACAACGTAACAACCCCAAAACACCATAATTCCACTCCAATGTACCAACCATAAATTCCAGCAATCATACATGTTATAAAACAAAAGTTACATCAACACAACATCATAACAATTTCAAAAGGCATGGATTCAAACAAGCAAACATGCAATTCATAAGAAAAATAACCACACTCATGAAACCCAAAAGTTTCTTCAACATGCATCAAGCCCAAATTAGTTTGAACCCTACTAAATATAAGAACCTCGTATTAATTAAAGAACCTCGAAAATGAATCTTGAGGTGATGATGGTGATTGATGATGAGAAGCTTCAAAATTTGAAAATGAAAAAGTTCCATTTTCTTCTTTCCTCCCCTTTCCGTGTTTCCTTCACCTCCCTTCCATTATGTTCCTTTTACTTTCTGATTTTGGAAAAATTAAAATGAAAGGGAAAGGAAACAAATAACTAGTAAGGCCTTAATTAGAAAACTACTAAATTGTTCCCTATTTAAAACCACAAATTCCAATTCTACCCTTTATCACCTATAATACTACTAACTTCCAAATTTCGATTCTAGTTATCATGTTACTGATTAATTCCATTTAATTAGTGAACATTAAGCTCTTAGAATTACTTGAAGCATTACATCCTCCCCTTTAAGTTGAAATTCATCCCTGAATTTAAAATATACCTAAAAAGATGAGAACAATTCTCCCGCATCTCGGGCTCTAGCTCCTAAGTAGCCTCACTTGGATGTGACTCCGCCCAAATCACCTTCACTAAAGGTATCTCCTTCTTCTGAAGTGTCTTAATCGTATAATCCATGATATGGATATGTTGGGGATAAAAGGTAAGATCTGCGAAAATTTCAACTGTCTCGGGAAGAATGGTTTGAAAAGGATCCGATACAAACTTATGGAGTTGAGATACACAAAAGAATTCATGAAGTTCATATAAAGAATATGGTAATTCTAACTGATATGCCACATTTCCTAATCAACTCATGATCTGATAAAGACAAATGTATCTCGGGCTTAACTTCTTGGTCTTGAAAGGTCCTTTTAGTTCAAGTCTATAAGTAACCTTCAAGAACATTTGGTCTCCATCTTCAAACTCCAATGGTCTTCTTATTTGATTGGCATAAATATTTTATCATTCTTAAGCCTATTTCAACTTTTCCTAGATTACTCTTATCTTCTCTGTGGTCTCCTGAATCACCATCGATCCAAGAATGCTTATATCTCCTACTTCTTCTTTTCATACCCTTAAATT
This sequence comes from Lathyrus oleraceus, assembly GCF_024323335.1. Taxonomy (NCBI): domain Eukaryota; kingdom Viridiplantae; phylum Streptophyta; class Magnoliopsida; order Fabales; family Fabaceae; genus Lathyrus; species Lathyrus oleraceus. The sequence goes on from NC_066580.1 coordinate 112,344,937, forward strand.
TACCCTACGTCATATCATCTTATTAAGCCTTAAAACCCAAGCATGCATTCCATACACATCATCTCATATGCATATATACTTAATGGTCACAAAAATCCACAAGCCCGAGGCATGAGATTCATCTGGAAAGCCCTAGGATCCTCTAGTCATGTTGAGGTATGCCCAAGCCACCTTAACCCTAATATCATCCTCAATAATCCCACATAGTTTGGAGGATCATTCAAGACATATCACTCACTCCCCAAGACCAATTTAGGTGGTGAGTCCCCTTTGAAGAAGCTTCAAGATTCATCTGGTCACCCAAGGACCAAACCCTGACTCCAGACCTACCTTTTGGCTTGTACAAGTCATGATTCACCATGGATATTGACCATTCCATTAAGGAACCCTCAAATCCAAAGTTTTTTCATGCCCCGTGACCTTTAAACATCTCAATTGGATCCCTACAACTCAAACCCTAATTCATCTGACCATGGTTCTTGATGAAACTTGTGGCTCAAAAATCCCTAATTTAGGGGCTTCTTGACCATTGAGCTTGATCATTATTTGCCATCAAATAACCCTACCATTAATTCAACATCATTTCATTTCCATTACAATCCAAATCAACCATTTAAACATCCATTCAATCCATGTTGCAAGTAGTTGGTTCACACTTGTTTTTCAACTTTTCATGACTTGATCCACCCACCAATTTGACCTAAAATAATTCCACAAAGGCCCAAAATTTATTTTCCATCATGATATGATCATTTTAGGTCAAAACATCCATCATTGTGGTTTTAAAAGCAAGAAATCAAAAAACCCTAAAACTAGGTCATGTTGGTTGGTCACATTTTGGCAAAGAATGGCCTATGAGAAGTTCCAAAGACCATAACTTCTTCATTTTTCAAGATTTTTAAATTTCACTTCGAGTCAAATTTCCTAAATAACTTCCTCTCCAATTTTGTTTCAATGTTCAAGACCTAATTCATTGAGTAAGGGGTTCAATTTTGCTATTGGCCAAGCTGGTCCAACATGCCTACCATGCCCTAAAATCATGTCATGACCACTACTTTGACATGTTTCCATTTCTAAACCACGAGCCCTTTTGACCTGGTTCTTTTTACATTCAATCAAGTTCATATAAAGGAACAAATTGCCCAAAATTGAAGCAATATGCATGAGCCAATTTTATTTGGCATTGGTTCAAACATGGGTGTCCATCCTGATCAGCATACCAGAACAAGTCAGTCAGAATTTGAAAAACCTTGCACCAAGTGTCCAAACCATCTCAATCTGATTCCAATGGTCCCCAAACATGTTACATATGGTAGTGTGATGTAGTAGGAAGTCAACTTGCAGGCCAAAACATGCCAAGGATAAAACCCAGCCCCATGTGAAAAATCATAAATTTCTCAAAATGGAAAAAAGTAAAAACCATAGCAGACCATGTCAATGCCCTTGTTTGTTCCTAATTGATGTTAAGACCTAAAACCAAGTGGTTGGTGAAGGAAACTAGCTCAAAGTGTACCATTCTATGTCCCCTCAAATCTGGTTTCAAACATGCTTCAAGTCACATGTGCTTTCTGAGCAAGCCACCTCTTTTCTCCCTCCAAACCATTCTATCACCTTCCCTATAGATAGGGGAAGGTGTTCCACTTCAGAACCACAATGAAAAAGGCCCTAAACACTCATTCCATATTTAAACCAAAGCCTCCATAACATAGATCGTGTTTATGAGTTTCCAGTTATTTCAATCCCAAATAACCATCCAGAAACCTTCACTCAAGCTTTCTCAATCCCTAACTCATCCTCCCGAAGCCTCATCTGAGCTAAGCTCAGTTGTCGGAGTCCTTCTCCGAGTTGTTTATGACCAGGTAGAAATACTCATATCTTTCACTCAAACAAGTTACCTCTTTCTCGAAATCTTTCACTGATCATTAACCATAACCTTGTTGCTTTGATTACTCCATTTCCATCATTTAATTTTTAAATTAGGTCAAAGTTTTTCATCTGTTTTATTCATAAGAACTCCATACTCAGAGCCAATCAATGGCTCATGAGAGTGGAGGTTAGTTTATTTTTGATTGGGGAAGATGATTCCATGGAAAAGTATGACTAAATACACGTGTTTTGGAGGTTTGATTTTGGGATGGTTCGAGGTTGAAGACGACCGTTTCCATGTTTTTTGAATTTGAATATTTATGTTGGAACTCTGTGATTGGTTGTTTTACGCGCATATCTCATTTACCTTGCATTTTTATTTTTTATTTACTGAGCGTGTTTCTATATCACAACTGGGTCATTGGCCCAGTGGGTGAGGGAATAGATTCCCTCATGACCCCAAGGTCAGGGGTTCAAATCTAGTGTGTGCACCCTGACCACATTTTTCACTTTTATGTTATTTTGTTTATTTTATTTTATTAATTTTATTTTCTCTTTTGATTTATTTTTTAACCCTCTTATTTTTATTATTTTGGAAAATGTTGGACATCAATCCCCCTTATTTTTGCCTCTAGATTTTAATCGTGATTTTATTTATTTTGTTTGGATCATTTATGATAGAATTTTAAAGTCTTGAAATGAAGGACTCATGAAAATCACTTAAGTCATGACGTGCTTGATTTAGGGTTGATAAAAACCTTCCATACTTCAAATCTACCATTAGATGACCATGAGTTTATCCATGGTACTTTGAAGTATGGATAGGTTGCCCCCTTTCAAGCAACTTGGTCATTTGACTTGTGGTTGAAGTTCAAATTTTGTTAAGTTATGGATTCATCTTATACATTGCCTTTCCATTTGATTTATGCTAGCCCACTAACCCTTCTATACTTTATTTATTTATCATTCTGACTTGTTTATACTAACCACCTAACTTGTTAGTATTTCATCTGGCTCAATATAACTTGCTAAAACAATTAAAATCAATCATTCAATTTTGGATGGTATAGTCTTCTTTTTGTCAATCTATTGATAGACGGACTTGAGGTTAAACAACTTCCATTGTTGCAAATCTAGGGTAAGTTGATCCATTGATCATCTTCCTTACTTTGCATCAGTGATAAGTTATCCCTCGATGCGCCATATTTTAAATCTAATGACCTAAAGATAGATAATCCTCAAAAGTTGTCCATAACCCTAACTTTGATTATTACTAACCTTTGTTATTATTATTATTATTGTTATTATTCATTGCTATTTACTTATTATGTCATTTTACATTCAAGTGTTCATCATCATTATCATTGTACAAACTCATCATACACACTTTACTATTTTCTTTTATTGTTGTCATCATGCAAAAACAACCAAAACATGATAAAATTAAAAGACCAAAAACACTTAATCACTTGGACTCAAAGGATTCCATTTAGGACCTTTGGTTGGAACTTTTTTCATTTCCATTTTGATACTCTGTAAGCCTTGGGTTTCATATGTAACTTACATTCTGGTTGTAACAATGACATCATGGCACCACCTTAGGGGGACATGTTTGTAAGACCATTATCATTTGTTTAGCATATGTCACACTTTTGCACACACAATGCTTTCTCTTGGGCTACCTTACAATGAGACCCTTTTATTTCCTTGCTGGTCACTTTGCATTCATGTTGCATAAGCCACATTTCTTAATCAAATAAATAAACCCTTGATCCAACGTCAAGCGGCTTTTTTTCTTAATCAAGTTCAAAATACTTAATAACTACGATAAGTATTGTGCGCCACGAGCCTTAAGTGGTGGAGAATGAGTGAGAATGGAGCGTTCCTACCCTCACTCTAATTATTTTGGATGCAAGACACTTGAGTTGTTATCTAGAATAATCATCTCCGTCCATAGACTTTAGTGCAATCTAATCACAAACTCTTTTCATAAACCCCTGTTTAAGGTAAAAACAACACAACCCATCAAACCTTTTTTTGTGTGCCTTAGGGCACCAACCCGAAAACCCTTTTCTCAAAGGTAAAATCAACCAACACAGAAATATTTTCTACTCCGAACTTAGGAGTTATAATTCCTCATCCTCGAATGAATGATACGTATGCACAAGGGCCCTAATCCTTGGAGAGCACTATAATAACAAAAACACCCCTTCTTTCACACATTCTTTTGAAAAATAAAACAATGACATATAAATCCCCACGTATGTAAAACAACCCAAATGGTTCCCATGAAATACCATGGACGTGAGGGGTGCTAATATCCTCCCCTCGCATAACCGACTCCCGAACCCAAAGCTCGATTGCGAGACGGATACCTTATCCCTTTTATAGCGCTTCCTGGGCGCTTATCTCTCTGAGGGTTTTATCGATGATTTCCCCTCGCCCCTCCAACAGAGGAATAAAAATAAAATTCAGTGGTGACTCTACTGATCTTTTGTTCAGTTCGTCCAATTCCCTCGTTATCCGAAACCCCGATAGTGACAATTGACAACTCTGCTGGGGAGTTAGAACTGGTTTTCCCTAAGCGAGTCTAGCCTAGTCTGGTTTATTTTTATTTTGCGAATGTGGAGATTTATCCGTCGTCTATTTTTCTGTATATATTAATTTTTATTGCTAACATGTACATATTTTTCTTTGTTTGTGTGTTGATCCAAATCCTTGGTACTGTGACGAAGAAATTTTGGAAGCAATAATGGTTACAAAGAAAACCTTGTGTGAAATACTCTCCACCCGAGTCTGAGAGCTTTCCTGAGATAGGAGATGTTGAGTAGTATTGGTTTGCGCGGTTCCTTCCTTGTTAGGGTCGTACGAGAACCTCACTTAGTGGTAGATTCTCTTAAGGGGATTGATGGCCATCGTGCTTTCGGTGTAAGCATCCTTTCCTTTACTAGAGTCGGTGACCCTAAGACCCCTTTTTTGTAGAACCTTTAACCATGGCCAGCCTAGACCGATGGTCACATAGTATAGGCCACCGACGTGCCTTCCTCGTAAGGGTTGATACAAAGATCTCACTTAGAATATATGACCTTGATAGAGCAGTCTCCTGGTAAGTAAATTGACATAAGCGACTGACAGTCAAGGAAGTCTATGACTCTAGGGGCAGTGTCTTACACCCAATTCTCCAAAAGCCCTAGATCATACAATGCGGGAACCTTGGTTTTCTAAGCAGTCATTATTAAACTCCATGCTTCGTCACAATGGTCTGAAACCTTGAACCCATGCCTAAAACCTGTGGAAATAAATAAAAACCATTCATTCATGCATACATGCATCATCAAAATAATAAGAAAAGTTCTTAAAGATTTTCATTTGTTCAAACGCAGAATTACAATACCTTTTTCCGACATAATCATGGATACTTCAACAAGGAAAAACACCTCTACCTTCCAATTCAAGAGTCTTGACATCAGCTCATTGAAGGTCCTCAGCTCAAAGGTGACAACCCTCAAGGATAACAAGTTTATAGCCAATTTTAGAAACATCATAGATCTTCTGACTGAGAAGGTTGATTACGGTGCTATCACTACAATGGCCCAATAATATGATGTCCCCTTAAGGTGCTTCACTTTCCCCGACTTCCAAATCTCTCAAACTTTGGAAGACCTTGAGAGGCTCCTCAACCGATCGATCAAAGAATATAACCCCTTTCCCAAACTGGAAGAATGGTTCTGTTTGGACGAGCTCTCACTTGCCTTGGTTATCAACGCCAACAAGCTAGTGGCCAACTGGGGCATTAAAGGTGCAGTCAAGGGATTGACCCAAAAATTCCTCGAAGCCCATGCCTAGGAAATGTTAAAGGAAGAAAGACCTGAATTCTGCAGTGCAACCTTGGCACTCCTGATTCACGAAATTGTTCTCTTCCCAAATATGGACAAGTTTGTGGATCACTTGGCAGTTGAAGTCTTTCTAACAAAGAATCCAGTACCTTTTCTACTTGCCGACTTCTATCATACCTTTCATACAAGGCATACAAAGAAGGGATGTACTTTCCTTTGTTGTGCCCCTATGTTGCATCTATGGATGAGGGACCGCATGCCTCAACGTAGGACTTTTACTCAAAGCAATCTAACATGGCTTCATAAGTTCACATCTATATCCTCTAGTTCAATCCTATGGTACAAGAGAGAATGGGATACGAAAGACATCATTGCAAGATGCGGAGGGTTCTCAAATGTACCCTTAATAGGAACGCAAGGTTGCATCAACTACAACCCTGCTATACTCAAAAGACAACTGGGGTACGCCATGTTGAGTCCTCTAAAGGAAAGAGACTTCATTCCTTTCATCATTAATACCGTATACAAGCTCGATTCAAATGTGAAGAGAGTGCGGAAAGCTTGGACAAACATAGTCCGTATTGACCAAGAATGGGGTAAGAAAAATATCCTAGCCAAGGAACCCTACTTTGTGTGGGTAAAAGAGAGGGCTAGGGTTGTTAGGATGTCGTTTCTGTTTGATCCTTCATCATTCCTATTGATGACTGAGCCCGAGCATATCCTACAAGAAGACATGGACAAGCTTACCAACCAAATCAAAGAGCTTGAGTTGGAGAACACTCAATTACGAGTCTAACTCAATCGTGTTAAGGAACGTAATCACGTCTTGGAAGATAAGGGTAAGCAAGTTTGTGAAAAATTCGAGGATAATAAGAAGAGGCTCCGAATAGCCGAAAGACATAGAGTTTGGGTTGGTGGAGCTCTACAAGGAGCTAATTATGAGTTAGACTTCCGTAATGACAAGTTGGATCAAGCTCACCGAGTGATCAGGGAACTTGAGAAAACTGTCGAGAGGTCAAATGCAATGAAGAAAGTAGCGAGGGAAGACTATGAAGCCTAGATCCTCGAGCTGAGGGCCACTCTCAAGAAGTGTAAGGATCTCCTAGATAAGGAACATCTAGAGAGAGAGAGAGAGAGAGAGAGAGAGAGAGAGAGAGAGAGAGAGAGAGAGAGCAGATTCACCAAAGTTTTTTGCGTGAGAAGTTCAACCTTGGATGAGCTTGCGAGAAAATCAAGAACATGAAGAGGGGGATTTATGACCAAGCCTATGTGGAGTTGCAGAACAACTGTAGAGCTTAGGATGAGTGTTGCCGTGGAGCCAAAGCTGCCATTGCTCTGAGGGATGGAATCATCCATAATCTCCAAACCCTTTACAATGAATGGAGGGACAAATACGCCAACATGGAGGTATTGACTAACTATGCCCTTCAAGACTTTCCCCACAAGATAAAGGAGGTTGATTTGATCATGTGCCCAGATGATACCCCTGGGGAGGTCTATCACTTCGTCAAATTCTGCAAGAAGACGATGGCCGAACTCATTACTGACATTGAGGCTCTCCGCAAGTCTCAAGAGGTCACTTTTAGGGTTTACATCTAGTTAGTTTATTTCCACTACTTGTACTCTACAACTTCCATGTATTGTAACTTATCTTTCCCTTCAAAGGATGAATAAAAGCTTTGTGTTTCTCTCTATGGTGTTTTTCCTTTATCTTTGATTGTGAATGTAAATCGTTAAGTAATTCTCGCAATGAATAAACACGGTTAACTAAAAGAGATTTGCATTAACATAAAAAATAAAATTCATGCATCATTTGCATTTTTCAAAACATAAAAACATAAAAACTCATCCATCCTCCCTTTTTTCTGACCAAAACCCTAATTCTAAATCTGACTTTCCGGTATAATAGACGAAGACACCAGCAAGCAGTCATGGAGAAACTTCAATATAACCAATTTGCACTTCAGGAAGAGGTATCCCAGGTACGGTCCCAAATGGGGCAACTGATATAGACTATACAGGCGGTCGCAAGGGGTCAAGAGATCATGGAAAAGATGCACGAAGAAATGAGTCAGTGAGCTAATGCTACAAATCCTCATATTCCTCCAATGGTTGAGACTCCTCCTCATCCTCCTCCTCTTCCTCCTCAAGTGGACCCTCCAGTCCACATTGGCGCACCCGACGGTGTTCCACATGTCAACCTTCATCCTCTCATCGTTGGAATAGACGATCAACACGATACTTTCTTCAGCCTAAGGGCTACCTCTCAGTATGATACCTTCGGTCTGATGACCAACGAGGTAGAGAAGAAGGTGAAGGCTATTGAGGAGAAGCTCAGAGCAATTGAAAGTACGGACGCGTTGGGTCTTGACGCAGCGAAAATGTGCCTAGTTCCCGGTGTTATTATTCTAGCTAAGTTCAAAGTCCCAAACTTTGAAAAGTATAAGGGAAACAGCGACCCGAGGACTCACATTAGGGCGTACTATCGGAAGATGGCTGCTTATTCTGGTGATGACCGACTATTAATGCATTTTTTCCAAGATTCCCTTAGTGGGGCGTCCTTGGATTGGTATATGCAGCTCGAGGGCACTCATATTCGCAACTGGAGGGAGATGGCCGAGGCATTCCTCAAGCACTATCAGTATAATACTGATATGGTACCTAACCAAAAGTAGCTGCAAAATCTGACGCAGAGGTATGAGGAAACGTTTAAGGAGTATACCTAATGATGGAAGGAGTTAGCGGCTAGGGTACAACCCCTTTCCTGGAAAAGGAGCTAATAGACATGTTTATGGGTAACCTACAAGGCCCATATCTTGACAGAATGGTGGAGAGAACTTCTTCGGGTTTCTCTGATCTAGTCTTAGCCGGCGAAAGGATTGAAAATATAATCAAGATGGGAAAGATCCAAAATTCTGCAAGTGGATCAGGTGCAACGAAGAAACCCTTTGTTCCTTATGGTAAAAAGAGAGAAGGCGAGACTAGTGTCGCAACCCTCATCAGAACCAAAAATCCAAACTATCAATAAGTAGCCATCTTGGATCCCGTTTAAAACAATAATAAAATCTTGTTATTCCCATTCAACAGCTACAACAACAACAATATCAATCATGTCAACAACCACAACAAAATTAACAACGTTATCAACCGTAACAACAATGTCAACGACAACAATATCAACCACAACAACAAAGATTAAGGAAACCTGAAAGGAGGTTTGAACCAGTACCAATTCCATATAGATATATTTTGCCTTACCTTATAAGATGATCGCTTGTACAATTGAGAGAGTTAGGACCCCCACCAGCAGTCCTTCCTCCCGGATATGATGCAAATGCCCGTTGTGAGTTCCACTCTGGCGCTCCTGGGAACTCTATTGAAAATTGTAAAGCGTTTAAATACAAAGTACAAGATCTGATTGACTCCAAGGAAATCATGTTCGCGCCTAACGACCCAAACGTAAACAATAATCCTATGCCTCCCCATGGTAAGACAAATGTAAACACGGTGGAATTGGACAACAGAAGAAAGGTGATAACCTCTATCAATGATTTGAAGACCCCACTTTTGGAAATCAAGAATGTTTTATTGAGAAGCGAAGCGTTCTCCGTGTGTGCCCAGACTTGTGAATACTGTTTAAAGGACCCGCAACAATGTGAAGTTTTGAAGGCTTCTATTAAAACTCTCATGGACCAAGGAATATTGATAATTTATCGAACCTCCACAATCAAGGATGTCTCAACCCTTGAGATTTTGTACGATGAAGTTCCTCCCTTGCAAATACCATATAATCTTTCTCAATTGACTCTTTCAACAAAAGCCTGTTACTCCAATGATTGTAACAGTTCTGACGCTATTTTCGTACAACGACACCAAAGAAGTCCCCTGGATGTATGACCCACCAATCTACATCCACGGCCAGAAAGTGCAAGCAGAACCAATCAAATCCGATGACCCGTTATTAAGTATTTATGGAGCCAGCGACATGACCATAATGGAAGAATATTTGCACCAACACCACCTCCGATTGAGAATGGTGGTCCATCAGCCCAGGACAGGGGCAAGCAAGTTGATAATTCCCAACTAAGGCAGGCACCTTCGGCAACCAGTGATGTAGATGAGTTCCTACGTATCATCAAGAGAAGTGACTATCAGATGGTCGAGCAACTCAACTAACACCCTCCAAAATTTTAATGTTATCTCTACTGATGTGCTCAGAGGCCCACATAGATGCTCTGGTGAAGTTCCTATAGGCTGACCATGTACCCCAAGAAATCTCGGTCTGCCAGTTTGAAGGTGTAGTCAACAATATAGCCACCGACTTGAGTTTGAGATTTAATGACACAGAGCTCCCCACTGAGGGAAGAAACCACAATAAGGCCCTCTGCATCTCCATTAAGTGTGTGGACACAAGTCTCTCCAGAGTATTGGTGGACATTGGTTCCTCCCTTGATGTGATTCCTAAGGGCTCTTTGACTAAGATGACTATTGAAGGACTTGTCATGAAACCAAGTGAACTGGTGGTAAGAGTGTTTGACGGGTCGAGGAGGATCGTGATTGGTGAGATAGACCTTCCCATAAGATTGGTCCCCATACCTTCTTTATCACCTTCTTCGTAATGGATATCCACCCCGCTTACAGTTGCCTACTAGGAAGATCATGGATTCATTCCGCTGGAGCTGTCACTTTGACGCTCAACCAGAGGCTGAAATTTGTATTGAATAACAAGCTGGTAGTGGTGGAATGTGAAGAATATTTTCTGGTGAGTCATCTGGAGTCGTTCCACTATATTGAAGGAGAGAGGGAGATAAAGGAAATCCCATTTCAATCGTTCAAGGTAGTTAATGTTAAAATGGTTTGTCCGATAAGGGATGAATCCAAGAAAGCTAAATTTCCAATGGCCTCTCTCCAGGATGCTTTAACCATCATATGGAACGGACACCCTTTGGGTTGGAGAAGGATGCTTGAGCTTCCTGCCAATAAGGACCGTACTGGTATGGGATACAACTCTCAGAACTTGAAGAAGCCTGCGCTGATAGCTACAAAGGGATCAGTGCTCCCACTATCTTAATATTTCTCAAGTGTTGGTTACCTTGATGATGACCGTGTATGTGCTGTAGAAGAAAAGGTTGAAGATATGACTAATCTTCACGAAGACTGATGGAAGGGGTGCCACCAGGTGGACCGAGATTGAAATACCGAAAGTAACTTTGACTTAAATGTAATTTCCTATGTTTTTTCCCTTCGTTTTATCAAAATAAAAAAGAACCCATGTCAAGCCCAAGGCATGGGGGAACCATTTGTAGGGCCCCGTTGAATTTCCTCTTTAATTATTAATGAAAAGATCCATGTTTCGCAGTCAATTTTGCGATCCTTGTCTTTCATTTATTATTTCACCTTTTCAAAATGACTATTTTATTTTTTAAAAAAAAATTCTTTTTAAATCATTTTTTCTTTTACATCAATAAAAACATGAACCCTAAATCGTGTAGATCGCCCTCAACAACCACCATTGACAATTCCATTATAGTCTCGCGTGACTTTGATAACCCGATTAATCAAGTGGATGAAGATTATGAGGAAGATGTCGAGCTCCTTGAAGAATTGGCAAGACTGCTCAAGCAAGAGGAAAAGGCCATCTAGCCGGATGAAGAATTAGTGGAAGTGGTTAACCTTGGAACAAACGAGGAAGCAAGAGAAGTCCAAGTCGGCTCTGTAGCGGTAAATTCATGACCATTAAGCAATGAATGAACTTAACATCAATAAAACCAGAGTCGCCACCGTGCTTTTATTGTTTTCAAAGGAAAAAGGAAAAGTACGAACAAAACCCAGAGATAAGAAGTTTTCAAATCAAAACTAATAAAATGTCAGAGATTATAGGTAAGGGGGTTGGTTACACAGAGGGAAAGTGTTAGCACCTAAAGTATCCTAGGTACTCCTAGGGAGCCCTTTTTAAGTGTGTAAGTGTGTTTTGTATAAAAGATGTTTGAGAAAAATAGAGTGTGGGGATGAGAAAAGAATCCATTGATTATATTTTTGTGTTTGACAAGTCCTGTGGACTTGTGCCTACATACCAACATAAAAATGAGGGATCAAAACCTCTTAGTTCGTGGTAACAATTTCAAAATGAGTGAATTACTTTTAATCAAAAGTTAAGTGAAAAGAGGCACAAAGGGACCAAAAGTTTGAATGAGTGTTAGTTATTTTTGTCTTTTGAAATTTTAAGTCAATATGATTAGATTTATTTACAAATTTGATTTAAGAAAAAGTTTGAAAACCCATTGGCATAAGGCCAAAGTTTCTAACTTGAAACATGTTTAAGTTTGAAATCGCAAGCAAAGAAAGTTTTTGAAAAAAGGGGGAGAGATTTTGAAATTTAAGAAGTGGGAGGAGATGAAGAGTCTATCCTAAGCACAAATTTAAAAGTTAAGGGTTGAAAAGATCTGATCAATGGGATGCAATCCAATAGACAAGAATGTCATATAGAAAACACACTTTCCCTTTAGACTTTGAATCAAGGAATTATCCACTAGCAATTAGCAATATCAGACATCATGAAGATCAAGGCATCAAATAAAGGTGGCCACATCCAAGCAAGCAAGTCCATAGCTAGCAGTCTTCTTTTGTCTTCTCATGTATCAGATGAAATACTTCTTGATCAACTCAGAGAAAAGTATCAGACACAAGATCAAAATAAAAGTTGGTATCAAGACAATGTAGCAGATGAACTCAAATAACTCCTAAGACTTGCATAAGATGGAGGCTCAGTTCACAATAACTTAGTCTCTGAATATTGGCATTGGCCAAGTCCTTTTGCATATGGAATGTTGCCTAATCCTAGGTCCAAAAGTTTAGATCAAACTCAACAGTCCACAAAACATTTTTTTAGGGTTTTTTGTTGTTTATTAAGTATTTTAAGGTCCTAAGACCACAAACACAAACAAGGTACACAAACAAATATATACAATCACAATATATGGCTCAAATGAGCAAAGTGAAAATGGCATAAACATAAACAAGTTTAATAAAATGGAAATGGCAATGAATGATAAATGACTTGAAATTAAATTGCATAAAGTAAATGACTTGAAAGTAAATCAAAGTTAATAATAGTTAGTGTTAGTCAAAGTTAATTAGATGTTAGTTAGTTTTGCTTTTTAATTGATTAAGTTATTATTTGGAGAACACTCAACCCTCTATTTACAAGGATGGATCCTTGAACCAAGACATCTTCTATAGGAAGGAAAAAAGGCCAAGTTTCCATATAATACCATGAAAGGGGGGAGACTTACAATCCCACTTACTAGAATGTTATGCCTTTAGGGTCAAAATTTAGCTCTATGTTAAGCAATCGTAATTGGACTTATGTAGAAGTCACAACTATTTGAGGTTGGGCAATAAAGATTTAGGTGCTAATTCATGTTAGAGATTTGGTATAATGAACCAAACTCCTAAAACATACCACACACTAAAAAGGGATCAAAAGGGGTGGACATATCTCATCCATACTTGTATTGGTTCATCTAACACAAGGTTATTGATGAACCAATTAGCCTTAGGATCTTGAGATTTCATTGGTCAATGAAAGGGACGGGAAATAATGGGATTAAAGATGAATAGGGAGGGGAGATAAAAGAAACACAAATTGGTCATGGAAGGAATTTTATCAAATTAAAATCATCCATTCATTTTGGCAGATGAAATGTACATTTCATCAATCCCCTAAATCCAATGATTTTAACTCAACAAAAGTCAAATCAACCTTGACCAAGGCCCAAACACATAGTCAAACATCACAAGTAAATAAAAATGGCTCAACATAATTTTTACACAATTAATCAATTAAAAATCAAATTAAAAATGCATTTAAGTTCAATTTAATTTGGCCAAAACCTAAAACCTCTTCAAAACACCAAATAAATGGCCAAGAGATTTATCTTAGGTCAATGAAGGTCAAAGGACCTTAGACAAAAAAAATTCATGATTTTTGAAAAGTCAGAAGTATTTTTAAATAATTAAAAATATGTACAAAAACAATTAATTCATGAAAAATATCAAAATTAATCCAAAAAATAATTTTAATTCAGAAAATGAAAGAGGAAAATATTTAAAGAGTTTTGGTGAAAGTCCCATGTTTTTTGGATTAAAAATGAAATTTATATGAATTAATCAAAATAAATGGATTAAATGAAAAATCAGAAAATACAAAAAAACAAGGGTCATCAGATCTCCCTCATTAATTGAGGTGACAAATCTGATGGCCAAGCGCGCGCTACACACTATACACCTCAGTCAACACGTCATAGGTGTGGTAATCACAAGGAGCGGTCAGGATTAGAACATTCAAACATGATCTGATGGTTAAGAGGCGTGACAATACACCACCGGAGCTAGGGATCCGGTCTTCATCTCCGGTGGACCTCACCGGACTGGTCCACCATAAACCATTATTAAAATAAAAAACAAGGACATGGATTCAAAGAAGAAATGCTCAAGAGGTCGAATCTGGCCTCAATTTTCTCCAATTCCAAGTATATAGAAAGATACAGGGATTTGAATTTTGAGGATCATGAACTGAGTTGCTTCGATTTGACCTCAAAACAACTCAATCTTGTTGCCTACATTGGTAGGACTTCAGACAACCAAAAATCACAAAGAATGGTGAAGAATTGAGAGAGAATCGAAGAGGTGAAGTTTCTAAAAAATTACCTTCGAGTTGCTTCAAATTCACTTGATCTTGATCTGGATTTGCTTGCTTTCTCTTCCTTTTGCTTGCAGAAGCCAATTGAAATGAAAAGGGAAGTGAATTTCTGGAGTTTGAACTTCCAAACAAAAGATGAAGTTCAAGCTCGATTTCAAGAGAAATCTTCAGAAATTCTATGGAATGGAGGGTTTGGATTGGTCAGGAAAAGCTTGGGCAAGGTGTTCATGGAGTTTTGATCACAATGCACTCCTATTTATAGCCAATGCATGTGTTGTTTACACACTTCCATTCAAATGTTCCAAAATAGCAAGTTTCTTCATGATATAGCATGGGCATGCACAAAGCCCAAACAATCATTTTTAAAGGTCCAAAATAATGCATAGGTCATGCTGAAAGTGTTGCATTAATCCATACAAAGTTGGAATGAGTTTGATCATGAAAATCTTCCAAATGGTACCACACATTGCACCTATGTGCAAGTCCTTCAATTTTGATCCAAATAAGATGATCTTGGACTTTTTGGAAAGGTGAGATCAAGGGGAACAACTTTCATGTTGAACAAGTTTTCATTTGAAGCTTAAATCATGATGAATTTTGAGGTGGGAGTTTGGAAAATCAAACATATATGAAAATTTTCTAGGTACCAAGCCATATGTTGACTTCTTACACCTTGAATAACTTTTGTTATGGACTTAAAATGGAAAAACTTATTTCATAAAAGTTATAGCTATTTAAAACCTTTTCAATTTGGTCACAAATTTGACTCCATTTGGAGTTGGAATGAAGGAGTTATTCATTTTAGAAGTTGAGGAAAATCACTTGTTCAATGGTAATGGCCCAAAATAACCTATAATGTTTCCTCTTGGAACATGCATTTTAAAGTTGAATCTGAACTTCCTCCAAACATAAAAGTCTAAGTATATATATTTAATTTGATCATGGAATTTTAAGGGATTTCATCTCATAAAAATTGAGCAAGTTATGATCTTGGGAAGTTGACCTCTTAACTAGGGTTTAGACAAAATGACATATAATCGTTCATCATAAAAAATGACTTTCCAAGAAAAACTAGCTCTTGACTTCAACATGAAAGTTGTTTTTAATGGCATTATTAGTAACGTTTCTCTTGGAATAATTTTCATATGACAAATATTTTAGGAGATAGGGTCTAGGGAACCCCGGTTTTGACCAATTGACTCTCTCTGGTCAACCACCATGAACCATCTCGCTAGCTTGACATTCTCTTGATTTTTGGGACTCGTGGAGGTTCATATATGTGTAGGATGATGTAATATGAAGTATCCCTTGAAGTATTTGATCAAATGTTGATGAAACTTGTTGAAGAAGTCATACAAGACACCCAGATGAATTAGGGTTTCCAAGGCTAACAAACTTCAAACTCTTGATGAATTCTTGATCAAAATGATATGTGAAGACCATGGGGATCCATATATGATGTATTGAGCCATTATGAACCATTTCTTGATTGGTCTCCTTGCATTGAGGGTCTCAAACCCTAGATATGAGCTTGATGGAGCATAGGTGAGCATACACACTACCTACAAAAGAGTTAAACTATATATATATACATATTTTTGGTATTTTGGTTAGTAAATAATGAAAAACAAAGTATGATACAATCAAATGTGCTTGGTTATCTCTCCCAATGAAAACCCAATGAACAAAGGGGGAAGGAGGATACCAAGGTGTGATCTAAATGCCAATGCATATGATGAGATAGCATGAGGGATCTTAGGGTCAAAATTGGGGTCTTACAGGCTCTGCTCTACAAGACGAGGTGAAGACAAAACTGATCAAGCTTTTGAAGGAGTATATGGATGTGTTTGCATGGTCATACCAAGACATGCCTGGCCTCGATACTAACATCATGGTCCACCATCTGCCTCTTAAGGAAGAATTCCCTCTAGTAAAGCAAAATCTACGAAGGACTCGTCCCATATGGCTATGAAAATCAAGAGGAGGTACAAAAACAGCTCAACATCGGTTTCCTAGTGGTCTCCAATTATTCTCAATGGATTACCAACATTATGCCCATGCCCAAGAAGGATGGAAAAGTAAGAATGTGTGTAGACTATAGAGATTTGAATAGAGCAAGTCCTAAAGATGACTTTCAACTACCTCACATTAACGTGTTAGTGGACAACACTGCTCAGTTCTCTGTTTTCTCTTTTATGGATGGTTTCTCCGATTACCACTAGATTCACATGACTCAAGAATACATGGAGAAAACCACTTTCATAACCCCATGGGGAATCTTCTGCTACAAGGTTATGCCTTTTGGATTAAAGAATGCTTATGCTACATACCAACAAGCCATGATCCCTTTCTTCCACGACATGATTCATAGAGGGATCGAGGTCTATGTTGACGATATGATAACCAAATATTAGATCGAGGAGGAACACCTTGTCAATCTGGAAAAGCTATTTGAGAGGACAAGGAAGTTCAAACTGAGGCTAAATCCCAACAAATGTACGTTTGGGGTAAGATCCAGCAAATTGCTAGGTTTTATCGTCAGCCAACATGGCATTGAGGTAGATCCTAAGAGAATAAAGGTCATACAAGTTATGCCTCCACCCAAAACTAAAAAGGAAGTCCGAGGATTCCTAGGTAGATTGAACTACATTGTCAGGTTCATATCTCACCTTACGGCCACTTGTGAGCCGATTTTCAAACTTCTTCAAAAGGATCAAACCGTCATTTGGAACGACGATTGCCAAAGAGATTTTGAGAAGATCAATGAGTACTTGCAAGAACCTCTTGTTTTAATACCTCATGTACCCGACAAACCATTGATTATGTACCTCACCGTCCTAGAGGGATCCATGGGATGCTTCCTTGGTCAACATGACGAGATTGGTAGGAAAGAACACACAATATACTACTTAAGCAAGAAGTTCACCGATTGCGAGAGTAGATATTCAATGCTTGAAAGGACTTGATGCGCACTAGTATGGGATACCAAACTCTTAAGACAATACATGCTCACTCATACAACACTGTTGATCTCTAAGATGTACCCCTTCAAATACATCTTTGAGAAGCCTGCTCTAACCGGTAGAGTAGTCTGATGGCAAATGGCATTAACCGAGTACGACATCCAACAGGTCACTCAAAAGGCCATCAAAGGGAGTGTATTGTCCTACTATCTCGCACAATAGCCCTTGGAAGACTACCAGTCTATGCGTTTTGAATTCCCCGATGAAGATATCATGTTGATTAGGGATTGCAACATCCACGGCCTTGAGGAAGGACCCGAGCTCGGGTCTCGTTGGACTTTGGTTTTTGATGGAGCTTCTAATGCTCACGACAATGGCATTGGGCCAGTTATTACCTCCCTAACTGGTTTTCACCTCCCCATTCATTGGAAGGTTGTGTTTTGAATGTACAAATAATATGGAGGAATACGAGGCTTGTATTTTCGGTATTGAAGCTGCGATTGATCTTAGGATCAAATCCTTGAAGTCTACGGAGATTTAGACTTAGTGATTAGCTAAGTCAAAGGATATTGTGATACTAGAGATCACAAGCTCATCCCTTACAATGAGCATGTCTTGAAACTAGTCCCCTACTTTGATGAGGTCACATTCCATCACATCCCTCGAAGGGAGATTTAACTAGATGACGCCTTGGCAACTTTGGCATCCATGTTTAAGGTCAAGTGGAAGAATGAAGCATCATCCTTTCACCTCAACTACTTGGACGAGCCTGCTTATTGTCTGGTAGCCGAAGACGAAGTCGACTATTATCCTTGGTTCTATGACATCATGAGATTCCTAGAATGCCAAGAATATCCAAAGGACGCATCCACTACTGACAAGAAGTACCTTCGGAAACTGTCTTCTAAGTTCTTCTTAAGCGGATGGGTACTGTACAACAGAAATTATGATTTGGTTTTGCTAAGATGTGTGAACAAGCAAGAAGCAAACCAAATCATAATGGAAATCCATGAAGGCTCCTTTGAGACGCATGCCAGCGGGCATACTATGGTTGTCATACCCTAAAATTTGCCCGTTAATCTTGCAAAACATTTTTCGAAGCACTCCAACTCATTTTTCAAGGGATTGACCTTAAAGGAACAAAGGCCCAGCTCACAAGGGGCCCAATCCAGAAAATGGCCCAAACTGGCTTGCTCGCTAGGCGAGCAAATCCTTCGCCTAGCGAACTCTTCGCTACACGCTCGCCTAGCGAAGCTTGCGAATATCAGAATTTTTGGGCTTCATGCTGAGCCCATTAGGTCACCACAATCACTATAAATACCAACACTTCAGTCACGAAAATGGACAGATGAAGACGGACAGAAACCCTGGCATAGACAGCAAACCCTGGAGGCTAACCCAGAGAATTCAGAGTAACCCTAAAGGAAATCTTGAAGGCAACTCATCTGCACAGAAGTTACCTCCGCCCAACTCAATCCGATACCAAGAGTGATCAGCCCCTTCAACATTGCAATTCAATTGCAAACAGGTTTGCGCATCACTACTATTTTATGTTTCCAATCGGTAATCTCTAAAATACATAATGCATCATGATTAAATTTTTGGATATGTAATTAGATTTTGCATGTGAATTTCAGTATGCCTGAATATCCTGAATGTTTGACCATGTTATTTCTGTAATTGAATGCCATAGGGTCGGAGTTCCGGAAATCTTACTGCTGTCAAACTCAAAACTCGTAGCCGCTCGCTAGCACATCGCTAAGCGAGCCTGTGGCGAGCACTCGCTAAGCCGTCGCTAGGCGAGGCAGGAGCGAACGTGACAGTCGCTGTTTTTTGTTCTGTTTTGTCTCATGCTTGTCTGATCTGTCTTATGCTAACCATGTGTTATTTTACCTGACATCTCCACTGCTGTATCCCTTTTGTGGTACAATCCTCGATTGCACCCTGATTCTGTATTCTGACCTGTGTGCTGAATGTTGTAAGGGTTCACATATTCCTGGAAAAGATAGATTGCTAGGTATTCCGCTTTATTTGTGGGATACCCTCGTGGAGATTCACCCTAATTACTTAATCGATTTTAATGTGGAAATTCATCCTAATTACCTAATTGATTTTAATGTGGAGATCCATCCTAATTACCTAATTAACTGTAAAATATTGCCTTTGAATATGTGATCTTGGACCTCTCTTTGTTGCCTTCCGGTATCACGATATTACGGTCATGTCCCGCGAATGCGGGGATACCCTTAGCGAAGACCCTTCGATTAAATCATCATGTCCCTATAAAATAAATCATAGTCCCTCGGATGTTGCCTTCGAATATATGATTTTGTCCCTCGATGACCCTTCGATATAGCCTACGGTTAAATGATGATTGTCCCTTCGAATGCTAAGGTATCCTTACAACTGTTGCCTTCAATGACCAATCGATGACCCTACGATGACCCTTCTACATCCAAAGGATAAAACTACTTACTTCTCAATAGTAAGGACAGTTTTACCCTCATAAGGATAGGAAATACTTATAAAGACCTCGGATAGGTATAACTCTTAATTGCTTACTCACGACTTAAAATACATTTCACACCTCACACCTTTCAAAACATCTTTTAGAAAATCACCACTTGGTATACATTCATACGAGAATCATTACCGAGTTATATTTTTCTAAACAACTTTCAAAACCAAACGAGATAACCACTTTGTATACATTCATACAAGAATCATTACAAAGTTAAATTCTCTTTTCAAAACAATTTCTAAACAATTCACAAACACTTTTTTCAGACAAACATAAGTGATCAAGCAATTAAGAGCCCATGGATAACCATGGATACAAAGGGTGCTAACACCTTCCCTTTGTATAATGTACCTCCCGAACCCAAAATCTAATTAAGGTCTTTCCTGTTCTTTTCCACCTTTCCTTATGGGATAAAAGAAAAGTCGGTGGCGACTCTTGCTAACCGCGACATTTGCTTTACAAAGCAAAACACACAAGGTCCAGTTCACCGTATGACAATGGTGAAGAAGATCTTAAAGGTTGGCTATTATTGGATGATTATGGAGGTTGACTGTTGTAGGGGTAAATTCATGACCATCAAGCTATGGATAAGCTAGACGTCAATTAAACCAGAGTCGCCACCGTGCTTTTATTATTTCCAAGGGAAAAGGGAAAAGTACGAACAAAGCCCAAAGATAAGAAGTTTTCAAATCAAAACTAATAAAATGTCAGAGATTACAGGTAAGGGGGTTGGTTACACAGAGGGAAGGTGTTAGCACCCAAAGTGTCCTAAGTACTCCTAGGGAGCCTTTTTTTGTGTGCATATGTGTTTTTGTAAAAAATGATGTTTGCAATAAATAGAGTGTGGGGATGAGGAAAGAATTCATTAATTATTTTTGTGTTTGACAAGACCTTCGGACTTGTCCCTACGTACCAACATAAAAATGAGGGATCAAAACCTCGTAGTTCGTGGTATAAATTTCAAAGTGAATGAGTTGCTTTTAACAAAATTTTGAATTTTACAAAGGCACAAGAGGCCTAAAAAGGTTTGAATGAGTGTTAGTTCTTTTTGCCTTTTGAAATTTTAAGTCAAGTATAGTTAAATTCATTTACAAGTTTGATTAAGAAAGTGAGTTTGAAAATGCAATGACATAAGGCCAAATTTTCTAATGGGAAATAAAGTCTAAGTTTAGAAATCACAAACAAAGAAGATTTTAAAAGGAGGGAGAGATTTGAAATTAAAGAAGTGGGGAGGAGATGGAGATACTAATCCTAAGCACAAATTTAAAAGTTGAGAGTTGAAAAGATTTGACCAATGGGCTGCAATCCAATAGAGAAGAATGTCATATAGAAACCCAAATATTCCTTGGACTTTAAAATCAAGCAATGGTAATACACACATAGCAAGGTGAAGAGCAAGGCATCAAATTAAGATAGCCACATCCAAGCTTAGAAACTCCATGATCTTCTTCATAATTTCCCATGTATCAGATGAACTCAAAGATATGCATTAGGCACAAATTCAAAGTAACAACTTCAATATGTTGCAGATGAACTCAAATGGATCTTGAATACTTATATCAGATGAAATCTCACTTCACAAGCACTTGGTTTCATAAAAGTTGGCATTGGCCAAGTCCTTTGCATAGGGAGTGTTGCCTAATTCTAAGTCTAATGTCTCAGATCAAATCCAACAGTGCACACAAAATGTTTTTTAGAGTTTTTGTTGTTATTATGTACATTAAGGTCAAAAGACCACAACACAAACAAGTATAAACAAACACAATATATTCACAAGATATGGCTCAAATGAGCAAAGTAAAAATGGCATTAAAAGTAAATAAATTGAATGGTATGAATAATGGAAAATGAAATAAGACTAAAAATTAAAGTGCATAAAAGTAAATGGCTTGAAATTAAATGTTAGTTGTTAGTTGATTAGAAGTTAGTATTGCTTTTGCTTTTATTTTGTTTAAGTCATTCTTTGGAGAACACTCAACCCACTATTCACAAGCATGGATCCTTGAGCCAAGACATCTTCCAAAGGAAGGAAAAAAGGCCAAGTTTCCACACAATACCATGAAAGAGGGGAGACTTACAATCTCACTTACTAGAATGTTATGCCTTTTGTGTCAACAATTTAGCGTTATGTTAAGCAATCGTAATTGGACTTATGTAGAAGTCACAACTATTTGAGATCGGGAAATAGAAATTTTAGTGTTAATGCATGTTAGAGACATGGTATTATGAACCATGCTCCTAAAACATATCACACTTAAAAAGAATATGCAAAAGGGTGAACCTAATCTCATCCACACTCATGTTGATTTTTCAATCAACTAGCCTTAGGATATGGAGATATCATAGGTCCATGTCATGAATGAATAGAGAATGGGATTTAGATGAAGAGGGAGGGGAAATGGAATCAACACAAATTGGTCAAAAGAGGACTTTTATCAAATTAAAATCATTCATTCATTTTGGGAGATGAATTGTACATTTCATCAATCCCCTAAATACAATGATTTTAACTCAACAAAGTCAAATCAACCTTGACCAAGGCATAACAACACAAGTCAAACTCAACAAGTCAATATCAAATGCTCAACACAATTTATTTTGCAATTAAACAATTAAAATCAATTAAATAATGCATTAAATTAAATTATGGTTTGTCAAATTCCTAAAATCTCATCAAAACACCAAAGAAATGGCCATGAGATATCATAGGTCAAACGAGGTCAAAGGACCTTGGAGAAAAAATTTCATAGTTTTTGGAAACTTAAAACTATTTTTAAACAATTAAGAATATTCACAAAATCAATTAAATTATGAAAAATATTAATAATGATCCAAAAAATAATTTTAATTTAGAAAATGAACGAGGAGTTTATTTAAATATTTTTGGTGAAACTCTCATATTTTTTGGATCAATATTAAAATTAATATGAATTAATGAAAATATAACAAAAAAAATGAAAATCAGAAAATGAGAAAAAACATGGACCACTTGATCTCCCTCATTAATTGAGGTGGCAGATCAAGTGGCTCTCAGCGCGCTTTCCACCATGATCTTGAGTCAGCGCGCCACACAAACGGTAATCCAAACCAACACGCGAGATTAGATTAAATCAAATGGATTTTGTGGTTCTAATGACTGCCAACTCACCACCGGAGCCAAAGCTCCGGTCTCCTTCTCTGGTGAGCCTCACCGGACTGGTTCAGTCACAACCATCACCAAAATTAAAGAGAAGGACATGATTTTAAAGTAAAAATGGCACTGAGCTCGAATATGGCCTCAATTTATCCTAACTCCAAGTATATTGAGAGATACAAGGAGTTGAAACTTGAGGTGCATGATCTGAGTTGCTTCAATTTGACCTCAAAGCAACTCAATCTTGTTGCCTATATTGATAGGACTTCAGACAACCAAAGATCCAAGATAATTATGGAGAATTAAGTGAGAATCGAAGAGATGAAAATTTATGGAAAATACCTTCAATGTAGGTCTGAATTCGATTGTTCTTTCTCTTACTTGTGCTTGATCTTACTTAGGATGCTTGAAGGAGTTGAATAGAATGATCAAAAGGCTTTGGATCCTTGGAGATTTGAATCTCAAAACAATGAGATTCAAACTCAATTTCCAAATGGAAATTATCAAGATTATCCTTTGGAATGGGAGGGTTTGAATGCTTGGGTTCAAAGTTGGCGCGTCGGGTCTTCAATTCTGAACCAGAGGTCTCTATTTATAGCCAATTGATTTGATATTTGCATACTTGAACATGGAATCCAAAAATAGCAATGAGTGATGCATGGGTGTGTACAGGCCCATGAAATCATGTCATTTGGTCCATAATTTAATACAAACAAGTCTAAGATCATGTTGGAATGTCATGCATTGGTGTGTGGGAGTTTGAAGTTCAATCTTGCCAAATGATGATGCAATGTTCAAGCCATGCGCAGCCTATTCAAATCTTGTCCAAAATGGATGAAATTGGACTTTTTGGAAATTTTAGATCAAAAGGAACAACTTTCATGTTGGACACTTTTTCATTTGAAGCATGGATCATGATGAATTTTGAGGTGGAAGTTGGGAAAATCAAACATGTCAAAAACATTTCTAAGTTTCAAGCCATATGTTCACTTATTCCACCTTGGCTAACTTTTTATGTGAGCTTAAAATGAGAAAGGTTCCTTCATTAAAGTTGTATCTATCTAAAAGTCCTTCAAAATGGTCATAAATTTGACCTCATTTGGATTTAATATAAAGGAGTTATGCATTTTTGAAGTTGAGGAAAATCACTTGTTCAATGGCATTGGTCCAAAATGACCTATAATGTATCCTCATATCACATGCTAATAAATGTTGAATTATATCTTCCTCCAAACATCAAAGTTGAAGTATACATCTTGAATTTGATTATGAATCTTGGAAATATTTCATATCATAAAAATTGAGCAAGTTATGGCCTTGGGAAGTTGACCTCCAAATTAGGGTTTAGATAAAATGACCTATAATCTTTCATTATAAAAAATGACTTTCAAAGAAAAACTAGCTCTATACCTAAACATTAAAGTTGTTTGTAATGTCATTTAGAGTAACGTTTCTCTTAGAATCATTTTCATATGATAAAAATTGTAGGAGATAGGGTCTAGGGAACCCCAGTTTTGATAAGATGAATTCCTCTGGTCAACCACCATTAACCAACTTGCTAACTTGCAATTATCTTAACCTTTGGGACTCAAGGAGGATCATATATGCATAATATGATTAAATTTAAAGTATCCATTGAAATATTTGATCAATTGGTGAAGAAGCTTATTGAAGAAGTTACACAAGATACCCAGATGAATTAGGGTTTCCAAGGCAAACCAATTCCAAACTCTTGATGATTTCTTGATCAAAATAAAATGTGGAGATCATGGGAATCCATATATGGTGCTTAGAGCCATAGTAAACCACTTCTTGATTAAGCTCCTTGCACTGAGGGTCTTAAACCCTAGACGTGAGCTTGATAGATCAAAGGTGAGCACATGCCCTACCTATAAAAGAGTTAGTTTATACAAAAACATATTTTTGGTATTTTGGTTAGTAAAATGATAGAATACAAGGTATGATACAATCACATGATGCTTAGTGATCTCTCCCAATGCAAACCCAATGAATGAGGGGTAAGGAGGATACCAAGTTGTGATCCCAATGCCAATGCATATGATGAGATAGCATGAGGGATCTTAGGGTCAAAATTGGGGTCTTACAGCTGCCCCTATTTAACGATGTTCTAACGGAGGAGATGAAGGTTAAAATCTTCGCATCGATTCAGTAGAATGGGCTTAAATAACAACATATAAAAACAAATTTTGGTCCCTAAGAGACCTCATGATGCATATGATATGAATGTTAAAATAAATCTTTGTGGGGAAATATTGCCACAAAGGAAAAGAATCCGGAGAGACTGAAAGTCCACAGGAGTATAATGCATTCTATAAGGAAAACTCACTGGGGAGACAAAGACTCTGAGAGGGAAAAAGATTATGCGTAGGCCAGGCTACGACTTAAAACTGCTGGGGGACTACGAGGGATTCCATGAAAAATAAATAAATGGAAAAACTCAGTCGGGGGACAAAAGGAACATCTGCAGGGGAAACGGGTAGATCAGAACAAAACTGAAATACTCGAACCAAGCAGGAACAGTGATTTCACTAAGGAAATACACACTCAAACTCGACTGGAGAAGAAAAGATCTCCAACCCAGGAGGAGAAAAAACATATTATACATTACCGGTTACTAGGTAAGGAGATAACAAAATCTGACAGGGAGAACATCTGTTACCAATTAGGGTAAACATATCAAGGATGACTCGCTGAGGGCATCCAGGAGGCGTATTCATTACCAGTTACTGGGTAAGAATAAAACTGTTGGGGAAAGCCAAAATAGGATTTACAACTACCAGTTACTGGGAAGAAGACCAAAGAGGGAGAATATCCGTCACTGATTAAAGTGAACATATCAAGGATAAACTCAAAGGAAAGAAAATTCGTCATCGGTTAAAATGAACATATCAAGGATAAACTTGCCTGGGGATGTTTAAGGAGGATATATGTCATCGGTTAGGATGAACATATCAAGGATAAACCGCCTGAACAAAGTAGGAATTATATCTATCGAATGCTGGATAGAATACCAGAAAGAGAATATCCGTCACCGGTTATGATGAACATATCAAGGATAGACTCCGAAGGGAGGAATACGAATTACATCTATTAGTTACTGGATAGAATACCGAGAAGAGAATATCCGTCACCGGTTAGGATGAACATATCAAGGATAGACTCTACAAAAGGGGAAAAAGCAGGATTTACAACTACCGGTTACTGGGCAGAAGACCGCAAAGAGAAGGAAAACCGTCATCGGTTAGGATGAACATATCAAGGATTAACTCTCCGGGGAATAAAATAGGGATTACAACTACCTTTTTACTAGGTAGAATACCAAAAAGGAGAGAATATTCGTCACCGGTTAGGATGAATATATCAAGGATAAACTCAAAGCAGGGGAAGAAAATACCCGTCATCAGTTAGGATGAACATATCAAGGATATACTTCCTGGGAAACGTAAAAACGAATCCGCTGGGGAGAAAAAGGGGTTACTCTTACCGGGTATTGGACAAAAGTAACAAACTACAAACTAAGAAGAATATTACCAGTTACTGGGTAATAGACTCTTAGAGGACCAAAGGCATCTATCTAGGGAAGATCTAGAAAGAAACAGTCAATCAAGGACCAACCCAATGAGGATATAACTCAAGGGGAGTGGTTCTATCCAGGTAATCGACTGGGAGGAAACTGGAATAATAATCATCCACGAGGAAATAACTCAATGGGGGAAAAGGAGAATGGTTAAAGTCTTTCTGCTTAAGGGGATGACACTCTACAATTAAAGGAGGATAGACACACCGAATCTGCATGGGGATAAAGTACCACCATGGCAGAGAGTCAAAATAACAATGAATCACAAGGTGTAA
The DNA here is from genome assembly GCF_024323335.1 of Lathyrus oleraceus. Taxonomy (NCBI): domain Eukaryota; kingdom Viridiplantae; phylum Streptophyta; class Magnoliopsida; order Fabales; family Fabaceae; genus Lathyrus; species Lathyrus oleraceus. The sequence continues at coordinate 112,371,830 of NC_066580.1, forward strand.
TAATGCAATAACGAAGTTATATGGTGCATAGGTATATGTATGTGTATATGCATATGTGATGATCATGCTGGAAAAACAATCGCCAAGGATACAACTGTCGCTGATTTGAATCATCAATACAACTCTCGGCCAATCCACACAAAAGGGAAACAACTGCTGGAGAAGAGATCGAACACCTCGAAGGCTTGACCCTGGCTGGGGAAGAAAGGAGAGGATCTGCTGAGGAAACTACTGTCAACTCTGCGGGAAATTTTAGGTCAACACCATATCACATGGGAGACAACCCTGCAGGGGATTAACACAAATAGCTGCTCAGAAACTCTGACTAGGGACGAATCTGATGGCGACTTGTGGGGAAACAAAATTCTGCCGAAACCATGCAACCTGCTGCAATAAAATGCCTACAACTAGAGGGAGGACAACAAACACAGTTGGGGATGACGACGAACTCGGTTGGGGAAACTAACAAACATCGGATACTAAAAAGATGCTAGGGATGAAACAGGGATCACGCCGACTGCTTATGGAGAACCAATAAGGCTCCACATTTAGGGCTTACTGCTTTCAAACCGATGTTGATATTCCTCTTGAATGGAATCGATTGCTTAAAATAACTGTATTTATATATTTAAGAAAACATGATTTTTGTTTTAAAATTTTTAATTTCAAAAATGATCATAATAATATTTAAATCTATTTGGCTGAATTAAACAAGAGTAGAAACAATTGGATAAAAGCTCAACTTTATTTAATAGAATGATAGTTTGTAAATGACAAGACTCCATAGATCTTTACAAAAGTTGAAAAATGGTAATTTACATGAAAAAGGGCTACATTGAATACAATGATCACTAATCCTTCTACCGACTTTGATATCCATTGTGCTCTTGGAGACTGCTGGAGATAGTGAACCAAAATCTGACAATGCGCTCAAGATAAGTCTTCAAAACTGCAGATCAGCAGGATGCAGTTACTTGCCATAATCCCTACTTTTTGCATAAATTTCCCCAAGGTGGGGTACTCAATTTATCGGGACAACTCTTTTCTGTTTTATGTCTCTAATTTTTGCCTGGATCGCCCTTTCGGGTTTCGATCCACCAAGACGCTCATTTTTGCCTAAGCCGCCCTTTCAGGTTTTCAATTTAGCGAGTTGTTCTTTTCTTTTTAGGCGAAGTATTTCTTGACTGCATCTGCGTTCACATGACGAGTGAACTCTTCACCATCCATAGTTGTAAGAATTAAAGCACCGCCTGAAAAGGCTCTCTTGACAAACATATCTGCCTTCCTAATCAGGAGTTCATTTGCCCCTAGAATCTGGTTTGAAAGATAGGATTTTCTTGAACACAAGGTCACCTTCTATGAACACACGAGGTCTGACCTTCTTATCAAAAGCTTTCTTCATTCTCTGCTGGTACAACTGACCATGACACATGGCAATCAACCTATTCTCTTCAATCAAATTCAACTGATCAAATCTGGTGTCACACCACTCAACCTCAGTCAACTTGGCTTCCATTAAGACACGCAATGATGGGATCTCCACCTCTACCGGGAGCATAACTTCCATGCCATAAACAAGTGAGAAAAGGGTTGCCCCTGTTAAAGTGCAGATGGATGTACAATACCCGTGCAAAGCAAACGGGAGAATCTCATGCCAATCTTTGTACGTCATAACCATTTTCTAAATAATCTTCTTGATGTTCTTGTTTGCAGCTTCAACAACCCCATTCATCTTAGGTCTGTAGGGAGAAAAATTATGATGTGCAATCTTGAAGTCTTTGCAAAGAGCTTCCACCATATTGTTATTCAAGTTCGAACCATTATCAGTAATGATCTTACTTGGCACACCATAATGGCATATGATCTGATTCTTGATAAACCTCACAACAACTTGCTTGGTTACATTCGCATACGATGCCGCTTCAACCCACTTTGTGAAGTAGTCAATTTCCACCAAAATGAAACGATGTCCATTCGACGCTTTAGGCTCAATCATACAAGTCATATCAATTCCCCACATGGAGAAGGGCTATGGGGAGGAAATGACATTCAACAGTGTCGGAGGAACGTGAATCTTATCTGCATAAATTTGACACTTGTGGCATTTCTTCACAAACTTGCAACAGTCAGATTCCATTGTCAGCCAATAGTAACCTGCTTGCAACATCTTCTTTGCCATTACATGTCCATTGGAATGAGTACCAAAGGAACCTTCACGGACTTCAGTCATCAATAGGTCTGCTTCGTGTCTATCCATGCATCTGAGCAGAACCATATCGAAGTTTCTCTTGTAAAGCACATCACCATTCATGTAGAAATAGCCGGCTAATCTTCTCAAAGTCTTCTTATCTTTCAAAGATGCCCCATACGGGTAAATCTAACTTTGGAGGAAACATTTAATATCAAAATACCATGGCTTCTCATCCTAGACTTCTTCAACAACAAATACATGAGTTGGCCTATCAAGACACATCACCGTCAAATTGGGAACTTCATTCCAATACTTCACCATAATCATTGAAGCCAAAGTTGCAAGAGCATCTGCCATCCGGTTTTCATCTCGAGGGATATGATGAAAATCAACCTTTGTAAAGAAAGTTGAAATCCTCCTCGTATAGTCTCTATATGGTATCAAACCGGGTTGATTCGTCTCCCATTCACCTTTTATTTGATTCACAACCAAAGCTGAATCTCCATAGATGTCTAAGTACTTGATTTTGAGATCAATGGCCTCTTCAAGCCCCATAATGCAAGCTTCATACTCAGCCATATTATTCGTACATTTGAAAGTCAATCTAGCTGTAAACGGAAAATGTGTGCCTTGAGGAGTAATAATCACTGCCCCAATGCCATTACCATACTGATTAACAGCTCCATTAAATACCATGCCCCAACGAGAACCAGGTTCTGGCCCTTCTTCAAGCAATGGTTCATCATAATCTTTCATTTTCAGGTACAAAATCTCTTCATCAGGAAAATCATACTGCACTGACTGGTAATCTTCAATTGGTTGGTGAGCCAAGTGGTCAACCAAGATACTACCTTTGATCCTTTTCTGATATCGATATTCGATATCATACTATGATAACAACATCTGCCAACGGGAAATCCTCCCAGTTAAAGCAGGCTTCTCAAAAATATACTTGATTGGATCCATTTTGGATATCAACCAAGTGGTATGATTGAGCATATATTGACGCAGACGCTTAGCAGCCCAAGCCAATGCGCAACAAGTCTTCTTAAGCATAGAATACCAAGTCTCAAAGTCGGTGAATTTCTTACTGAGGTAGTAAATAACACACTCTTTCTTTCCAGTTTCATCTTGCTGGCCAAGAACACAACCCATACTCTCTTCAAGCACAGTCAAATACATGATCAACGGTCTTCCTTCAACAGGAGGAGACAAAATCGGAGGCTCAAGCAGATATTCTTTGATACTATCAAAAGCTTTCTGGAAGTCCTCGTTCCAATCACAAGATTGGTCTTTCCTAAGAAGCTTGAATATAGGCGCACATGTGGTAGTCATGTATGAAATGAATCTCGAGATATAATTCAAGCGGCCGATAAAACCTCTGACTTGCTTCTCAGTTTTGGGCGCAGGCATCTCTTGTATTGCTTTGACCTTGGCGGGATCAACTTCAATACCTTTCTCACTGACAATAAAGCCCAACAACTTACCAGAACGAACACCAAATGTACACTTATTGGGATTCAAGCGAAGTTTACACTTCCTCAAACGCTGGAATAGGTTTAACAAATGCTCAACATGTTCCTATTCATCAATAAATTTAGCAATCATATCATCAACATAGACTTTGATCTCTTTATGCATCACATCATGAAAAAGAGTAGTCATTGCTCTCTGGTAAGTTACACCAGCATTCTTTAAACTGAAAGGCATCACTCTATAGCAGAATGTTCCCTAGGGTGTAATGAATGTGGTCTTCTCCATGTCCTCTGATGCCATCTTGATTTGATTATATCCGGAAAATCCGTCCATAAACGAAAAGACTTTGAATTTAGCTGTATGTCTACCAACATATCAATGTGTGGCAGAGGGAAATCATCTTTTGGACTGGCTTTATTCAAATATCTATAATTAACCCACATACATACTTTTCCATCCTTCTTCATAACAGATACAATATTGGCCACCCACTGCGGATATTTGACAGTAACAAGGACCAATGTCAATCTGCTTTTGCACTTCTTCTTTGATCTTCACTGCCATGTCAGGATGAGTTCTCCTCAACTTTTGCTTGACTGGCGGGCATTCTGGCTTCAACGACAATCTATGCTCCGCAACCTCAGAATCCAACCCAAGCATGTCCTGATAAGACCAAGAAAACACATCTGAATACTCTCGGAGAAGATCAATCAACCCCTTCTTCATTTCTGGAAACAATTGAGATCCAATCTTGACTTCCTTGACACCGTCTTCGGAACCCAAGTTGACTAACTCAATCTTCTCTTCGAATGGTTGAATGGCTTTTTCCTCATGCTCAAGTAGACGAGACAATTCATCAGACACTTCATCACTTCCTTCCTCGACCTCAAACACAGGGAATTCAAAGTTTAGAGAAGGAGTATGATCATTGTATTCAATGGGTTTAAAAACCAACCCGCATAATAATTTGATATTTTGATTTTAGATAAGTGATTTGTGACCAAATATTATGCAGATGGACAATTGTATTTATTTATTTATGTTTTTTGTGATTACCATTTTTAGAAAAGCAAAAAGTAAAAATAAAAACATCATAGATGTGGATGAATAGAATTTCATTTCATTGATGATCAAATTTTGACAATGCCAAACAATGTTCACTTCTCCCTTAGGCATAGGAGAAGGATTTTCAAAACCAAATAAAAGAAATTACTTAGATCGATGCATAATAACAGGAACATCAACAGCAGTCCAATTGTTGCAAGCTTTTCCATGCGTCACAAAATTAGTGCAGTCTTCATCTTCATCACCCTCGATCATAGCAGCTAAGTGTTGTTCATTACCATGAATAAACCCTCCGCTACGGGAATTGGGTTGCACATCTTTAGCTCTAACCACAAATGAACCTTGTTGGAATCCTAAACTGGCTCTGCTCTTGTTGTCGATGACTTCTACCATCTGTCCCCACGGATTAGAATTACCATCTTCAACAATCTTCTGCGTATCTTTGAAGGAGGACATAGGTGCCCCAACTCTCTTTTCCTCAGTAATAGATAAGGCTTGGAATGGAGTCCCAACCTCATCCTCAGCTTCTACATAAGAGAAAGACGACAGATGGCTTACCAACAAAGCCTTCTCCCCATCGATGATAACCAGCTTTCCATTTTTGACGAACTTCAATTTCTGATGCAATATGGATGTAACGACTCCTGCCTCATGTATCCATGGTCTTCCTAAAAAGAAGCTATAGGCCGGGTGGATATCTATTACCTGGAAAGTAATCTGGAAATCACTCGGACCTATCTTTACAGGAAGGTCCACTTCACCAATCACAGTTTTGCGAGAACCATCAAATGCTTTGACGATCACGCCATTTTACCTCATCGGAGCTCCTTGATACGACAATCTTGACAAGGTTGATTTCAGGAGTACATTCAAAGAAGAATCGATGTCGACCAATACATTTGGCAGAGCATCCTCCTTCCAATTCATTGAAATGTGCAACGCTAAATTGTGATTTCTTCCCTCCCCAGGGAGTTCTTCATCACAAAAGCTCAGATTGTTGCAGGAAGTGATGTTAGCCACAATATGATTAAACTGATCCACCATAACATCATATTCAACATAAGCTTGTTCCAATACTTTTTGCAATGCTTCTCTGCGCGCTTCAGAATTCATGAGTAGAGACAACACTGAAATTTTAGGAGTCTGGAGCAACTGCTCCACCATATTAAACTCACTCTTCTTAATCAATCGTAGTACCTCATCATTATCGTTAGGCTTCAAACTGCTGGATTCACCATACTGACACTTCAGAGCATTAACTGGATCTACTACAAGCACCTCCACACTCTTACCAACTGAACAATCTTCCACATTCTTTGGGAACACCGACCCAAAAACTCGACCGCTACGGGTCACCTTCGTAACATCAGCAATGCTCACGACAGAACTGGTTGTAGGTAAAGGAACCTCTTGACCATTATCTAACATAGTCGCATTGTACTCATATGGGACAGCCTTATCGGATGCATACGGGACGAGGCCTTCTAACCGTATAACCAACATCGATACCAATCTGTTGCTGACACTATTACTGCTGCTGTCGAACTGGATTACCACTCTCTCTGGTGTCTTGAATATTGGAGCGATAACATTCACATCATCATCCACGTGACGGGACTGGAGAATCTGAATCATACCTTCATCCATTAACCTCTGAATGTCTCTCTTCACAACCACACAACCTCGAGGATTGACACTGCAAATTGGACAACCATCATGGTCATGCTCACAATCGCTTACCAAACAGATATCCTTGCGCATCGTCACCAAGGACCTTCTAATAAAACGGGCATCAAATACCTTGAACTCCCCAGGACAACCATCCACCATATTGATAGAAGGGTTACCATGAGCAGGTAGTGGATTAGCTTTGACATTAGGCGCACGGTTCTCAAAGGACAGCATCCCACTCTTTACCAGCTTTTGGACTTCATACTTCAGGGGGTAACAATTCTCAATATCGTGATCGGGAGCTCCTTGGTGAAAGGCACAATGAAGTTCCGGCTTATACCACCATGGAAGTGGTTCAAGAATCTGAGGCGGATTTCTTGGTTGCAAAAGGTTATTGAGAACCAATGATGGATACAATTCAGCATAAGTCATAGGAATCGGGTCGAAAGAGACCTTCTTCCTCTCAAAATTTTGTGGTTATTGATGATTGTTAATATTGTTGTTGTTGTAGGTGTTTGTTCATTGTGGTGGCGGTTGTTGACGTTGTTGTTAAACTGACATTGATTGATTGTTTGAAAATACAGGAATAATAGATGATACTTGATGATGGTGTTGACGGGGTTGTGGATTCCTTCTAACATGAGGCCTTCTTTGCCTCTACTGCATTAGTCTCGTTCTCTTTCTTCTTGGAAAACCCACTGCCATACTTCTTGCTGGACGGAACTTCCTCCCTAGATAACCGTCCCTCTCTGACACCTTCCTCTAGTCTCATCCCCATGTTTACCATCTCGGTAAAATCACTGGGGGCACTGGCAATCATCCTCTCATAGTAAAATGAGCTTAGGGTCTTAAGGAAAATCTTGGTCATCTCCTTTTCTTCCAAAGGAGAGGTAATCTGAGCGGCAAGCTCTCTCCATCGCTGAGCATATTCTTTAAACGCCTCCTTATCCTTCTGAAACAATGACCTCAACTGATCCCTATCTGGCTCCATATCAACGTTGTACTTGTACTGTTTCAGAAAGGCTTCACCCAAATCATTGAATGTGTGGATACTCGCACTATCCAAACCCATGTACCACCTCAGAGCGGCACCAGTTAGACTGTCTTGGAAATAATGAATCAGTAACTGATCATTATCAGTTTGTGTCGACATATTTATAGCATACATGACGAGATGACTGAGCGGACAGGTATTCCCCTTATACTTTTCAAAGTCAGGGATTTTGAACTTCATCGGGATTTTCACATTAGGAACCAAGCAAAGTTCCGCAGCACTCTTACCAAACAGATCTTTTCCCCTCAAGGTATTCAACTCCTTTTGCAACTCAAGGAATTGGTCATTCATTTCATCCATCTTCTCGTAAACATCAGGGCCCTCAGACGGCTCAGAATGATAGATGGTGTCCTCAACACGAGGCAGAGTGTGAATAATTGGTGGTGGCACAGACATGACCGGGCTAGATGCCGACATGTAGGCAAAGGTAGGTGCGAACCCTCAGGCATAAAATTGGGCGGCATTCCCCACGGGAATCCGGCAGGATGACAGGTCCAAAATGAGCGACAGTAGCTGGAATGGTAGAGGTAGCAACTTCTGAAATGACAGTCCTCTGAGGAGGAGGAGGGGTTGCAGGCGTTGGAGAAGATTGGCTCTGAACAGCTAACACTGACTCCATCATGGCAGTCAGACGGGAAATCTCTTCCTTCAAATCTCTATTCTCTTGCTCTAGATGTTCCATGATTCTTGAGTGATTGGCGCAAGTATTGTATCGATGAGTCAGCTTGGCTGAAGCACAGAAGAAATACCAATAAGACATCTGGCGAAAGAGAAACCTGTTATGCAAATGATGCATGAAATGCAATGCTTGATTGTTTTTATTTTCAAGGAATTTACTATTTTATTTGCAAATATATATAATAATAACAATTGTAACAATTTGATATGACCATAAAGAATATCTTTTATTTATATAATTGGAAGGATTACACTGAGTACAATTCCAGAAACCAAAATACAAAATATAAGAGAAAATGAGACTAATCATCATAAGGATCCCTAACAACAATATCAGAAGATCTGGCTGCAGGCGCGTATTTCCTTCGGATGCGTCGGATCTCGGACTCAAAAGAAGTCTTCATCCGAGTCTTCTCAAGGATAAGCTGATCAACAATCTTCTTCCAAGCAATGGAAGGCTGAGGCATACCAGAGGAAGATGAAGCCTCTGGTCCTCTCTGTCTCTTCATTACTCGGTCTTCAAGAAGCTCGATAAGTGCATCTTTGTCCTTAGACTCAAGCTACAACTCCTCATGCTTTCTACTCAAAGCATGGAAACGCTCTTCCCACATATCCTTTTCTTGCTTCATCTTGGCGAGTGCGTCTTCCAACTCCTCTACATCTTGGTTAGGGAGAGTTGATGGCTTAGCCACAACCATAGACATAGGTCTTTCACAAGCATAAGGCATCTTCAATTCCAAAGCTCTCTTCTTCACCCAAAGAGTGTAAGCTTCCAAAGCTACACAATTGCACGGACCAAGCTCGGATCTTCCTTTCCTATGTTCATTATGCAAAACGTGCATAATCTTCTGCTTCAAACATTAGGGATCTTTACCCTCTTGATAGAAAAGACCTTCTAACAAAGTGTTATTAGTTTTGTCTCTCAAGGGAAACCCAAGTTGACGACGAGCCAAAGCAGGATTGTAGTTGATTCCTCCTTGTGTACCAATGAGAGGAACATTAGATAATTCACCACAATAATCAATAATCTCCAAGCTACTCAATGAATAGTCATACCAAACTATATCATCATTAGTGAGATACATGAGTCTCTAAGACCACCTTAGACATTGTTTGTTCTCCACAAAAGTAGGTGTCTGAGGCAAGTGCGAAATAAACCACTTGTACAAAAGAGGAATGCAATAGACGATTGTCCCACCACCCTTAGAATTTCTTAGATGCAAAGAGAAATACATATCACCTAACAAAGTAGGCACAGGATTCCCAATCAAGAAAATTCTAATGGAGTTAACATCAACAAAATCGTCAATGTTAGGGAACAAGGCTAAACCATAGATGAGCAATACAAAGATAGCTTCAAAAGCATCCACACTACCGGCTTGAGAAAAGGCAGTAGCTTCCTTGATGAGGAACTCAGAAGTCAATCCAAATAATCTTCCTTTCTTCACCCAATGAGCCTCTATCTCAGACTTCTTCAAGTGAAGAGCTTCAGCTATAATATGAGATCTGGGAATCTCTTCCAATCCACTAAAAGGCACTTTGTCAGAAATAGGTATTCCCAAGAGATGGGCATACTCCTCTAATGTAGGCACAAGCTGATAATCAGGAAAAGTGAAGCAATGGTAGAGAGGATCGTAAAACTGAACCAACACACTCACAATTCCTTCAACCACATCAGCAGGCAAGATAGACCGAAGCTTCCCATGACGTTGCTTGAAGTCCAATGGATCTAATACAAAAGATGATAGCTTTCTTAACTCTTTCGAATCAGGACATCTGAAACTGTACTTCTTAGTGTTCCTTCGTCCAATATCCATGGTCTGAAAATATTTGCAAATAAGACCTTAGTTCCTTGAAATTATCATATGATGAATGTTATGACGCGCATGAATGCATGAATGCAACAATCACAAATAAGGGATCACACACAAGGCAAACAAACAAAGGTTAAGGGATAAATAAAGTCATTGTTAAGATCAATCATCCATTTTGGTGGATTATGGTTTTCACCTTATCAACACCCAAGTTCCATTGATATTGACAAGACTTGATTGGATCAACCAAGAATCAAGGGGTTTGTTGCGAGTCACGAGCATGGAGTCTGGGTAAGAACCATCCCAAAGGAGTGAACTAAGGATAAAAACCTATAGATCATGTTCTAAAAAGTTCCTAGAGTCTTAATTCAATCTATCGGATATTACAGGTTAGGATGACTGACTTATCAACCCATAATATTCTCAAGAGAAACTCGTCTGAGTGTAGTATTGCGTAACAACTGTTATCGAGTCCACACTTGAACAGCCTCTACACTACATCCTAAATAAGCCAATAGGGGTTAAATGTTATACGGTCCTCAACTTCTCGGACCCCAAATCAGAGATAGTAATGCCTAACCACAAATGACTTGTGTGACATTCCTAACTCCAAAAGGGTCTCACTTGAGTAGATGAGTCTCAATCCAACTTGTTAAGAACTACTCCACACAAGTCGAACATGACTATACCATCCTCATATCTTAATTGCACTCAAGTTCGGGTTAGAACTTATCTCACCACTTAGAGACCACCAAGCACAACAAGCAGATTATATCACACAAACAAATATACATACACAAAATATACAATTATATACACACACAAAAGTAGGCTAAACTTACAGGAGACTACTCCCTAGTAGAGTCGCCACTTAATTTCTGTAGCGGTAAATTCATGACCATCAAGCTATGGATAAGCTAGATGTCAATTAAACCAGAGTCGCCACCGCGCTTTTATTGTTTCCAAGGGAAAAGGGAAAAGTACGAACAAAACCCAAAGATAAGAAGTTTTCAAATCAAAACTAATAAAATGCCAGAGATTACAAGGGGGTTGGTTACATAGAGGGAAGGTGTTAGCACCCAAAGTGTCCTAGGTACTCCTAGGGAGCCCTTTTTATATGTGTATGTATTTTGTATAAAATGATGTTTGTAATAAATAGAGTGTGGGGTTGAGAAAAGAATTCGTCGATTATATTTTTGTGTTTGACCTTCGGACTTGTACCTACGTACCAACATAAAATGAGGGATCAAAACCTCGTAGTTCGTGGTATCAATTTCAAAGTGAGTGAATTTCTTTTAACAAAAATTTAAGTTTGAAAGAGGCACAAAAGGCCTAAAAGAGTTTGAATGAGTGTTAGTTCTTTTTGTCTATTTCAAAGAGAAACCTCTGCAAATGCTTGTTTGCATCGTCATTCATTTTTCCCGTAAAATGCTTCCTTTCAAGCTGATTAATGATACTCGGGGGCAGCTGGAAATTAGCCACATTCACTGGTTGGTTGACAATAGTTAATTTGTCGGTTTGTGCATTGGCACCTCCGCAGTCTCCCAACAGTCTTTTTGCTGGCGGTGGAACATCATCCATAGTTTTGATCTCTCTATCGGAACCTGAATCTGAGCTTGAATGGATGGAAAGTTGTTCTTCGTCTAATTCCAATCTGGCTAATCGAGCTTGTCTGAGTCTTGCCCGCAAGGTTCTCTCGATTTGTACGTCAAAAGGAAAATCAGCTGAGGCCTTACCTCGCATACAAATATCAGACACATATTAGTTTATATAATCGAAATAAAATATTCAAAATACGGTAAAGAAATTTTAGTTGCAGAGCAACAAAATTTTAATTGAGATAATTTTAAATTTATATTTGGCAATCCCCGACAACGGCACCAAAAACTTGATCATCTCCAATTTTCTATCGTGTAAAAAGTCCCCCTCTCCATATTAAAATCCACTGTAAATAGTTCCTGATGACAATTTTCCTTGCGCAAAAGTCCAAAATATCCTCCGGGATAAGTTGTGCCAAAAGCAGCACAAAACTGGAAAATCAAGTGCCCAAGCCAACACTGGCCGTGTCAGACAACACGCCAGGCCGTGTTGGCTTCTGGGACATGATACCCTTGACACGCCCCTTCAGGGAAGCTGACACCGGCACCCGTGTCAGCTCCCTGTTTTCCATTTCCATGCCTCTTCTCTTGACACGGCCCGTGTTGGCCAACACGGGTGGCCATGTCAGGGCTACTGTAAGTCCCTTTTTTCTTCTCCCGACGGGTCAGGAATGCCTATTTTGCTTGTCTATCCCTCCGGTGAACTTGTTTATTCCTGAAACCAAGAGAACTACCACAAAAGGACATAAAATGGAGTATGATGATGCATATAACATGTACTCAACAAATAGAGACACAATACCAAACATATAAATAACTAAACAAAACAATAAAATAAGTGAACTAATGTGTTACCGACTTCTTACAAAGGTGCCGAATGAGTGTCAGAAAACAAGGAGAATTGAAGAATGATCAAGGATCACTGATGGTTTAACCTATCAATATCTTAAATAATAGTAATCAACATGAAGATATCTCAGGCCTCATCAAGAAAATTTGTTCTTGTGTGATGCTAAAGTAAAAGATAAAATGTCAAGAATTGAAGCTTCAAAGTGTAAAAGATCTCCTGGTCATTTTTATTGGAGTAACTAGTGTCTTGTAAAGACACAAGGGAATTTCTAAAAATATTATGGCTAAATCACACACACACACACATACACACACACACACACGCACACGCATACACAGACACACACATACACACATGCACACACACACACACATACACACTCACTCGCACACATACATACACATGCACACACACGCACATACACATATACAAGCACACATACACGCACATGCACATGCACATGCACATACACACACACACACATACACATACACATATACGCTCACCCACACGCCCACACACACCCTACACAAACAAACACATACTCACACAAACACAAAAGCACATACACACACAAACATACGCTCATACATACATACACATCTACACACATACACACACACACACACGCACACTCGCATACACACACTCACACACATACACATACATACACACACACACACATACACACACACACACATACTCACTCACCCATATACACATACACACACGCGCACACACACACCCATACCTCCCCCCCCCTCTCTCTCTCTCTCTCTCTCTCTCTCTCACACACACACACACACACACACACACACACACACACACACACACACACACACACACACACACACACACACACACACACACACACGTGTGTGCATGCACAAATGCGCACACACACGAACTCATGAGAAGCCTCTCAATTTAAAATTTAAATCACCATAAAATGTTTTTTAGGCCTAACAAGTTTATTATAGGAGTGTCAAATTGATTATGGGACTTTTTCTAACTTTCTAATCAATTAGAACATAATCATAATCAATTAGATCATGCTTGGTGAAGTCTAAAATCACTTAGAATAGTCTCTTAATGATTATTATATGTTATATATCAAAACCTTCCATTTGTGGCCTTAGCAATCAATTATTTAGGATGTCTAACCGATTAACCTTACCGATTAGGACATTTAATATGCCAATGGATTATTTCAAAATTTATACCACGTCTTGGCCTATTAATAAATAGCTTCTCTATATTTTTTTCACATCCATAAAATATGAAAAACCTCACTTTTCATTTCTCTCATAATCTCTATAAATATCTCATATTTTCTCACATATTTTATCCAAATTGCTTTGAGAGTGTTCTTGAGTCTAAGTGAGGATATTTGTTCTAGTTGAATTAAAAGTTGTAAATTTACTAAGAGTGAATTTTCCCTTGTGTAAGAAAGGAAGTCTGAAAGCTCGCCTGGTCATTTCTATCAGAGTAACTAGTGTCTCGTAAAGACACAAGGGAATTTCGAGAAATATTATGGCTAAATCACACACACACAAATACACACACGCACACACACACACACACACACACACACCATAACACACACACCAACACAGATACACACACACACACCAACATAGATACACACATACACACATGCACACACACACACACACACAAATACAGACACACACACACCCACATACACACACACACACACTCACATGTTCATACACACATATACATGCATATACACATACACACGCACACACATACACACACACACACACACACACACACACACACACACTCACACACACACACATGTATCCACATGCATGAACTCACACACCCACACCCACACACCCATACAACTATACCCAACACACACAAACATACACAGTTACACTTACACACACGCACACACACGCACACATGCAGGCACACACACACGCACACACATAGCCACATACACATGCACACACACACACACACACACACACACACTCACACATACACACACACACACACACACACACACACCCTCCACCACCCACCTACACATACACACAAACTCATGAGAAGCCTCTCAATTTTAAATTAAATCACTAGAAAATGTTTTTTAGGCCTAACAAGTTGATTAGGGGAGTATCGAATTGATTATGGGACTTTTTCTAACTATATAATCAATTAGACCATAATCCTAATCGATTAGATCATGCTTGGTTAAGTCTAAAATTGATTAGGATAGTCTCTTAATGATTACTAATTATTCGATATCAAAACTTTCCATTTGTGGCCTTAGCAATCAATTATTTAGGTTGTCTAATCGATTAGGACATTGAATATGCCAATGGATTTTTCCAAATTTATACCACCCCTTGGCCTATAAATAGAGAGCTTCTCTATCACTTTTTCACATCCATAAAACAAAACCTCACTTTTAATTTCTCTCATAACTTCTCTAAATATCTAATTTTTCTCACATATTTTATCCAAATTTCTTTGAGAGTGTTCTTGAGTCTAAGTGAGGATATTTGTTCTAGGTGAAGGAAAAGTTGTAAATTTACTAAGAGTCAATTTTCTCTTGTGTAAATAATTCTTTCATAGGAAGTTGATATTTTGGTTGTGAGCTAAACCTGTTAAAAGCTCTTATATTTTTTTAGGATTATCTTAGGAAGTCTTCATTTGGTTCATGAGCTATGTATTGAAGAAAAAACTCTCTTTTGGTCAATGAAGATCAACCAATGAAAATCTCCACAATGGTTCTTGAGCGCAACTCAGTTAAAATATCTTTCAGTTAGAGATCATCCATGTTAGAATCTCACTTGGTTTCTAAGTTCAACGTAGTGTAAAAACTCAGTAGGTTAGAGATCAATCTGATTAAAATCTTGGTTCATTTTGTGGTTAGCCTGTGTAAAACATATTTTGGTTCGGAGGATATCGAACTCAAAACTACTTCTTGGTTTGAGACCAGCCTGTTCAAACTCTTTTCTAGGTTCAGAGACTAGCCGCTCTAATCCGTGTTTGCTGTTTGGTTTGGACACTAACCGATCTAGGCCATGTTTGTAGTTTGGTTAGAAGTTAGCCTGAAAACCTTATTTCCTTGTATAAGGGGGTTCATGGGCATATCCTTCTAAAAGCTCTCAAGTTTTAGTGGATATTCTAAACAACAAATCTTGGGGACAAGAGTAAGCCGCTTTAAGGTCAGACCTCTTCTCATCCCGAATTCAACCTTATGCTTCAAATTCATTTATCTAAATCGAGCATAGATAATTTCAGAGAACATTCAGAAGCAAGCAAGCCACGAAAAATAAAATTAAATGATGAACACGATCAATTAACAGCAGATAAGTTAGGGGAAAACATCAGAGAGTGAAGGACTACATTGTGGTAACTTGTTTGAGTTCAAATGGTGCTCAGAACTACCATGTCCTAATGGTGATCAGAAGTTGATGAAGCTCGATATGGTTAGAGAACTTCAGAAGGTCTCAGAGCTTGGGGATTATTGCAAAAGCTTCTGAGGATGCCGAAGATGCTAATAGAATCAAGAAATTGGGTTGAAATAAGCTGGAATTTAAAACACGATAGTTGAGTTTTTTGGGAAAATTTCAAGTTGCAACAGGGATTTCTTGGCTCAAAATCTTGGAAATGAATGCAGAAGCTTCCTCTATTTATAAGGAAAGTGTTTGGATCCAAATACGTGTGGAATGGTGCTGAATTTATGCAAAACAAATTTGATATGAGTGTGAGAAAAATGTGACTTGCAACTCATCAAAACTCAACCAAATGATGCATTTCAAAGGTCAATTAACTTCTGGAGACTTGGTTAAATATGTTTATGTCCAAAACACATGCTAATTTGGATAGGAATTGAGATTAGGGAAGTTCAAATTTCGGGCAATGGTAATTTCTTCAGTTCTAAGTCACCATGTTCAACCCAATGGGGCATCCTACTTAGAAGGCTTTTTGGTCCCATTCTTTTTGCAATGTGTTGACATCATAGCAAAGATTACAATGTGCCAAGAAAGGTTTCATTTGGATGATTGAGCACAAAGTTATGGCATGTTGAAGTTGGCATGAAAAACCGGTCATGTAACTTAGAAAAAATCAAGTGTTTAATCTCAGTAGGTTAGAGATCAATCTGATTAAAATCTTGGTTCATTTTGTGGTTAGCCTGTGTAAAACATATTTTGGTTCAGAGGATATCGAACTCAAAACTACTTCTTGGTTTGAGACCAGCCTGTTCAAACTCTTTTCTAGGTTCAGAGACTAGCCGCTCTAATCCGTGTTTGCTGTTTGGTTTGGACACTAACCGATCTAGGCCATGTTTGTAGTTTGGTTAGAAGTTAGCCTGAAAACCTTATTTCCTTGTATAAGGGGGTTCATGGGCATATCCTTCTAAAAGCTCTCAAGTTTTAGTGGATATTCTAAACAACAAATCTTGGGGACAAGAGTAAGCCGCTTTAAGGTCAGACCTCTTCTCATCCCGAATTCAACCTTATGCTTCAAATTCATTTATCTAAATCGAGCATAGATAATTTCAGAGAACATTCAGAAGCAAGCAAGCCACGAAAAATAAAATTAAATGATGAACACGATCAATTAACAGCAGATAAGTTAGGGGAAAACATCAGAGAGTGAAGGACTACATTGTGGTAACTTGTTTGAGTTCAAATGGTGCTCAGAACTACCATGTCCTAATGGTGATCAGAAGTTGATGAAGCTCGATATGGTTAGAGAACTTCAGAAGGTCTCAGAGCTTGGGGATTATTGCAAAAGCTTCTGAGGATGCCGAAGATGCTAATAGAATCAAGAAATTGGGTTGAAATAAGCTGGAATTTAAAACACGATAGTTGAGTTTTTTGGGAAAATTTCAAGTTGCAACAGGGATTTCTTGGCTCAAAATCTTGGAAATGAATGCAGAAGCTTCCTCTATTTATAAGGAAAGTGTTTGGATCCAAATACGTGTGGAATGGTGCTGAATTTATGCAAAACAAATTTGATATGAGTGTGAGAAAAATGTGACTTGCAACTCATCAAAACTCAACCAAATGATGCATTTCAAAGGTCAATTAACTTCTGGAGACTTGGTTAAATATGTTTATGTCCAAAACACATGCTAATTTGGATAGGAATTGAGATTAGGGAAGTTCAAATTTCGGGCAATGGTAATTTCTTCAGTTCTAAGTCACCATGTTCAACCCAATGGGGCATCCTACTTAGAAGGCTTTTTGGTCCCATTCTTTTTGCAATGTGTTGACATCATAGCAAAGATTACAATGTGCCAAGAAAGGTTTCATTTGGATGATTGAGCACAAAGTTATGGCATGTTGAAGTTGGCATGAAAAACCGGTCATGTAACTTAGAAAAAATCAAGTGTTTAATCTCAGTAGGTTAGAGATCAATCTGATTAAAATCTTGGTTCATTTTGTGGTTAGCCTGTGTAAAACATATTTTGGTTCGGAGGATATCGAACTCAAAACTACTTCTTGGTTTGAGACCAGCCTGTTCAAACTCTTTTCTAGGTTCAGAGACTAGCCGCTCTAATCCGTGTTTGCTGTTTGGTTTGGACACTAACCGATCTAGGCCATGTTTGTAGTTTGGTTAGAAGTTAGCCTGAAAACCTTATTTCCTTGTATAAGGGGGTTCATGGGCATATCCTTCTAAAAGCTCTCAAGTTTTAGTGGATATTCTAAACAACAAATCTTGGGGACAAGAGTAAGCCGCTTTAAGGTCAGACCTCTTCTCATCCCGAATTCAACCTTATGCTTCAAATTCATTTATCTAAATCGAGCATAGATAATTTCAGAGAACATTCAGAAGCAAGCAAGCCACGAAAAATAAAATTAAATGATGAACACGATCAATTAACAGCAGATAAGTTAGGGGAAAACATCAGAGAGTGAAGGACTACATTGTGGTAACTTGTTTGAGTTCAAATGGTGCTCAGAACTACCATGTCCTAATGGTGATCAGAAGTTGATGAAGCTCGATATGGTTAGAGAACTTCAGAAGGTCTCAGAGCTAGGGGATTATTGCAAAAGCTTCTGAGGATGCCGAAGATGCTAATAGAATCAAGAAATTGGGTTGAAATAAGCTGGAATTTAAAACACGATAGTTGAGTTTTTTGGGAAAATTTCAAGTTGCAACAGGGATTTCTTGGCTCAAAATCTTGGAAATGAATGCAGAAGCTTCCTCTATTTATAAGGAAAGTGTTTGGATCCAAATACGTGTGGAATGGTGCTGAATTTATGCAAAACAAATTTGATATGAGTGTGAGAAAAATGTGACTTGCAACTCATCAAAACTCAACCAAATGATGCATTTCAAAGGTCAATTAACTTCTGGAGACTTGGTTAAATATGTTTATGTCCAAAACACATGCTAATTTGGATAGGAATTGAGATTAGGGAAGTTCAAATTTCGGGCAATGGTAATTTCTTCAGTTCTAAGTCACCATGTTCAACCCAATGGGGCATCCTACTTAGAAGGCTTTTTGGTCCCATTCTTTTTGCAATGTGTTGACATCATAGCAAAGATTACAATGTGCCAAGAAAGGTTTCATTTGGATGATTGAGCACAAAGTTATGGCATGTTGAAGTTGGCATGAAAAACCGGTCATGTAACTTAGAAAAAATCAAGTGTTTAATGGCTGAAAATGACCTGTAATGTTTCAATAAATTCCATGGCCTTCCAAGCATAATTTGACTTTGATCATTGAAGCAAACTTGGACAGGGCATCATAAATGACATTGTACAAAAAGAATCAGCCTTAAATGTTGAAAGTTGAAGAAGTTATGAATCTTGAAAGTTGAGAAAAAGTCACTTGAAAATAGGTCAAATTTCACTAAGTCCACAAATGACCTATAATGTCTCCAAACTTTTGATGATCCTCCAAGCATAATTTGCTCTTGTCATGTAAAGAGAAGTTGTAGAGAATGTTTAGAATAGTCATATGTATGTGTGTGTGTGTGTGTGGTGGACATATGAAAAATAAAGCATAATTGAGCGAATTTCCCGTATCTTATTTCCATTACTGGTCTCCCCTTATCTTAGTGAAGTCCGTGTGCATGGAAGTTCATGCTTTAAAGGTAATATGTGAGGAAGGTCATGTTAATATCATGGATATGCCATCTCTCTGGTCCCTATAGAATGAACGATGTATCTTTTTTTTCCTTTCAAGGTCGACGCACAAAACAACTTGTTCTTCGGGAAGGTTATGGTATTTGAGTTTCAAGTGTACGGGAGAGGATACAACTTCCAACGCTACTATGAATGGCCTACCAAGAATGCAGTTGTAGAGGCTTCTATGTGGAGTGACCAAAAACTGGATGTTCATCGATCAATGGTCTCTTTCCTCTCCTACAGATACTATCTACTCCATATATCCCTAGGGACAAGTGGTTGTCCCGTTAAATGCTTGCAGATCTGAGCCTTCGTATGGTATTATACTTCCTTTATCGAGGCCCATTTTTTCAAACAACGATGAATATAGGTTGTCACACGAACTTCCTCCATCTATCAAAATTTGAGAGACGAAGAATTATCCTATGGTGGCTGTGATTACCAGGGGAAACAACTCATTAGAAATGCCCTTACTTTCTCAGAGTCCTAGAACCCTAGCATAAGTCATCCATGGATCTTGGATGCTGAACTACCTTCATTTTTATAGATGAACATAATCACAATAATTTTCCTTTTGACCGTCCTTTTGAAGGGATATTTTCCCAGGGTGCCCAGCCAATAATGACAACGATATACATGTGTTTGCCTTTGTTGGTTTCTCTTTTTTCACTAGTAGGAATGGCTTCAGAAACTCGGTAGAAGGCTTTACTTTCGGAGACAAACTCTTCCTAGTCTTGCTTTCCACCCTTGAAATAGTCGAACAGTTGGCCCTTCTTAATTTGTGTTTCAATTGGATGCTTAAGCTAGACACAATTGTTTGTGTTATGGTCGTTTCCTCTGTAAAAGTGGCCTTACTTTGATTTATCTATCTGGGTAGACTCCGGGACAAGGAAAAGAGGTCAAATTCTTGCTTTTCGAAACCCAGTGTTAGCGCACTCTCAATAAATCTTATCCGAGGAAGCATTCAAAGGTGTGTACTTGTCATTCCGACTATATGTCCCTCTATCAACATCTTCTTTATGCTGATGGGATTCCTTCCCAGATGGGAGGTCGCAGCTCATGTCTGCGGCTAAGGTCGGGTTATCAAAGCGAGTATTCAACTTCTCTTCCAGTATTATGTACGACTGAGCTAGGTTCAATATATCGTGATTTGTTTGTACCTTCTTTTTTCCTAGTTTGTTTCCGAAAGGATGGTTACGAAGGAGGCCATTTTTGAAGATTCAACATTAAAGGGATTCCTCGGTTCCCACTACTTCTATCGCATAATGAGTGAACCGATTGATATACGACCATAGGTGAAGGTGTGAAAAACACAAGAAAGGGGGAGGGGGGTTGAATTGGGTTTTACAAGCAAAAGCTTTTTCCAAAATAAAAACACCACTAACAAGTTAATAACTAAGATATAAAATCACAATGATTTTTATCCTGGTTCGCTTGAACTCAAAGCTAATCCAGTCCACCCGCCAAGGTGATTTTCCCTTATACACAAGGACTTAATCCACTATAATCAACAAATTACGATAAACACAAAGAATAAACTTCTTTGTCTTCTCAAGGATCCAACTAAATCTTAGTCTCCTTAAAGACTCAAAAATAACAACTTTCTTTATCTTCTCAAGGATAACCTCCTTAAGGACTCAAACAAATAGTTTTAAGAATATTTATGTGAAGACAATCTTCCTACAAGATTTTGATGAAGACAACATATCAAGCTCTCCATAACAAAAGAATGGAAAAAGAAGATCATTTCAACATTGCTCAAGTTTTTCATGGATCTAGTAAAGGTATGTGGAATTCTTGACAATATACTCCTAGTGCTCAAAAGTTTTATCATACATTAAAATGATCATTCTAAATCTTTTCTATCATGATTATTTATTTTAAAATAATGTTTAAAAATTGCATGTTCAAAAGTTTTTTAACTTAGAATTTTTTCAATATTTTGGTCATGTCAATCGATTGATGCCTTGCTACAATCGATTGATCAAACTTTTTGTTTTAGAATTTTTAGTTTTTAAAGCAGGACCAATTGATTGATTGATGTATGTCAATCAATTGATCTTAGTGTATTTTTTCAATTTTTTGGTTATGTCAATCGATTGATGCTGGAAATATTTTGAAAAATCTAAAAAAATATTTCACCATTCTTTGCACCATTTCATTATAACTTTTCATGGTAAAAGCTTGCATATTTTCATGATCAATTCTCTGGTTTCCATTCTAACCATTGTCATGTTATGATTGAAGGGATGCATTCATACTATAAATAATCCTTATATTTTCATTATAAAATTCACCTCTTTCAAATCAATTTGCAAAATCTCTATACATTCATTTTCATCTATTTCTCATATTAAGATACTTTTGAAAAATAATTTTCATATCATTTTCTTCAAAAGTACTCTTGAGCACTTAGAGATTATTTTTGTTTTGAACTTTCATATTGAAAGAGAAGAAGATTCTAATCAATTGATTAAAGTATTATCCAATACAATTATTCATATATTCATTCAATTACTTTGTAAAATCCGAAGTACCAAGGATTGTTTGGTTTTAGGTGTATTGCTTATGATCCAGGATTGTTGGATATAAGTGTCAAGAAAAGGAAGGATTGTTTTCTTTTCTTGTGAGTTAAGTTTTCAAGAGGATTATTCTTGATTACTTAGTTAGAGGCTTGCTTTAGGAGATCTAACAATAATAAAATCTCTTACACATTGTAAGGGGACTGGAGTACTCTCAAGTTGTGAGGGGAACCAGTATAATTCCTGGTGTTCTTTACTTTCTGCTCTTTATCACTTTCAACATCATACCAATCCAGAAAAGAAAAGAACCTTATCCACCAAATCCAAATAAATTTCTAAAAGTCATAATTCACCCCCCCCCCCCTCTTAGGCTCACTCCTAACTTACAATTTAGTGTGTTACACGATGCTTCTACACAAGCAGATTTTTACATAAATGAATAACAAACACTTAAAGAAAACTGTATACATAGAATGATAGCCTTTCACAAAGAAAAATAGCTTGTTAAAATGCTTGTGCAAATCAGTGTTTTTTTCAAGTCTCCAATGCATGCTTATATAGTGTAAGCATGTGACTGTTGGAGGGCAAAATGGGGAAATCTCCTTTGAGCGGTTGTCCATTATTGGATGGGAAAGGAATGATACCATGTATTGTACTTTCTCCCACAAATTCAGCGATAAGTGTGATGTATAGTACTTCCTTTTCCCATGAAATCAGGTAGTGGAAAGGTTGTTCAATTTGTACCATTTACTATTTGATCACGTCCCCATTTTGATCTTATCTTCAAATTCATTGGCTTTTGATGAAAGATGATGGAAGCATGAAGTGAAGAAGTAGAGATCTGGATTCAGAAACTTCAGAACCTTGGATCAGAACCTTGACCGCGTCAGTAATCTGGCTTGAGGTATTCAGTATCTTCAGAATCTTCAGAGTCTTCAGAATCGTTAGTCAGAACCTTGATAACTTCAATGGTCTGTCTTAAGATATTTAGAATCTTCAGCTTCATAACACAACTTCAGAATATTGCCATTCTTCAGAAGTTAGGTGATCAGAGTCACATCCAGAAGCAAGAACTAAGAGAACATTGCAGCAACAACATAGCGTCTCCTCAGAAGCTTCTGATGGGTGAAATAACATTGAAGCAGAAAGAATATTGCAACTATAATATTGATGTCTTTCAGAACTTCTAATGGTACGCACAGAAGCGTATTTGGAACGCAAAGTTCAGAAATTGATGATGTTGCACATCATATTGTAGCACCTCAAATTTGCACCTCCCATTTGTACATACATTTTCATTTTAGGTCATTAACATTGCATTTCATTTGCATAGTCCATCATGTCATCAGTCAGACTGGTCAGGAGATTCAGTTGTGCAAGCAAGCAAGTGCGTTTTCCTTGAGAACAAAGCCCTAGGGTTGGTATAATGAGTTCACATAATTCAAGGATCATTTTGAGGTGGTTTGGTCAAGCATTGGATGTTCAAAGCTCATCAGTCAATGATCAATTCATCTGAAACCCTAGAAAGTCAACAGAAGTCAATTGTCAAATCAATCATGGATTTGAAGGTGGGAGATGGTTAGAGATGCCTCATTCATGTCCATACAAGTCTCATTTGAAATTTCAAACATCAACATTGAAGGATTTGAGGTCAGATCAAAAATTGCCAAAAATAGTAAGTGACCTGTAATTTGGAATTGCCAAAAATGGAAAGGTTTTCTCCTCAAGATTACATCATCAAGAAAGCTTCAAATGAAATTTTGTCCAACATGAAAGTTGTAGATATTTTTCTTCCCTTTCCAAAAAGTCCAAGATCATGAATTTATCATGTGTGGTTGAAAAGATATGGATCAATCATGGCCAAGGGTGACTTGAACTTCAAACATGCATAACTTTCAAACCAAAAGGCCAAATGGAGTGGTTCTTTTTTGTACATTCATGTCTTGACATACACTATCCAAATTATGCATCACAGGCCATGCATTCTCATCACATATTTTTTTGGTTTTTCATTTGAATTTTGGAGGGAATTTTCAAATTAAAAAATAATGCATTGTTTGAACATGGCAACACTTGCATTTGGCTCCAAAAAGCATTTCAAGTGAAATTCAAACAAAATTCGTGCACTGTTCCATTGGTTTGCATGCATAAGGGTGAAATTGCAAATTGGCCAAAACACTCCATTCTCACTAATCCACTTACCACATGCTTAAGTATGATTAAGGATTGGATTAACAGGACCTATATAAACCTAATCATAACAGATTTTAGCAAAAACACAATCAGAATTCAGATCTAGATCTAGAATCAAAACTTTTGCTCTCACTTTTTTCTTCAATTTTCTTAAACAATTCGCATTGCCTTTGGTTGATTCATGCCTCTGGAGAGTTCTTGAGCAAGATTGAAGCAAGATCCATAGCATTTCGTGCAGTTTTGTTCACATTTGAAGCTTGAGCTCAACAATGGTGGATTCCAATTTTTGAAGATTCGTGCGCATCCAAGCCTCAATTCTTCATCTAATCATTCACATAAGCATTTTGGAAGACTCTTGGATCATTGCAAAGGCTCGAATCCAGCTAATTCCAGCACTACTCTACAAGAGGTCATAAAATCAACTTTCATAATCTTGCTTTTCATTGCCATAATGTTATAGATCCTTGAATGCTGAGTATCATGAGCTTTGAATCAATTATTTTCGTGCCAAATTGAGTGAATACTGGCTGTTTAAAGTTTTGATGATGATTTTTCTTTCATTCGATTCATGCATGTTGTGATGTTTTTGGATGAAATGCGTGTTGATTCTTATTGTATGATGTTAGATCTACATGTTGCCATGCTTAATTCGTGATTCTGGACATGTTGAATTTTTCTGGAATTTGAGGATGAAGATCTTGAAGATCTTCATCGTGTTCATAGCTTGCTGCACTTTTCCTGTGAATTTTCTTGCAACCTTCATAAGCTTTGCTGCGAATTTACCTGCGTGTTCATGCGTTTACCTGCGGATTCCATTTGGCCATGCATGCACGTGTGTTTAGGGTTTGGACACCAAACGGTGTCGTTTCATTTGGCGCGCCAGCCACATTTAAACTGTTCCTCCATTCGATTCTGGCTGATGACATTAATTCAAATTGCCTTGCATTATTTTCTTTTCCCTCCATAATCATGTACATGATCCACATGCATTTTTTTAATTTTTCTTCATCTTATAAAATCCATATCAAATTGATAAATGATCCAAAAAATATGGGAATTTTTGCATTGGATTCTATTTTCTGTCTATTATTTTTTGGTTATTTTTTCACAAATTGTGCATGGCCGAAAATTAATTGGTGCTAGGGATTGTGAACATACATGATTTTTGTACCTTGCTTGCCATATGCTTTGTGAAATAATGGTTGTTTATCCAATGCTCATGAAATTTCACATGCTTAAACTAGACTTCATGCTGGACATTTCTGTGTTGAGTTTGCATTTTTGTCATTTGTGGTTGCTGAGATATGATCATGTGAATGTAGGTGTGACAATGTGTGTCACACCTTTGCTTGTCCAATTTGATTAATTTGTTTGCCATGCCAAATGAATTCCAAATGATGTGATTTTTTGTATGATGCTTGATATGGAGGTTGGGATTGATCATGAATATTCTTGGAGTTTTTGGATTCATTTCTGATTTGTTTGAGATTTTTCATTCTGGATGGTCATTTGTGCACTTTTGAATGGTCTTGAATTTCAATCATTTGTGAAATGCTTGTGCTGTATCATATGGATGTGAAATTTTGCACATTGTTTCTAGGCATGTTTAAGTTTGCTTTGGCTTTGATTTGAGGTCTTTACCTTGTGCCATTTCTGTTTTAGGCTTGTGATAAGTTGGTGTAACATTTGGTGTCCTATTTGAGCTTGTTTTGATTGTCTTTCCTTATACAATTTGATTACCCTTCCTAATGTTGCTAAAATGCCTTGATTTTTGGTGTGTTGATCATGTTGTATGTTCTGTTTAGCCATGATTTTTCTTGAGATTAATTGAATCATTTTTGAATTAATGTGCATTTGTTCATTCTGTTGTCTCAATGTGCTTTAAACTTGCATACCTTGCCATGATTGGTTTGTGAAATGAATTTGGTGCATGCTAATGACATGAGACCTTTTGGATTGTGTTCTTAATTGATTGAGGTTGATTCATGTTGAAATTCATGTTCTGTTTTGAATTTTTTCTCCCTCTTTGACCCTAGGCCTTGCCCTAGTGGTTTGTTGCTTATGTTTGAGCTTTGTTTTCAGGTTAAGAAGCACATGGCTATGATTGGATTGATTCACTTGCTTGAGTTGACTAATTGGTTAATGTTGACTAATCTTGAGTTGTTTTGTAGGTGGATATTAGCTCATTTGAGTTGAGCTTGTGCCTTGCACACTATTGCCTTGCTTGTTTGACTGTGTACTGTTGACTGTTGACTATTGATTGTCTGTTTGACTTTTTGACTTGTATACTGACTGAGTTAGATTGTTTTCAGGTACATAAGTTGCTTAAGTTCTTTTGAACTTGCTTTTAGCTTTGCTTGGTTGCTTAACCATTTGAGGTATAACTTTCTGACTGCATGTAGTCTGGAAGACCTGTCCTGTTACTTGGGCAGGCACCTGTCTGAAGTCCTCCTTAAGAGGCAACGCTTGTGTTTGTTTATCTTTGTCCCCTGTACATATCAAAGACCTCCTAAGTGAAGAGCCATTGGCAGATACAAGAGATGTATAGTCCATCTCCTGCTAATCAGTGTGTCATCCACTTTTCTCACACACCTTGTGTTGATGCATTGTGGATAATAGCCCAAGATCTTTGTTGAGTCAGTCATATATGGAGAAGAGTTCCAACTTTCTGAACTCCCACACTTTCATTTGTCTGAAGCTCTCCCAGGCCAGGGATAAGAGCTGTGAAGTCTTATCTTCACTTCCCATTTCATCTGCTTCACCCTAACTCTCAATGTTAGGGTTAAGAGCTAACATCACCCTGTTACAGTGGCTTGTTTGTCGAGGTTGACATGACCCCTTGACTAAAGCCTAACCCTGTGTGACCCCACCTTGTTTGTATATAGTGTGTGCTAATTGTGTGTATGCTTGCTCTTGTGCTTTGCCTGTGCTGCTTAGGATAGCTTGCTCCCTGTGCAAGTTAGCTAGAAACCTTAACCTAGGACCATGGTGAATTTGCATGATAACTATTAGGCTCGAGTTAGTCTCCCTTCTAGTTTGTCATTTCCCAGTCTCTGGCTAGGTTAGAAGTTCTTTCCCTGCGTAGGGGAACTACGTCGCCCTGATCCTCATACCAGATGAGGTACGTAGGCAGGAGATGAGCTGATCTCTCCGGGCGCCCTTTTCTTTTTCAACCCCTTTGTGCTTTGTTGGAGTCTGACGTAAGTCCAGCGATTGGCAATCGGTTTCCTTTGTGTGTGTTTGTTGGTTCGGAGTCTGATGCAAGTCCAGCGATTGGCATTCGGTCTCCAGGTTTGCCTGTTTGTGTGGAGTCTGACGTAAGTCCAGCGATTGGCAGTCGGTTTCCTGTGTTGGTTTTGTTTGGCGTGCGTGAGCCGAGCTACGAGTGCTCTGATTCTTCTTTAGTCCGAGAAGATACGTATGCATAGGATGCGACATCCTAGCGAGCACGTTTCCCCCGTCCGAACTACGCTGACTCTGATGTCTGTGCTTGACAGACTACGTAGGCCCAAGATGCGATCTCCTGCCGAGTCAGTTTCTTTTGTTTTCTGTGTCTCTTTTCCGCCAGTGTTTGATGTCTGAGCAGTTTCTAGCAACCTTTATCCTTCCTTTTGTGCGTGGATCCCGTCGAGTACGACGGATGCGTAGGGGTGCTAATACCTTCCCTTCGCATAACCGACTCCTGATCCCATCTCTCTTTGGTCGCGAGACCATGTCTTTTCCAGGTTTACTTCGAGCGTTTCCTTTCCCTCCTTTGGGATAAATAACGCACGGTGGCGGCTCTGTTGTTTTCGTTTCCCGCCGGTTTTTCGCGTAATGCGACACATATGATCAGAATCATAACTGGTTGTTAAAGCTACACAATAACAAACCATTAGGGTACGAAAATTGTTCTCACACAAATACAATATTGTTATAATCAAAACTCAAGGTATAAATGCTGAGCCAAATCTTGTTCGAACAATCTTCCCCTTTTTTATGATGACAAAATGTGTATTTTAATGAACAATTTTGTACATGATAATCACAAAAGAATACATCTTACTGAAGCACAAAGCTCTGCCTGAGATGTATAATCCTATAAAGATAAAATCAGAATGAAAGAATACTTTTCTGATTTACCTTTTGAAGTACCGAAGCGAATATTCAGTCAGAATCTGATTTATCTTTAAAAGTTAGTTGATGTTGTCCGGAGCACGGGTTGATAACATCATCATTCTGATAAGATTTACTTCAGGATCTTTTCTTCTTTGAAGGATAAGGTTTTCAGAAACTTGACTTTTCAGAAGCATGATTTTCAGAAGTAGCACATTCAGAACCATTCTGATTCTTGAGAAATAATCCTATAAAAACACTTAACAAACTTTTCTCAAAGTATTTGTTAGCAGAAGCACTTAAGCAATGTTAGGTTTTTACTTAAGGAATTTAGATATCAAAATAAACACTTAATTCTTCCCTTTTAGAACGTTATGGTTTCTCCCCCTTTGTCATCAATCAAAAAGATAAAAGACAAAAATAAAATAAACAGAAACAAACATTTTTCATTAATAGAGTGCCAACAGGAAGTGTAGACTATAATGAAAAGAAGCAAAAGAAAATTTTAAGAAAGTTAAAGTAAATAAAATCTAGGGGTTCTGGGAATGAGGTGGAGGAGGAGGAAGTCTTGACAAAATCAACTGAAACATAAGATCTTGCTCATCTAGACGCTCGTTGACCTTTGCATTATCACTCTTGATCTGCTCGATTATTCTCAGAAGAGAAATCAGAATAGGCTGAGAAGCAGAAGCTTCTGAGACGATGATTTGATTAGGAGTTTCTTCCATAACAGAGTTTTGAGGTTCTGGAGCAGCAGGTTCTGGAGCAGATTCAATGTGTTGAACATTTTCTGTTTCCGGAGCAGCTTCTTCTTCTTCCATAGCTTCTGGAGAGGCTTCCTTGATCTCTGGCGTAGGAAGGCATGATTGGTAAATTATCAGCTTCCACAATTTCATTAAGGGAACGAACCCATAATGAAATTTTCTTTCAGCAAGAGTGTACCCAAGATCCTTCGTCTTGGAAATCTCGGAGTTCATCCAACTTCTATAAGCTTCCCAGGCTGAATCACTTGCAACACGATTGGAAGAAGAACGACTGACAGTCATTGATTTCTCCAACTGACTTTTAGATTCAGATTCAAAATCTGTCAGAGCCTTACCAAAGTCAGGGGAGGACTTTGTTAGTAGTTTTTGGTATTTTATTGTGAGGATGATTCTGGAATCATCAAAGTCAGGACAAAAAATAGAAGGATGTGTTGGTTAAATAATGGGAGGTGATTCTGGTGAGGTGATTTATGGTTCAAAGTCAAACATTCCTTCAGGAGTGTCGTCAGAAACATGTCTGTCAGAAACACTTCTTGGAGGAAATGTTCTAGGTGTTGTAAAGTTTGGATTAGTTGGTTGGGGAGAATTAACATTAGGTGGTGGTGAGATGGGTGAAATTTGTAACTGTGGATGAGATAATGGTGGTGGTATCTCTTATTATTCTAAAACAGGAGCAGAAACTAAAGGAGTTTCTGTGATTGGACTTTTTTGTAACTGGAGTTTCTATTATGGGATTTGATATTGGTGGTGGAATTTATATGATTGGGGTTGATATTTGTGGGTTTGATTCTGGTGTTGGAATTGGAATTGATTAAGAAATAGTGGATTGAGATGGAGGAGGATTGGTAAGATTCTAGAAGAGATTGAATCAAAATTTAAAGAAGTGTTATCATAAGGAAGCTTACCAGAAACTCTTGAATATTGGACGATCCCAGAAGTATCCTTCAGAATCATTACCTTCTGGCACTCACTTAGAGGCACCTCATCTTCGTCCTGAAAGATGACAATATTCTTCTTCTTCTGAGCCCTAGAAGATCCTTCGCCTCTGAACTCCTTCTTTCTCTTTCCATGGACATCGGGGTAAGTTTCTAGAAGGTTAAACGGATCCACCAGAGTTTCAATTCCATCCTTCAGACATCTTTCTAAGTAAGCCATCAGAACCTGTAGAGGGTTAATTTTGGTGAATAAAGGAAATTTATCAAGGGAATTTCTTGTACCACATATATCATCCTTAGTCAGCATGACATTTGGTCTTTGAAATCTGGAGATAAGATCATACTCTTTAGATTCTTCCCCCATAAGACTTTACCAGCATTCTTCACTAGCTCTTTTGTCAAACCACTGACCAGAAGGTCATCCACCAGACTGCTTTCCACCAAAATATCTGAAATCAATCTACCATTGGGAATGAATTTTCTTCTAGCCTTCTTGGATGATCCACCAGTTCTAGATTCTCTAATAGAATATCTTATGAACTTAAATAAAAGTGACTGAAGTCCCAGCTTGACACCCTTTTCCAGAAGAAATAACATGATTTTTTGACGAGTGTTGATGTAGTCAGAACTATTTGTACTTGGCATGTGGTTGATGTAACCCAAAATGATCTTTAACCAAACCCTTAGGTTCCTTGTTAAGTCCTTATCACTAGGACCCTTTTCATCAGTGAAATTGGTTTCTTCCTTAAGGATGACAGGAGAAATATCAACATCTCTCTGAGCAGTGATGGTTGCACTATGAACCCTCTTTCCTTTACCATCATGACCAATAAGGTCCGCTATGGACTTCTTAGTCATGACTGTCTTCCTATTCATGACATAAGAAGTTATGGTTTCCTTCTCAGTAGTTACATGAACCCAAAAGTGCTTTACTAACACAGGGTAAACCGGGTCTGTGAGTCTCTCGAAGAAGGTGTTCCATCCTTGAACATTCAATGTTTCAGTGAAATCAAAACTGTTATCCTTTAGGTTTTTTAAATCAACGATGGTTTCACACATCGCTGTTAACTCATTAACTGGAGTGTGAAGGGTTAACTCAAGAATTCCTTCTAACATATTGTTGCTTTCGGTTGACATTGAAGATTGTTTTTGTTCAGCCATTTGATTTGAAGAAGATGAAGATGAAGAATAGTTGTAGAGAGAGAGAGAGAGAGAGAGATAGAGATAGAGAGAGAGAGAGAGAAAGAGGTTATTTAAAGTTTGACAACTTGAAAGTGTGGGAGAATTGTGCGCGTAGTGTGAAAATGTGAGTGAAGTGAGTTTAAATAGAAAATTTTGCAATGATGACAAAAAGGAGTGTGCAGTCACAGAGGGAGTGTAAAGGTTTAGACCTAATTCCAAGAATTGTTAAACCCAATGTGTCACACTTTTATCACACATGCTCAGAAAGTGGGACAATTGTCGCCATTAAGAACCACATGAAATCAAATGACAAGATAACCATTTAATGTAGCAACTGTTCAGAATCAGGAAGACAAATCGGTAAGATTTCTTCTGATCAAAACCTTTATGATTCATGAAAACTTCCTTACTTCTGAAAGCTCATGTTCAGAGTCATAAAGAAAACAATCTCTGAATCTAATCCATAGTTCTGAAGACTTTTACATTCTGAAAAACATCTTTTCATTCTGGATATAATTTTATAAATAAGTTTTCTAGAATGAACACGAATCTATCTTTATCAAGGGGTTTTGTAAAGATATCAACCCATTGATGGTCTGTATTGTAACACCTCAAAATTTGCCCTCCTCTCTTGGGACTAGCATTATCATTGTACATATCATTTTTAGGTCATTAGGCATTGCATATTGCATATCATGTGGTTACATTGTGCAAGTCATCCTCTCAAGTCTTGTTCAGAAGATGAGGAAGTCAAAGTGCAAGCCTAGGGTTTATTGACTGATCATTGGCCATCTGAGGATTGGGCTATGAATTAGGGTTTTGTGATTCTCAAAGGAGATTGAAGCTCATTCCTTGAGATTAGGGTTTTGACCACTGGTCAACCCTAATCAGTTGCATTGGGCCAGTCAGGGCATAATCAGGAGATGGGGTCTATGATGGCTATGGGGTTCATTATTTGATTATATGGAGATTATTGAGGCTAGGGTTTCACCCTTGAGCCATTTCAGTTGAAGATTGGGGCTCAGTTTGATCTATGCATTGCCAGATTCATCTGTCAGATGAAAAAGTCAACTGTGGTCAACTGTACATGGTTTGATGGATTTGGAGGTGGAAATGAGTTGGATACACTTCATTCATGTTGGAACAAGTGTTATATGACATCTCAAAGCTTAAGAATCAAGAAAATCAAGTCAGGACAAAAACTGCCAAAAATAGAAAGTGACTTGTAATGGAAGTTTCCAAAAATGGAAAGTTTTTGACCTCAAGACCACGTGTCCAAGGAAGCTTCAAATGAAAATTTGTTCAACATGAAAGTTGTAGATCTTGTTCTCACCTTTCCAAAAAGTCCAAGAACTTGAAAATCCCATGTATGGTTGGAAAATTATGGCTCAGTGAATTTCAGAAATGACCCATAATCAGGAGGCCATAATGTCCACATGGAGTGTCCAAATTGGAAGTTCTTTATATGCACAAACTCCATTTGACATGTACTTTCATGGTGCATAATTGGATTTCTTCAAAAATGGTCAATGCAAAAAGTCAAATTTCAACTGGACAGTTAAATGAACCAGGGGCAAAATTGTCCAACTTGTGAAATAATTGGAATTTTTGAGTGGGGATTTTTGCAACACCTCATAAATGGTATTTGAAACTTGTTGGAATCATCATTACATGCCTAGGCCTTGTGGTTTGGAATTTGACTTGTAAAATGAAATGGCAAAATTGGATGCATAACCATTCACATGTGATTTTCCAAAATACACATCCAATGAGAGTGAAACAAGTTGCAATAGCTCATGACAGGTATTTGGAAGTTGTATGAGCTGTCAAAGAGGTGGCAATGAGCTGGCTTATGAAATTCCATTTTTGCCCTCACTTGAAAATTAACATTTTCACTAACAAATGCAATTTGGTTAATTAGCATGGTTAATCATGGTTTAAGCACACATATATATTCCTAATCACATGATAATCATAACAGAAATACACATTCACCAAATCAGATCAAAAAACTCTCCCAATTCTCAAAAATTCTTCAAGAACACAAAACCAAAAAATTCATCAAACTTCCTCAATTCTTGCTCAATTTTCGAAGTTCTTCTTGCTGCAAACTCCTCTCATCATCATCTTCATCTGTTTTGGAACATTGGATGGAAAGGAGCTGTGAATCGTGACTGTCCAGTTTGAATGCATCAATGGTGGATCAAAGTTTCGAGCACTAGGAGCAACATCAACTGAATTCAAGTACTCTACTCACCTTCCACAAGCTTCTACTCTATCTGTTTGAGGCTTACACGTGCAAAAAACTCCAGTTCTAACATTGCCATAGCAGGTATTCCAAAATTCGAATGTCACGATTTGCTCGATTGTTATATGCTTTGTATAGTGCGCTTCATGTAGATCATCGTGGTACTGTTGGTTTTAGGAATGGATAACTGTAGGCTGAGATATCTTGATTCAAAGTTTCGATGCAAAACCCTAACTCGATTGATCCGTGAGATAGAGGAACATTTAGGTTAAAATAGGTTGATATTCGGATTGTGTGTTCTTAGACGAGTTCAACGGTTATCCATTTGTTCATTTTTGTTAAGATTGATGGATCATGTGTTCTTCGTGTGCCTGGGTTGGAGAAGACGAAATTCTGGGAAATTTGAGTGTTAGATCTTTAGTTTCATTTGAAAATTCAAATTTGGCGTTTCCCTCCCCCGCGCCAATTAATTACCAGAATGCCATTACTAATTCATTTTAATCATTTTAATTGTTAAAAAATTCATAACACCTTAGAAAATTCACCAAAAATCATAGAAAATTCAGAAAAATATGAGAATTGTTTTTTTGACTTCCTTGTTGACTGTAGATGTTTTTTGACCTATTGGTCAAAGTTGTGCATGGTGGAAATTGTGTTTGACTTAGGGTTCTTTCACATGTATGTAAATTTGATACACTTTGCCATTTTGTTCATGAAATTCTCATAGTTGCAAATAAATTCTTGAAATTTTTTGTGATGATTGTGGACTGGTTGATGCTTATTTACATGTAAATTTCATGAATTTTTGATTCCTGGTCATTGAGATACAAATTTTTGAACTTAGGTGTGACAATGTGTGTCACACCTCATTATGTCAACTTGCTGGATTTTTTTTAGTGACTTATACTTGTTGGATTAATGTGAAACTTTGCATGATGATTGATTAACATGTTAGGATGCTATGTGATTTTTTGTGGAATTTTATGTGGCATTTTCAATTTGATTGCTATTTTTCATATCTATTGGTCAATTGTGCAAGCTTGTGTGACATAGGTTGGTAGATTTAATGTGAAATGCTCATATGGTATTGAATGACCATGAAATTTGATATGCTGGTAATAGACACATGATAGAACATCCCTGTTTTGGTCCCATTCATTTCTTTATTGTTTTCATTGAGTTATGAATTTTTGAAGTGGAAGCATGTGTTGATGTTGTGATTTGGAGCATGTAATTGTGTCTGTTTTTCTTGATTTTCATTGACATAGTTCCTTTTGTCCAAATGAGCTAAAATTTGACATGCTAGACCTTGAATATCCCCTGTTTAGGTTTAAATTATTTGAGGATTTTTGGAATTGTTTTGATATGGATTTGAATGTAATAGTTCTGTTTGGATGTTTGATGTTTCATTTGAACTAGTTTGGATTGTTTTGTGCATAAAAGGAACATGATGAATGATATGGACATGGGACTAATTGTGTTGGCTTTTGTTTGACATTAATTTGACTTTGGTTGGATATCCCTTGCTGTTTAGGAATTTTTCTTGCCTTTGGACCCTAGGCTTGGCCTAGTGGTCTAGTTTCTAACATTTGATTGAGTTTTCAGGATGAAAAGGTGCAATGCTTATGGAGAATGATCCAAGTCAATTCAATTGATGTTGTTTGATGTTTGTAGACTAACACAACTTTGTTTTGTAGGTTGTGAAGTTTGAGTTTGAGCTCATAGCTTGCCTTTGTTGTGCATTAGTTTGTATAGTCTGACTGATTAATACTTGCTGTTTATTTTTGTCTGTCTGAGTACTAACTGTGTTTGACTGTTTCCAGGTACTTTTAGTTGCTCAGTTCCTTGTGAAATTTTGCTTTGCTTTGCTTAAGAAACTTGCATTAAGGTATAACTTCCTAACTTCATGTAGTCTGGAGACCCGGTCTGTTATTTGGCCGGGCAAATAAATGTCTGAAGTCCTCCTTAAGAGGCGATGATTGTGATTGTTTAATATTGTGCCTAAGCAGGTAAAGTCCTTAATCAAGGCAATTGGTGGAAGGTAGGGATATGCAATCTATCCCCCACTATTCAGTTGAGTCTTCTCCTTGCTCCCATTACATGGTTGTAGCATTGAGATCACAAGCCCAAGATCTTGTGCAGTGCACATTGTGTCAGAGTCTCTGAGTATAGAAGGGTTCCCCCATTCTGGACCCATGCTCATTTGTCAGAAGCTCTCCCTGGTCAGGGATAAGAGCTGTGAGGTCTGATCCTCACTTCACCTTTTCATCTGCTTCACCTTAGCCTCGTAATGGCAAGGTTAAGAGAAAACACAGCCCGTACAGATGACTTGCTGAGGCAGTCAAACCTATTGTGTGAGCCCACTTGTTTGGTTATAGTGCGTGCTATGTGGATATCTGTTTGAGATGCTTGTTCTCATTTGATGTATGCTTATATTTTGTATGCTTGTATGCTTGCTTCTTTTCTGGATAGGAGTAGTTTGCTTATGCAAGTAGGATAGAAAACTGAACTTAGGGTAACGATGCATGACAACACTAGGCTCGAGTCCAGCTCCCTGGTAGTGTGTCTTCCCCTGGTTTCTGGCTAGTAATTCAGTCCCTTGAGGGGGAACTACATCGCCCTGATCCTTGTTCCAGACAAGGTATGTAGGCAGGAGGTCGTGCGAGACCTCTCCGGGCACTTTCTTTTCTTTTGTGTGTGTTTGTTTGTTATCTGATTGTGTGTTTTGGTTCGGATGCCGACGTAAGCCCAGTGATTGGCTGTCGGGCTCCATGTTTGCCGTTTTGATTGTGTTTTGGTTCGGATGCTGACGTAATTCCATCGAGTGGTTGTTGGGCTCCATGTTTGCCATCTGTTTGTGTGTTTTGTGTTGTTTGGCGTGCGTAAGCCGAACTACAGTGGCTCTGATTCTCGTTCCAGACGAGATATGTAGGCATAGGATGCGATGTCCTATCGAGCTCCCTTCTGTTAACCCCACCTGCGTTCCCTATGTGTGTGTG
This sequence comes from Lathyrus oleraceus, assembly GCF_024323335.1. Lineage (NCBI taxonomy): Eukaryota > Viridiplantae > Streptophyta > Magnoliopsida > Fabales > Fabaceae > Lathyrus > Lathyrus oleraceus. The sequence continues at coordinate 112,408,293 of NC_066580.1, forward strand.
TGATGTTTAGCAACCTTTTCTTTATTTTAGAACGTGGATCCCGTCGAGTACGACGGACGTGAGGGGTGCTAATACCTTCCCCTTGCGTAACCGACTCCCTTACCCTTTCTCTTTGGTCGCAAGACCATGCTTTTTCCAGGTTTCTCTGAGCGTTTCCTTTCCCTATTTTGGGATAAATAACGCGCAGTGGCGGCTCTGTGTTGTGATTTATATGAGCTCCGCCGGTTGTTTTTTCGCAGGATGCGACAGCTGGCGACTTTGCTGGGGACAACGCCGATGTAGACCTGTGCTGGTCCATCTTCCCTAAGCGAGTCCTTCCTAGCGTTCTAGGATAGTTTAGGTTGCTTGTCTTGCTTTATTTATGGCATTTATTATCCTAACCAGTGTATATATTTGCATTAAATATTTGCATGCATCATACTATCATGTTGCCGTCCTCTGTGCAGGTGGTTCTTCTGTTTGGGGTGGGGGTTCCGAGTGGGGCTAAAACCCAGGCCCGAGTATACACCTAGGATTAGTGTGGTCTCGCGTTCCTCATTTGCTTTATCAGCATATTGTTGCAACGTGACATACCACAAGCCAGACGAGGTTCATTTGATAGTGCTTTCCTCTGTGGGGTACTCCACTTTGGTTGAGTTACTTCATCTGAACTGTTGACTCTGGTGACCGATCATTTCCCGGATCTTTGGTTTAGACGATCTTAAGGGAGCTACAATGGCACACCCGAAAGGGCAAACCCATTGAGTATCTCCGCCCGATTGTCGAGACTATTATCCGCCTTAGGATGACCTGATTAGAATTTACCTGTGAGGGGAGGGTGATTCTGTCAGATGCATAATCAGATGGGCTCAGATGGTGACTTTTGTTCCGTGGGTCTTATTTATAAGTCGGATTTATGGCCGTTTATTTCAGAGACACCGGAGTGCTGTCCGTGATTTATCAGTGGGGATCCGTTTATTTCAGGATTCCCCGGGCCGAGATATTTATCAGTGGGGATCCGTTTATTTCAGGATTCCCCGGGCCGATTCAGAGGGTTGTGAATGTCTGCTCAGAGATTGATGGTGATGATGATGATGTATCCTTCTTCCGTTTATTTCGGAACCCGTGGGTCTGATTGATGATTGTACACTCCTCAGATGGTTATGATCAGTTCAGAGACCAGATTTAGTGCAGATGATCAGATGGCTTGGAGGATGGCAACGCATTGCATTCATTCATCAACATCATTACATTTTGCATTAATTGCATCTAACACATGTTTACCCATATGCAGGGACATTTTTGATCGAGATCCTGGTTGAGAGATTTGTTTGCTCAGAGATGAGGACCGGTTTGAAGCCCGATGTTGTCTACAGTTTCTTCGATCCTGAGATTGGTGTGCTGAAGGAGATGATAGCATTGATTACTCCCGACCATGTGGGGATGTTCAGAGAGGCATATGGTAGTATCCTGAAGATGGCTTTCAGACTCAGTGATAGTGACAGAAGCGCCATTCATACTCTTCTCCAGTTTTATGACCCGGGGCTGAGGTGTTTCGTATTTCCAGATTATCTGTTGGGACCTCTGATGGAGGACTATGCTAGCATCCTGGGTATTCAGATCCGTGATCAGATTCCTTTCCACGTCACTAGATCAGAGCCAGATGTCCTTGGAATTTCACGTACTCTTTATTTGAGTCCGGAAATGGTCAAGGAAGGATTGAAGGAAAAGGGGAAGCTACCAGGGTTTCATTTGAGTTTCTTGGAGGCTAATGCCAAGGAACATGTTGCTATGGGTAACTGGAAGACTGTTTGTGCTCTGATTGCTGTGAGCATTTATGGGATTGTTCTGTTTCCTAATCAGAAGAATTTTGTGGACCATAATGCTATCAAATTGTTCATGCAGAGAAACCCTATTCCTACTCTGGTCGGAGATGTTTACTACTCGGTGCATAACGGGAATGAGAAGAGGCGTGGTGGCTTGATCAGATGCTGTTCTCAGTTGCTCTTCCGATGGTTTATGGGGTATTTGCCTTCTCGAGGTGCCTTTGTTCAGATCGATCCCAGTGTCAAGTGGTCCTTCAGGTTGATGGGTTTGCGGGCTGATGATATTGCTTGGACTCATAATGGTTTGGCTGGAAGAGATTTTATATGCAGTTGTGGGAGTTTACCTAATGTGCCTTTGGTGGGAGTTCAGGGTTGCATTAATTACAACCCAATGCTTCTCAGGAGACAGATGGGGTTTGCTGTAGAGGATCCTCCTCTCGGGCGAGAGATTCAGGAGTCCTTCTATTTCCCGATTGATGGTAACCAAACCAAGCTGAGGCAGGTATTGGATGAGTGGCGAGATATTCAGAGGAAGGGTAAGGTTCCTTATGGTAAGGTCAATAGTCGGTATTTTCCTTTGTTTGATGACTGGTTGCGGAAGAGGATTGAGGTTACATTTCTACCATTTCCGGGAGGTGATCCTGTGTGTCCTATGATTGAGGGTCCAAGTGCTTCTGTCAGCATGGAGGAATTCCTTGAGATGAAAAGGGCTAGAGATCAGTTACTTACAGAGAAAGTGGAATTGGAGATAAGTGTTGCTCGGTTTCAGGCAGCTAATCAGGAAATCAAAACAAAGATGGAAGAGCAAGACAAGCGACATGCCTTGGCAGCCAAGCGCTTTGAGATGGATACAGTTTACTATGGGAAGATCAGCCAAGCTTTAGCATCATCCAACCGGGAGCACGACATCACTAAGGATAAGCTGTTCAGAGCGTCGAAGGTTATTGAGGATGAGAAGAGAAGGCAAATCGTGGTGAAGGATCAGAGAGACGACAGAGTCCGAGGTCTCATTGCTGAGTGGGAGGCAAAGCTGAAGGTTAAGGAGTCAGAGAATCTGAAGATCACCGCTGAGAGAGATCACTACATGGAAGAAAGAGACCACTACTTCAGGCAGATGAAGATTCATCAGAAAGAAGTGGGGAGATTGCAGCAGGAGAACACCGAGCTCAGGTTCGCCGCAGAGTTCGCGAGGATGGAAGATGAGATAGGGCCATCTGTGGGACCCTCATCGGGCTAGATCTTTCATTTGTGTTGGATTACCGTCAGGCTTGTTGACGGAATTCACTTGTCTGTATTTCTTTCCCTATGTTGGAGGATTGTATTTGATTTTGTCTGGTTGATGTATGACTATGGCACTGTTTGTGCATTTTGGTTATGTGATGGTGATTTTTCATTCAGTGATTGGTTTTCAAGCTTTATTTGCTTTGCCGTATGCACTCACACAAGCACACACATGGTTGGGGGTATCATGCTAAATCACATATCTCCGATCTGCACGATGGAATCAAATGTTGAATATCAGAATATTGATGCCGGATTATTATCTGTCTCAGTGATGCCAGGATCGAGAGACGAAGTGTCCTTCATATGGATAGACACTGCATTCATGCATAATCATAATAACTGTGCTTTATTTTGCAGGTGTTTGTTACTAACGTGCTTGATTGTTACAGGAATCATTGCTCGCGCTCGAAGAACAGTACCTTTGCACTCAACACGCCCTCACAGATATTACACCAGAAGAAATACTCCCAGACTCATGGAGCTTCCCAGTGCAGATATGCTTGAGCTAAAGGATAAAATGAATGAGCTGATCAACATAATGCAAGGCTTCGCAGTTGGTCAGAAGGCTCTGGCAGATAAAGTTGAGAAGCTCGAGCGGGCTTCTGCAGCAAACAGTGGGGTAAACCTGGATGGAGTCTCCAACCAGGGGCAAGGATCCCGAGACGGTGGAAAGAGGACGACTGTGGGTCTCGTGAATAATGCTGGCGGTCTTGGTGGTGCTGGTGGCCAACCGGGTCAGAATATGAAAGATAATTTTGTGCCTCCGTTTTATGGGTTCGACGAAGATCAGGAGGAAGACAGGGAGGCTGACCAGTTCTCGATGCAGAACGAGCCGTTTGTGCCGTATAATGCTCCACCTCAGAATAAGGAGATTCAGCTGCTGGCTGAGAAAATTAAGGTGCTCGAGAGTTATGCCACTCCCGGAGTGGTGAATATGTCTAACATGGGGCTGGTAGAGGGGATCGTTATTCCGCAGAAATTCAAAGCCCCTGCTTTTGACCGATACAACGGGAGTTCTTGCCCAGAGACTCACCTTCAAGCATTCGTCCGCAAGATCTCTGCGTATACGACGGATCAGAAATTGTGGATGTATTTTTTCCAGGACAGCCTGTCTGGAGGCTCCCTGGAGTGGTACACTAAGTTGAAATCGTCTGATATAAAGAGCTGGCAGGATCTTGGGGACGCTTTCTTCAAGCAGTACCAGTTCAATGCTGATATGGCCCCGAGTCGTACCCAGCTGCAGGGTATGTCTCAGAAGAACAATGAGGGGTTTAAAGAGTATGCTCAAAGATGGAGAGAACTGGCTGCGAGGGTGCAACCTCCTCTGGTGGATCGTGAAATGTCTGACTTGTTTATGGGGACCCTGCAGGGGCCGTTTGCGGAAAGGATGGTGGGTTGTCCTGTCACCAACTTTTCTGATATTGTGGTGGCCGGTGAAAGGATTGAGAGCTGGTTAAAGCTTGGTAAAATTCAGGGTGCTGTTTCTTCTTCGTCGTCTGGGTCGAAGAAGCCATTCGGTAATGGTGGCCAGAGGAAAAAAGAGGGCGATACCAGCGCCGTGTATGCTCAACGTGGACCCAGTAGGGATCGTTACTTCCAGCACACTGCTGCAGTAACTATTCCTGCTGAACATCAGCCTGCACCGCAACAACAGCAGCAACAGCAACAGAGACAACCCTTCCAGCAGAGGCCTCAAAGGGCTGGTTATCAGATGAGAGGTAAAGCAGTGGACAGACAATTTGATAGGCCTCCGGTGACCTATTCCTTCCTGTTTAAGAAATTGACAGATTTGGGGCTTGTGCAGACAAGGACCCTGGCACCTTTGAGACCTGATCAAAGGCCAGCCAGCTATGACGAGAATGCAAAGTGTGAATTCCACTCGGGTGCGCCCGGGCATAACATTGAAAACTGTAAAGCTTTTAAGCACACAGTTCAAGACCTGGTGGATTCAAAGGCAATCAACTTCGCACCATCTCCCAATGTAAATGCTAATCCCATGCCTGCGCATGGTCAGAGGGGGGTGAATGCAATCTCCGAGGAGAATAGAGTTGGGTTGTCTGATGTTGATCAGCTGAGGACGCCTCTGACTGAGGTCAAGAGGTAGTTGTTAAAGAATGGGGTTTATCCGGGCTGCGGCTACGAGTGTGCTGAGTGCACTACTTCTGTGAATGGTTGTGAGCTTCTGCGGAAGTGTGTCCAAGGGCTGATGGACGAAGGGGTTATCTTGGTTGAGAGGGCTGACAAGGAAGCGAAGGAAGAGGTCTCCACCATAACCATTTATTACGACCCGGTGGATTTGTCTAACCTTGTGGAGGAGGCTCCAGTTACCATCACGGTACCTGGGCCGATTCCCTATGACAAAGATGATGCCGTGCCGTGGCATTATGGTGGGGAGGTGTACTATAATGGGGAGAAGTGGGAAGAGCAATCTGCAAGTGAAACCACCGTGCTAAAGGTGGATAATGCCGGTCCCAGCGGTTTCACTCGCAGCGGTAGGCTGTTTGCTCCTGATGCATTGAGAAGAGGGGAGGAAGAAAAAGATAAAAAAGAAAAGGCCGAGGCTTTAGCCAGGGCAAAGGGAAAGTCTGTGGTGGATAATGGTGGTACTCCTGTGGTGACACCGGCGCCTGCGGGGTCGGACAACAAATTTGATGATGAAGCTGAAGAGTTCTTAAGAATCATCAAAAAGTCGGAGTATAAACTGGTTGATCACTTGCAGCAAACTCCGTCCAAGATCTCGATTCTTTCATTGTTGCTGAGCTCAGAAGGGCATAGGGAGGCCTTATTGAAAATTCTGAAAAAGGCTTATGTTCCTCAGGAGATCACCATCAATCAGCTGGAGACGGTCGTATCCAATGTGCATGCTAGCCATGGGTTGGGCTTTACGGATATGGACCTGACAGTGGACGGCAGGAACCACAACAGGGCACTACACATAGCTATGGAGTGTAAAGGAGCCGTGCTTTCGCATGTGCTGGTTGATACCGGCTCCTCCTTAAATGTGTTGCCAAAGAAGGCCCTGGCTAAGCTAAACTGTGATGGGTTGATTTTGACCCCGACTGATTTGATTGTGCGGGCATTTGATGGGTCAAAACGAGCCGTATTTGGGGAAGTTGAACTGCCGGTGAAGATTGGACCTGAGGTGTTCAAGTCGACTTTCTATGTCATGGACATTCAGCCGGCATACAGTTGCCTGTTGGGTCGCCCATGGATCCACGCTGCGGGAGCAGTCACATCGACTTTGCACCAGAAGTTAAAGTATATCTGGGAGGGCCAAGTCGTTACCGTCTGCGGAGAGGAGGACATTTTTGTCAGCCACCTGTCTTCGTTCAAATACGTGGAGATGGATGGTGAAATCTGGGAGACGCCTAGCCAGGCTTTCGAAACCGTTAAGGTGGAGAATGCTCTGTTCGCAAAGCAGGAAGAAGAGAAACCATCCATCGCTTCCTACAAGCAGGCTGCTGAGGTAGTCAAGAATGGAGAAGCTCCTGGCTGGGGGAGAATGATGATGGTCCCCGAGAAGAAAGATCGTTTTGGGGTTGGATATCAACCGGGCCGAGGCTCCGGACGAGGAAGAGGACGTCGTACGTCAGTAACCTTCACAAGCGCCGGAATGCTGGATCCGGATCACATCTGCATGATGAGTGAAGATGCTGATAGTGACTGCGACATCGACCAATGGATAAAGCCGTGCGTACCAGGGATGGAAATCCAGAACTGGAAGGCCGAAGAAATCATCCGGGTCACTCTCCTCGAAGAGTAATATTTTTCTTGTTTTCTTTCTTATTTGCATGAAAGCCATGCGTGTTGCCCGACACGTAATGGTCCATTGTAAGGGCCGCCTCATGTTTAAATTTGCAAGATTTTTGCATCATTAATAAAGGATGTTTTTCAGTTAAAAGCGGTGTTCCTTGTTTTTCATTTATTTTTGCAGTTTAAAATAATAAAAACAAAATAAAAATGGCAATGTTTTCATTTTTCTTTTTCAATTTCTCACACCGGTTCTAAAGCAATACATGAATCAACATTCATGCAGATGCGATTCCTCTCCGGATCTTATTGATAACAATCCTGTTACACCCTTGTATGACTTCGACAATCCGATCTATCTTGCTGAAGAAGAAGACGAAGAAGATTGTGAACTGCCAGGGGAATTAGTCAGGTTGTTAAAACAAGAGGAGAAGGTGATTCAGCCGCACGAGGAACATATTGAAGTGGTGAATCTGGGTACCGACGAGATGAAGAAAGAAGTGAAAATCGGGGCTGCTTTGGAGGAAAGTGTCAAGAGCAGAATGGTAGTATTGTTGAAAGAGTATGTCGACATCTTTGCCTGGTCTTATCAAGATATGCCAGGGTTGGATACCGATATTGTCGTGCACAAGCTACCGTTGAGAACAGATTGTCCTTCAGTGAAGCAGAAGTTGCGCAGAACTCGACCTGACATGGCGATGAAGATTAAAGAAGAAGTGCAAAAGCAGTGGGATGCTGGTTTCCTTGCTGTCACTAATTATCCGCCATGGGTTGCGAACATCGTGCCAGTCCCGAAGAAGGATGGGAAAGTGAGAATGTGTGTGGACTACCGGGATCTGAATAGAGCTAGTCCGAAAGATGATTTTCCGCTACCTCACATTGATGTATTGGTAGATAATACAGCTCAGTTCTCGGTGTTTTCCTTCATGGATGGCTTTTCTGGCTATAATCAAATCAAAATGTCGCCAGATGATATGGAGAAAACAACGTTCATCACACCGTGGGGTACCTTTTGTTACAAGGTGATGCCATTCGGTCTCAAGAACGCCGGTGCTACTTATCAAAGGGCCATGGTGACTTTGTTTCATGATATGATTCATCATGAAATAGAATGCTATGTTGATGACATGATAGCAAAGTCCCAAACAGAAGAGGGGCATTTGGTTGATCTGGCCAAGTTGTTTGACCGGCTGAGACAGTTCAGACTGAGGTTGAATCCGAATAAGTGCACGTTCGGAGTGCGGTCCGGTAAATTGCTGGGGTTTATTGTAAGCGAGAAAGGAATCGAGGTTGATCCTGCAAAAGTAAAAGCAATAAAAGAAATGCCTGAACCGAGAACGGAGAAGGAGGTTCGTGGTTTCTTAGGTAGATTGAACTACATTTCACGGTTCATATCTCATCTAACAGCTACGTGTGAACCAATATTCAAGTTGTTAAGAAAAGATCAAACGGTCAGGTGGAATGATGATTGCCAAGCGGCATTTGAAAAGATAAAAGAATATTTGCAGGAGCCTCCGATTCTGATGCCTCCTGTGGAGGGAAGACCATTAATTCTGTACCTGACAGTCCTCAAGGGGTCTATGGGGTGCGTATTGGGGCAGCATGACGAGTCTGGTCGAAAAGAGCATGCCATATACTACCTTAGCAAAAATTTTACCGACTGTGAAACAAGATATTCACTGCTTGAGAAAACTTGCTGTGCTTTGGTCTGGGCTGCTCGCCGACTAAGGCAGTACATGCTGGTTCATACCACTTTATTGATTTCCAAGATGGATCCGATCAAGTACATTTTTGAAAAGCCAGCATTGACCGGACGGGTTGCGAGATGGCAAATGATTTTGACGGAATATGATATTCAGTACACCCCTCAAAAGGCAATTAAGGGGAGTGTATTGTCTGATTACCTCGCCCAGCAACCCATTGATGATTATCAACCGATGAAGTTTGAATTCCCTGATGAGGACATCATGTTTCTCAAATCGAAAGATTGCGAGGAACCAATCCCGGAGGAGGGGCCTGACCCTGAATCCGAATGGATTCTGATGTTTGATGGGGCCGTTAACGTGAATGGAAGCGGTGTTGGTGCTGTTTTGGTTACGCCGAAAGGATCCCATATTCCTTTTGCTGCCCGGCTAACATTTGAATGCACCAACAACGTAGCTGAATATGAAGCTTGTATATTGGGGATTGAGGAGGCGATTGATTTGAGAATCAAGAACCTTGTCATATATGGAGATTCAGCTCTGGTGATAAATCAGGTTAACGGGAAATGGTATACGCATCAATCTCATTTGGTTCCGTATCGAGATTATACGAGGAGGTTGTTGACGTTTTTCACCAAGGTGAAGATGCATCATGTGCCCAGAGAGGAGAATCCTTTGGCAGATGCTTTGGCTACTCTGGCTGCCTTGATTAAGGTGCAGAGGTGGAATCAGTTCCCCAGTGTCGAAGTTGGACGTCTGGATAGGCCGGCTTATGTGTTTGCTGTTGATACAACACCTGATGATGAGAAGCCGTGGTATTTCGATATCAAGCGCTATCTTGAGACGCAGGAGTATCCTGAGGGAGCATCTAAGAAGGACCGGAAGACTCTGCGGAGGTTAGCCATGGTGTTCTACCTGAATAAGGATGGGGTTTTATATAAAAGAAATTTTGATTGGGTCTTGCTCAGATGTGTTGATGAGGCAGAAGCAAGCCAATTAATGAAAGAGGTTCACGAGGGATCGTTCGGTACCCATGCCAGTGGGAATGCAATGGTGAAGAAGCTGCTGAGAGCAGGTTATTATTGGATGACAATGGAGGCCCAATGTTTCAATTTCGTGCGGAAGTGTCATAAATGCCAGATTTATGCAGACAAGGTGCACGTGCCTCCAAATCCGTTGAGCTTGATGTCGTCTCCGTGGCCGTTTGCTATGTGGGGCATTGATATGATAGGAAAGATTGAGCCTACAGCTTCGAATGGGCACAGATTCATATTAGTGGCTATTGATTACTTCACCAAGTGGGTTGAAGCAGCCTCTTATACGAATGTGACGAAGCAGGTTGTTGCCAGATTTCTCAAGAGAGACATCATTTGCCGATATGGGGTTCCCGAGAGAATCGTTACTGATAATGGTTCTAATTTGAATAATAAGATGATGGCAGAGCTGTGCCGGGAATTCAAAATCGAGCATCACAATTCTTCTCCCTATCGTCCGAAGATGAATGGGGCGGTTGAGGCAGCTAACAAGAATATAAAGAAGATTGTGCAGAAAATGGTGGTAACCTACAAAGATTGGCATGAGATGTTGCCGTTCGCATTGCATGGGTATCGAACGTCGGTACGTACATCTACTGGGGCAACTCCTTTCTCATTGGTATATGGGATGGAGGCTGTGCTACCTGTTGAGGTTCAGATTCCCTCTTTGAGAGTCCTGATGGACGTGAAGTTGCAAGAGGCTGAATGGGTAAGGACCCGGTATGAAGAGTTGAGCCTAATTGAAGAAAAGAGGCTAGCAGCCATCTGTCATGGGCAGTTGTATCAGCAGAGGATGAAGCGTGCTTTTGACAAGAAGGTGCGACCTCGGGTATATCATGTAGGTGATATGGTGCTGAAAAGGATCCTTCCTCCTCAAAACGATCGTAGGGGCAAATGGACACCGAATTATGAAGGTCCATTCGTGGTCAAGAAGGTTTTCTCTGGCGGAGCCTTGTTGTTGACGACCATGGATGGTGAGGATTTTCCATCCCCTGTGAATGCGGACGCAGTTAAAAAATACTTCGTATAAAAAGACCCGCTGGACGAAAAGAATAAAATAGTCCAGGCAAAAAGGGGCATCCTGGCGAACCAAAAACAGAAGAAAGGTTCGGGCAAAAATTAGGGATAAAAATGAAAAAAACTGTACACCCGGCAGGTCGAAAACCTGAAAAGGCGACTTGGGCAAAAATGGGTATCCCGGTGGACTGAAAACCCGAAAGGGCGGTCCAGGCAAAAGAGGGATTGAAACGAACAACTGCGTCCAGCATGATCGTTTGCGCTTTGGTTAAAGCATCCTGGATAATACCCGGTAGGGATCAGTCATAATCGTCTTGTTCAGAAGGCAGAAAGCATGGAGAGTCTGAGGACATATGGGGTGTAACCGAGTTGGAACTCGATGAGATCACGGGTTTCACATTGCCATTAGGATAGATTTTCCTTTTGTGCGCAATTACCTCTTTTCAGGAATTGCTTCCTTTTGTATTGCTCCTTTGAGCCACACTTTTCCAATAAATAAAATGCATATTCAGTCAAATAATTTTGTTTTTGTTTTCATTACCGCTTTGATTGCAAAAACATCCGATTGTTTTGATAAAGAATATTGCATTTTAAGACATACAGGTTCCTTCCAATGCATGTTTATAAGATGGAAAGCTTGAAATCTTATTTGGAAGGTTGAGTGACCCAAGTGTTGAAATCTTGACACGCCTGGGGGCACGGTTTTATCTGACGATCTGTTTTGCAGGAACTGTTAGATATTTTCACTCACTTGCAGGTTGTGATGCGGAAGCTTTGTAATAGATCCCCAGAGAGTCCGACCAGGGACGAATGGATATGAAAGAATGACGAAGACGTTGAGACGTACGACGTTCCTTGATGATAATCAAGAAGACTCTTCAAAGTCGGAAGATTGGAAAGTATGTAATTCCCCGCAGAGCCCGATCAGGGACGAGTGCATGAAGAAAGGACGGAGAGACGACGAGACGTCCGATGACCCTTGAAATTAATCAAGAAGACTCTTCAAAATCGAGAAGTTGAAATTTCTGTATAATTCCAGGAGTACGTTCTCGTCGAGCGCGGAACGATTTGGAATACAAGATGATGGAGCAGAAAAGGTCCAGACGAGTCTGGGAATTCTCAAAAGTGGAAAGCCGATGCGAGTATTGGAGGTGGATACCATGGTTCGATGAGTCGACGAGTGTTCTGTACCTACTTTTCTCATGTCCCAGCTAGGTCCCCAAGCAGAATCATAGGACTAGCTCCCCAGCATATACAAGGTCTGTGGACTTCTCCAGCCGAGTCAGGATGGTTGTCCCCGGCGGGTTTACGATGGTGTTTCCTCAGCGGCCAGGTCTGAAGGTTGTTATCCCCGAGTGGAGCGGGTTTCAATGAAATATATCTCCAGCAGTGTTCATCCTACCAGTGGATTGAACAAAGTCCCGTAGCGGACGGATTTTTGCATCACCAGCTGAGTTGATTCTACCTATGGGTTGCGCGGGTTGTCCCCAGCGGAGTAGTATTCGTTTCTCTAGCAGGGTCAGGATGGTTGCCCAGCAGGTGATAGAGTGATGCATCCCCAGATGAGTCTGGAGATTGCTATTTCCCCAGCGGAGTATCTGTGAGCATTTCCCCAGTGAAGTCAGCAGGTATCTGTGAGGGTTTTCCCGAAGCGGAGTCAGGATTGATATCCCTAGCAAGTCAAGACTGTTGTATCCCCGCAGAGCGTTGGTGGTAATTATCCCCAGCGGTTTCTCGAGTGGATTGGGTGCAAAGGAGGTTCTTCCCCAGCAAGGGTTGCCTTATCCCTAGCAGCAGTTATTCCCCAGCATGGTGGAAATCGGAGCGGTGACGAGTTCCTCAGCGGAGTGTCTCGTACTCCCCAGAGGAGTCCCTTGAGGGGGATACTTTTTTATGCATTCATCATGAAAAAAATAACATGGCATATTGCATAGAAAAATAAATAATCGCGTAGCATTTCCATAAGTATGGAGCATTACGCAGAAAAAAAATCGATCATTCATCATTGCAAGCATAAGCTAGTCTCAAACCGTGGTTACTGTTCGAGAAGTGGTTTTGCCCAAAGGTGAAGAGGTGTTACTCCGAGGAGTTCAGCATCGTGATTGAATCGAAGATATTCCCCAGTAGTGCGATACTGGAGGAGTATTTGTTTTCCGTCAAGCCGAGATGGGAAATGTTTGGCGTTCAGCGCAATTCAAGCCGTGGTTACCGCTTGGAGTCTTTATTTCGCCTGAGGGTGAAGGTGTTACTCTGAGGAGTTTAGCATCATGACGTCAGATCAACAGTGTTCCCCAGTAGTGCGATATTGGAGGAAATTTTTCCGTCGAGCAGAGATGGAAATAAAATCAGAGGACGTTACGCGATCAGCGCGATTTCGGGGTTCAAATGGAGAAAAGGAAATGCTGAGGTATTTTCTGGGGTTCAAATGGAGATGGAGTTGAAGATTATATCCGGGATGAGGTCCTTAGGATTATCTTCTGTTCATGTGTCACCTTAGACTCAGGCTGAGGCCAATGGAGGTCGTTATAGGTGTCTTCGGAAGAAGAGATGCACATGTTACCTTCCTTTTGTGAAGGTGTACCCTCTGACATGTCGCCCTCAGAGTGGTTTGGTGTTATTTCCGACGTTGCCAGCGGAATTATCACGAGAGATTGGAGAAAAGGATATGCTGAGGCATTTTCCGGGGTTCAAATGGAGAAAAGAAGATGTTGAGGCATTTTCTGGAGACGGGGTTCAAACGGAGAAAAGGAGATGTTGCGGCATTTTCTGGAGAATGGGGTTCATATTGGCGATCGCGAGTTATCGTCAGGCGACTGGGGTTCAAACTGGAGATTGGGGTTCATTATTTTGGCAAAAAGGAGTGCTGCGGCATTTTCTGGGGTTCAAATGCAGAGATCCGAGGGTCGTTTGCGCAGAGAAAATTTCGGGGTTCAAGAAAATGAAAAAAAGAGCAGAGAAAAGTTTCGGGGTTCAAGAAAAAGTAAAAAAGGGAAAGGAATGATAATCCCGAGTGGATGTGTGGTGATCAGGCCATGGTTATCCCTGCGTTACCATTTATTTTGGTATCCAGGTCGACGATTTCAGAGTTTGTTTCTTCGCCGATTCTGACAGGCGTTGTTAATTATTTTTCCCATCAGAGTGCAAATTGTTCGTTTGTTCTTGGTATTCAATCACTCTTCATCCTGATCATCCGAAAGCCGAGGCTATTTCGTATCGACAGGTTCACAGTGGATTGAATAGGGGCAGCTGTAACACCTCAAAATTTGCCCTCCTCTCTTGGGACTAGCATTATCATTGTACATATCATTTTTAGGTCATTAGGCATTGCATATTGCATATCATGTGGTTACATTGTGCAAGTCATCCTCTCAAGTCTTGTTCAGAAGATGAGGAAGTCAAAGTGCAAGCCTAGGGTTTATTGACTGATCATTGGCCATCTGAGGATTGGGCTATGAATTAGGGTTTTGTGATTCTCAAAGGAGATTGAAGCTCATTCCTTGAGATTAGGGTTTTGACCACTGGTCAACCCTAATCAGTTGCATTGGGCCAGTCAGGGCATAATCAGGAGATGGGGTCTATGATGGCTATGGGGTTCATTATTTGATTATATGGAGATTATTGAGGCTAGGGTTTCACCCTTGAGCCATTTCAGTTGAAGATTGGGGCTCAGTTTGATCTATGCATTGCCAGATTCATCTGTCAGATGAAAAAGTCAACTATGGTCAACTGTACATGGTTTGATGGATTTGGAGGTGGAAATGAGTTGGATACACTTCATTCATGTTGGAACAAGTGTTATATGACATCTCAAAGCTTAAGAATCAAGAAAATCAAGTCAGGACAAAAACTGCCAAAAATAGAAAGTGACTTGTAATGGAAGTTTCCAAAAATGGAAAGTTTTTGACCTCAAGACCACGTGTCCAAGGAAGCTTCAAATGAAAATTTGTTCAACATGAAAGTTGTAGATCTTGTTCTCACCTTTCCAAAAAGTCCAAGAACTTGAAAATCCCATGTATGGTTGGAAAATTATGGCTCAGTGAATTTCAGAAATGACCCATAATCAGGAGGCCATAATGTCCACATGGAGTGTCCAAATTGGAAGTTCTTTATATGCACAAACTCCATTTGACATGTACTTTCATGGTGCATAATTGGATTTCTTCAAAAATGGTCAATGCAAAAAGTCAAATTTCAACTGGACAGTTAAATGAACCAGGGGCAAAATTGTCCAACTTGTGAAATAATTGGAATTTTTGAGTGGGGATTTTTGCAACACCTCATAAATGGTATTTGAAACTTGTTGGAATCATCATTACATGCCTAGGCCTTGTGGTTTGGAATTTGACTTGTAAAATGAAATGGCAAAATTGGATGCATAACCATTCACATGTGATTTTCCAAAATACACATCCAATGAGAGTGAAACAAGTTGCAATAGCTCATGACAGGTATTTGGAAGTTGTATGAGCTATCAAAGAGGTGGCAATGAGCTGGCTTATGAAATTCCATTTTTGCCCTCACTTGAAAATTAACATTTTCACTAACAAATGCAATTTGGTTAATTAGCATGGTTAATCATGGTTTAAGCACACATATATATTCCTAATCACATGATAATCATAACAGAAATACACATTCACCAAATCAGATCAAAAAACTCTCCCAATTCTCAAAAATTCTTCAAGAACACAAAACCAAAAAATTCATCAAACTTCCTCAATTCTTGCTCAATTTTCGAAGTTCTTCTTGCTGCAAACTCCTCTCATCATCATCTTCATCTGTTTTGGAACATTGGATGGAAAGGAGCTGTGAATCGTGACTGTCCAGTTTGAATGCATCAATGGTGGATCAAAGTTTCGAGCACTAGGAGCAACATCAACTGAATTCAAGTACTCTACTCACCTTCCACAAGCTTCTACTCTATCTGTTTGAGGCTTACACGTGCAAAAAACTCCAGTTCTAACATTGCCATAGCAGGTATTCCAAAATTCGAATGTCACGATTTGCTCGATTGTTATATGCTTTGTATAGTGCGCTTCATGTAGATCATCGTGGTACTGTTGGTTTTAGGAATGGATAACTGTAGGCTGAGATATCTTGATTCAAAGTTTCGATGCAAAACCCTAACTCGATCGATCCGTGAGATAGAGGAACATTTAGGTTAAAATAGGTTGATATTCGGATTGTGTGTTCTTAGACGAGTTCAACGGTTATCCATTTGTTCATTTTTGTTAAGATTGATGGATCATGTGTTCTTCGTGTGCCTGGGTTGGAGAAGACGAAATTCTGGGAAATTTGAGTGTTAGATCTTTAGTTTCATTTGAAAATTCAAATTTGGCGTTTCCCTCCCCCGCGCCAATTAATTACCAGAATGCCATTACTAATTCATTTTAATCATTTTAATTGTTAAAAAATTCATAACACCTTAGAAAATTCACCAAAAATCATAGAAAATTCAGAAAAATATGAGAATTGTTTTTTTGACTTCCTTGTTGATTGTAGATGTTTTTTGACCTATTGGTCAAAGTTGTGCATGGTGGAAATTGTGTTTGACTTAGGGTTCTTTCACATGTATGTAAATTTGATACACTTTGCCATTTTGTTCATGAAATTCTCATAGTTGCAAATAAATTCTTG